>NC_138769.1:314497410-315097410 GCF_965119305.1 Pelophylax lessonae
CAGCTCAGGTTTCTGCCCTCACAAAAAACCTTGAAAAGACGATGTAACCTACTGCCAAAGTTGAAAACCAAACTGCTATGCCATTAACAAATGTTCAAGTTCCAGATAAAGCCAAAAGCAAGCACAGATGTGACAACTGCATCCAACTAGGAAATCAGCACTGCCATTGTTTCTGCTGCGGCCAGACAGGACACAGATTGGTTGGCTGCTTGAAGAGGAGGACAGTGGCAGGAAACGGCAGGCGGTTGCTGGTGCTTGACAACCAGTGACCACTTCAAATCATCTGTCCCATGTTAAGGTAAATTGTGTGCCTACTCACAGTTTGACAAATTAAATTCTGACAAAAAGTAAGTCATCAAAACAATGAGTAGCACAACTGTTTGGAAGAAAATGTATGCTGTCCTGTTGTATCAATGGTGTTCTTGTTGAAATGATGTTGAACACAGGAGCTCAAGTCAGCATGGTAGGAGAGACATGGCTAAGAAAGTTTCTTCTAGATGTTTCTGTAAAGCCCATAGAAGATCTAGTCTGTGACAGGCAGTTCCACGTCACTGCTGCCAATGGCTCTGTCGTTCCATTTATTGGATGGATCGAAGTACTTCTTGAACTCAAAAGTAATGGATAGGAAACCTTTGCCATTCATGTTCAAATGCTGTTGAGCGACTGCTGTGATGACAATACACCTCTTGGGTTTAACCTCATTGAAGAAATGATCAGAGAAAACAGTGACCAGTCAAATAGTACTCAGAACCTGATTATTCTGCTGATTGAAGCTATGAAAGTAAGACAGGATATAATAACCTTATTGTCAATGATGTCATTCAAGTTACAGATTCAGAAGAAATGTCTGACAGTTGTGTGGTCAGAGTGGGGAAGAAAGGACTCACAATTAGAAGAGGTGAACTTTGCAAAGTCAAGTGCAGTATTTGATAATGGCCTGAAGGAGGAGTCATGCCATTTGAACTAGTTCCAGACTATCCAGTACAAGATGTTATGTCTGTGAGTGTGTGGTATAAAAATATGATTATGATGAATATGGGAAAATGTACTTAAACAACAAGGAGGGGCTTGGCGAATTATAAATTATTTAAAAAAAGGGCGGTGCCTGAATTATAAACTGAATTAATACACAGTGCCTGCAGCTGATTATGGCAAATACGAAATAACTTAATAAACACGATTCATTTTGTTCAGACACTCAATAGTATACAACAAGGGTTTTCTGAGTTATTTAAGCTTGTTGTGATTTCTTACAAATATATAAATATCTCTTAATTAAATTAATAAATGAAGACAATTTATTAAAATACAAGTATAATTATATATTTACATACAAAGCTTAAATTACTGGTGATTTATATTTCACACACACAATCAAAGAATATCAATACAATTGACATGGAATTACCTTTTAAATTTGAAAGACACAACACAGAAGCAGATACAACCAACAAGAAAAATGTGATAAACCGTGATTCAAAATATCAAAATAAAATACCTAAACACTCTTAAGGCAGTTTCTCACTTTCTGTGGCCGTATCAAAGGAATGTATTTCAAAGAGCAAAACACTACTTTAATCAAAATAAGATCTAAAGTCAATAGATCTGCTGAATTAGCATGAACAATAGACAATTACCCTGGTATACCAACAATAGTGTAGCACCCTCCTAGGTGGGTGTTAGTGAGAGAGTATAGTTTTTGGCTCTGTCTGCCTATCAGAGGAGCAGCAGGGAAATCTATATTGCTTTCTGCCTACCAGAGAGCAGGATCCATGAGTTAGGTCTGCTCAGTGTGTGATTCATTGAGACATAGTGTTTTCACACTGGTCCAATAGGGAGGCATGTTGGACAGTGGGAGAAGACCTGACCAATGAGTACACAGGGCTTGATACAGTCTCAGTGATTGGTAGAGACAGCTAGTCATTATGGGATACTGTATAAAAACCAGAAGCACATGTGCTGTGGGGTCTTTGGCTGGTGAGCAGAGTCACGGAGGGAGGGTGGCAGCTGCCTCCTCCTCTGTAGCAGTAGCAAGCGGTCACAGGCAGTCGGCCTGGGGACCAGAGGAAAGGAACTGAACCTAGAGGTCCAGGTCCAGAAGAACTGACTGGAGGGTTAGAGACACTGGAGACCCTCAAAAAACAGTATCGTGAGTACAGGGGATCGTGTCTAGGGGCCTGACCTGAGGGGGGCCACCCCAGTGTAGGATAGTCAGAGGACTAGGCAGTGATCCTGAAGATAATCTATTCAACTAAGTCGTCTGAACAGAGACTTGACCTAAATTCATCTAGTGGCAAGGTGAATCTGCAGCCTGGCTGCATTTCAAGACAGGAGTCCTCATCGATTGTGAATAGTTTGGTTTGGAGTATCCCACTCTTCCCTTATCCTATCCCTTTTTAAAATAAGCACCAAAAACCACTACATACCCCTGGACTGATCATTGACTGAGCCAAAGAAGTGAAGTGTTAATCTGTGAATGTCAGTGTTGCTGGCGGTAACCCAGGGGGACCCGAGAGTGTGTTAACCAGAAGTCCTCAAGGGGGCAGTGCTACATTTGGGGGCATCATTCGGGATGCACTCCTGGGTTACCGCAACGGTTGCTAACAGCAACGGCTGGAAAATCCTGCAAAGTAATGCTATGTTTCCTCAAGAAATGTACAGGAGTGTCAGCAAAGAAAGTAATGTCTGCTCTAAAGGGACTAGGGAGAGTGGGATGATATATCAAGTTGCGATGATGGTTGCCAATGTCAACAGATGGACTTTTGTCAAAGAAACAGCATGTCTTTACAAAGGAAATACAGGAGAGTTGATGAAGAGGAGATGCACTGTATTGTACAAAAGGACTGTGGGAGTAGTGACCCGGCACACAGGGATCGGTGTGTCGGGGGGTCGTGTCTGGGTTGTGTCTGTGTATGTACTGTGAAGAAAAGTATTGACCATGCAATTCAAGACAGCGGGACAATTTTCCTAAACAGTATGGGAAGTCGTGTTTGTACATGTGCTGTGAATAAAAGTGTTGGTCATGCAATTTATGACAGCGGGACAATTATCCTAAACTGTGTGGGAGGTCAGCTGGCTTGGCGAGACCGAAGTGCAACTGAGGCCCAGGTACAGACAGAGTTGGTGGATGTGTGTGAAATGAGGAGGCAGCGATCTTCGTGCTGGCTGAACAGAGGAGTAGCAGTAAAGAGGTTACTGCACCGCATGGGAAAGCATGTGCTGAAGAGATCTGCCTAACAGGAGGAGCCAGCTAGTCTGGAGTTGTAGGTGGGGTTGGCGCCCAAAGACTGCCACTCCGAATGGAGGTAGAGAGCTGAGACATCACTTCTGCCTTGGGGTATAGCTGAGAAGCAGACACGTGTGTAGGAGCAGCAAGATGGCGGATGCTGGAGTGAGCCGGAGCGCAGGGGCTATCCCACGTGTTGGCGGAGTACCTGAGAAGCTGATGGAATCACTGGAGTTGGTCCTGTGGGACACCAGAGTTCGGTTGAAAGACTGGCGCTGTGCAGTGGAGGAGGCAAGGAACATCTCGGGCTGGTATGTGACTAGTGCTTGAATGTGTCTTTGCAGCTGCAGGCCTGGAGTCAGTGTGGACACTAGGGATGATCGAACTTTTGAAAAGTTTGTTTTGACCAGAACACCCGAACTACCCGAAAGTTTGGCCCGGATTTCAGAACCCCTTTGAAATCAATGGGACCCGAACTTCGGTAATCAAAAAACACCATTTTGAAGCCCTAAAACCCAATAAATGCCCCTAAAAAGTGCCTAGGGTTCTGGGTCATGCCCCAGGGACTATTAATCACATTAAAAAAGTTCTTAAAAATTGTCATTTTTGATAGAGAGCCAATTATTGAAAAAATTATTGAAAAAAAAAAAAAGAGATTTCTTTGGATTTATTGTCTGGGGGGTCTAAAAAGTGTACCTGTGAAGCTTCAGCTCTGTAGCATGTCCAGAACCAGAAAAAAAAAAGATTGTTTCTATTAGAATTGCAATAGAACAGGATAGTGGCTCCGCTATTTTCACAACTTGCGGTTTTTTTGTAGCAGGCGTTTATTGGGCATTTTTTGGGCGTCTTTGGAGGCAGGCATGACATCTGAACTTCTGTGTAGGGGTATATACACACACACACACACACACATGTATGTATATATACACATACACATATATAGGTGTGAAAGTAGCAGAACCCTATTCCTGCGCTAATGAAATAATTAACACCCATAGGACTTCGCTCCTTTCACACCTATATGTGTGTATGTGTATAAATACATATAAGTGTGTGTGTATATATACCCCTATACACAAGTTCAGATGTTATGCCTGCCTCCAAAGACGCCCAAAAAATGCCCAAAAAAATGCTACAATAACGCCCAGGTGTGTTGCAGGCGTTTTTTTTGGGCAGTTTTTGGGAGTCTTTGGAGGCAGGCATAACATCTGAACTTGTGTATAGGGGTATATATACACACACACTTATATGTATTTATACACATACACACATATAGGTGTGAAAGGAGCGAAGTCCTATGGGTGTTAATTATTTCTTTAGCGCAGGAATAGGGTTCTGCTACTTTCACACCTATATATGTGTATGTGTATATATATATACATGTGTGTGTATATATACCCCTATACACATGTTCAGATGTTATGCCTGCCTCCAAAGACGCCCAAAAAATGCCCAAAAAAAACACCTGCTACAAAAACGCCCAGGTGTGTTGTTGCAGGCCTTTTTTTGGGCACTTTTTGGGAGTCTTTGGAGGCAGGCATAACATCTGAACTTGTGTATAGGGGTATATATACACACACACTTATATGTATTTATACACATACACACATATAGGTGTGAAAGGAGCGAAGTCCTATGGGTGTTAATTATTTCATTAGCGCAGGAATAGGGTTCTGCTACTTTCACACCTATATATGTGTATGTGTATATATACATACATGTGTGTGTGTATATATACCCCTATACACATGTTCAGATGTTATGCCTGCCTCCAAAGATGCCCAAAAAATGCCCAAAAAAAAAAAACACCTGCTACAAAAACGCCCAGGTGTGTTGTTGCAGGCGTTTTTTTTGGGGCATTTTTTGGGAGTCTTTGGAGGCAGGCATAACATCTGAACTTGTGTATAGGGGTATATATACACACACACTTATATGTATTTATACACATACACACATATAGGTGTGAAAGGAGCGAAGTCCTATGGGTGTTAATTATTTCATTAGCACAGGAATAGGGTTCTGCTACGTTCACAACTATATATGTGTATGTGTATATATACATACATGTGTGTGTGTGTGTGTATATACCCCTATACACATGTTCAGATGTTATGCCTGCCTCCAAAGACGCCCAAAAAAATGCCCAAAAAAATGCCTGCTACAAAAACGCCCAGGTGTGTTGTTGCAGCCGTTTTTTTGGGCATTTTTTGGGAGTCTTTGGAGGCAGGCATAACATCTGAACTTGTGTATAGGGGTATATATACACACACACACTTATATGTATTTATACACATACACACATATAGGTGTGATAGGAGCGAAGTCCTATGGGTGTTAATTATTTCATTAGCGCAGCCATAGGGTTCTGCTACTTTCACACCTATATATGTGTTTGTGTATATATACATACATGTGTGTGTGTATATATACCCCTACACAGAAGTTCAGATGTCATGCCTGCCTCCACAGATGTCCACAAAAAAGCCCGATAAAATACCTGCAACAAACCGACAAGGTGTGAAATGGGCGAAGCCACTATCCTGTTCTATAGCAGATCTAATAGAAACAATCTTTTTTTCTATGGCTTTCTATGGCGGTCACCCTGACATGGAAGGGTTTGGTCACCCTGCCATAGCAGTCAGAGTCAGTTAACCCTACACTACACTACAGTACCCTGACACTTAACACTTTCCCTACAGAAACTAGATTATTAAATCTAACTATAGTGGAAAATAGTACCCTAACTACACTAGATATCCCTTTCCTTACACTAATAATTGCTAAATGACACTTTGAAGCAGGAGTAACAGAACTGCTTCCACTCTCTTCCACAGCCCCTGTATTACAGTGCTAGAGATTTGGCGGGATATGTTATATGCTGGGGGGCGTATTCACTACTGATTGGCCTCTGGACCCCCTAGTCACTCCAATCACATTTTACTGATGGTTCTGGTCCAATCACGGGCTTTTAAAGCCCAGTTCCTGTCCCACTGCATTTTGGTCGGTTCTGGTTCCCGAATTCCGAACTTTTTCAGCAAAAAGTTCGAAATTCGGCCGAATTTCGAACAGTCAATGTTTGGGTCGAACCGATGGTCGACCCGAACCGTTCGATCATCCCTAGTGGACACTGCAGTAAACTACTTTTGCAGGCGGTGCAGAGTGATTGACGGCCCAGAAAGCTGTGTGTGAGCTGGGAGACAGGATTCACTCAGGAAGTGCTGGGAAGTGCTGGCGCCCATGAGGATCCCTGAAGGCAGAGGGAGGGGAGTGTTGCGAGTGCTGCTGGAGCTGGGGGCAGTGGTGCAGACTTACACTGCCATATGCCAGACCAGGGAGACTCACACCTCAGAGGTGAAATGTACCCAGGTGATACAGGCTGAATCGCAACCCAGGAAGAGGGCAAGCTAAACCTGCACAGGCAAAATCCACAGCTACTATCAAGGCAGAGGGTTATCGTTGGGCTCCCTAGAGAGAGGCTTCCAGTGTGTCAAGTGAAGGAGGGGCCTGGGGCCATTAATGTAGGGTCCCCCAGCTTTCAGAATCGGTTTGGATCCTTGAAGGAAGGGATAGATGTCTGGAAGTCTGAGGAAGAGACAGAGTGGGACTGGGGAGCAGATGAGAGGAGCAGCTCAGCGAGTCCCAGCTTGCCTGATGAGGAGACAAGGGATTCTGTGGTATGCTTGCATTGTGCCAGGTTATGTGAGGCCTTTGCTACAAGGGTCCCAGATTTGTCTCCACCTCGTACCTACACCCGGGCTTGGGATCAGAGCAAGGCCTAATCAAAGCTCATCAGGAGAACAGAACCCCTAAACTCCCCACCTGGTAGAGGAAACAGACAAACCCTCCCCAGGTTCTCAAGATGTTTATTCAAAGAAGGCGGCCCTGGAGTATGAGTAGGAGTATGACTACTAGGGATGCACCGAAATGAAAATTTTGGACCGAAACCGAAAATGCAGGATGCCCTTGGCCGAAAACCGAAACCGAAAATGACTTTTTTCCCCAAATAATTTTAAAATAGATAGAAGAGGGGCATACACCAAAAACAGGTAGCGACGTACACCTGTAGCTGCCACCCTGTCACAGTATATGTACTGTGATGGGTTGGCAAGTGGTTAATTTAATTACCAATGGTATTTGTATTATGCAGCATGAAGGGGTTAATGTATTGCCACTGCTGGTCACTCATCTATTAGTGACCGAACAGTGGCAGTTAATTAACCCCTTTGTTCTGCATTAGTGCAACCAGTATCAGTGTTAATTAACACTGGTTGCACTAATGCAGCACAAAGGGGTTATTTAACTGCCACTTGTTGGTCACTAATGCATCAGTGACCAGCAGTGACAATACATTGTAAGACTGAAAATCCTCGCGCTTATGGTGAATAGATCTTTAAATAAATATGTATATATATGTGAGCTGCCTGCTGCAAGAAAAAAGTGCAAGTGCTTTTTTTGAATTGTGTTGGTCAGTGATTGCAGCGCTGCTACATAGTGTTTACGTGCATAAATAACAAAAATAACCTGTAATTCTCAAATGCATAAAATACTTAAAAAAATATATATATGTATAAAAATGATAATTTAAAAATAAAACTGATGTTACAATATTTTCATAAAGTGCAAATATCTGTGCTGTGCAAAATAACTTGTGCAAATAATTTATTATAATAGTGCTGTGCTAAAGTCCATATAATAATCCTTTCTTCAAATTGGAAAAAATGCTGGTACTTAATCCGTTTTTGCTTGTGGGGTTACCCCCTTTGTAGATCTACTTACCACAGTGTGGTTTCAACAAAGCAGAAAGTGATGGTCATGGTAATCCTTAAATTCCTTGGTAATTGCTGTAAATCCGTAAGATTCCTTTTCCTTTTAAGTGATCCCAGATTTCCTCATAAAAACAAAAGGCTTTCCATAGTGAAGACCGTTTAAAATTGTAATTTATTGAGGTATAAAGACAATGGGATACTTACAAACATGTTAAAAACAAAGGACATGTAAATGTACACTCGGCTCGGTGGTTAGCTGCTCCCGCAGCGTAGCACACAGAAGACGTTGTGTTCAACAGCGAAACGCGTCTAGCCATTGGCCGAGCGGTCTGTCACATGATATCCGGTCGGTGAATCGCACGCTGCGGGAGCAGCTAACCACCGAGCCGAGTGTACATTTACATGTCCTTTGTTTTTAACATGTTTGTAAGTATCCCATTGTCTTTATACCTCAATAAATTACAATTTTAAACGGTCTTCACTATGGAAAGCCTTTTGTTTTTATGAGGAAATCTGGGCTCACTTAAAAGGAAAAGGAATCTTACGGATTTACAGCAATTACCAAGGAATTTAAGGATTACCATGACCATCACTTTCTGCTTTGTTGAAACCACACTGTGGTAAGTAGATCTACAAAGGGGGTAACCCCACAAGCAAAAACGGATTAAGTACCAGCATTTTTTCCAATTTGAAGAAAGGATTATTATATGGACTTTAGCACAGCACTATTATAATAAATTATTTGCACAAGTTATTTTGCACAGCACAGATATTTGCACTTTATGAAAATATTGTAACATCAGTTTTATTTTTAAATTATCATTTTTATACATATATATTTTTTTAAGTATTTTATGCATTTGAGAATTACAGGTTATTTTTGTTATTTATGCACATAAACACTTTGTAGCAGCGCTGCAATCACTGACCAACACAGTGACAATACATTAACCCCCCTCATGTTGCATAATACTAATACCATTGGTAAGCTGCCTCAGCTAACCCCCCCCCCCCACTGCCTCAGTGTCCCTCCCCATCCCAACGATTCAATCTCCTTACTGTAGTGTCACTCTGCTGAGTGCTCCTCCGGTGCCCTTCATTCAAAAGTCCCGCCTCTGGCCGGCCGCCCGCCTCCCGGTGATGTCACTACTACTACGATCTGTGTATGAATGAAGTGACATACCGGGCGGGAGGGCGGGCGAGCGGCCGCTAATACGGTAGCTGTAACTATGTGAGCCTTCACTTCCCTGTCAGCGGGGGACGATGAACATGAATGAACTGACCTGACACCGGGCGGGAGGGCGGGGGGGGAGCGGCCCCTAATATCTATAACTATGTGAGCTTCACTTCCCTGTCAGAGGAGATACCCGCATGACAGGGAAGTGAAGCTCACATAGTTATAGTTATTAGCGGCCGCTCCCCCCGCCCTCCCGCCCGGTGTGTCAGTTCATTCATGCTCATCGTCCCCCGCTGACAGGGAAGTGAAGGCTCACATAGTTACAGTTACCGTATTAGCGGCCGCTCGCCCGCCCTCCCACCCTGTAAGAAGAGGTTTGCTGTTCAGAGTTGTGTTTCTGTTCAATCCTGCCGGGACTTGGCAAATGCGCATGCGCACGCAAACACTCAACGTGACAGATGCTGGCACCAAATGGACTATTTAAACCCAGCCCTTGCTCAGCTCCAGTGCTGCTTTGTCTTCAACCTTGTTGACCTGAACCTGCTAACCTGTATCCTGTTTACCAGTACCAGACCCGGCTTGTCCTGACTATCCTCTGCTATCCGCCTGCACCGACTTCGGTTTGTTCCTTGACCTCCGCTCCAGTCTACTCCTTCTGGCTCCTGTATGACCGTTTGGCTTCTGACCTTGTCTCACTACGCTTCTGCCACCAGCACTAGTTGCCTGCATACCTGCTTGGACCTACCCGGCTATCCCTGTCTGTGGACATCAGCCTGCTTCCAGCTACATCAGGCACTCGTGCTACTCTATACTCGGCACCTCCTGTCTGCACTATCAGGGGTTCTGAGTCAGAGGCGTAAGAGAGGCCTTCCTCACCGTTCAGGCTCACCTCCAGGTACGTGATAGTACAAAGCAGCCAGATGTCAGAGTCTGAACGAGGAACCTCTCCAATGGACGAATTATGCCATCACCTGGCGGCACTTACGCAGTCTGTCAAGAACCTGCAAGAGGGCTATAACCGACTTGAGGAACGTGTCCAGTCATTAACCTTGTCATCTCCTGCAGCTCCTGCATCTCCTGCTCCTGGAGGATCTTCTGCCTCACCAGCTGTAATGTTCTTGCCACCAGAACCCTGGGTACCAACCCCAGAAAGGTTTTCAGGCGATTGCAGCAAATTTAGATCCTTTCATAACGCCTGTGAGCTGTACTTTGCCCTACAGCCCCGTACCTTCTCCCTGGAGGCTACCAAAGTAGGCTATCTAATTTCCCTTCTGTAAGGAGAACCCCAGTCCTGGGCCCACCGTCTACTTGAAAATAAGGATCCTTGCCTATCAAATCTGAACTTATTCTTCAGAGCCATGGCTGAGTTGTATGAGGATCCTCAAAAGACCAATACTGCCGAAGTGGCCCTTCATACCCTTCAGCAAGGCCGCAGAACGGCAGAATTATGCGTCAGACTTCAGACGCTGGAGTGCTGACACTGATTGGAATGATGCCGCCCTCCGCTATCAATTCCGGTTGGGACTTTCCGACCCTCTAAAGGACGAATTGGCCCGTGTGGGGGCACCTGAGAGAACACCGTTCAGAACGGGCCGGTGAGCAACTTTGACCCACGTGGATGATGCCGCGAGTCTTCCGCCCTTCAGGGCCTACACCCTCAGTCTCTGCCACACCTGCTGCTGACACTTCTGAGCCGATGCAGCTCAGCATACTTCGGCCTTCTCTCTCTCCAGAAAAACGCCAACGCCGTCGGTTGAACGATCTATGCCTGTACTGCGGAGAGAGTGGGCACTATGGGCCTGATTCATAGTAAAGCGAATTGGCGTTTTGGCGGGTTTTTTGCGAACCGGCGAATTCGTACGTCAGAAGTGGTATTCAGAGAACGGCGGGCGGAAAATAGCGCCTAGTGTGAGATTCATTAGGATGCAATAAGGTCAGAGCGCGACTTAAAAACACGCCAGCTAAAAGCTCGACTAAAGTTTTGCCAAATTTTCCCCTGTACCCCCAAAAATCCCAAATCACTGTGGAAGGTGTGGAAGACAATTTGGAGATGACTGGCTTTTAAAAAATGTCAAAAACTGACTTAGAAAGAGAGATATCTGCGAAAGTGTAGAAAGGTTAAACAGCTCCTCCAGCCCCGAGCTGCGAACGCGCGAATGTGCGCATGCGCAACGCCAAATAGGCTCAAAAAATTCCGCCAGAGCGATTTTGGGCAAATTTTTTTTTGAATACCGATTGACAATCCGCTGTCTCGGCCATAGAAAATGGAAAAAAACGGCGGAATTGGAAAAACATGCACACTTCCAACAAGGGATCCCTTAGTAAACACCATCACATTCCATACACCTTTCCTGCTAACTCAGAAATCATAACAGTGAAATCTACAGTGTTTATATAGAACCTCCACATTATCTGAAAAAACCCACAAAATATTACATTGGGGAACGGGTCGTCAGATAGAACAAAAATAGATGTAAAACATATTTCAAAGAAAGATTATTAGCATTTCACACATATCAAGGAAATGTCACAATTTTGACAATATTTTATGTGTTTCAAAAGAATGTTTTTCTAAATATATTGCAAATACTACCTTTTCTTCCATATGGGTATGGCCAAGTGTTACCATTTTACTACACATTTAACTGAAGGTATATATATATATATATATCCCCATACTTGGCTAATTAGCAAAGTATGCCCAACAAACGAATATAGCTTTAGCTCACAATATTGCTACATATTGACTTTATGTGGCATCTTTTGTATTTTGTTCATGTCTTTAGATTAAAAGTTTGCTGATACACATGCCTTTTTCAAACATGAACAAAATTAATGATGTGAACATTTGGAGGTTTGGAGATATCCAAGTGTTGCCCATACAGGGGGCTCCTTCTGGATTCGAACTTACAAACCTACAGCAGGAAGGCAGACTCCCTAATCATTGTGCTATTTCTCAGTGAGCGTTGGGTGTTTTCCTCATGCCGTCAAAATGCTCACATGGGAACAGGGGCCATTGAACTGAATAGGATTGGATTTTTTGCCTGTTTTGGGAGTTGATCCTTGAGCTGTACAAATCCCCCTCAAACGCCCCCAAACGGGCTACGTTCACATGTAGGTGTTTGTGGTCTGTTTTTGGGGCTTTTTTAGGTGATTTCATATAACAATGCCTGCCCAAAAAATGCATGTCAAAACGCCTGTGAAAACGCCAGCAAAAACGCCCCTGATATAATTGCCACGCCAAAATTAGGGATGTTCATGAGTGATGAGTCAGATTGTTGGCTTACATATCTGTTCAATCGTCACAATCTCACTTCCCAAATCCCAAAAGGTGTGTTTCAATTGTTTCCCTAAATATATATTTCTCTCTCTCTCGCTCTCTCATGTAATTGTATATATATGTATGTATTCCTGTATCTAAAAATTCTAAATAATGACTAGCAAACTTGAAGAGAGGATTTTATCAATTCACATATATACACACCTACATACATACATACATGTATTTGGGCTGTTTAGGTCTCTCTCCTCCTCCTCATTTCTATTTCCCTTTTTTTGGCAACTGAGCATGCTCCAAAACACACAGGACACGCACAGTTAAATTTTTGCCTGGGAGTTAACATTATGGGTGTGTGTTTGCTTTGATTATATATAGCTCACTCAGACATCAGGAAAGATTTGACCTACGAAGAGGTCCAATATATTGTGTGTCACATGCTTTATGGTTAACATTTGGGGGCCTTTGTTATTTATGGAGGTGCGATTTGGCTGTGTTGTGTGTTGACTTTCTGTAAGTATTTATTGCTGTTAACATAATTGTGTATTGTTCTGTCAATCTGCACATGCATCTGTTGATTATGGGCTCTTTGTCGATGTATATGGTCTAAATGTTGTACAAAGGTTGTTTTTGTTTTAAAAATACAAATCTGTGGCTTCAATGGGATACTGTGGAGACTGTGCCAAAAATATGTCATGTGAAATGTTTGAGCTGTGTATTTGTGTAATAAACAGCATGTTTCAAATCTTTTTTTCAAATGTCTTCATGTGTCTAAATAAAGTTTTCTGGTGTCCACAAATGTATGTATTTGTATTTCTTTTTGTAAGTTAAATATGCTTAATGGTTGTGTAAGGTGACTATTGTTCGCGAATTCGCTAATATACAAAACCGCGTTCTCACATTTATACATGCAACCGGAAACTAAACTTTTGGTGCGTGCACACGTTTCCGGAAATTGTCCAGGCCCTCTCGCAAGTGTGTGCATCATGGCTCCTGCACTCTTTACTTCCGAAATTGTGGCATTTGTGTGTAAGGTAAGGAGGGGGTGTGAATGTGCGAGATGGGGGATGGTGGCTGGGGGGCTGGGTGGGTCGCTTATCTAGCGGGTGTGCAATTAACTTTTGGTCTGCTGATCTGCGCATGCACTTTCTGCCTATTAGACGTGATCTAGAAGCTTCCTGTTATAGAAACTTCCTAGATGTGAACCTGTTCCCTACACACATATATATATATATATATATATATATATATATGGTATATATGTATGTATGTATATATATATGTGTATATATATATATATACACACACACACACACAAAATATATATTATAGACAATATATATAATATATATATATTAGAGACAATATATATACTATGTATATATTATATACAATATATATACATTATATACAATATATATACATTATAGAATATGTTATATACCATATATTAGTGTATATAATAGGGAACAGGTTCACATCTCTGAACTTTCTATATAGATATAGATAGGCATACCCTGCTTTAAGTAGACTCACTTTATATACACTCGTGAGTAAGGACACAGCTTGTTCAGCTTGCCATGACACTGCTCACAAACCATAAGTGACAGGGATAACAAACTTAGGGAGCAACGAGAGGGTACCCAGGACTACACCATATCCATTTTGTGGCTGGCCAGCTTGCCTAGGTAATCTATCATGTCATAGTCCTGGATCCCCTTAACATGCTCCCACATGGTTTGGGAGCAAGGCCATGTCAATGTGGCCAAAATTTACAATGGAGCTGGTGTATTTTCATGCATTGAGAAAAGAAAAAAGGGATTGCTTCACTTTAAGTACATTTTCGGTTTACATACATGCCCTGGTCCCATTGTGTACTTAAAGTGGGGTATGCCTGTATATAGATAGATTTGATTAGTTTCTACTTTTACACAAAATGAAACACAATTATCTGTGACAGATTGCTCTGACGCTTTGGAATCTGTCTAGATAAAGACAAATGTATTGCCCCTTTTCATATATGCAAGATTAGAAACATTATATTCCCTAAATACATAATGCCAAAAATTATTGCCTTAAATACATCCATACACACTGCAAGCTCTGCACCGTTTGTCTTGTCGGAGACTCGCCATCATAAGCTGGATCTGCACACAGCAGCTAATTTGCTCACCTGAGATGGAATCAGTGCTCACAAAAATATGGACTGGTCATGTCTTCAAAGGATTGCATTGGACAAATCACCTCTAAACGAAACACATGAGTGTATAATCACTTGTCTTAATGGATCACATTCCCAGCACACGCATCTCACACTGCCATATGTGTTTCAATGGGGGTGTCCATTGCAAGTTAAATACGCCCCCAGATCCCATTGCTTTGTTAATTTACAGATATAACTGGAATCTGATGGCACTGCTGTCCACCACTATGCCATCAAATTCTGCTGGGGAACTTTAAAAAGGATTATGTGTGATTGTGTGGATAATTCTGACACATTAAATTCACATCTCCCACATCCCATGTGCTCCTCTTGCAGGAATAGCGAATCCAGGGTAATTCAGCACAGCATAATGAACAGACACACCCAATCAGACAGCTCATGTTAAAAGGGACCTGAAAAGCAATCTGCATGGCTTGCTTTTCCAAGCATTGGCTAGTTTAGTGAGCCTGGACTAATAACAGTCACTGTAATGCTACCCATACTGCTGTCCTTTTAACATGGTGACAAAAGTTGATACTTAGGCTACATGTGTGTAAAGTTACTTGCACCCTGCTAAATGGACAGCAATAAGGTTGTAAATACAGTGACTGTAATTAACATGCCAAGGGCTATGAATTGTACATGTATTCTAGCTAAATATAGCAGCTTCATTAGGAAATATTTAATTTACATCTCTCTTATCTCCATCTCTGCTGCATGTTATTTTGGCAGAGGAATTCTATCCCATCAGCAGAGGAAGCACAAGGCTGTGCAGTGATGGACAGTGCACCCTGTGTACCCATTGGCTAAGGAGGCAGCAGGAAGTGGATCAGCCTGCCTCCTGTTACCTCCTCAGCCAATGAGTAGCTGAAAGGCTCTTAAGTCCCTTCCTCCTAACATCTCCTGAGTCCCAGGCCTTCCAGCTAGTTTAGTGTGCTTACTATGCATTTATCCTTCGGCGCTTCTCCTGCCTTATGTGTCAACTGGCTACTGTCTCCTGCACACTTCATGGATGGTGGGTCAGGGGCCCCTACAGGCACTCTGGCCCCCTACATGTTATTGGCTGTCCCCCCCCTGATGGCGGCCCTGGGTGTGTAATGAAAGGACAATTGTCAAAATGTCTAGATCATGTAGAGGAAATCACCAGTTGGGGCAACCTATGTCATGGAGGTAGATTTGGACATCGATGTCTATGTATCACCAGAAATGGTATTCTTTGTTCTACAAAATCTCAAAGACGACCTAGCATGTTTTTGTAAGACTGTACTTTTTTGGACATACTTGGACTCAAACATACATTGCTCTTTCCACAGCTCCTCCTCCTCTGGGGGTATGATCAGGTGAACATGCATCTTCACCAAAAGTACAAAATGATGTGTCGTCTCCGGATGAGGCTGCTGCGGAGATTTAACTTCCTGCCTCTAGTGGTGGATCTTCAGCGGGCCTGGAGTGATGCCAAAAGGCGCTCACCCAGGCTCCTGAAAAAGGCTGTGGAGCAAATCTCCGGTAAGTAAAAATATACATGACATGTGACCAGATAGGTTATAATTTTGTGGGTAGGTGGACATGTGTTTAGGTATGCAACAACACAAATACCAACAACCCCCCCCTCCTCCCCTCCCTCTCGCTCCGACCTTTCCTACCTCCATCAAGTGTCTCTTCACAACCTTTAATACTACTATGTACATGATTTTTTTTAATGTTTGTTTTTTCTCTTCTGCTTCTAGCAAAAGCGGACGGGCGACACCCTTTTGTACTTTTGGTGAAGAAGGGGAGGAGGAGGACTGCCACATTGAACTATGCCTTCAGAGGCAGCGAGCCATTTGAGCTGCTACAAATTGTGGATCGTAAGTAGAAAAATGTACATTGTAGAAATGTCTAATCTCTAATCACATTTCACAGAGCCCCCTTTACATCGGAGTCTCCAGACTTACTACACTGTAAGAGGGAAGTGTGAAGTCTCTGATGTAAGGAGAGTTCAGGGAACCATTATTTGAGTGGGAAAGCTGGGGACTCTGGTGTAAAAGGGAACTCTGTGGTCACCAAAGCTCCCCCATACATCTGAGCTTACAGAGACCCCCTTACACTTCCCTTCCTCAGTCCACCACAATCAAGGGCACAACAAGTCCCAACGCAGAAGACTACCTGCTTGGACTTGTACTGCTCTCTGTAGGGGACTAAGGAACTACTGCCTGCTATGCTAAGACTTGTAGTGCCCTCTGTTAGGGACTAAGGATTCCTCAGTCCTCCACATTCTAGGGCACTATAAGTCCCAGCATAGTGGGCTGTCATACCTCAGTCCCTCACAGCTCGGGGCAAAAACAACAGAGTTAAACATCTAAAGGACAACTCCAAACCAAACTAACAATAATGGACAGAGTCCATATGCTCTATAATGTCAAAGACCCGCTACCCCTCACCTTCCACCTCGGGTGCTGTCATTGTGTAGGGCAGAGTGCTCCATCTCCACCATGTTTGGCTTTCATGTCAGATATGCAGGACTTACTCAGCTCCACACTCTTCCCTGGCAACTGACTCTGGCGTCATTGGGGGTCTTTCCTCCTCTAGAAAACACCCAGGGGCCCTCTCCTTGTCCCCCAGCCACCCAGGGCCTTCTTCTCCTCCTCCTCCACCAACCATTTTCGGACTCTTTCAAATTCCCTGGGGCTACTCACCCCTTTGCATAGTAGACAAAACAAATCTATGAGCAGGCTGCAAAATATCAAGTCTGGGCCTGGTTACCTGTATGTTCCGGGTCCAGGGCGGAACTCTCCTCCCAGAGCAACAACCGATGATAGCAGAGTGAGTTGACCAGGCAGTAACTTGCTACTGGTGCAGGTACACACCTACCGATTCCTCAACATCTTAGGATAACATGATCAGACGGCCAATCCCCAGTCAGAGAAGGAGTAAGTGTCAGCGGACAACACACACCTGGCAGACGCAGTGAAGGGACTGCAGCACACTGCTGCCAATTTTAGATCCGAGGATTGAAAGCAATCTTTGACTTGGGCGATTTCCCTGACTGTGCCCTTCGAAATGTTGGTGCTCCGCCACTGGCTGCAAGGCCCCTGTAGGTGCGAGGCCTTAGGCGACCGTTTAATTTGCATGGTGCCCTCCTGTTTTAAAACATGCTCAATGCATCTCATTGGTGTAAGTGCACTTCTATGTTCTGAATTGTAGGGGCATTGAGTATGGTGCTAGCATGATGAGAGGTTACTGCCTATTTGTGTCCATAAATAATATATAATGTATTATTTTTGTTGTTTATTTTTTGGTTTATTTTTTTAGAAACCAGTGATGAGGATCTTGAGCCTCAGACTTCTCAGGCCCAGTGTAAGTAATGTGGATGTGCTGTTGTGTTGTGTATTAGGTCGAACTTGGAGGAATGATTGTTTGTTTTGTTTTCTTTTGTGGTTGATGTAACTTCAGCAAGAGAGGAGCCTCATGCAGGGCCAAGTCGCCTGGATCCGGGCCAGGAACACACTGTTGCCCAAGAAGAGGCCAATTGGTCAGACTCTGATGAGGACCTGGGCTCTCCTCAAAAGGGAAGTAAGTATTCTACATGTGTTTGTGTGTTCAATGTGTCCTGGGAAATATAAGGGCTGTAATATATATATTTTGACATTGGGGTTTTGTAGCAGCTGACATTGAGGATGTTTGTTGTGGAGGACTGGGGAAGAGGGGCCACTGCTTACCCAGTCCACTGTAACTACTACCTTCAATGTTTCCAGACTACTTTCTGTGTGCCTTTATCAAATAGCTTTTGTTCAAGGATTGTATCCGTGTCTTTGTGTTTCTAGGAGATACGACACCATCCCCCCATGAAGGGACACCATCCCCCGTGGAAGGGTCTCCCCCATCCTCCCCCACTCCAGGGGTGGAGGCAGATGATGTTAGTGGCTCCCCTGAACTAGTCTGTAAGTACCTAAAATTAGATTCTCACATGTATTGTGTGTGCTAGGATGATGTGTATCTAGGATAATGTAAGTTGGAGTCAAAGCAAGTGTAGTTTTGCTATATGTGACAGGAAGGTTGGTCATGAAACACTCTTGCTTAACCTTCATGTTTGAAAGGTGGTTTTGGGGAGCATTACAGGACATGTTATATTTTTTAAGTTTTCTCAAGCCACCCTATTCTAAATTGGTGTTAGTTTCTCTACATTGGAAATGATGTGCTTTGTACTTGTAAATTTTTTGGGGACATTGTAATTTACTCATGTCCTGATTTAGTCAACACTGAAAATGTGTGTTTATCAATCTTTCATAAATACTCTTCCTCGGTAATGTACCACATTCCAGTTCACAATTTGTGTTCTTTTTGTGCAGTTTCTCCTGAGCCAGCAAGCCCATCCTGTTCGGGGGGCCAAAAAAACCGTGATGATGGTAAGTTTTGTGCTTTTGCAGTAATGTGTCTACTTAGTAAGTGGAGAAATGCTAACTGTGTATGTCCCCGATCAGGCTTCAAGTTGTTCTAAAGGCAGCAGGTTATTTATGTGAATGCATTCTATGCATTAGTATTCCAAGTGATAGGTGTGCATATTCCCCCTAAGACTTACTGGGACCATTTTCTTACTGTCTAAAATTTTGCACAAATACTTGTCTGGAACAGACTCCCTCTCCTCCTTAACTGAGGTGACAGCATGCCAATATTGCCTCCTGATGCTGTCACTCCTAATCATTGAGACCATCGGAAGGGAGGGGGGCAAGGCTGGCTCACAGCCTAGTGCCTGAACAGGCACAGGGTGCTTGGCTTCATCTCATGTGCCTCCATAGCAAGCTGCCTGCTGTGGGGTCAACCAACAGGAGGGAGGTGCCTAGAGGTGTGTACAGGGGCCATGTAAAAAGGAGGATTGTTATTTCTCTCGTCCCCAAAAACCTAGAGAGTGTAAGTCTAACCTGATTAGTTTTCCGCAGCCCTCCAAAAATGATATGTTTCCAACACTTAGAACAGGCAGGGCTGAGGCACAAAAAACATCAGAGAAACACAATCAGCACAAAAGCAGGGAGTACGTATCCTTAACGCTACAAGCTTCACCCAGAAGAATGACACTTGCACTGTACAAATCTGCATCACCACCGTATCAATGTCTAAATAAAACTTTCAGGGAAGTGTGGAGGGGTAATGAGTGGGTGTTAGAGCGTTTTCATGACTGCGTAACCTACAGTTAGCGTGAGTCCATTTGTTGAGAAACTTTTTCTTCTCTCTTAACACAGCTGGGATGGCGGAAAGGAGATCAGGGGAGCAGACACATCTACTCCGCCCAGAACTGTCCCTCATAATTCCAAAGGGTGAGTCTCTACTATGTGTCAGGTTCAATCTATAGACAGTAAGAGGGAGAGAGAACGCTCCACAGATTCCAATGGTGATAGAGATAAATGTGTGCACATGTATCGTGTTGACCAATTGAACCCAAAACACCTTACATTCTTCAAAATGATTGCTTGTGTTTACATGCAGAAAAGCCTTTTACTTAGCTTTGGTGGAACTGCTACTAACATTCCAAGCCATCTTATGTAACCTTTTGAACTATTTGAGTTGAAAGTTTGAGTTCAAGGTTTACAACAGCAATTTTGCATATTTGCTTCAGAGTGTTCATAAAAGCCAACCAATAGACTCCTAAGCATATTTGTTGAGGCACATTAATTACAATCCTTGTTAGGATCATTTTGCATAAAACTAATTGTCATGTCTTTTTCTACCCAGGGCACACCCACCTCACCAGCGAGGTAATGCTGGAGTATTTAAAGTGGTGCGGAGACTGCATCATGTTTTTGGAGCAGCTGTGTGGGGTGGATCCGGACCCTAAGGAGCCATTTGTGCGGAATGTCACGCCTTTAAATCGTTCTTTCCCAAAAAAAAAATAAAAAATAAAAAAAATAATATTTTAAACAAAAATATAAAAAAATGTTTAACAAAAAACCCTTTTTTTGGGAAAACAAAAAAACAAAAAATGTTTTAAAAAAAACCCTTTTTTTGGGAAAAAAAAACAAAAAATGTTTTAAAAAAAACCCTTTTTTTGGGAAAAAAAAACAAAAAATGTTTTAAAAAAACCCTTTTTTTGGGGAAAAAAAACAAAAAATGTTTACAAAAAAACCCTTTTTTTGGGAAAAAAAAACAAAAAATGTTTTAAAAAAACCCTTTTTTGGGGAAAAAAAAACAAAAAATGTTTTAAAAAAAACCCTTTTTTTGGGAAAAAAAAAACAAAAAATGTTTACAAAAAAACCCTTTTTTTGGAAAAAAAAACAAAAAATGTTTAAAAAAAACCCTTTTTTTGGGAAAAAAAAATTGGAAAAAAAAAGAAATTTTTAATAAAAAGAAAATAAAAAAAAAGTATGTTGCTTGTTGCAACACAAATGTTAAATTTGAAATTTTGTTCATTCTATTATATATTTTAATAATATATTTTTTGTACGCTACAGTTGGTAGACACCTACATGTGTTATTAAAAAGAGTTTCTTTTATTACCAAAGTTTTCTTTTTGGTGTACACATCGAATGTCTTTTGTGTTGTATTTGTTTAGTCGAGTGGTGTGGTCTGTAATTGTTAGTATGTTGGCTTTGGTTTATGTTATCCTTGAGACTTGTTTTGAAGCTACATTTGAAGGGAGACCTTTTCTTGGGTCATTATGTGAACATTGAGTTTTCCAAATTTAAATGAAATCATATGTTTGGAGATAGAGAAGCACGTGTGTATAAATGCCTACATTAACCAGGGCCATTACTTGGCCACCAACACTCATAAAAAACCAAAGATCAAACACAAACTAATCATTTTGCATAAAATTTAATTGCATCACCAAAAAAAACACTATAATAAATCATATTGTGCCACCCTCAAATTAAACAAAAAAATGGCCCACAAATTGGCCAATGTAACAATCATTAACAAAACTAACACAAATAAATAAAAAAATATCAAATTAAGTTGGTGGTGGTGGTGGTGACTGAAGCAGTGTGGTGAACACTGGAAAGGTTCCTGCCATCAAATGGTGGGCCAATAGTCCCATCTGCTCTGGGGTTAGCCTTAAAGTTGTGGTATAGGGGCCCATTAGGATCAGATCTTGTGTATGAGGCTGCTGCTGATGCAGGGTGTTGAACCCTGGAAATGTCCCAGACTGAAGATCTTGTGCCAATAGTCCCATCTGCTCTGTGCTCAGAATTTGGGGAACGTGTGCCATTACCATGAAATTTGTTAGTTGCTGCCCCGAGGCTATTTGATGCTGCTGGTGGTGCAAGGGTTGTGAAGATGTGTGGGGAGTGGTGGTTGATTGGTTGTTGTGGTCCACGGTGCGGGGGGAAATGACATGTCGCATTGGTGACAAAAAAGGAGGACGGCCTGGGGAGGAGTGAAGTGATAAAGGTGTGTAGGGAATGTAGTCAGGTGGAAGGGGTATTGTGGAACCAGTGCGCAATGAGGTTGTGCAGGAGGATTGCTCATTGAGGGGTGTGGGAGTCCGAACAGAGTGTGAAGTGCTAGGAGTGGCTACAGGAGGAATTGTCCCATCCCCAGCTGCCTGACAAGTGGCCAATACTGGCATTACCCTCCCACTACCACAACCTGCAGTGGCAGGTGAGTGAGATGTTTGGGAGGGCTCTGCCAATGGGGCATCTTCAGATCCAAACAGGCATTGGCGTGTGGCCAGCACCTGAGTGTCAACACTTTGCCGATCACGTTGATGCTGGTCTGCTAAACTTACCAAGCTGTTACGCATATCCTGTTGAACCTGTACCATTGTTGCTACAGATTCCTGTATGAGCCCGAGCAGACGTACTACCTCAGTAGATTGCTGAGTACGCCTCCTTAACTCATTTTGGATCCGATACTCATCAAGCAGCCTCTCGGCTACATCCAGCATAGATGGACGAGGTTGGGTAGGTGACAATCCCTCTGCATCGAAGGCTACCTGAAAGCAGAAGAAATAGACCAAATCATTATCAAACATCATGACTAAATAGTTCAGATTAGTTTGACAACTTAACACCCCAAGCAGAACGTTGAAAAGTTTGATGTGCTTCTAATAAGTACTTGTTCATTGTAATATTATCCAAGCTAGCAACACTTCTGATAATGGGTACATATTATATTGGTAGGACTAATATGACAAAGGCAAAAAAGTTTCAACATGAAGGTGTTCCCAATTAACCCTGGTGTGGTAGGTTGTTTATGCTTTTGGTAAATCTGTTACTACACCAATGACTTTCTACATCTACGTATGTTGTCTAAAATCTTGCCATCAATCGGCTACAGGACAACCCAACCAAACGATACACATGAATTTGGACCTGGAAAATCAAAGACTGGCCGGACTTTAAAGGTCCTGGATGTTTTTGGAACATTAGTGGCACACCAAATTATAACATAATTCCCTGATGTTCAAGATAGAACTCTTGTTGTGCTGGTGCATCGTCAGAATGTCATAGCACTAATTTAACACACACAATGTAAGCCACATCTAGCCCAAAATCATTACTACCATTGAAATGTTACATGTGCACCTTGTTCCCTTATATCACATACCACAGCACTGGATGCAGAATCGTCGCCAGCTCCTGATCCAACTCCAGCTGCTACGTCAAGAGGGGCCTGATGTTCTTTGAAAAAAAAAAAAAAAAAAACATGTTTAGTACATAACCTTAGGCAGTAATTATTATGGCCAGATTGCCCTCCTAGCTTCAGGAATGAAGCATTGAGGCCAAACATTCAAAAGTGCTTTCCTGGGCTCATAGGACACTTGCTAAACCCTCCCAAAGGTTAAGAAGGCTTGGTCTGCCTACTAATGACGGCACCCATTAATGCTGTCAACGGTGTTTTGCAGGGTAAACATCTAAAAGGCAACACTGTTTCATAAGAAAAAACATGTGTGTTAATGGGGTTAATAAGATTCCAAAAAAAATATTATTTTGCTAGACATACCAACACCTTCCTCCAGGCCTTGCTGCACTGGGTGTGTTCCCTGCTGCGGATCTTCTGTAAAGGACATAGCAATATGAGGTATCTTGGAAAGAATAAAATATACATCTACATTGTTTGGCACAGTATGATATGGGACCTACCAGGAGGAGGGTCAGCACTGATGTCAACACCTGTGAGTCCGTCTGGGTCGCCAAGCTGCATGGGCTGTGGAGGGGCTGAGATCCGTGCTACAGATGAACAAATTGCAGGTTGGGGAAAACAAAAAAAGGACAATTGGAAGGGCAAGTATCAAATTCTAGTCATGTCACACATAGGATAGTAGTTCATCTTTTCAAAACAACTCACACAATTGACATCCAAGATAATATCCTACCTCGGTGCAAAGCATCCGAATCTAAGTCCTCTCTGGGAAAGATGGTATCGGTCCTATGATCTGCAAGAAAGGTAATTGATAATCCCAGAGAGAACTTCGTGCACGTTCATCCAGCCGACCTTGTCGGTCATAAAGACCCTCCGCAGCCCATGTAATTAGCTTCCTCCGAACGGACGCACAGATGTCGGTGACCTTCTTCCGCACACTGTCACGGTGGCGAGGTGCTTCACCCAGTGCATTTACAACATCCCGGATTTCATCCCACAATCTGTGCTTCTCGGTTAACGAGTGAGACGCGGCCCTGGTCCCATGTATCGCCTGATATCTGGCCATATAGGCCTGGACCAGGGCACAGCACTGATTGTGGGTGAAACGGGGAAGCCAGGATAATGTGGACAAGCTGACTCTGGTGGACGGACCCTCTCCAGGACTACTGTCAGAAGAGCCAGCTTGTCCACTTGGTGTGTTATCACCTTCCCCCGGCTTCCTCCTCCGGGATGGGGATGGTAGACTCCCTCATGGATACAGCTGGAGCCTCCCTCACACCAGAGCCAGACGATCTGCCCACCCTGCCCCCCCTGGCCACCCTGCCCACCCTGGCCACCCTGCCCCCCATGGCCACCCTGCCCCCCCTGGCCACCCTGCCCCTTCTCCTCAGCCTTCCAGTGGGGGGGCCATGGGAGCACGAGGTGGGCAGAGAATCTGGCTGTCCAGCAGCAGCAAAGAGCCCCAAACTCCTAAATCTGAAATGACAAAAGAGAAAACAGAAAAAAACATGATTTGCAGATTGCTCTTCATATACAGTATAATTAGTAAACAGTTACAGAACACACTTACCTAATGGCACAAACACGGTGGTGGTGGTGGTGGTGGTCCAAGAGCAGAAGAGGCTGCAAAGAAATGTGAAAAAACACATAAGAAAACGCATATGGGCACAAATCACACGAGGCCCTCCAAACACTTACCTAATGGCACAAACCGACTTGGTTGTGGTGGTGGTGGTGGTCCAAGAGCAGAAGAGGCTGCAAAGAAATGTGAAAAAACACATAAGAAAACGCATATGGGCACAAATCACACGAGGCCCTCCAAACACTTACCTAATGGCACAAACAGACTTGGTTGTGGTGGTGGTGGTGGTGGTCCAAGAGCAGAAGAGGCTGCAAAGAAATGTGAAAAAACACATAAGAAAACGCATATGGGCACAAATCACACGAGGCCCTCCAAACACTTACCTAATGGCACAAACAGACTTGGTGGGGGTGGTGGTGTAATCTTTTATAGGCCAAAGGAGGCTTCAAACATTAAACATACATGAGAAATCGCATGACCTACATACGTGCACATAATAAATTACAGTTATCAGGAAAGCAAAAATGGTGTCTTTGGAAGCTGGGAAGGTAAGGGGGCAGGTTTAGATGCCAAATCTAGACTGCACACCTTTAACAAACATGAGAAAACACATGTCAAAACCACATGCACATGGGGCCAACTGTCAATGATTAAAAGACACTTGAGGGGTTCACAAGCTATTGTGGGTTGGAGGGGATTCACCATAGACAACTTAAGCACACCCAAGATAAGTACAAATTCTCTCCTTCAGTAAACAATAACGGTGAGCAAGAACACACAAACAGACAGATCTAGATATATATATATATTTATATATAGAGAGAGAGAATTTGTTTTTGTTTTTTTTGGGAGAGAGAGATACAATTGTCTTACCTCCAGATAATGTACGTTGTGGGTCACAGGGTCTTGCTAGCACATAAGAAACATTGATCTATAACATCCAGCAGCCATATTGGCCATGTGCTCCTTTTATAGCTGGCTCACAGGTGTGATAATTAGCGGCCGTTTCTATATATATGTGCGCATTCACGAATTTGCGCGTTCAAAATGGAGGACGATATCCCAGACGCATTAGATGGTGCAATGTTGGCATTAATCGGTGCCTTGTTTGAGGAGGCCCTAGCACAGGAGGCAGCAGAAGGTGGGGAAGCAGCAGCAGCAGCAGCAGCAGCAGCACCTCCAGCAGCACCACCTCCAGCAGCACCTCCAGTCTGTGTGCCCTTACCTCGCCAGCCACGCATTTTTGCTCCAAGGATCTATTTGGACTAGCTGCGGGATTCTGATGTCAGGAGGAAATTCCGGCTCGAGTGAGGAACTATTCTCCACCTCTACCAGCTCATAGCAGACAAAATTGACCCGGACACACAGCGCGGCCATGCGGTGCCCGGCATGGCCAGATTGCTGGCCACTTTGTATATTTTAGGGCGTGGCAGCTTCCAAGCCACTTCGGGAAGTATCATGGGCATTAGCCAGCCCACAGTTTCAAGGGTGTTCATGTTGGTCATTAATGCCATAGTCGATATAGTGCCCAATTTTATCCACTGGCCACAGAATGAAAATGAGTGGAATGAAGTCAAGTTGGGTTTCTACCTGCGGGCACACATGCCGCAAATACTAGGGGCAATCGATGGCACCCACATAGCCATTAGGCCACCAAGGAGCCATGAAGTGGAGTACCGCAACCGCAAGCAGTACCACTCCGTGAACGTCCAATTAGTTTGTGATGCCAAACAGCGCATCATGAGTGTCAACACTGGTCACCTAGGGTCGTGCCATGATTCCAGTATGTTAAGAACAAGTACTCTGTACGAGGCGTTTGAAAGTGGCCAAATGCCCCAAGGGTGGCTTATTGGTAAAGTATTTCGTCTTAACAACATAAACTGTAATATTACATAGACATAGGAATAAGCTACATCGGTGTACACCCTGATTTAAGCAAAGCCTACCTAAAATGGATGTGTTAGGAGTTGGCAGGCTGTTCACACACAACCAGATCAGCAGCTTAGCAGCTCACAAAATAAATATTTCCAAAGTTGTCTTTGAGTCAAATGAAGGTGGTTAACCAATGTGTAAATGGTGTCCTCTAGCCACCCAAACAAAACCTACAAATGATTCCAATGGTATTGCCATATCCCCAAAGTACTTTGCATAAGTGAGTCAATATTGGTTTCCTCACTCTAGTTGCAGATATATTCCAGAAGTAATACCTAGGCTAATGTAATAGGAACAAAATAGGGGCCAAGTTGGAACTTGCAAGAGAAACCCACCACTTTGTGTGTCCTTTTTCCCATTTGTATTAGTGATTTAGGCAGTTAGACAGAGTTGAGATGTTTCATATGAGTTTTTGCAAACAGACGAGCAGGTTGTTTAGTAAAATGCATAATTGTCTCCCATTTTGAGGAGTCATCTAAAGTCACATGATATGAAGAACTAATGTATATTTTTCATTTTTTTCAGGGGATGCTGGTTACCCGCAGCTGACGTGGCTGATGGCTCCAATCAGGTACCCCCGGAGCCCAGCAGAAATGAATTACAACAGGGCCTTGCGGAGAAGCCGGAGTATCATCGAGTTGACCATAGGTCTTCTCAAATCCCGGTTTCTCTGCTTGGCCCGGCCTGGGGGTGAACTCCTGTACTCTCCTACAAAGGCTTCCAAGATCATCCTGGCGTGCTGCGTGTTGCACAACATGTGCATCGCCCGGGATGAATCTTGGGAGCTGACGGAGGAGAGGGAGCCAGAGGTCCGTCAGCCGGCGGCCCCCAGGCGGCGGAGCACCGCTGCAGGTTTTGCCACCCGGAATACCCTGGTTGCTAGCCACTTTACATGTAAGTACTGTAACCGGTCAAGATAGGGCATGTGTATTAATTTGCTAGTTAGCAGAGGTGCCACTCACAGGGAGACAGAGGGTAATTATCATCTGCCAATGACACTTGCCATTGTAGATAAAGTGTAGTCAACATTGGTAAAATTGTGTTACTTGAGCAAAAACATGCACCTCTAACCATAAACATGTTGGTATTGTGAATAGTGGAAAGGGCTGAGAAGAGCTGGCAGGTGTGTATTTGTGTCTATGCCACCTGTGTAGTTATTGATAACATGAACGGCTGCTTGGTATCTTATGGTGTTCTAATTTTCCAGAACGTGAACATCTTGGAATCATGGCACGTACCATGAGAAGCCTGTGGTGATGGGCTTTCTGGCGTCACAGGTGTGTATTCAAATGTTTACATTAATGATTTCTGGTTTGTGTAAGTTGGCAGAAAATGTGTTATTTCACTCGTGATGTCGAAATTAAATGAAGTTCAGAATGAAGCAAACAGGCATTAAGATGTGATTTTCATAATGAAATGTCTTATCCTTTGTTTTATTTTTCCAGGAGTGGTACTGCTTGCGGTTGTAGCTGGTAGAAACCCACCTTGATGGACTCCACTCATCTTCTTTTGTGGTCAGTGGATATTTGGTAAGGCACATAGCCAAAAGCAGCATCGATGACCAACATGAACACCCTGGAACTTCCAAAGTGGCTTGGAAGCTGACCAGCAACCTGGCCATGCCTGTCCCCTATGAGCTGGTAGAGGTGCAGAATAGATTCTGAACTCTGCATGAAGTTGGGGAAGACATCAGAATCCCGTAGCCATGGAGCAAAGATCGTGGGCTGGCGCTGTAAAGGCACACGGACTGGAGAGTGACAATATTATCTTGCTGCATCCCTCCTTATGCTGTCATTCTAGAATAAATAAAGACTTTTGAATGGAACATGTGTTTTTTGTTTTGTGTGGGTGCCTACAGACAAAAGGGCCATACACACTAAGATTTAGAGAAGACTTTATCCTTCAGATTGACATTTTCTATGTAGTGCAAGGGCCTGCCTGATTGCATACAAATTGAAAGTGTTGAGGTTTGACCTCATATTATATGGTTTGGTTAAGTCTACAGGAAAAAGTCTTGAAAAATTCTTAGTGTATGGCCCATTAAGCTGCCAAGGCCGGAGCTTTGCACTTTGCATGCTGCTTGTACTGGTGATGTGAGGGGTTGTAATGTAGAGTAGGGATGTGACATAGTTGTGTTGAGGTGTGAGGCAAATGTAGTGTTGGACTATGAGGGTCTGTGTTGTTGAAATATGGAGAGAGTCCAATATCAGACACCTATGTTTATTGGTCAAGAAATTGTAAGAACCATGGTAAATATGCAAAGAATTGCATCTCGAGAAAACTAGGACCACACTCATAAAATCAAAATTGTGTTGGTTCCATTAATGTGCTTGAAATTTGGGTAGGACACCCCCCCCCCCCAAATTCAAGATAGTTTAAAAAAACTCTAAAAATAATGAGAGTGAAAAGAGATCCCAAGTGTAGTGATTGTTGGGATTTGAACCCATGACGTTGTTAACTGCAGTGAAGTTGCAAAGCACTTAGCTATTGTGCAGAATAAAGCTGTTTGGTGGAAAAAAAGGAGTGTGTAAAGGCTAAAAAGCACATATAGCTAAATTACTAAACATTGTATGGAATCTGGGAAGAAGACCATGGTAAAATTGTGAGGTTTCATCTTGACCTGAAGTAGTGTAGGGGTTTGGTCACTTGCCTTTGCTACTTTCAATCATAAGATCGATTCGACACACAGACAAGATCATAAAACCACTTAAAATGCTGTAAGTTTGCAAGCGCTTCTGAGTGTAACATTATTTAGCAATATATATGATGTAATCCGTTACATTTTTGAAATATAAACAAAAAAGAAAATAAAAAAGTTAGGTGGAGATGGTAAGCCTCGAACCTACAGCAGAGGGAGATGAATTACAGACGTGATTTGTGCACTAATCCACTAGCCCACATCGCTATGTGAAACTGCTATAAGCACGAAGACATAAGTTTGCGAATTTGCGAAGCCGCGATCGTAAGTGAATACCGCTGACGGCGGAATTCATTATTGCTGTTTCACTAGCCAATTCGCCGCAGCGCCAGTTAATTGATTTGAAAGCGGCGAAACTGAAACACGTCATGGATGTCTGAAGCTGCAGTTTCTTTAAATCCGGCCCCCCGTGAGATCCTGCCCCGCCAAGAGCCGTAAGTGCTTAACTCTTTCTTCTATCAACCAGGAATCGAGTTCCCACAACTCTTCTCACCTGACTGTCCTTGTCTCCTTACAGCTTCCAGAAGAGGCTATCTGGGTACCCGCCATTATTGACTCTGGAGCCTGTAGCTGCTTCATCGACCAAGAATTTGCTAACCAATTCAAGGTCCCTTTAAAACTGAGATCTAATGGAATGGCAATCCATTTGGCAGATGGGTCACATATAAAATCCGGGCCTGTCACTCAAGAGACTCTTCCCTTACCTGCCACCATATCTGGCAACCACAAGGAACTATTATGCTTTGATGCTATCACTTCTCCCTTATTCCCTATCATTTTGGGAATATTACGGGGTAATCCCGAGTGTGGCTCGGGGTTACTGCTTTTGGTACTGAAAATTAAACCCGAGCCACACTCGGGAATACCGATAGGGAGGTTAAACCTTGGAGTGAAGATCCGTCTACAAACTTTTATTTGCCTTTTCGATTTTACTTTGTGCTGAAGACAAGTGGATTTTATTTTGTATTTTTGTGTTTGTGTGCTGCTGGCAGCCATATTTTGTTTTGCCTGCTGAATTAAAGCCTTTTTGTTTAAAGTTTAACTGTTTTTGCACTCGGTCCTGTGGAGCCACAACCCCTCAAACTTTACAATATATATATATCATAGTTGCCAACATTTGAAAAAAATTTCCAGGGACACTTTGCAGCACAGCTATCAAATAATTACCACACCCACTTCCCTGAAGCTCCACCCACTCCGCATAATCTCCGCCTACTTATCAGATTATAGGGTCTACTCAATAAAGAGAGAATTAAAGGAAATTGAAAAGGGAATTTCAAACTTAAGGCCAATGTAGCAGAGTTGGAATAATTCTCCCATTCAGCTCCACTACTTCTGCCTAAAGTTTAAAATTCTCATCACAATTCCCTGTAATTCTCTCTTTATTGAGTAGGTCGTTATAACACCAAGTTCCCACCAACAGTACCATTATCCTTGGTATGCGATAGATACATTCGCAGCACAGCAACTATATCAGGCAGGTACATTTTATCACTTTTAGGCATACCTGCCGAGAGAGGGAGAGAGAGGGAGAGAGAGGGATCGAGAGAGAGAGAGAGAGGGAGGGAGGAATAGAGAAAGAGGGATAGAGATAGAGGGATAGAGGGATAGAGATAGAGGGAGAGAGAGAGAGAGAGAGAGAGAGAGGGATAGAGAGAGTGAGGGGGATAGAAGGAGGGAGATAGAGGAGGGGGAGGGGAGGGGGAGAGGGAGGGATAGAGGGAGGGATGGAGGGAGGGATAGAGGGAGGGAGAGAGGGGGGAAAGAGAGCAAGAGGGAGAGATAGAGAGAGATAAAGGGGTAGAGAGAGAGATAAAGGGGTAGAGAGTGATATAGAGGGAGGGATAGAGGGAGGGATAGAGGGATAGAGGGAGGGATAGATAAAGGGAGGGAGGGAGAGAGGCATAGGGAAAAAGAGGGATAGAGAGAGGGAGGGATAGAGGGAGAGGGAGAGGGAGGGATAGAGGGAGAGAAAGAGGGAGGGAAAGGGATAGAGAGAGGGAGCGGTATGCTGCATACAACTTGCTGCAGAAAAAACTGACCTTTAGAAAGAAAAAAAAATGCTGTTTAAATTGCTGATAAATGATAGCTTATTTACCAGGATCTGAGAAAGATTCTAATGGGGGGCCCCACAAAAAAATAGGGGGCAGGGTATTTTCCCTAAAGGGCTTTTAAGGGGGAACCCCATTCAAAAATTCTAAATCCATGCCAAACCCTTGTCTGAGCATGCTGCCTGGCATGCCTGGAAGGGGGGGAATCAAGAGTGCCTGGTATTAAACTTTGGGGGACTACACAAAAAATGGCATGGCATTAAATCATTACAAAACCTGAAGGCCTGATATGAATTTTAAGAGGACCACAGACTGTTTTTTTTTTTTTTAACATAAAGTTTATACTGTACAGTACATCATCACATATGCTGGTAAAAGAAATAATTTGTTTGTGCCAGCTTGGCCCAAACAAACTATCTGAAGTCATAGAAAACCTGGAGTTAGGCTTTAATATAACCCATCATACAAATCCGTTATACACAGTATATGTTTGGATGTATTGCAGGCAATGAAAAATAATTGCACCTGGGAAGAAAAAGATTATAGGAGCTGTCTGCTTATTTTTGAAAGATGCACATCACAGATCACCCTGATCCTAGCTTTCCTCCCTAGGGAGCCACTGACCTGGAACAGAAGTATGCAAGGCAAGAGGTCAGACTTCAGTGACTAGAGCAGGGGTGGGGAACCTTTTTTCTGCCAAGGGCCATTTGGATTTTTGTAACATCATTCGGGGGCCGTACAAAATGTATGCATAAATGTAATAGGCATTGCTTTGCGGCAAAAAATGCTGTAAAAAATTGCGTGACTTTGGAGGTCACAAAAGTGTGAAAGGGGTCTTCATTAATCAAAGTATAGTGTGCCCCCTTTCAATGCAGAGTGACCACAGCGTGCCCCCTTTCAATGCAGACTGACCACAGCGTGTGGCAGGCGCAGCACTACAAAGTGCCTTATGCGCTGTGGCATTAGAAGAATTGGATCTCTCTGACTTCAATCTAACCAGACTGTCTGTTACTCTATAAATTCCTCTAATACCTTTTCTTGATCTGATGCTCTATGCAGACTTGCGATGCTTTGCTCTGACTTGCGAGTCTCTGCGCTGACTTGTGATGCTCTGCTCTGACTTGCGATGCTCTGCTCTGACTTGCGATGCTCTGCGCTGACTTGCGATGCTTTGTGCTGCAGGCTTTGGGCCTAGTGGCGGGAAACTAGCTGGCTGCAGTACGTGGTCTCTCCGTGGGTAGCGGTGCAGGCACTCTAGCTCTGGACTTTGGCCTCCCACCATGCGTCTCTTTCTCTCTCTAGGAATTGCAGGAGGGTTGGCGCTCTTTCTGTGTCTATCTTGCCTTTGCCGTTCTGCCACTTTAAGAGTCGGCTGCAGTTTGACTAAAACCCCACGTTATGGCCTCTATGTAGCTCCGCTGCTCAAATGTGCTCTTTACTCTGCAAGTTGAGGAGCACTATTACTTTGCCCTCAAAGGGCTAAATAGTTCCACTGTGGCAGGCGCAGCACTACAAAGTGCCTTATGCGCTGTGGCATTAGAAGAATTGGATCTCTCTGACTTAAGTCTAACCAGACTGTCTGTTACTCTATAAATTCCTCTAATACCGTTCTATGGAAAGCAGTAGGTTTAAAGAGCACACCAAACGCTTAAGATATCTTCTTTATTAACTTTAACTTTTCTTCATAGATAACAGTGACACTTTTACAGCAGACAGTCCATGTACAACATGTGCTGAATACAGCATAACAAATGGTGGATATATTTCTCTCTCTCTATTGCTGTTTGCTGTTTGAGTTTGTTTGCTTGGGTTTGGTTTTGAGTTGTTAGAGTTGTTTGGGTTTGTTCGATAGTTTGAATTCGATATAACTTTTGAAGTTTGATAGTTTATTTGTTTGTTTGATATAACTTTTGAAGTTTGATAGTTTGTTTGATTTCGTGTTCGAGTTTGGTGGAACTACAAGTGAACACATAACTAGTTCAGTATACAGCTCTAATCACATTACTAACAATAGGAACATGTATAACTGTTAATTACCTATTTTTGGCCACTTGCTTCCATAAAACTGCTCTGTGGATCTGTGTGTCTATTCAGTTCTCTTGCTCTGTAGTGGAATGAGAAGGTTGGCTGAAAGCATGAGGCTTCAGAGAAAAAATGGGTGTAAGGCTGGCTGTGATTGGCCAAGACTGTTGCTGAGTGTGAGATTGGCTGTGATTGGCCACAAACTCCTTATGGGTAATAAAGTTTAACTCTGTGCTTTCTGGTTTAAATTCTGCTGTGTCTGAGCTTACCTTACAGGCATATAAATGAATCTTACAGGCAAATTTCCTTTTGCTTCTGTGAACACAACATACAACTGTTATGTGACATCCAAACATGAAATCACAGTAAATAACTCTGCTTTTGTCTCTCACATATAAACATATGCACTGTATTGAGGTTATTAACAGGTCTAGCTGTATATGCATGTAGGTCATATTAGCAACCTAGGACAGGTTTTAGCTGGCCAGCTACACTCCCCCCAAAATTACCTATAATTCTATGTTCTCTATAGTAGGATTTGAACATGAATTTGGGAAATTTTCTATCAGGTTCTCAACTTCCAAGTGTCTTTTATCACTTTCAAGTAGAACAACTAACTGCTGTATAGGACGTTGCAACTTGAGTGGAGTAGTGAGACGTTTTCCCTTTTTGTCAAGTTTTGAGTCTCCTATTTGTAACAACGCTCTTCTTACTAGTCTGTCTTTATCCTTTTGAACTTCTAGAACTTTAGCCAATTTCCATTGACTTCTAGGTAAATCTTCTTCTTTATTTAAAAATTCCACCATCAAGTAGATACAGGAGGAGTCCTTTGTAGTGCATTAGCACATCCATCCCAGCAAGGAGTGTTGTCTCCAAGGGTTGGAGAGGCTGGATTCACCCCTTTTCTATGGATAGTGTAGGACCCACTGATAATGGGGTACTTTGACGCAGTGGCGGGCTTGAGCACGATATGGCCATATGGTGGGACTAAACCCCCATTTTTATTTATGGATTGTCTCCATATTTAATAGTCATTTCTTTTGCATGGTTGCGCTATTCTTTTTTAATATACATGTTGCTTGGTCCATAGCTGCACCGGCTTTAGATATACATGTTCAGGGCTTGCTCCCCCAATTTTTTGCTTGTTTATTATGTATTCAGTCTGACCAGACTTCTGTGGTTGAGCATCCCACCCCCCACACACACCTGTACTCTATCAGAGTCCACCATCAAGTAGATACAGGAGGAGTCCTTTGTAGTGCATTAGCACATCCATCCCAGCAAGGAGTGTTGTCTCCAAGGGTTGGAGAGGCTGGATTCACCCCTTTTCTATGGATAGTGTAGGACCCACTGATAATGGGGTACTTTGACGCAGTGGTGGGCTTGAGCACGATATGGCCATATGGTGGGACTAAACCCCCATTTTTATTTATGGATTGTCTCCATATTTAATAGTCATTTCTTTTGCATGGTTGCGCTATTCTTTTTTAATATACATGTTGCTTGGTCCATAGCTGCACCGGCTTTAGATATACATGTTCAGGGCTTGCTCCCCCAATTTTTTGCTTGTTTATTATGTATTCAGTCTGACCAGACTTCTGTGGTTGAGCATCCCACCCCCCACACACACCTGTACTCTATCAGAGTCCACCATCAAGTAGATACAGGAGGAGTCCTTTGTAGTGCATTAGCACATCCATCCCAGCAAGGAGTGTTGTCTCCAAGGGTTGGAGAGGCTGGATTCACCCCTTTTCTATGGATAGTGTAGGACCCACTGATAATGGGGTACTTTGACGCAGTGGTGGGCTTGAGCACGATATGGCCATATGGTGGGACTAAACCCCCATTTTTTTATGGATTGTCTCCATATTTAATAGTCATTTCTTTTGCATGGTTGCGCTATTCTTTTTTAATATACATGTTGCTTGGTCCATAGCTGCACCGGCTTTAGATATACATGTTCAGGGCTTGCTCCCCCAATTTTTTGCTTGTTTATTATGTATTCAGTCTGACCAGACTTCTGTGGTTGAGCATCCCACCCCCCACACACACCTGTACTCTATCAGAGTCCACCATCAAGTAGATACAGGAGGAGTCCTTTGTAGTGCATTAGCACATCCATCCCAGCAAGGAGTGTTGTCTCCAAGGGTTGGAGAGGCTGGATTCACCCCTTTTCTATGGATAGTGTAGGACCCACTGATAATGGGGTACTTTGACGCAGTGGTGGGCTTGAGCACGATATGGCCATATGGTGGGACTAAACCCCCATTTTTATTTATGGATTGTCTCCATATTTAATAGTCATTTCTTTTGCATGGTTGTGCTATTCTTTTTTAATATACATGTTGCTTGGTCCATAGCTGCACCGGCTTTAGATATACATGTTCAGGGCTTGCTCCCCCAATTTTTTGCTTGTTTATTATGTATTCAGTCTGACCAGACTTCTGTGGTTGAGCATCCCACCCCCCACACACACCTGTACTCTATCAGAGTCCACCATCAAGTAGATACAGGAGGAGTCCTTTGTAGTGCATTAGCACATCCATCCCAGCAAGGAGTGTTGTCTCCAAGGGTTGGAGAGGCTGGATTCACCCCTTTTCTATGGATAGTGTAGGACCCACTGATAATGGGGTACTTTGACGCAGTGGTGGGCTTGAGCACGATATGGCCATATGGTGGGACTAAACCCCCATTTTATTTATGGATTGTCTCCATATTTAATAGTCATTTCTTTTGCATGGTTGTGCTATTCTTTTTTAATATACATGTTGCTTGGTCCATAGCTGCACCGGCTTTAGATATACATGTTCAGGGCTTGCTCCCCCAATTTTTTGCTTGTTTATTAAATCTTCTTCTTTCACTAATACTATGTCACCAGCTTGGACATTTCTTCTGGGTGTTTGCCATTTACTTCTTAGCGTAAGATTGACTAAGTACTCTTTCCTCCATCTATTCCAAAACTGTTCTGATAGATATTGAACTCTTCGCCATCTCTTTTTGGCGTATAAATCCTCTTTGGTGAACTTGCCAGGTGGTGGATGTATGTAATCAGACTTAAGGTGATGTAGATGGTTGGGAGTTAAAGGTTCCAAACTTGTTGGATCATTGATGTTGTCAACTGTAAGTGGACGACTGTTAACAATAGACATTACTTCATAGAATAGGGTCCTAAGTGAAGCATCATCCATTCTTCCGGAGTTCTTTTTCAACATTGAACTTAACACATTTCTTACAGTTCTGATTTGTCTTTCCCAAACTCCTCCTGCGTGGCTTGCATGTGGAGCATTCATATGAAAGTCACATTGATTCCGTTACAAATACTCAGTTACTTTTTCTTTGTCGATCTCTTTTAGAGCTTTCTTCAATTCATTCCTTGCTCCGACAAAATTGGATCCTTGGTCAGATCTAAGCTCTCTGACAGTACCTCTAATGGCTATGAAACATCTCAAGGCATTGATGAATGCATCAGTTGACATATCTTCTAACATTTCAAGATGAATTGCTCTGGAGCTTAGACATGTAAATATTAGTCCATATCTCTTGTACTCCTTGCGGTTTTGCTTGGTAATGAATGGGCCGAAACAATCCATTCCACTATAAAGAAATGGTGGTGATGGGTTTACACGATCTGTCGGTAGATCTGCCATTCTTTGTTCTTCGGTAGGTCTACGTGCCTTTCTACAAGTTACGCATTTACTGATATACTTTGCAATAACTTTGCTTCCTTTCACTATCCAGTAACCACCTTCTCTCACACAGTTCTGGGTAAAGCTTTTTCCTTGATGCAAGGATTTGTTGTGGTAGTGATCAATGATCAATCTTGTGAAGGTAGAATTTTTGGGTAGAATTGCTGGATGCTTCACTCTGCTGGGTAACAATGCATTTTCCAGTCTCCCTCCCACCTTCAGTATACCATCCTGTAGAACAAGATTAAGCTTGTACAATGGGTGGTTGTTGGGAAGCCTTTTAGGTTCCTGACTAAGTCTCTTCAACTCTTCACTATAGAATCTCTGTTGAATGAGTCTTATGACTGTTTCTTCATCTTTCATTCTTTCCTCTACATTCAATGATTCCTTCTTTCTGATTCCCTTTGCCAAACATTGAATTCGAGCTACTACGTTTATGACTGTATTCCATTTTGAACATCTGGCTAGTCTTTCAAGTATTTCATCTTGACACTTGGCAGCAGTGCTCAATGTTTGTACAACTTTTACTTCTGGATCACCCATGGACAATTCGGTGTAACCTTCACTGGGTATGATCTCCTTTTCCAAAAGGAACTCTGGACCAGTGAACCAATTTGAATTTCTCAATTCTGTTACATTTAGGCCTCTTGAAGCATGATCTGCTGGGTTATGCTTTGTATCAATGTGATGCCAATGTTCCGGATTTGTTATTTCCCGAATTTTCTGAACTCTGTTGGTGACAAAGACATGGAATCTTTGAGCTTCGTTATTTATGTATCCTAGGACAACTCGTGAGTCTGTCCAAAAGTATTCTTCATCTATTTTTAACTCTAATTCTTCTCTCAGAAACTTGCTTACTGATGCTGAAACAACAGCTGCTGTCAGTTCAAGTCTTGGTATTGTCTGAATACTGGTAGGTGCGACTCTGGTCTTTCCCATAACCAGGGCACAGTGTATTTTTCCTTCTCCTATCACTCTGATGTAGGAGCACTGACCATAACCATAACTACTGGCGTCTGAAAAGTGATGAAGTTCTATTTTCTTGTACTCTCCGAAATCATGAGGTACAAAACATCTGGGTATCCGAACTTCTCTTAAATTCTGCAAGTCTCTTATCCAAGCCTCCCACCTTGGCCTCAAATCTTCAGGTATGGGTTCATCCAATCCCAACTTCTGTCTGCATAATTCTTGTAGTATTTCTTTTGCTTTGAGGATCACTGGGGCCAAGAATCCCAATGGATCATATATAGAAGCCACTTCGGAAAGAATGGTACGTCTAGTTGCAACTTTCTCTTCAAAGGATACTTCAAAGAAGAACTCATCATTCTCTACATTCCATCCCAATCCAAGTACATTCTGAACTGGAAGATGATCATAATTGAGATCTACAGCCTTCATTGTTGATGCACGTTCAGAGTCACTGATGGATTCCAGTACCTCTCTGTTGTTTGAGATGAATTTATGAAAGCGCAGATTTCCTCTTGCGCATAACTCTTGGCTTTCTTTTACTAGTTTGATTGCAGATTCTGTGGACTCTAGACTTATAAGACCATCATCTACATAGAAGTTTTTCTTAAGAAAATTTGCTGCTGATGGGCAATCCTCTTCATTTTTGTTGGCCAGGTACTTCATACCATAATTGGAGCAACCTGGAGACGATGCTGCTCCAAACAAGTGTACTTTCATTCTGTATTCTGCTGGCTCTGTATCTGTATCTCCGTCCTCCCACCATAGAAACCTCAGGAAGTCTCTATCTTCATTCTTCACATGAAACTGGTGGAACATCTTTTCAACGTCACACATGACCGCTACGGGATACTTTCTGAATCTACAAAGTACTCCAGGCAGAGTGTTTGTAAGGTCTGGTCCTTTTAGTAGAAGATCGTTCAATGCAACACCATCATACTTTGCTGAGCAATCAAATACTACTCTAATCTTATCTGGTTTCTTTGGGTGGTAAACACCTTGATGTGGGATGTACCACACTTCTCCTTCTTTAGGTTGGTTATTCACCTTCTCTGCATGTCCTTCTTCAAGGATGCCTTCCATGAATTTAAAATAATCTTGCTTGAATTTGGGATCTCTTCCCATCTTTTTCTTCAGGCATTTCAATCTTGCTAGGGCAAGATTTCTGTTATTTGGCAGACATGGTCGTTCTCTAAAGGGTAAGGGCATTTCAAGATAACCTTGTTGATTCTGCTGAATACTTTCTTCTAGAGTGTGTACGAACTTTGTCTTCTTGAGATACACTCTTTTCTTCAGAACTTATGTCTGCAAAGTCAGACTCAAGGATCTTGATTACTTTTGCTGAACTTACAGTTGGTAACTCTTGGACGGATATTCGATGACACAATCCTGTCACCTGTCTTGAGTTTGCAATCTGCTGTTTTCCTCCAACAACACCCCATCCTAGATCAGTTCGAACAGCGTAGGGTTCACCCTTTCCTCCTGTGATTACCTCTCGTGGTACCAAAGCTTCGGGACAATCGTAGCCTATCAACAGTCCAACACCAAACTCCTTCAGCGGGGACATTTCATGTGATATGACAGATATGTGTTCCCATTTATTGGCTGTTTCACAGGTAGGTATTGTAATGTTCTGGTACCTTTGGTACCCTAATTCCACTTTTCCTAAGTGTATGCGCCCCACCATTCTCTTTTGGTAAGGTGCGCATACACCTTTAAGACCGATGCTGTCATCACTGAGCGCCGCTGGAGCGGCTATTTCAACCTCCGGCGGTCTCACTCACATGTTCGTTCAACGCCGCATAATCTGCCTTGAAGCTCTCATGCTTGCAAGCATACCTCGCTATCGGAACCACGCTGCTGATCCCTGTATCCCGCTACCGGATCATCCGCTCTTGCCGAACCTCTCTTCTACTACATTGCTACTAGTGATAAGTACCCCACAGGGGAAACCTCTATAACCCTCATACTAAAGCTTACACTATCTAGCTCTGCTTACTAAGGACTATTACTACATCTGCATTAACTAAGATTGCTAGCTCTTGAGCCTATTACCATCTGCTCTTGCACTGGGTTGGTCTATCCTGTATGTTCACCTGCTACTCTATCATCTGCTACCATACATGATTGTTAACCTATCTGCATCCCATCTGCTACTATCTTACTTTCACGAACATTCCTTTCAAGTGTCTGTCATCTACCATCTCTACCCAAACTGTCTCTTCAGCCTATCATCACTATATTACTATATACATAAGTCACTCTAGGAACATCTTATTGAGTGTGTGTATCTACTTGCTGAATTGAGACTATCCACACATGATGAGTCTTGGGAGTTGGGATTGGTGTCTCAGCGTTTCTCTACATGACTACTGAAGTGGAATATTTCTGCAGCTGTAAATCCACATTATACATAAAACGCAGGAGCGTTACAGGTATGCGATCTCGATCTAGAGGTATATCATCTTTCGTATAGGCTGGAGGTAGATTTAATGTGAGGTTTGAATGAAGTCCTCTAACTCTCAATCCTTTGACTCTATGACTGTTCACTAATGTATCTCTCCCCGTCATTGTGGTGAGTTTGAGCTTCACTGGTTCTGTAGCCACTTGTAATTTCTTGCAGATTTCTTGATCAATGAAGGTAACATCGCTTTGGGCATCCAATAGTGCATAGGCATATACCTTCTTATTCCTCCTTTTAGGATTTGAAATGCACACTGGTACGACCATTGATGTGCCGTTGCTTTCTCCTTCCCTTACTCTGCAAGAGAATACTGATACTTTCTTTTCTTCCTCAGCATCTTTAGGTATTGAGGATTCATCCTTCTTTGGACGTTCTTCATGTAGTGGTGTAGGATGGCGTCCTTTGCAAACACTGCATGTGGCCCTTTTCTTACACTCCTTAGTAATATGTCCTTTTCTTAGGCATCCAAAACACAGTTGATTATCAAGTACAAATTTTTTCTTTTCATTTGAGGACTTCTCTTTCAATTGTTGGCACTTGTGTATGGAGTGGTTCTCTCCACAGAACATACACTTAAAGGTAGTCTGAGGATTTGTCGGTTCTGTCTCTCTACTGATCCCAGTAGTGACTTTGAACTTGCTCTCGTAGGTATCTAGACCTTTAGCTGCTGTGTTGGTTGCAAAGCTAGCTGCTCTTGCACGTCTTATATCTCCCGCAGGCCTTTCTTCTAAGGATTTTAAGGCATAAGATGCTGTTACTGGGTTACATGCTATTCGTGCTTCCTTATTGACAAACTCAGAGAACTTTTCAAAACTTGGGAAGTCCTTAGATCTAACTATTCAGTCACATACCAATTCCACCTAGAAGCCACTCCTTCAGGTAGTTTAGCTAGCATCCTGTGGTTTTCCAGATAGTCGTTCAGTACTTCTAGTCCTCGTACATGTGGGATGGCATTGCTGCATGCTTGCAGGAAGTCACCATACTCTTGGAGTTTGAAATGTTCTTTAGGACCTATCTTAGGCCAGTTATTCAATTTCTCCCTAAAGGCTCTTTGTACTAAGAAAGGATGACTATATCTTGCATTTAACTTTTCCCAAGCTTGCTTGTAGGCTTCTTCGTCTGTTCTATAGAAGTTACCTTCAAGACCTTCTCCACCAACATATTTCTGAAGGTAGAATAACTTGTCAACTGGCCTGGAGCAATAGTGCTCAATGATCATTTCAAAACTCGCCTTCCACTCTATGAACCTCAGTATGTCTCCTGAAAATACAGCAGGTTCTGGAACGGTCAGTCTTGCTGGGACTGTTCTCTGTCGTCTTGCTGGGACAATAGTTGCAACATTTTCCTGATCATTGCAGTGACATCTAGGAATAGGATCATCTAGTTTTATTTTCTCACCTAGTTCTGAATTAGGTAAGTCTCTCTCATTGTCTTTCTGAGCAGGGATAGAAGGGCACTGACTTTTTTCTTCACTATGTACTGGTGATTTCCTTTCATTCTCCTGGGCGTATGAAAGGAAGTAGGAGTCTGCATCTTCACTTAGTACAGATTTGGACTTATGATTACTATTCATGTCCTCTTCGTGTACTCTCAGTCTGGCTTCTATAATCTTGACTTGTTTCAGCCTTTCCAGACTTTCCATTTTATCTTCCATTTCATCTTTTCGTAGGCGCTGCGCCTCAATGGCAGATTCCATCTCAATTTCTGCTTTCTTGACAGCAAGTTGTTCGATCAGTTCCTTTCTTTTGGCTATTAAGGTACTTGAGGACTCTGATATGTTACTGGCACTTCTGCTAGTGAAGGAAGTCCCACTTGAGATTGTGGTTCCCCCTAAGGACCTAGCATAGTCTCTCATAAAGAGCTCGTTCATTCTCTTTCTTGCCTTAACTTCATCATAGTTAGCTTCACATGATAGTTCTCTCATGAGCTTTACTAAATCTTTAGTGACTGCAGTACACGTGTCCATGTTCCTTACAATATCCTGGGAAGGTGTCATGGATGACCGCAGATTGACATATGCTGCCATGAGCTCTGATTCAGATTCTTCTATCGTCTCTACAATATCACTCAAGTTTCCTTTTATACTTTCTTGCTTTAGCCTTCTACGAACATCTTTAATGTATAATTTCCACTTATCATACATTCTGGTGAACTGTTTTCCTTTTAATACTGCTTCTTGCTCCAAATTTTCCAGCATCTTTGCGGTCGGTTTTCTGATACGTTCTGAACGTCTTAGTTCGTCTGGTTGGGATATATCAGTTTGGGGCAAGACTAATGCTGCATCTGACTCTTTTACCTCAGACAGGTTCCCTTGCTCTTCACTTTCTAACTTATCTATCCTTGTATCCTCTAACAGTGGCATAGCAATACTAGACTTAGACATTTTTACTCTAAATGCTATAACACTCAATAAGAATATTAAGAAGACTTTCACTTTAAATGCAATAGCAATAGGTGCAGGCAATAAAAATGACTTTCACTTTAAGTGCAATAGCAATAGGTGCAGGCAGTAAAAAATTACATTCACAAATACTTTAGAGTCCGTGTACTACAACTGCCCCTTGTTTTTTACTTACAGTCCTTTTATTCCTGAACACGAAAATGTCTCTTTCTTGTCAAGCCTATTGCAATGATAAGTAATAAAGGAAAGTTCTGACCTTATTCTGAAGAGCAGGATACTGCGATCTGTAGGTTGCTGGAACAAATAATAGTCTTAAAGGAGACTTGTCTTTTCTTGATCTGATGCTCTATGCAGACTTGCGATGCTTTGCTCTGACTTGCAAGTCTCTGCGCTGACTTGCGATGCTCTGCTCTGACTTGCGATGCTCTGCGCTGACTTGCGGTGCTTTGTTCTGCAGGCTTTGGGCCTAGTGGCGGGAAACTAGCTGGCTGCAGTACGTGGTCTCTCCGTGGGTAGCGGTGCAGGCACTCTAGCTCTGGACTTTGGCCTCCCACCATGCGTCTCTTTCTCTCTCTAGGAATCGCAGGAGGGTTGGCGCTCTTTCTGTGTCTATCTTGCCTTTGCCGTTCTGCCACTTTAACCACTTGCCGACCGCTCACATGGAGCGTACTGCGGCAAAGTGGCTCGTTCCCGTCCAGCGACGTAGACCTACGTCGCTGGACTCCTCCCCCTGTAGGCGGCCCTCGCGCGCCGCCGGAGGCGCGCTCCCGCTGTTTTCATTCACAGCGGGAGTCGGGCCAGGAGAGGAGCAGCGGCAATCGCCGCTGCTCTGCGCCGATCGTCGGGGAATCGAGTGAGGAGATCCGCCCGCCTGTGTAAACAGAGCGGGCGGATCTCCTAAGTGACAGGGACTGACAGATCGGAGTGTTCAGCATAGCTGAACATCCGGTCTGTCCTTCTGTCACTCAGTCACCTCCCCCCCACACGTCAGTAAGCACCAGGCATACATTAACCCCTCCCTCTCCAATCAAATTAACCCCTTCACTGCCAGTGTAATTTTTACAGTAACAGTGCATATATATAGCACTGATTACTGCAGTAATGTCACTGGTACCCCCAAAAGTGTCAAAAATGTCAGTCAAGGGTCCGATCTGTCCGCCGCAATGTCGCAGTCCCGCCATTACGCGTTAAAAAAAAACACCAAAAATGACAGAAATCTTTCCCGTAGTTAGTAAACGCAATAAATTTTGCGCAAACCAATCAAAATACGCTTATCCTGATTTTTTTTACCAAACATAGGTAGCAGAAAACAAATTGGCCAAAAATTTTAAAAAAAATTTGATTTTTACATTTTTTTGGGGGGAATTTCATATAAAAAAATGTTAAAAATATTGTTATTTTTTCAAAATAAACGCTCTTTTTTTGTTTATAGTGCAAAAAGTAAAAAGCACACTGGTGATCAAATACCACCAAAAGAAAGCTCTGTTTGTGGGAAAAAAAGACGTAAATTTCGTTTGGGTATGGCGTCGCACGACCGCGCAATTGTCAGTTAAAGTCGCACAGTGCCGAATCGCAAAAAGTGGCCTGGACGTAAGACAGCAAAATCCTCCGGTGGTAAAGTGGTTAAGAGTCGGCTGCAGTTTGACTAAAACCCCACGTTATGGCCTCTATGTAGCTCCGCTGCTCAAATGCGCTCTTTACTCTGCAAGTTGAGGAGCACTATTACTTTGCCCTCAAAGGGCTAAATAGTTCCACTGTGGCAGGCGCAGCACTACAAAGTGCCTTATGCGCTGTGGCATTAGAAGAATTGGATCTCTCTGACTTCAGTCTAACCAGACTGTCTGTTACTCTATATATTCCTCTAATACCGTTCTATGGAAAGCAGTAGGTTTAAAGAGCACACCAAACGCTTAAGATATCTTCTTTATTAACTTCAACTTTTCTTCATAGATAACAGTGACACTTTTGCAGCAGACAGTCCATATACAACATGTGCTGAATACAGCATAACAAATGGTGGATATATTTCTCTCTCTCTATTGCTGTTTGCTGTTTGAGTTTGTTTGCTTGGGTTTGGTTTTGAGTTGTTAAGAGTTGTTTGGGTTTGTTCGATAGTTTGAATTCGATATAACTTTTGAAGTTTGATAGTTTATTTGTTTGTTTGATATAACTTTTGAAGTTTGATAGTTTGTTTGATTTCGTGTTCGAGTTTGGTGGAACTACAAGTGAACACATAACTAGTTCAGTATACAGCTCTAATCACATTACTAAAAATAGGAACATGTACTGTATAACTGTTAATTACCTATTTTTGGCCACTTGCTTCCATAAAACTGCTCTGTGGATCTGTGTGTCTATTTAGTTCTCTTGCTCTGTAGTGGAATGAGAAGGTTGGCTGAAAGCATGAGGCTTCAGAGAAAAAAATGGGTATAAGGCTGGCTGTGATTGGCCAAGACTGTTGCTGAGTGTGAGATAGGCTGTGATTGGCCACAAACTCCTTGTTTGACTCTGTGCTTTCTGGTTTAAATTCTGCTGTGTCTGAGCTTACCTTACAGGCATATAAATTAATCTTACAGGCAAATTTCCTTTTGCTTCTGTGAACACAACATACAACTGTTATGTGACATCCAAACATGAAATCACAGTAAATAACTCTGCTTTTGTCTCTCACATATAACCATATGCACTGTATTGAGGTTATTAACAGGTCTAGCTGTATATGCATGTAGGTCATATTAGCAACCTAGGACAGGTTCTAGCTGGCCAGCTACACAGCGTGCCCCCTTTCAATGCAGAGTGACCACAGCGTGCCCCCTTTCAATGCAGAGTGACCACAGCGTGCCCCTTTTCAATGCAGAGTGACCACAGCATGCCCCCTTTCAATGCAGACTGACCGTAGCGTGCCCCCCTTTCAATGCAGACTGACCACAGCGTGCCCCCTTTCAATGCAGACTGACCACAGCGTGCCCCCCTTCAATGCAGACTGACCACAGCGTGCCCCCCTTTCGATGCAGAGAGACCACAGCGTGCCCCCCTTTCAATGCAGAGAGACCACAGCGTGCCCCCTTTTCAATGCAGACTGACCACAGTGTGCCCCCCTTTCAATGCAGAGTGACCACAGCGTGCCCCCTTTCAATGCAGAGTGACCACAGCGTGCCCCCCTTCAATGAGGAGTGACCACAGCGTGCCCCCTTTCAATGCAGAGTGACCACAGTGTGCCCCCTTTCAATGCGGAGTGACCACAGCGTGCCCCCTTCAATGCTGATTGCCCACAGCGTGCCTCCTTTCAATGCAGAGTGCCCACAGCGTGCCCCCTTTCAGTGCGGAGTGCCCACAGCGTGCCCCCTTTCAGTGCGGAGTGCCCACAGCGTGCCCCCTTTCAGTGGGGAGTGCCCACAGCCTGCCCCCTTTCAATGCGTAGTGCCCAGATCGTGCCCCCTTTCAATGCGGAGTGTCCAGATCATGCCCCCTTTCAATGCGGAGTGCCCACAGCCTGCCCCCTTTCAATGCGGAGTACCCACAGCGTGCCCCCTTTCAGTGCAGAGTGCCCACAGCCTGCCCCCTTTCAATGCGGAGTGCCCAGATCGTGCCCCCTTTTAATGCGGAGTGCCCACAGCCTGCCCCCTTTTAATGCGGAGTGCCCACAGCGTGCCCCCTTTCAGTGTGGAGTGCCCACAGCGTGCCCCCTTTCAATGCGGAGTGCCCACAGCGTGCCCCCTTTCAGTGCGGAGTGCCCACAGCGTGCCCCCTTTCAGTGCGGAGTGCCAACAGCCTGCCCCCTTTCAGTGCGGAGTGCCAACAGCGTGCCCCCTTTCAGTGCGGAGTGCCCACAGCGTGCCCCCTTTCAATGCGGAGTGCCCACAGCCTGCCCCTTTTCAGTGCAGAGTGCCCAGAGCGTGCCCCCTTTCACTGCGGAGTGCCCAGAGCGTGCCCCCTTTCAAAGTGGAGTGCCCAGAGCGTGCCCCCTTTCAAAGTGGAGTGCCCACAGCCTGCCCCCTTTCAGTGCGGAGTGCCCACAGCCTGCCCCCTTTCAGTGCGGAGTGCCCACAGCCTGCCCCCTTTCAGTGCGGAGTGCCCACAGCCTGCCCCCTTTCAATGCGGAGTGCCCAGAATGCATAGTGAACAGCGTATCAAGCCCCAGTGCACTTCACTTACCTGTTTTAGCGTCGGCTTCCTCTTCAGTCCCCACGTCTCTTCGAGTCCTCCCACGTCCCGCCTCCTTCTGACACAGCGGCGCGCGCGGGGGGGGGGGGGGGTCGTACAGAACGATCGTGCGGGACGCATGGACAAGAGGGAGGGAGAGTGTACTCCACCAACACCTGGGCTCCCAGTGTTTGCAGTCATGCAGGACAGCACTGTAGGCTGGCGGCCATTTTTCTGGAGTCTCACCACAGCCCTAGTACCCGCGGCTTCCGGGTCTCACCTGCCTCCACCACTGATCCCGGGACAAGTCCCGGCAGACTAAATTAGCCAGGACTAGGTTCTATTTGACGGGACTGTCCCGTGAAAAACGGGACAGTTGGAAGGTATGTATATATATATGTATATTGTAGCAGTGCATCCCAGAGAGAGCCACGAAAAGTCCTTTTGGGGGTTTATACATCTCCCAGACACCTTTCATACACATTTAGGGATCTCTGATCCATGATCCAGTTTGGATCTTGGTCCTCTCCCCGGGCCAATTAAAACCCACCTGAGACAGACAACAAGCGCTCTAAACCTGGGAAATCAGACATTTGTCAGAAGGTTGGTAAAACTGTCAAACAGTGTATGTGGAAGCTGACAAACTGTAGGCTTGCTCAGCCTTTTAGTGAGGGTCTGCATTTTGTATAGTTAGTGCCGGGACACGGCTAGGTTTTTGTTTTGTTATTATTTCTCCTGCTTTCTTTCTTAAAACACTTTACAGCACTTGTGTATATAGACTTGTATATAGCACTAATAAACACCTCACTGTTTGTCACTACCTCACAGGATTTTGGTATCTGTGCCTGAAAGACTGCTTATCCCAGCAGTGGCGTAGCGTGGGGGGTGCTGCAGGTGCGGGCCGCCCCGGGCGCAATATTCAGAAGGGCGCAGTGAGGGCGGCTGTGCTGTCCCTGAAATGTCAGTTACCGACTTCCTTTCACTGAGAAGATTCAGAGGATATAGCTGCTCCGCCTCTCCACTGCCTCCTCAGCCTATGGGATCACAGTGTACACGCCCCCTTCCCCAGCGCGCCTTGTTTGATATCAGAGCAGGAGATGCGGACAGCTGGGGAAGAGAGCAGAGGACGGGCTGCAGGCTCATAGAATAAGGTGAGCTGGGGAAGATAAACCAAATGTATTCTTGTCAGTACTTACCCTGCTGAGGAGGGGGAAGGGGAGAGGCTGTGTTTCCTCTTGCAGGGCTCCTCCTGTTTTTCTGAGGCTGTTAGATAGATTTCATATGTGAGTAGCAGTGCACTGCTTCTGGAGGAAGGACATGCCCTAAACTTTTCCCTCAATCTCTGCTACATCTCCCTACTCATTACCTGCCCACCCCCTCCTCTTCTGCTTTACCATATCCAATGTCTGTGAGCTGCTGGAGCACTACAAATACCAGCATGCCAGGAAATGGGGGCAGCAGCAGTGTGTTCAATCAGGCGGATATTTAGATGGTGTGTGTATACTTTATATATACTGTGTGTATACTTTGTGTATACTGTATATATACTGTGTGTATAGTGTATGTGTATACTGCAGGGGAGGACTGGGCCAGGGGGCAGGGGGGAAATTGTCCCCCGGGCCACTCTAATGCCTCGTAATAAGGCTGCACCGCTTCTGCCACAGACATGCCTAAAGGATTCCTGGTGAAGAGAAGTTAAAAAGTCCCTGCTGCTGACCTACTGAGTGCGGGATGAAGACAACGACAGAGCGCAGACCTCCCCCCCCCCCCCCCCCCCAGCATGGATGGTGTAAACTGTGTCTGAGCAGAGGCCAGTTTAATGCCCTATTGGAGACTCTCCTTCCTCCCGACCAGCCCCAACCAAGCTGTCCCAGCTCCCCCCCCCCCCCAACTGTCCCCTGCTGGCCAGGTCGGGAACTGGGATTCTGCCTTTGAGTAGAGAGTACCTGGAGCGTAGCTTCAGCCTGGAATGGGGGTCAGGAGGAGGACAGGAAGAGGGAGAGTGGGAGCAAGGCCAAGTTGCTGCACCATGGGCCTCTGGTATGTACTTGCCCCCTGGGCTGAAAGTTGCCAGTCGGCCCCTGGTATACTGTATATATACTGTGAGTATAGTGTATGTGTATACTGTGTATATATACTGTGAGTATAGTGTATGTGTATACTGTATATATTCTGTGTGTATAGTGTATGCGTATACTGTATATATACTGTGTGTACAGTGTATGTGTATACTTTATATATTCTGTGTGTATAGTGTATGTGTATACTGTATATATACTGTGAGTATAGTGTATGTGTATACTGTGTATATATACTGTGAGTATAGTGTATGTGTATACTCTATATATTCTGTATGTATAGTGTATGTGTATACTTTATGGATTCTGTGTGTATAGTGTATGTGTATACTGTATATATACTGTGTGTATAGTGTATGTGTATACTGTGTATATATACTGTGTGTATAGTGTATGTGTATACTGTATATATACTGTGTGTATAGTGTATGTGTATACTTTATATATACTGTGTGTATAGTGTATGTGTATACTGTATATATACTGTGTGTATACTTTGTGTATACTTTATATATACTGTGTGTGTGTGTGTGTGTGTGTGTGTGCGCGTGCGTGTGTATGCTGTATGTATACTGTGTGTGTGTGTGTGTGTGTGCGCATACTGTATGTATACTGTGTGTGTGTGTGTGTGTGCATACTGTATTTATACTGTGTGTGTGCGTGTGTATACTGTATGTATACTGTGTGTGTGTGTGAATACTGTATGTATACTGTGTGTGTCCCCCCTTACTGTATGTATAGTGTGTGTGTATGTGCATTCTGTATGTATACTGTGTGTGTCCCCCCCTTACTGTATGTATAGTGTGTGTGTATGTGCATTCTGTATGTATACTGTGTGTGTCCCCCCTTACTGTATGTATAGTGTGTGTGTATGTGCATTCTGTATGTATACTGTGTGTGTGCGCGCGCATACTGTATGTATACTGTGTGTGTGTGTGCATACTGTGTGTGCACGCATACTGTATGTATACTGTGTGTGTCCACATACTGTATGTATAGTGTGTGTGTATGTGCATACTGTATGTATACTGTGTGTGTGTGCATACTGTATGTATACTGTGTGTGTGTGTGTACTGTATGTATACTGTGTGTGTGCATGCTGTATGTATAGTGTGTGTGCATACTGTATGTATACTGTGTGTGTGTCCGCATACTGTATGTATAGTGTGTGTATGTGCATTCTGTATGTATACTGTGTATGTGCATACTGTATGTATACTGTGTGTGTGCGCATACTGTATGTATACTGTGTGTGCGCATGCTGTATGTATAGTGTGTGTATACTGTGTATGTGCATACTGTATGTATACTGTGTATGTGCATACTGTATGTGCATACTGTGTGTGCACATACTGTATGTATACTGTGTGTGCGCGCATACTGTATGTATAGTGTGTATGTATGTGTATACTGTATGTATACTGTGTGTGTATACTGTATGTACTGTATACTGTGTGTGTGCATAGTGTGTGTGCGCATACTGTATGTATACTGTGTGTGTATATGTGTATACTGTATGTGTATCGGGCGGGACTTCCACAGGTGGGGGGGCGCAAATTACTTTCCTTGCCCCGGGCGCTGACAACACACGCTACGCCACTGTATCCCAGGGAGCTTTGTACCCGCTACCTGTTCCCCAGCTTACTATAAATATACAGTATACTCACGGCCACTTTATTAGGTACATCTTACTAGTACCGGTTTGGATCCCCTTTTGCCTTCAGGACTGCCTTAATTCTTTGTGGCATAGATTAAACAAGGTGTTTGAAACATTCCTCAGAGATTTTGGTCCATATTGACATGATAGCATCAAGCAGTTGCAGCAGATATGTCACCTGCACATTCATGATGCGAATCTCTCTTTCCCACCACATCCCAAGGGTGCTCTATTGGATTGTGATCTGGTGACTGTGGAGGCCATTGGAGTACAGTGAACTCATTATCATGTTCAAAAAAACCAGTTTGAGATGATTTACACTTTGTGACATGTTGCATTATTCTGCTGGAAGTAGCCATCAGAAGATGGGTGCACTGTAGTCATAAAGGGATGGACATGGTCAGCAACAATATTCAGGTAGGCCGTGGCATTTAAAGAAAAGGATGCTCAATTGGTACAAAGGGGCCCAAATTACACCAGCACCAAACTTGCAAGGAACCTCCACCGTGCTTCACTGTTGCCTGCAGACACTTATCATTGTACCGTTCTTCAGCCCTTCATAAACAAACTGCCTCCTGCTACAGCCAAATATTTAAAATTTTCACTTATCAGTGCAGAGCACCTGCTGCCATTTCTCTGCACCCCAGTTCCTTTGTTTTTGTGCATAGGACATGGAAACAATTCTAAGCGTCACAATTATGCTTTAAAACTTGGGAACTAGGGTGCAGAATAATGGGTTCGGGATAATGGCACATACCTTTTAGGAATGCTCTGATCTATGTGTGATGGCAATATAATTGTGATTTGCTTCTGTTTGGTCATTTACCCCCAATGAAGATTATTTAATAGACCATACTGAAATGCATTTGAGTTTTTCTGGCGAAATATACCTTTTAGAAGAAATTTTATTTAAAATTAACTTACCGTATGTGAATTATCCTGACTGAAAATGATACTATGATCAATGAAAGACTGCGGGAGACATTGAGAACACCCAGACTAGGACCCTGAGTTCACACACCTATAGGGATGAGTAGCTTGCTATGGGCATCAAGGGGTAAGCATATTATATCCACAGGGTCCATATTATAAAAAAATGTCTTATGTGTATCTAAAAGAATGCTGGCAAGTTTTTAATTAATGAGGAAACTATTCACACGGTGATGGATTTCCTCAAAGGGGTTGATCTGTTTCTTCCTTTCTTCTTTTTATTGTAGTTTGTTTTATTGTTAGCAGGACATAAATTGCTAGTTTAAATTGATGTTTGGGGAGTCCCAGAGAGTCCGTAGAAGTTTAAGGATGTTGGTCCAAATCCTTGTGAGCATAGGTCCACCAAGTGTGTAAAATATTACCCAGAGCATCGCAATCACAAAAGCATGTACCAGAGAAAGAGGGGGTGAAGATGCACAAAATGGAATGGGACCATGTGCCATCTCACAACAGTCCTAAATGCAGATTAAGTTGTGGTGATGTTAACAGAGCAGAAGGCCATTGTGGACAATATTTGTATCTACTCTTCCCTCGTTATAATGCACCAGAGATCTTTCTCCCACTAGGAAATGTAAGCATGTTTGGTGTGAATATGAGAATTGTATAATAATTGATAATAGATAATGGATATCAATTTGGGAGAGAGATGTGTATGGTCAGTGGTGTATTTTGGTTTTCTGCTGCCCTAGGCAAGACTAAAGTTGGGCGCCCCCCCCATGTACATTTTCCCCACTACTTTTTTTAAAGGATGTGACTCCATCCAAAACTGGAGGACTGCAAGTCCCAGCATGAACCCCTGAGATCTCAAGGGGGGGGGGAGAGATAGGGGTGGGTGAGGGAGGGAGCAAGAGAGAGAGGGGGGGTGAAAGAGAGAAGGGGGAATCAAAGAGAGAGAGAGAGAGGGGGTGAGAGAGAGAGGGGGATGAGAGAGGGGATGAGAGAGAGAGGGGATGAGAGAGAGGGGATGAGAGAGAGGGGGGGGGTGAGAGAGTGGGGGATGAGAGAGAGGTGAGGAGAGCAAGAGGGGGAGGAGAGAGAGGAGGATATTAGAGAAAGAGATAGGGGGTGAGAGAGGGAGGGAGAGGAAGAAGAGGGGTGAGAGAGAAGGGGACGAGAGAGGCGGTTCTAGCAACCAGTGGCCAATAGAGTCTCAGGTGGAGGGGGGGTGGCTTTTTTGCTGCCCCCCTGCAAAGTGCTGCCCTAGGCCTGGGCCTTGTTGGCCTAGGCCAAAATACAGCACTGTGTATGGTAGCAAATGTGTTTGAAAAGTGAGAATTAAGTAGTAAGGTCTTTATTAGTGATTATGGAAGAGAACCAGTGTTTTATTTGCAAATTTGTAAACGGCAAGGTGGACTTGGGAGTTCCTAACCCTGCTAAATATCTTACGACTGTACAAATCACCCCACTAACTACTCTATACCCTTCACAACAAGCTTCCTTTTAAGTGGATCTCACAGTAAAATTAGTTTTATAACCGCGCTAATGTACATTAGAGAGTCCATACAGACATGGTGTAGCTTCCCCAGGATAGAAGTGGTACATGGTCTGATCAAAGGATTTTACCTTTTATAGCTGTTGTAAACAGTCTGTCACCTTTTTCCTGTAACCGCTAGTGGGGTCCTGCTGTTGTTGCTGAGCTGTGATGTATGATGTATACCACCTTCAGTCAGGTCCTCCTTGCTTGTTAGTGGAGACTTTGCTGGTATTTGTCTCTCGTACTGCTGGCCATAGAAGGCTAATGAAGTGATCTCTTTTCCCAGGAGACTGCACCACTTCTGTGTTTGTGAATGAAGTATTTTTTAATGTTCATTAAAGCTTTTTCATTATCCACAAGGTTGTTGCTTCCTTTGTTCTGTTCCTATTTTTATATAGTTGTTGAGCATCTCTGTTCATTATGTAACGTGTTTCAAGACCAATGAAAAGTGGAAGCTTACTCCAATATCATATTTGATAATGCTGTTATTTTAATCATAGAGACTTCTAAGTCTAGAACCCTGAAAGCAAGTTTAATCTTCTTGTTTTTTTAATTTTTAATGTACAATCCAGTATCCAGAGGTACGCCATCTGAGCTATAGTATGTCTAAAATGAAAAATGTGGTTTTCTTAATTGTTTAGATTGTCTCCAAAAGTGGAATCTCTGCTTATCTGATTCCTCCCCCCTCTGGTGCCACATTTTGCACCTTTCTGGGGGGTTGGAGCAGGTACCTGTTTTTCAAGGCTTTCCATAGTGAAGACCGTTTAAAATTGTATTTTTTTGAGGTATAAAGACAATGGGATACTTACAAACATGTTAAAAACAAAGGACATGTAAATGTACACTCGGCTCGGTGGTTAGCTGCTCCCGCAGTGTAGCACACAGAAGACGTTGTGTTCAACAGCGAAACGCGTCTAGCCTTTGGCCGAGCGGTCTGTCACATGATATCCGGTCGGTGAATCGCACGCTGCGGGAGCAGCTAACCACCGAGCCGAGTGTACATTTACATGTCCTTTGTTTTTAACATGTTTGTAAGTATCCCATTGTCTTTATACCTCAATAAATTACAATTTTAAACGGTCTTCACTATGGAAAGCCTTTTGTTTTTATGAGGAAATCTGGGCTCACTTAAAAGGAAAAGGAATCTTACGGATTTACAGCAATTACCAAGGAATTTAAGGATTACCATGACCATCACTTTCTGCTTTGTTGAAACCACACTGTGGTAAGTAGATCTACAAAGGGGGTAACCCCACAAGCAAAAACGGATTAAGTACCAGCATTTTTTCCAATTTGAAGAAAGGATTATTATATGGACTTTAGCACAGCACTATTATAATAAATTATTTGGACAAGTTATTTTGCACAGCACAGATATTTGCACTTTATGAAAATATTGTAACATCAGTTTTATTTTTAAATTATCATTTTTATACATATATATTTTTTTAAGTATTTTATGCATTTGAGAATTACAGGTTATTTTTGTTATTTATGCACGTAAACACTTTGTAGCAGCGCTGCAATCACTGACCAACACAGTGACAATACATTAACCCCCCTCATGTTGCATAATACTAATACCATTGGTAAGCTGCCTCAGCTAACCCCCCCCCCCCCACTGCCTCAGTGTCCCTCCCCATCCCAACGATTCAATCTCCTTACTGTAGTGTCACTCTGCTGAGTGCTCCTCCGGTGCCCTTCATTCAAAAGTCCCGCCTCTGGCCGGCCGGCCGCCTCCCGGTGATGTCACTACTACTACGATCTGTGTATGAATGAAGTGACATACCGGGCGGGAGGGCGGGCGAGCGGCCGCTAATACGGTAGCTGTAACTATGTGAGCCTTCACTTCCCTGTCAGCGGGGGACGATGAACATGAATGAACTGACCTGACACCGGGTGGGAGGGCGGGGGGGAGCGGCCCCTAATATCTATAACTATGTGAGCTTCACTTCCCTGTCAGAGGAGATACCCGCATGACAGGGAAGTGAAGCTCACATAGTTATAGTTATTAGCGGCCGCTCCCCCCGCCCTCCCGCCCGGTGTGTCAGTTCATTCATGCTCATCGTCCCCCGCTGACAGGGAAGTGAAGGCTCACATAGTTACAGTTACCGTATTAGCGGCCGCTCGCCCGCCCTCCCACCCTGTAAGAAGAGGTTTGCTGTTCAGAGTTGTGTTTCTGTTCAATCCTGCCGGGACTTGGCAAATGCGCATGCGCACGCAAACACTCAACGTGACAGATGCTGGCACCAAATGGACTATTTAAACCCAGCCCTTGCTCAGCTCCAGTGCTTCTTTGTCTTCAACCTTGTTGACCTGAACCTGCTAACCTGTATCCTGTTTACCAGTACCAGACCCGGCTTGTCCTGACTATCCTCTGCTATCCGCCTGCACCGACTTCGGTTTGTTCCTTGACCTCCGCTCCAGTCTACTCCTTCTGGCTCCTGTATGACCGTTTGGCTTCTGACCCGGCTTGTCTCACTACGCTTCTGCCACCAGCACTAGTTGCCTGCATACCTGCTTGGACCTACCCGGCTATCCCTGTCTGTGGACATCAGCCTGCTTCCAGCTACATCAGGCACTCGTGCTACTCTATACTCGGCACCTCCTGTCTGCACTATCAGGGGTTCTGAGTCAGAGGCGTAAGAGAGGCCTTCCTCACCGTTCAGGCTCACCTCCAGGTACGTGATAGTACAAAGCAACCAGATGTCAGAGTCTGAACGAGGAACCTCTCCAATGGACGAATTATGCCATCACCTGGCGGCACTTACGCAGTCTGTCAAGAACCTGCAAGAGGGCTATAACCGACTTGAGGAACGTGTCCAGTCATTAACCTTGTCATCTCCTGCAGCTCCTGCATCTCCTGCTCCTGGAGGATCTTCTGCCTCACCAGCTGTAATGTTCTTGCCACCAGAACCCTGGGTACCAACCCCAGAAAGGTTTTCAGGCGATTGCAGCAAATTTAGATCCTTTCATAACGCCTGTGAGCTGTACTTTGCCCTACAGCCCCGTACCTTCTCCCTGGAGGCTACCAAAGTAGGCTATCTAATTTCCCTTCTGTAAGGAGAACCCCAGTCCTGGGCCCACTGTCTACTTGAAAATAAGGATCCTTGCCTATCAAATCTGAACTTATTCTTCAGAGCCATGGCTGAGTTGTATGAGGATCCTCAAAAGACCAATACTGCCGAAGTGGCCCTTCATACCCTTCAGCAAGGCCGCAGAACGGCAGAATTATGCGTCAGACTTCAGACGCTGGAGTGCTGACACTGATTGGAATGATGCCGCCCTCCGCTATCAATTCCGGTTGGGACTTTCCGACCCTCTAAAGGACGAATTGGCCCGTGTGGGGGCACCTGAGAGAACACCGTTCAGAACGGGCCGGTGAGCAACTTTGACCCACGTGGATGATGCCGCGAGTCTTCCGCCCTTCAGGGCCTACACCCTCAGTCTCTGCCACACCTGCTGCTGACACTTCTGAGCCGATGCAGCTCAGCATACTTCAGCCTTCTCTCTCTCCAGAAAAACGCCAACGCCGTCGGTTGAACGATCTATGCCTGTACTGCGGAGAGAGTGGGCACTATGGGCCTGATTCATAGTAAAGCGAATTGGCGTTTTGGCGGGTTTTTTGCGAACCGGCGAATTCGTACGTCAGAAGTGGTATTCAGAGAACGGCGGGCGGAAAATAGCGCCTAGTGTGAGATTCATTAGGATGCAATAAGGTCAGAGCGCGACTTAAAAACACGCCAGCTAAAAGCTCGACTAAAGTTTTGCCAAATTTTCCCCTGTACCCCCAAAAATCCCAAATCACTGTGGAAGGTGTGGAAGACAATTTGGAGATGACTGGCTTTTAAAAAATGTCAAAAACTGACTTAGAAAGAGAGATATCTGCGAAAGTGTAGAAAGGTTAAACAGCTCCTCCAGCCCCGAGCTGCGAACGCGCGAATGTGCGCATGCGCAACGCCAAATAGGCTCAAAAAATTCCGCCAGAGCGATTTTGGGCAAATTTTCTTTTGAATACCGATTGACAATCCGCTGTCTCGGCCATAGAAAATGGAAAAAACCGGCGGAATTGGAAAAACATGCACACTTCCAACAAGGGATCCCTTAGTAAACACCATCACATTCCATACACCTTTCCTGCTAACTCAGAAATCATAACAGTGAAATCTACAGTGTTTATATAGAACCTCCACATTATCTGAAAAAACCCACAAAATATTACATTGGGGAACGGGTCGTCAGATAGAACAAAAATAGATGTAAAACATATTTCAAAGAAAGATTATTAGCATTTCACACACATCAAGGAAATGTCACAATTTTGACAATATTTTATGTGTTTCAAAAGAATGTTTTTCTAAATATATTGCAAATACTACCTTTTCTTCCATATGGGTATGGCCAAGTGTTACCATTTTACTACACATTTAACTGAAGGTATATATATATATATATCCCCATACTTGGCTAATTAGCAAAGTATGCCCAACAAACAAATATAGCTTTAGCTCACAATATTGCTACATATTGACTTTATGTGGCATCTTTTGTATTTTGTTCATGTCTTTAGATTAAAAGTTTGCTGATGCACATGCCTTTTTCAAACATGAACAAAATTAATGATGTGAACATTTGGAGGTTTGGAGATATCCAAGTGTTGCCCATACAGGGGGCTCCTTCTGGATTCGAACTTACAAACCTACAGCAGGAAGGCAGACTCCCTAATCATTGTGCTATTTCTCAGTGAGCGTTGGGTGTTTTCCTCATGCCGTCAAAATGCTCACATGGGAACAGGGGCCATTGAACTGAATAGGATTGGATTTTTTGCCTGTTTTGGGAGTTGATCCTTGAGCTGTACAAATCCCCCTCAAACGCCCCCAAACGGGCTACGTTCACATGTAGGTGTTTGTGGTCTGTTTTTGGGGCTTTTTTAGGTGATTTCATATAACAATGCCTGCCCAAAAAATGCATGTCAAAACGCCTGTGAAAACGCCAGCAAAAACGCCCCTGATATAATTGCCACGCCAAAATTAGGGATGTTCATGAGTGATGAGTCAGATTGTTGGCTTACATATCTGTTCAATCGTCACAATCTCACTTCCCAAATCCCAAAAGGTGTGTTTCAATTGTTTCCCTAAATATATATTTCTCTCTCTCTCGCTCTCTCATGTAATTGTATATATATGTATGTATTCCTGTATCTAAAAATTCTAAATAATGACTAGCAAACTTGAAGAGAGGATTTTATCAATTCACATATATACACACCTACATACATACATACATGTATTTGGGCTGTTTAGGTCTCTCTCCTCCTCCTCATTTCTATTTCCCTTTTTTTGGCAACTGAGCATGCTCCAAAACACACAGGACACGCACAGTTAAATTTTTGCCTGGGAGTTAACATTATGGGTGTGTGTTTGCTTTGATTATATATATAGCTCACTCAGACATCAGGAAAGATTTGACCTACGAAGAGGTCCAATATATTGTGTGTCACATGCTTTATGGTTAACATTTGGGGGCCTTTGTTATTTATGGAGGTGCGATTTGGCTGTGTTGTGTGTTGACTTTCTGTAAGTATTTATTGCTGTTAACATAATTGTGTATTGTTCTGTCAATCTGTACATGCATCTGTTGATTATGGGCTCTTTGTCGATGTATATGGTCTAAATGTTGTACAAAGGTTGTTTTTGTTTTAAAAATACAAATCTGTGGCTTCAATGGGATACTGTGGAGACTGTGCCAAAAATATGTCATGTGAAATGTTTGAGCTGTGTATTTGTGTAATAAACAGCATGTTTCCAATCTTTTTTTCAAATGTCTTCATGTGTCTAAATAAAGTTTTCTGGTGTCCACAAATGTATGTATTTGTATTTCTTTTTGTAAGTTAAATATGCTTAATGGTTGTGTAAGGTGACTATTGTTCGCGAATTCGCTAATATACAAAACCGCGTTCTCACATTTATACATGCAACCGGAAACTAAACTTTTGGTGCGTGCACACGTTTCCGGAAATTGTCCAGGCCCTCTCGCAAGTGTGTGCATCATGGCTCCTGCACTCTTTACTTCCGAAATTGTGGCATTTGTGTGTAAGGTAAGGAGGGGGTGTGAATGTGCGAGATGGGGGATGGTGGCTGGGGGGCTGGGTGGGTCGCTTATCTAGCGGGTGTGCAATTAACTTTTGGTCTGCTGATCTGCGCATGCACTTTCTGCCTATTAGACGTGATCTAGAATCTTCCTGTTATAGAAACTTCCTAGATGTGAACCTGTTCCCTACACACATATATATATATATATATGTATGGTATATATGTATGTATGTATATATATATATATGTGTATATATATATATATATATACACACACAAAATATTTATTATAGACAATATATATAATATATATATATTAGAGACAATATATATACTCTGTATATATTATATACAATATATATACATTATATACAATATATATACATTATAGAATATGTTATATACCATATATTAGTGTATATAATAGGGAACAGGTTCACATCTCTGAACTTTCTATATAGATATAGATAGGCATACCCTGCTTTAAGTAGACTCACTTTATATACACTCGTGAGTAAGGACACAGCTTGTTCAGCTTGCCATGACACTGCTCACAAACCATAAGTGACAGGGATAACAAACTTAGGGAGCAACGAGAGGGTACCCAGGACTACACCATATCCATTTTGTGGCTGGCCAGCTTGCCTAGGTAATCTATCATGTCATAGTCCTGGATCCCCTTAACATGCTCCCACATGGTTTGGGAGCAAGGCCATGTCAATGTGGCCAAAATTTACAATGGAGCTGGTGTATTTTCATGCATTGAGAAAAGAAAAAAGGGATTGCTTCACTTTAAGTACATTTTTGGTTTACATACATGCCCTGGTCCCATTGTGTACTTAAAGTGGGGTATGCCTGTATATAGATAGATTTGATTAGTTTCTACTTTTACACAAAATGAAACACAATTATCTGTGACAGATTGCTCTGACGCTTTGGAATCTGTCTAGATAAAGACAAATGTATTGCCCCTTTTCATATATGCAAGATTAGAAACATTATATTCCCTAAATACATAATGCCAAAAATTATTGCCTTAAATACATCCATACACACTGCAAGCTCTGCACCGTTTGTCTTGTCGGAGACTCGCCATCATAAGCTGGATCTGCACACAGCAGCTAATTTGTTCACCTGAGATGGAATCAGTGCTCACAAAAATATGGACTGGTCATGTCTTCAAAGGATTGCATTGGACAAATCACCTCTAAACGAAACACATGAGTGTATAATCACTTGTCTTAATGGATCACATTCCCAGCACACGCATCTCACACTGCCATATGTGTTTCAATGGGGGTGTCCATTGCAAGTTAAATACGCCCCCAGATCCCATTGCTTTGTTAATTTACAGATATAACTGGAATCTGATGGCACTGCTGTCCACCACTATGCCATCAAATTCTGCTGGGGAACTTTAAAAAGGATTATGTGTGATTGTGTGGATAATTCTGACACATTAAATTCACATCTCCCACATCCCATGTGCTTCTCTTGCAGGAATAGCGAATCCAGGGTAATTCAGCACAGCATAATGAACAGACACACCCAATCAGACAGCTCATGTTAAAAGGGACCTGAAAAGCAATCTGCATGGCTTGCTTTTCCAAGCATTGGCTAGTTTAGTGAGCCTGGACTAATAACAGTCACTGTAATGCTACCCATACTGCTGTCCTTTTAACATGGTGACAAAAGTTGATACTTAGGCTACATGTGTGTAAAGTTACTTGCACCCTGCTAAATGGACAGCAATAAGGTTGTAAATACAGTGACTGTAATTAACATGCCAAGGGCTATGAATTGTACATGTATTCTAGCTAAATATAGCAGCTTCATTAGGAAATATTTAATTTACATCTCTCTTATCTCCATCTCTGCTGCATGTTATTTTGGCAGAGGAATTCTATCCCATCAGCAGAGGAAGCACAAGGCTGTGCAGTGATGGACAGTGCACCCTGTGTACCCATTGGCTAAGGAGGCAGCAGGAAGTGGATCAGCCTGCCTCCTGTTACCTCCTCAGCCAATGAGTAGCTGAAAGGCTCTTAAGTCCCTTCCTCCTAACATCTCCTGAGTCCCAGGCCTTCCAGCTAGTTTAGTGTGCTTACTATGCATTTATCCTTCGGCGCTTCTCCTGCCTTATGTGTCAACTGGCTACTGTCTCCTGCACACTTCATGGATGGTGGGTCAGGGGCCCCTACAGGCACTCTGGCCCCCTACATGTGTATTGGCTGTCCCCCCCCTGATGGCGGCCCTGGGTGTGTAATGAAAGGACAATTGTCAAAATGTCTAGATCATGTAGAGGAAATCACCAGTTGGGGCAACCTATGTCATGGAGGTAGATTTGGACATCGATGTCTATGTATCACCAGAAATGGTATTCTTTGTTCTACAAAATCTCAAAGACGACCTAGCATGTTTTTGTAAGACTGTACTTTTTTGGACATACTTGGACTCAAACATACATTGCTCTTTCCACAGCTCCTCCTCCTCTGGGGGTATGATCAGGTGAACATGCATCTTCATCAAAAGTACAAAATGATGTGTCGTCTCCGGATGAGGCTGCTGCGGAGATTTAACTTCCTGCCTCTAGTGGTGGATCTTCAGCGGGCCTGGAGTGATGCCAAAAGGCGCTCACCCAGGCTCCTGAAAAAGGCTGTGGAGCAAATCTCCGGTAAGTAAAAATATACATGACATGTGACCAGATAGGTTATAATTTTGTGGGTAGGTGGACATGTGTTTAGGTATGCAACAACACAAATACCAACAACCCCCCCCTCCTCCCCTCCCTCTCGCTCCTACCTTTCCTACCTCCATCAAGTGTCTCTTCACAACCTTTAATACTACTATGTACATGATTTTTTTTAATGTTTGTTTTTTCTCTTCTGCTTCTAGCAAAAGCGGACGGGCGACACCCTTTTGTACTTTTGGTGAAGAAGGGGAGGAGGAGGACTGCCACATTGAACTATGCCTTCAGAGGCAGCGAGCCATTTGAGCTGCTACAAATTGTGGATCGTAAGTAGAAAAATGTACATTGTAGAAATGTCTAATCTCTAATCACATTTCACAGAGCCCCCTTTACATCGGAGTCTCCAGACTTACTACACTGTAAGAGGGAAGTGTGAAGTCTCTGATGTAAGGAGAGTTCAGGGAACCATTATTTGAGTGGGAAAGCTGGGGACTCTGGTGTAAAAGGGAACTCTGTGGTCACCAAAGCTCCCCCATACATCTGAGCTTACAGAGACCCCCTTACACTTCCCTTCCTCAGTCCACCACAATCAAGGGCACAACAAGTCCCAACGCAGACTACCTGCTTGGACTTGTACTGCTCTCTGTAGGGGACTAAGGAACTACTGCCTGCTATGCTAAGACTTGTAGTGCCCTCTGTTAGGGACTAAGGATTCCTCAGTCCTCCACATTCTAGGGCACTATAAGTCCCAGCATAGTGGGCTGTCATACCTCAGTCCCTCACAGCTCGGGGCAAAAACAACAGAGTTAAACATCTAAAGGACAACTCCAAACCAAACTAACAATAATGGACAGAGTCCATATGCTCTATAATGTCAAAGACCCGCTACCCCTCACCTTCCACCTCGGGTGCTGTCATTGTGTAGGGCAGAGTGCTCCATCTCCACCATGTTTGGCTTTCATGTCAGATATGCAGGACTTACTCAGCTCCACACTCTTCCCTGGCAACTGACTCTGGCGTCATTGGGTGTCTTTCCTCCTCTAGAAAACACCCAGGGGCCCTCTCCTTGTCCCCCAGCCACCCAGGGCCTTCTTCTCCTCCTCCTCCACCAACCATTTTCGGACTCTTTCAAATTCCCTGGGGCTACTCACCCCTTTGCATAGTAGACACCACAAATCTATGAGCAGGCTGCAAAATATCAAGTCTGGGCCTGGTTACCTGTATGTTCCGGGTCCAGGGCGGAACTCTCCTCCCAGAGCAACAACCGATGATAGCAGAGTGAGTTGACCAGGCAGTAACTTGCTACTGGTGCAGGTACACACCTACCGATTCCTCAACATCTTAGGATAACATGATCAGACGGCCAATCCCCAGTCAGAGAAGGAGTAAGTGTCAGCGGACAACACACACCTGGCAGACGCAGTGAAGGGACTGCAGCACACTGCTGCCAATTTTAGATCCGAGGATTGAAAGCAATCTTTGACTTGGGCGGTTTCTCTGACTGTGCCCTTCGAAATGTTGGTGCTCCGCCACTGGCTGCAAGGCCCCTGTAGGTGCGAGGCCTTAGGCGACCGTTTAATTTGCATGGTGCCCTCCTGTTTTAAAACATGCTCAATGCATCTCATTGGTGTAAGTGCACTTCTATGTTCTGAATTGTAGGGGCATTGAGTATGGTGCTAGCATGATGAGAGGTTACTGCCTATTTGTGTCCATAAATAATATATAATGTATTATTTTTGTTGTTTATTTTTTGGTTTATTTTTTTAGAAACCAGTGATGAGGATCTTGAGCCTCAGACTTCTCAGGCCCAGTGTAAGTAATGTGGATGTGCTGTTGTGTTGTGTATTAGGTCGAACTTGGAGGAATGATTGTTTGTTTTGTTTTCTTTTGTGGTTGATGTAACTTCAGCAAGAGAGGAGCCTCATGCAGAGCCAAGTCGCCTGGATCCGGGCCAGGAACACACTGTTGCCCAAGAAGAGGCCAATTGGTCAGACTCTGATGAGGACCTGGGCTCTCCTCAAAAGGGAAGTAAGTATTCTACATGTGTTTGTGTGTTCAATGTGTCCTGGGAAATATAAGGGCTGTAATATATATATTTTGACATTGGGGTTTTGTAGCAGCTGACATTGAGGATGTTTGTTGTGGAGGACTGGGGAAGAGGGGCCACTGCTTACCCAGTCCACTGTAACTACTGTTGTAAGGGGGGATGGGTGCGCTGATAGTGTGTTGAAGCTGCTCCCGGTATTCAGTGCTTTTGAATATAGATAAATGTATATGTGGTGTGGGGTGCGCTAAACAACAAATAAATAATGAATATATAACATATATCTATGTGTGAACCAAATCAACAAAAGTAAATATATATAACATATATCAATCTGTGAAGCCAATTAATAATGCAAATCAATTGGTGCATAAACATAAAAGTTCATAAGTGTCCATAAATATTTTGCAGGTGAGTAGAATTGTATTCTATCCGAATAATACGTGTATCCACCACCGAGTGAAATTCATCCTTACCAAACGGAAATAAATAAGGTGCAACTATATTTTCTTGTGCTGAAAAAATATCCAATCTCCTTGTGAACAAACACCACGTGTAAATCACCAAGAATTAGCCTCTTACCAGATGGTAATAGGTATGCACTTGTTCAGTGAAACCACCGCCTTGCTTCCTCTTTAAAATCCTGAAGTGGGATGTAGAACCGCTCTACCTTTCTTTCTCCACTAGATGGCAACGAGTACCAGCAAGAAACACAGCCTCATCCTTCTTTACAAGCTCACAAAACCACCGTGTATTAAAGGAAAAAAAAGGGCTAATAGTGTATTACCCTTGAGATTTATTCAAAAAACAGTTGATAATGCACTTACAATTAGATGTCTTGTATTCAGCATAAACATAGGCATACGAATTCCTGCAAAGGCTTGCGGCCGGCTGCAGCACGGACCGCAAGTTGTGTGTGACGTGTGCGGCTCCTAATCTGACTGGTTTCTTCCCATAGGACTTCTACTGAGACAGGAGTACTGGCGCATCGTCACTTCCGCTTTATTTATACAGGTGGAAGCAGATTGTCTAACTTCCGGTGTCTGCAGAGCAGGTAGTATAAAACATTGATCCATAGCACATCCTGGTGACACAGGAAGTAAACACTTCACTTCCTGTCTGCACAGGAAGCAAACACTTTACTTCCTGTCTGCAGAGCAAGTGTCTGCAGAGCAGGTATGCTTTGGAACTTCTGGCTGATAGCAATTTAAGGCAAATTACTTAAATATGGGTAACTTTCCTTGTGTTAAAAGGAATGTATAAAAAGATACTTTATTATTTGTTAAAAACAAATGTATAAAAACATCGATCTATGGCACATCCTGGTGACACCAGAAGTAAACACTTTCCTTCCTGTCCTACAACACACTGCTTTAGGAGCATAGTGGGAAAGGAGTGACACCGGAAATATGTGTATAATAAAATGTATTGAACTATATTAAACCATATGCTCCAATACAAATTTAAAATAAATGTTAAAAGATAACTAAAATATAAAACCTGCCAAAATATATGTGGGGATCAACAGTTATTAATGTGTGCGTTTATGTCCCACTCTATGTTGAGTCCCCGGGGTCTGGAGCAGCCGAGCTCATATATCCAGAAGGTTTCCCTCCTGGATATAGACCTCCTCAGATTGCTCCCCCTCCAGTGTGGTGTATATTTCTCAATAACTATGATTTTTAACCTCTTGGGATTTTTTCTGTGACATTGGGCGAAGTGTTGGGATACACTATGCCCAGGAAAAGCTTTGTGTATGTTGGTCAGATGTTCTCCAATACGTATGGCGGCAGTACGTATGGTTCTTCCAACATACTGGTAATTGCACTCACACTGTAAAAGGTATACAACCCCTTTCGTATGGCAGGAAATAAAATTTCTAATGGGGTACTCTTTACCTGTCACAGTTGAATGAAATTTATTAGTCCTGATAGTTTGAGCTTCTTTACACACTCTGCAACTCCTGCAGGGAAAGAAGCCCTTCATATCAGGAAAAAATTTTGGGATGGTAGGAGGATCAATGGGATTGGGGGCTACCAGATCTCGTAAGTTCTGTGCCTTCCTGTAAATGATAGGTGGAACTTCTGGTAGCATGGGTCCTAAAATTTTATCTTTCTGTAGGACTCCCCAGTGTTTCCGGAATACATGATTTAGCCACTTGTAGTTTTGTGAGAATCTCGTAATGAAAGCAAATTCAAACTTGGAACTGGTTTTTCCTGGGTTCTGAACTTTCTTAGGTTGTATCAAACTTCTTTGCTCAACTAACTCCAGGGTCTGAATTTCTTTCTCTAGCACTTCTGGTTTGTAGCCTTTTTCCAGAAATTTTTCTTTCAGGACCATAGCTTGTTTCCGGAATACTTGGCTGTCGGTACAATTCCTTCTGACTCTTCTGAATTGTGATTTGGGTACAGATCTGAGCCAGGCTGGATGGTGACAGCTGTCCAGGGCTATAAAGCCGTTCCTATCAGTCGGCTTATAATAGGTATGGGTGGAAAAACTGGAACCTACCCTGGATATGACTAGGTCCAAGAAGTTCACTGAGGTCTTGCTAAATTCATAAGAAAACCTGATCCCCCAATTATTACAATTCAGATCTCTCATGAACCTTCTCAGTGAATCTTCTTCTCCCTGCCATATTAACAGCGTGTCATCTATGTACCTTCTCCACATAACCAGTTGCCTGGGTCTGTTGGAATATATGTTTCTATCTTCCCACAGTGCCATAAATAAATTGGCTAAGCTGGGGGCAAACCTTCTGGATATATGAGCTCGGCTGCTCCAGACCCCGGGGACTCAACATAGAGTGGGACATAAACGCACACATTAATAACTGTTGATCCCCACATATATTTTGGCAGGTTTTATATTTTAGTTATCTTTTAACATTTATTTTAAATTTGTATTGGAGCATATGGTTTAATATAGTTCAATACATTTTATTATACACATATTTCCGGTGTCACCCCTTTCCCACTACGCTCCTAAAGCAGTGTGTTGTAGGACAGGAAGGAAAGTGTTTACTTCCGGTGTCACCAGGATGTGCCATAGATCGATGTTTTTATACATTTGTTTTTAACAAATAATAAAGTATGTTTTTATACATTCCTTTTAACACAAGGAAAGTTACCCATATTTAAGTAATTTGCCTTAAATTGCTATCAGCCAGAAGTTCCAAAGCATACCTGCTCTGCAGACAGGAAGTAAAGTGTTTGCTTCCTGTGCAGACAGGAAGTGAAGTGTTTACTTCCTGTGTCACCAGGATGTGCTATGGATCAATGTTTTATACTACCTGCTCTGCAGACACCGGAAGTTAGACAATCTGCTTCCACCTGTATAAATAAAGCGGAAGTGACGATGCGCCAGTACTCCTGTCTCAGTAGAAGTCCTATGGGAAGAAACCGGTCAGATTAGGAGGCGCACACGTCACACACAACTTGCGGTCCGTGCTGCAGCCGGCCGCAAGCCTTTGCAGGAATTCGTATGCCTATGTTTATGCTGAATACAAGACATCTAATTGTAAGTGCATTATCAACTGTTTTTTGAATAAATCTCAAGGGTAATACACTATTAGCCCTTTTTTTTCCTTTAATACACGGTGGTTTTGTGAGCTTGTAAAGAAGGATGAGGCTGTGTTTCTTGCTGGTACTCGTTGCCATCTAGTGGAGAAAGAAAGGTAGAGCGGTTCTACATCCCACTTCAGGATTTTAAAGAGGAAGCAAGGCGGTGGTTTCACTGAACAAGTGCATACCTATTACCATCTGGTAAGAGGCTAATTCTTGGTGATTTACACATGGTGTTTGTTCACAAGGAGATTGGATATTTTTTCAGCACAAGAAAATATAGTTGCACCTTATTTATTTCCGTTTGGTAAGGATGAATTTCACTCGGTGGTGGATACACGTATTATTCGGATAGAATACAATTCTACTCACCTGCAAAATATTTATGGACACTTATGAACTTTTATGTTTATGCACCAATTGATTTGCATTATTAATTGGCTTCACAGATTGATATATGTTATATATATTTACTTTTGTTGATTTGGTTCACACATAGATATATGTTATATATTCATTATTTATTTGTTGTTTAGCGCACCCCACACCACATATACACTGTAACTACTACCTTCAATGTTTCCAGACTACTTTCTGTGTGCCTTTATCAAATAGCTTTTGTTCAAGGATTGTATCCGTGTCTTTGTGTTTCTAGGAGATACGACACCATCCCCCCATGAAGGGACACCATCCCCCGTGCAAGGGTCTCCCCCATCCTCCCCCACTCCAGGGGTGGAGGCAGATGATGTTAGTGGCTCCCCTGAACTAGTCTGTAAGTACCTAAAATTAGATTCTCACATGTATTGTGTGTGCTAGGATGATGTGTATCTAGGATAATCTAAGTTGGAGTCAAAGCAAGTGTAGTTTTGCTATATGTGACAGGAAGGTTGGTCATGAAACACTCTTGCTTAACCTTCATGTTTGAAAGGTGGTTTTGGGGAGCATTACAGGACATGTTATATTTTTTAAGTTTTCTCAAGCCACCCTATTCTAAATTGGTGTTAGTTTCTCTACATTGGAAATGATGTGCTTTGTACTTGTAAATTTTTTGGGGACATTGTAATTTACTCATGTCCTGATTTAGTCAACACTGAAAATGTGTGTTTATCAATCTTTCATAAATACTCTTCCTCGGTAATGTACCACATTCCAGTTCACAATTTGTGTTCTTTTTGTGCAGTTTCTCCTGAGCCAGCAAGCCCATCCTGTTCGGGGGCCAAAAAAACCGTGATGATGGTAAGTTGTGTGCTTTTGCAGTAATGTGTCTACTTAGTAAGTGGAGAAATGCTAACTGTGTATGTCCCCGATCAGGCTTCAAGTTGTTCTAAAGGCAGCAGGTTATTTATGTGAATGCATTCTATGCATTAGTATTCCAAGTGATAGGTGTGCATATTCCCCCTAAGACTTACTGGGACCATTTTCTTACTGTCTAAAATTTTGCACAAATACTTGTCTGGAACAGACTCCCTCTCCTCCTTAACTGAGGTGACAGCATGCCAATATTGCCTCCTGATGCTGTCACTCCTAATCATTGAGACCATCGGAAGGGAGGGGGGCAAGGCTGGCTCACAGCCTAGTGCCTGAACAGGCACAGGGTGCTTGGCTTCATCTCATGTGCCTCCATAGCAAGCTGCCTGCTGTGGGGTCAACCAACAGGAGGGAGGTGCCTAGAGGTGTGTACAGGGGCCATGTAAAAAGGAGGATTGTTATTTCTCTCGTCCCCAAAAACCTAGAGAGTGTAAGTCTAACCTGATTAGTTTTCCGCAGCCCTCCAAAAATGATATGTTTCCAACACTTAGAACAGGCAGGGCTGAGGCACAAAAAACATCAGAGAAACACAATCAGCACAAAAGCAGGGAGTACGTATCCTTAACGCTACAAGCTTCACCCAGAAGAATGACGCTTGCACTGTACAAATCTGCATCACCACCGTATCAATGTCTAAATAAAACTTTCAGGGAAGTGTGGAGGGGTAATGAGTGGGTGTTAGAGCGTTTTCATGACTGCGTAACCTACAGTTAGCGTGAGTCCATTTGTTGAGAAACTTTTTCTTCTCTCTTAACACAGCTGGGATGGCGGAAAGGAGATCAGGGGAGCAGACACATCTACTCCGCCCAGAACTGTCCCTCATAATTCCAAAGGGTGAGTCTCTACTATGTGTCAGGTTCAATCTATAGACAGTAAGAGGGAGAGAGAACGCTCCACAGATTCCAATGGTGATAGAGATAAATGTGTGCACATGTATCGTGTTGACCAATTGAACCCAAAACACCTTACATTCTTCAAAATGATTGCTTGTGTTTACATGCAGAAAAGCCTTTTACTTAGCTTTGGTGGAACTGCTACTAACATTCCAAGCCATCTTATGTAACCTTTTGAACTATTTGAGTTGAAAGTTTGAGTTCAAGGTTTACAACAGCAATTTTGCATATTTGCTTCAGAGTGTTCATAAAAGCCAACCAATAGACTCCTAAGCATATTTGTTGAGGCACATTAATTACAATCCTTGTTAGGATCATTTTGCATAAAACTAATTGTCATGTCTTTTTCTACCCAGGGCACACCCACCTCACCAGCGAGGTAATGCTGGAGTATTTAAAGTGGTACGGAGACTGCATCATGTTTTTGGAGCAGCTGTGTGGGGTGGATCCGGACCCTAAGGAGCCATTTGTGCGGAATGTCACGCCTTTAAATCGTTCTTTCCCAAAAAAAAAATAAAAAATAAAAAAAATTATATTTTAAACAAAAATATAAAAAAATGTTTAACAAAAAACCCTTTTTTTGGGAAAACAAAAAAACAAAAAATGTTTTAAAAAAAACCCTTTTTTTGGGAAAAAAAAACAAAAAATGTTTTAAAAAAAAACCTTTTTTTGGGAAACAAAAAATGTTTTAAAAAAAACCCTTTTTTTGAGAAAAAAAAAACAAAAAATGTTTACAAAAAACCCTTTTTTTGGAAAAAAAAAACAAAAAATGTTTAAAAAAAAACCTTTTTTTGGGAAAAAAAAAATTTGGGAAAAAAAAAGAAATTTTTAATAAAAAGAAAATAAAAAAAAAGTATGTTGCTTGTTGCAACACAAATGTTAAATTTGAAATTTTGTTCATTCTATTATATATTTTAATAATATATTTTTTGTACGCTACAGTTGGTAGACACCTACATGTGTTATTAAAAAGAGTTTCTTTTATTACCAAAGTTTTCTTTTTGGTGTACACATCGAATGTCTTTTGTGTTGTATTTGTTTAGTCGAGTGGTGTGGTCTGTAATTGTTAGTATGTTGGCTTTGGTTTATGTTATCCTTGAGACTTGTTTTGAAGCTACATTTGAAGGGAGACCTTTTCTTGGGTCATTATGTGAACATTGAGTTTTCCAAATTTAAATGAAATCATATGTTTGGAGATAGAGAAGCACGTGTGTATAAATGCCTACATTAACCAGGGCCATTACTTGGCCACCAACACTCATAAAAAACCAAAGATCAAACACAAACTAATCATTTTGCATAAAATTTAATTGCATCACCAAAAAAAAACACTATAATAAATCATATTGTGCCACCCTCAAATTAAACAAAAAAATGGCCCACAAATTGGCCAATGTAACAATCATTAACAAAACTAACACAAATAAATAAAAAAATATCAAATTAAGTTGGTGGTGGTGGTGGTGGTGGTGGTGGTGACTGAAGCAGTGTGGTGAACACTGGAAAGGTTCCTGCCATCAAATGGTGGGCCAATAGTCCCATCTGCTCTGGGGTTAGCCTTAAAGTTGTGGTATAGGGGCCCATTAGGATCAGATCTTGTGTATGAGGCTGCTGCTGATGCAGGGTGTTGAACCCTGGAAATGTCCCAGACTGAAGATCTTGTGCCAATAGTCCCATCTGCTCTGTGCTCAGCCTAAGAATTTGGGGAACGTGTGCCATTACCATGAAATTTGTTAGTTGCTGCCCCGAGGCTATTTGATGCTGCTGGTGGTGCAAGGGTTGTGAAGATGTGTGGGGAGTGGTGGTTGATTGGTTGTTGTGGTCCACGGTGCGGGGGGAAACGACATGTCGCATTGGTGACAAAAAAGGAGGACGGCCTGGGGAGGAGTGAAGTGATAAAGGTGTGTAGGGAATGTAGTCAGGTGGAAGGGGTATTGTGGAACCAGTGCGCAATGAGGTTGTGCAGGAGGATTGCTCATTGAGGGGTGTGGGAGTCCGAACAGAGTGTGAAGTGCTAGGAGTGGCTACAGGAGGAATTGTCCCATCCCCAGCTGCCTGACAAGTGGCCAATACTGGCATTACCCTCCCACTACCACAACCTGCAGTGGCAGGTGAGTGAGATGTTTGGGAGGGCTCTGCCAATGGGGCATCTTCAGATCCAAACAGGCATTGGCGTGTGGCCAGCACCTGAGTGTCAACACTTTGCCGATCACGTTGATGCTGGTCTGCTAAACTTACCAAGCTGTTACGCATATCCTGTTGAACCTGTACCATTGTTGCTACAGATTCCTGTATGAGCCCGAGCAGACGTACTACCTCAGTAGATTGCTGAGTACGCCTCCTTAACTCATTTTGGATCCGATACTCATCAAGCAGCCTCTCGGCTACATCCAGCATAGATGGACGAGGTTGGGTAGGTGACAATCCCTCTGCATCGAAGGCTACCTGAAAGCAGAAGAAATAGACCAAATCATTATCAAACATCATGACTAAATAGTTCAGATTAGTTTGACAACTTAACACCCCAAGCAGAACGTTGAAAAGTTTGATGTGCTTCTAATAAGTACTTGTTCATTGTAATATTATCCAAGCTAGCAACACTTCTGATAATGGGTACATATTATATTGGTAGGACTAATATGACAAAGGCAAAAAAGTTTCAACATGAAGGTGTTCCCAATTAACCCTGGTGTGGTAGGTTGTTTATGCTTTTGGTAAATCTGTTACTACACCAATGACTTTCTACATCTACGTATGTTGTCTAAAATCTTGCCATCAATCGGCTACAGGACAACCCAACCAAACGATACACATGAATTTGGACCTGGAAAATCAAAGACTGGCCGGACTTTAAAGGTCCTGGATGTTTTTGGAACATTAGTGGCACACCAAATTATAACATAATTCCCTGATGTTCAAGATAGAACTCTTGTTGTGCTGGTGCATCGTCAGAATGTCATAGCACTAATTTAACACACACAATGTAAGCCACATCTAGCCCAAAATCATTACTACCATTGAAATGTTACATGTGCACCTTGTTCCCTTATATCACATACCACAGCACTGGATGCAGAATCGTCGCCAGCTCCTGATCCAACTCCAGCTGCTACGTCAAGAGGGGCCTGATGTTCTTTGAAAAAAAAAAAACATGTTTAGTACATAACCTTAGGCAGTAATTATTATGGCCAGATTGCCCTCCTAGCTTCAGGAATGAAGCATTGAGGCCAAACATTCAAAAGTGCTTTCCTGGGCTCATAGGACACTTGCTAAACCCTCCCAAAGGTTAAGAAGGCTTGGTCTGCCTACTAATGACGGCACCCATTAATGCTGTCAACGGTGTTTTGCAGGGTAAACATCTAAAAGGCAACAATGTTTCATAAGAAAAAACATGTGTGTTAATGGGGTTAATAAGATTCCAAAAAAAATATTATTTTGCTAGACATACCAACACCTTCCTCCAGGCCTTGCTGCACTGGGTGTGTTCCCTGCTGCGGATCTTCTGTAAAGGACATAGCAATATGAGGTATCTTGGAAAGAATAAAATATACATCTACATTGTTTGGCACAGTATGATATGGGACCTACCAGGAGGAGGGTCAGCACTGATGTCAACACCTGTGAGTCCGTCTGGGTCGCCAAGCTGCATGGGCTGTGGAGGGGCTGAGATCCGTGCTACAGATGAACAAATTGCAGGTTGGGGAAAACAAAAAAAGGACAATTGGAAGGGCAAGTATCAAATTCTAGTCATGTCACACATAGGATAGTAGTTCATCTTTTCAAAACAACTCACACAATTGACATCCAAGATAATATCCTACCTCGGTGCAAAGCATCCGAATCTAAGTCCTCTCTGGGAAAGATGGTATCGGTCCTATGATCTGCAAGAAAGGTAATTGATAATCCCAGAGAGAACTTCGTGCACGTTCATCCAGCCGACCTTGTCGGTCATAAAGACCCTCCGCAGCCCATGCAATTAGCTTCCTCCGAACGGACGCACAGATGTCGGTGACCTTCTTCTGCACACTGTCACGGTGGCGAGGTGCTTCACCCAGTGCATTTACAGCATCCCGGATTTCATCCCACAATCTGTGCTTCTCGGTTAACGAGTGAGACGCGGCCCTGGTCCCATGTATCGCCTGATATCTGGCCATATAGGCCTGGACCAGGGCACAGCACTGATTGTGGGTGAAACGGGGAAGCCGGGATAATGTGGACAAGCTGACTCTGGTGGACGGACCCTCTCCAGGACTACTGTCAGAAGAGCCAGCTTGTCCACTTGGTGTGTTATCACCTTCCCCCGGCTTCCTCCTCCGGGATGGGGATGGTGGACTCCCTCATGGATACAGCTGGAGCCTCCCTCACACCAGAGCCAGACGATCTGCCCACCCTGCCCCCCCTGGCCACCCTGCCCGCCCTGCCCCCCATGGCCACCCTGCCCCCCCTGGCCACCCTGCCCCTTCTCCTCAGCCTTCCAGTGGGGGGGCCATGGGAGCACGAGGTGGGCAGAGAATCTGGCTGTCCAGCAGCAGCAAAGAGCCCCAAACTCCTAAATCTGAAATGACAAAAGAGAAAACAGAAAAAAACATGATTTGCAGATTGCTCTTCATATACAGTATAATTAGTAAACAGTTACAGAACACACTTACCTAATGGCACAAACACGGTGGTGGTGGTGGTGGTGGTGGTCAAAGAGCAGAAGAGGCTGCAAAGAAATGTGAAAAAACACATAAGAAAACGCATATGGGCACAAATCACACGAGGCCCTCCAAACACTTACCTAATGGCACAAACAGACTTGGTTGTGGTGGTGGTGGTGGTGGTCCAAGAGCAGAAGAGGCTGCAAAGAAATGTGAAAAAACACATAAGAAAACGCATATGGGCACAAATCACACGAGGCCCTCCAAACACTTACCTAATGGCACAAACAGACTTGGTTGTGGTGGTGGTGGTCCAAGAGCAGAAGAGGCTGCAAAGAAATGTGAAAAAACACATAAGAAAACGCATATGGGCACAAATCACACGAGGCCCTCCAAACACTTACCTAATGGCACAAACAGACTTGGTTGTGGTGGTGGTGGTCCAAGAGCAGAAGAGGCTGCAAAGAAATGTGAAAAAACACATAAGAAAACGCATATGGGCACAAATCACACGAGGCCCTCCAAACACTTACCTAATGGCACAAACAGACTTGGTTGTGGTGGTGGTGGTGGTGGTGGTGGTCCAAGAGCAGAAGAGGCTGCAAAGAAATGTGAAAAAACACATAAGAAAACGCATATGGGCACAAATCACACGAGGCCCTCCAAACACTTACCTAATGGCACAAACAGACTTGGTGGGGGTGGTGGTGTAATCTTTTATAGGCCAAAGGAGGCTTCAAACATTAAACATACATGAGAAATCGCATGACCTACATACGTGCACATAATAAATTACAGTTATCAGGAAAGCAAAAATGGTGTCTTTGGAAGCTGGGAAGGTAAGGGGGCAGGTTTAGATGCCAAATCTAGACTGCACACCTTTAACAAACATGAGAAAACACATGTCAAAACCACATGCACATGGGGCCAACTGTCAATGATTAAAAGACACTTGAGGGGTTCACAAGCTATTGTGGGTTGGAGGGGATTCACCATAGACAACTTAAGCACACCCAAGATAAGTACAAATTCTCTCCTTCAGTAAACAATAACGGTGAGCAAGAACACACAAACAGACAGATCTAGATATATATATATATATTTATATATAGAGAGAGAGAATTTGTTTTTGTTTTTTTTTGGGAGAGAGAGATACAATTGTCTTACCTCCAGATAATGTACGTTGTGGGTCACAGGGTCTTGCTAGCACATAAGAAACATTGATCTATAACATCCAGCAGCCATATTGGCCATGTGCTCCTTTTATAGCTGGCTCACAGGTGTGATAATTAGCGGCCGTTTCTATATATATGTGCGCATTCGCGAATTTGCGCGTTCAAAATGGAGGACGATATCCCAGACGCATTAGATGGTGCAATGTTGGCATTAATCGGTGCCTTGTTTGAGGAGGCCCTAGCACAGGAGGCAGCAGAAGGTGGGGAAGCAGCAGCAGCAGCAGCAGCACCTCCAGCAGCACCACCTCCAGCAGCACCTCCAGTCCGTGTGCCCTTACCTCGCCAGCCACGCATTTTTGCTCCAAGGATCTATTTGGACAAGCTGCGGGATTCTGATGTCAGGAGGAAATTCCGGCTCGAGTGAGGAACTATTCTCCACCTCTACCAGCTCATAGCAGACAAAATTGACCCGGACACACAGCGCGGCCATGCGGTGCCCGGCATGGCCAGATTGCTGGCCACTTTGTATATTTTAGGGCGTGGCAGCTTCCAAGCCACTTCGGGAAGTATCATGGGCATTAGCCAGCCCACAGTTTCAAGGGTGTTCATGTTGGTCATTAATGCCATAGTCGATATAGTGCCCAATTTTATCCACTGGCCACAGAATGAAAATGAGTGGAATGAAGTCAAGTTGGGTTTCTACCTGCGGGCACACATGCCCCAAATACTAGGGGCAATCGATGGCACCCACATAGCCATTAGGCCACCAAGGAGCCATGAAGTGGAGTACCGCAACCGCAAGCAGTACCACTCCGTGAACGTCCAATTAGTTTGTGACGCCAAACAGCGCATCATGAGTGTCAACACTGGTCACCTAGGGTCGTGCCATGATTCCAGTATGTTAAGAACAAGTACTCTGTACGAGGCGTTTGAAAGTGGCCAAATGCCCCAAGGGTGGCTTATTGGTAAAGTATTTTGTCTTAACAACATAAACTGTAATATTACATAGACATAGGAATAAGCTACATCGGTGTACACCCTGATTTAAGCAAAGCCTACCTAAAATGGATGTGTTAGGAGTTGGCAGGCTGTTCACACACAACCAGATCAGCAGCTTAGCAGCTCACAAAATAAATATTTCCAAAGTTGTCTTTGAGTCAAATGAAGGTGGTTAACCAATGTGTAAATGGTGTCCTCTAGCCACCCAAACAAAACCTACAAATGATTCCAATGGTATTGCCATATCCCCAAAGTACTTTGCATAAGTGAGTCAATATTGGTTTCCTCACTCTAGTTGCAGATATATTCCAGAAGTAATACCTAGGCTAATGTAATAGGAACAAAATAGGGGCCAAGTTGGAACTTGCAAGAGAAACCCACCACTTTGTGTGTCCTTTTTCCCATTTGTATTAGTGATTTAGGCAGTTAGACAGAGTTGAGATGTTTCATATGAGTTTTTGCAAACAGACGAGCAGGTTGTTTAGTAAAATGCATAATTGTCTCCCATTTTGAGGAGTCATCTAAAGTCACATGATATGAAGAACTAATGTATACTTTTCATTTTTTTCAGGGGATGCTGGTTACCCGCAGCTGACGTGGCTGATGGCTCCAATCAGGTACCCCCGGAGCCCAGCAGAAATGAATTACAACAGGGCCTTGCGGAGAAGCCGGAGTATCATCGAGTTGACCATAGGTCTTCTCAAATCCCGGTTTCTCTGCTTGGCCCGGCCTGGGGGTGAACTCCTGTACTCTCTTACAAAGGCTTCCAAGATCATCCTGGCGTGCTGCGTGTTGCACAACATGTGCATCGCCCGGGATGAATCTTGGGAGCTGACGGAGGAGAGGGAGCCAGAGGTCCGTCAGCCGGCGGCCCCCAGGCGGCGGAGCACCGCTGCAGGTTTTGCCACCCGGAATACCCTGGTTGCTAGCCACTTTACATGTAAGTACTGTAACCGGTCAAGATAGGGCATGTGTATTAATTTGCTAGTTAGCAGAGGTGCCACTCACAGGGAGACAGAGGGTAATTATCATCTGCCAATGACACTTGCCATTGTAGATAAAGTGTAGTCAACATTGGTAAAATTGTGTTACTTGAGCAAAAACATGCACCTCTAACCATAAACATGTTGGTATTGTGAATAGTGGAAAGGGCTGAGAAGAGCTGGCAGGTGTGTATTTGTGTCTATGCCACCTGTGTAGTTATTGATAACATGAACGGCTGCTTGGTATCTTATGGTGTTCTAATTTTCCAGAACGTGAACATCTTGGAATCATGGCACGTACCATGAGAAGCCTGTGGTGATGGGCTTTCTGGCGTCACAGGTGTGTATTCAAATGTTTACATTAATGATTTCTGGTTTGTGTAAGTTGGCAGAAAATGTGTTATTTCACTCGTGATGTCGAAATTAAATGAAGTTCAGAATGAAGCAAACAGGCATTAAGATGTGATTTTCATAATGAAATGTCTTATCCTTTGTTTTATTTTTCCAGGAGTGGTACTGCTTGCGGTTGTAGCTGGTAGAAACCCACCTTGATGGACTCCACTCATCTTCTTTTGTGGTCAGTGGATATTTGGTAAGGCACATAGCCAAAAGCAGCATCGATGACCAACATGAACACCCTGGAACTTCCAAAGTGGCTTGGAAGCTGACCAGCAACCTGGCCATGCCTGTCCCCTATGAGCTGGTAGAGGTGCAGAATAGATTCTGAACTCTGCATGAAGTTGGGGAAGACATCAGAATCCCGTAGCCATGGAGCAAAGATCGTGGGCTGGCGCTGTAAAGGCACACGGACTGGAGAGTGACAATATTATCTTGCTGCATCCCTCCTTATGCTGTCATTCTAGAATAAATAAAGACTTTTGAATGGAACATGTGTTTTTTGTTTTGTGTGGGTGCCTACAGACAAAAGGGCCATACACACTAAGATTTAGAGAAGACTTTATCCTTCAGATTGACATTTTCTATGTAGTGCAAGGGCCTGCCTGATTGCATACAAATTGAAAGTGTTGAGGTTTGACCTCATATTATATGGTTTGGTTAAGTCTACAGGAAAAAGTCTTGAAAAATTCTTAGTGTATGGCCCATTAAGCTGCCAAGGCCGGAGCTTTGCACTTTGCATGCTGCTTGTACTGGTGATGTGAGGGGTTGTAATGTAGAGTAGGGATGTGACATAGTTGTGTTGAGGTGTGAGGCAAATGTAGTGTTGGACTATGAGGGTCTGTGTTGTTGAAATATGGAGAGAGTCCAATATCAGACACCTATGTTTATTGGTCAAGAAATTGTAAGAACCATGGTAAATATGTAAAGAATTGCATCTCGAGAAAACTAGGACCACACTCATAAAATCAAAATTGTGTTGGTTCCATTAATGTGCTTGAAATTTGGGTAGGACACCCCCCCCCCCCAAATTCAAGATAGTTTAAAAAAACTCTAAAAATAATGAGAGTGAAAAGAGATCCCAAGTGTAGTGATTGTTGGGATTTGAACCCATGACGTTGTTAACTGCAGTGAAGTTGCAAAGCACTTAGCTATTGTGCAGAATAAAGCTGTTTGGTGGAAAAAAAGGAGTGTGTAAAGGCTAAAAAGCACATATAGCTAAATTACTAAACATTGTATGGAATCTGGGAAGAAGACCATGGTAAAATTGTGAGGTTTCATCTTGACCTGAAGTAGTGTAGGGGTTTGGTCACTTGCCTTTGCTACTTTCAATCATAAGATCGATTCGACACACAGACAAGATCATAAAACCACTTAAAATGCTGTAAGTTTGCAAGCGCTTCTGAGTGTAACATTATTTAGCAATATATATGATGTAATCCGTTACATTTTTGAAATATAAACAAAAAAGAAAATAAAAAAGTTAGGTGGAGATGGTAAGCCTCGAACCTACAGCAGAGGGAGATGAATTACAGACGTGATTTGTGCACTAATCCACTAGCCCACATCGCTATGTGAAACTGCTATAAGCACGAAGACATAAGTTTGCGAATTTGCGAAGCCGCGATCGTAAGTGAATACCGCTGACGGCGGAATTCATTATTGCTGTTTCACTAGCCAATTCGCCGCAGCGCCAGTTAATTGATTTGAAAGCGGCGAAACTGAAACACGTCATGGATGTCTGAAGCTGCAGTTTCTTTAAATCCGGCCCCCCGTGAGATCCTGCCCCGCCAAGAGCCGTAAGTGCTTAACTCATTCTTCTATCAACCAGGAATCGAGTTCCCACAACTCTTCTCACCTGACTGTCCTTGTCTCCTTACAGCTTCCAGAAGAGGCTATCTGGGTACCCGCCATTATTGACTCTGGAGCCTGTAGCTGCTTCATCGACCAAGAATTTGCTAACCAATTCAAGGTCCCTTTAAAACTGAGATCTAATGGAATGGCAATCCATTTGGCAGATGGGTCACATATAAAATCCGGGCCTGTCAATCAAGAGACTCTTCCCTTACCTGCCACCATATCTGGCAACCACAAGGAACTATTACGCTTTGATGCTATCACTTCTCCCTTATTCCCTATCATTTTGGGAATATTACGGGGTAATCCCGAGTGTGGCTCGGGGTTACTGCTTTTGGTACTGAAAATTAAACCCGAGCCACACTCGGGAATACCGATAGGGAGGTTAAACCTTGGAGTGAAGATCCGTCTACAAACTTTTATTTGCCTTTTCGATTTTACTTTGTGCTGAAGACAAGTGGATTTTATTTTGTATTTTTGTGTTTGTGTGCTGCTGGCAGCCATATTTTGTTTTGCCTGCTGAATTAAAGCCTTTTTGTTTAAAGTTTAACTGTTTTTGCACTCGGTCCTGTGGAGCCACAACCCCTCAAACTTTACAATATATATATATCATAGTTGCCAACATTTGAAAAAAATTTCCAGGGACACTTTGCAGCACAGCTATCAAATAATTACCACACCCACTTCCCTGAAGCTCCACCCACTCCGCATAATCTCCGCCTACTTATCAGATTATAGGGTCTACTCAATAAAGAGAGAATTAAAGGAAATTGAAAAGGGAATTTCAAACTTAAGGCCAATGTAGCAGAGTTGGAATAATTCTCCCATTCAGCTCCACTACTTCTGCCTAAAGTTTAAAATTCTCATCACAATTCCCTGTAATTCTCTCTTTATTGAGTAGGTCGTTATAACACCAAGTTCCCACCAACAGTACCATTATCCTTGGTATGCGATAGATACATTCGCAGCACAGCAACTATATCAGGCAGGTACATTTTATCACTTTTAGGCATACCTGCCGAGAGAGGGAGAGAGAGGGAGAGAGAGGGATCGAGAGAGAGAGAGAGAGGGAGGGAGGAATAGAGAAAGAGGGATAGAGATAGAGGGATAGAGGGATAGAGATAGAGGGAGAGAGAGAGAGAGAGAGAGAGAGAGGGATAGAGAGAGTGAGGGGGATAGAGGGAGGGAGATAGAGGAGGGGGAGGGGAGGGGGAGAGGGAGGGATAGAGGGAGGGATGGAGGGAGGGATAGAGGGAGGGAGAGAGGGGGGAAAGAGAGCAAGAGGGAGAGATAGAGAGAGATAAAGGGGTAGAGAGAGAGATAAAGGGGTAGAGAGTGATATAGAGGGAGGGATAGAGGGAGGGATAGAGGGAGGGATAGAGGGAGGGATAGAGGGAGGGATAGATAAAGGGAGGGAGGGAGAGAGGCATAGGGAAAAAGAGGGATAGAGAGAGGGAGGGATAGAGGGAGAGGGAGAGGGAGGGATAGAGGGAGAGAAAGAGGGAGGGAAAGGGATAGAGAGAGGGAGCGGTATGCTGCATACAACTTGCTGCAGAAAAAACTGACCTTTAGAAAGAAAAAAAAATGCTGTTTAAATTGCTGATAAATGATAGCTTATTTACCAGGATCTGAGAAAGATTCTAATGGGGGGCCCCACAAAAAAATAGGGGGCAGGGTATTTTCCCTAAAGGGCTTTTAAGGGGGAACCCCATTCAAAAATTCTAAATCCATGCCAAACCCTTGTCTGAGCATGCTGCCTGGCATGCCTGGAAGGGGGGAATCAAGAGTGCCTGGTATTAAACTTTGGGGGACTACACAAAAAATGGCATGGCATTAAATCATTACAAAACCTGAAGGCCTGATATGAATTTTAAGAGGACCACAGACTGTTTTTTTTTTTTTTTAACATAAAGTTTATACTGTACAGTACATCATCACATATGCTGGTAAAAGAAATAATTTGTTTGTGCCAGCTTGGCCCAAACAAACTATCTGAAGTCATAGAAAACCTGGAGTTAGGCTTTAATATAACCCATCATACAAATCCGTTATACACAGTATATGTTTGGATGTATTGCAGGCAATGAAAAATAATTGCACCTGGGAAGAAAAAGATTATAGGAGCTGTCTGCTTATTTTTGAAAGATGCACATCACAGATCACCCTGATCCTAGCTTTCCTCCCTAGGGAGCCACTGACCTGGAACAGAAGTATGCAAGGCAAGAGGTCAGACTTCAGTGACTAGAGCAGGGGTGGGGAACCTTTTTTCTGCCAAGGGCCATTTGGATTTTTGTAACATCATTCGGGGGCCGTACAAAATGTATGCATAAATGTAATAGGCACTGCTTTGCGGCAAAAAATGCTGTAAAAAATTGCGTGACTTTGGAGGTCACAAAAGTGTGAAAGGGGTCTTCATTAATCAAAGTATAGTGTGCCCCCTTTCAATGCAGAGTGACCACAGCGTGCCCCCTTTCAATGCAGACTGACCACAGCGTGTGGCAGGCGCAGCACTACAAAGTGCCTTATGCGCTGTGGCATTAGAAGAATTGGATCTCTCTGACTTCAATCTAACCAGACTGTCTGTTACTCTATAAATTCCTCTAATACCTTTTCTTGATCTGATGCTCTATGCAGACTTGCGATGCTTTGCTCTGACTTGCGAGTCTCTGCGCTGACTTGTGATGCTCTGCTCTGACTTGCGATGCTCTGCTCTGACTTGCGATGCTCTGCGCTGACTTGCGATGCTTTGTGCTGCAGGCTTTGGGCCTAGTGGCGGGAAACTAGCTGGCTGCAGTACGTGGTCTCTCCATGGGTAGCGGTGCAGGCACTCTAGCTCTGGACTTTGGCCTCCCACCATGCGTCTCTTTCTCTCTCTAGGAATTGCAGGAGGGTTGGCGCTCTTTCTGTGTCTATCTTGCCTTTGCCGTTCTGCCACTTTAAGAGTCGGCTGCAGTTTGACTAAAACCCCACGTTATGGCCTCTATGTAGCTCCGCTGCTCAAATGTGCTCTTTACTCTGCAAGTTGAGGAGCACTATTACTTTGCCCTCAAAGGGCTAAATAGTTCCACTGTGGCAGGCGCAGCACTACAAAGTGCCTTATGCGCTGTGGCATTAGAAGAATTGGATCTCTCTGACTTAAGTCTAACCAGACTGTCTGTTACTCTATAAATTCCTCTAATACCGTTCTATGGAAAGCAGTAGGTTTAAAGAGCACACCAAACGCTTAAGATATCTTCTTTATTAACTTTAACTTTTCTTCATAGATAACAGTGACACTTTTACAGCAGACAGTCCATGTACAACATGTGCTGAATACAGCATAACAAATGGTGGATATATTTCTCTCTCTCTATTGCTGTTTGCTGTTTGAGTTTGTTTGCTTGGGTTTGGTTTTGAGTTGTTAGAGTTGTTTGGGTTTGTTCGATAGTTTGAATTCGATATAACTTTTGAAGTTTGATAGTTTATTTGTTTGTTTGATATAACTTTTGAAGTTTGATAGTTTGTTTGATTTCGTGTTCGAGTTTGGTGGAACTACAAGTGAACACATAACTAGTTCAGTATACAGCTCTAATCACATTACTAACAATAGGAACATGTATAACTGTTAATTACCTATTTTTGGCCACTTGCTTCCATAAAACTGCTCTGTGGATCTGTGTGTCTATTCAGTTCTCTTGCTCTGTAGTGGAATGAGAAGGTTGGCTGAAAGCATGAGGCTTCAGAGAAAAAATGGGTGTAAGGCTGGCTGTGATTGGCCAAGACTGTTGCTGAGTGTGAGATTGGCTGTGATTGGCCACAAACTCCTTATGGGTAATAAAGTTTAACTCTGTGCTTTCTGGTTTAAATTCTGCTGTGTCTGAGCTTACCTTACAGGCATATAAATGAATCTTACAGGCAAATTTCCTTTTGCTTCTGTGAACACAACATGCAACTGTTATGTGACATCCAAACATGAAATCACAGTAAATAACTCTGCTTTTGTCTCTCACATATAAACATATGCACTGTATTGAGGTTATTAACAGGTCTAGCTGTATATGCATGTAGGTCATATTAGCAACCTAGGACAGGTTTTAGCTGGCCAGCTACACTCCCACCAAAATTACCTATAATTCTATGTTCTCTATAGTAGGATTTGAACATGAATTTGGGAAATTTTCTATCAGGTTCTCAACTTCCAAGTGTCTTTTATCACTTTCAAGTAGAACAACTAACTGCTGTATAGGACGTTGCAACTTGAGTGGAGTAGTGAGACGTTTTCCCTTTTTGTCAAGTTTTGAGTCTCCTATTTGTAACAACGCTCTTCTTACTAGTCTGTCTTTATCCTTTTGAACTTCTAGAACTTTAGCCAATTTCCATTGACTTCTAGGTAAATCTTCTTCTTTATTTAAAAATTCCACCATCAAGTAGATACAGGAGGAGTCCTTTGTAGTGCATTAGCACATCCATCCCAGCAAGGAGTGTTGTCTCCAAGGGTTGGAGAGGCTGGATTCACCCCTTTTCTATGGATAGTGTAGGACCCACTGATAATGGGGTACTTTGACGCAGTGGTGGGCTTGAGCACGATATGGCCATATGGTGGGACTAAACCCCCATTTTTATTTATGGATTGTCTCCATATTTAATAGTCATTTCTTTTGCATGGTTGCGCTATTCTTTTTTAATATACATGTTGCTTGGTCCATAGCTGCACCGGCTTTAGATATACATGTTCAGGGCTTGCTCCCCCAATTTTTTGCTTGTTTATTATGTATTCAGTCTGACCAGACTTCTGTGGTTGAGCATCCCACCCCCCACACACACCTGTACTCTATCAGAGTCCACCATCAAGTAGATACAGGAGGAGTCCTTTGTAGTGCATTAGCACATCCATCCCAGCAAGGAGTGTTGTCTCCAAGGGTTGGAGAGGCTGGATTCACCCCTTTTCTATGGATAGTGTAGGACCCACTGATAATGGGGTACTTTGACGCAGTGGTGGGCTTGAGCACGATATGGCCATATGGTGGGACTAAACCCCCATTTTTTTTATGGATTGTCTCCATATTTAATAGTCATTTCTTTTGCATGGTTGCGCTATTCTTTTTTAATATACATGTTGCTTGGTCCATAGCTGCACCGGCTTTAGATATACATGTTCAGGGCTTGCTCCCCCAATTTTTTGCTTGTTTATTATGTATTCAGTCTGACCAGACTTCTGTGGTTGAGCATCCCACCCCCCACACACACCTGTACTCTATCAGAGTCCACCATCAAGTAGATACAGGAGGAGTCCTTTGTAGTGCATTAGCACATCCATCCCAGCAAGGAGTGTTGTCTCCAAGGGTTGGAGAGGCTGGATTCACCCCTTTTCTATGGATAGTGTAGGACCCACTGATAATGGGGTACTTTGACGCAGTGGTGGGCTTGAGCACGATATGGCCATATGGTGGGACTAAACCCCCATTTTTATTTATGGATTGTCTCCATATTTAATAGTCATTTCTTTTGCATGGTTGCGCTATTCTTTTTTAATATACATGTTGCTTGGTCCATAGCTGCACCGGCTTTAGATATACATGTTCAGGGCTTGCTCCCCCAATCTTTTGCTTGTTTATTATGTATTCAGTCTGACCAGACTTCTGTGGTTGAGCATCCCACCCCCCACACACACCTGTACTCTATCAGAGTCCACCATCAAGTAGATACAGGAGGAGTCCTTTGTAGTGCATTAGCACATCCATCCCAGCAAGGAGTGTTGTCTCCAAGGGTTGGAGAGGCTGGATTCACCCCTTTTCTATGGATAGTGTAGGACCCACTGATAATGGGGTACTTTGACACAGTGGTGGGCTTGAGCACGATATGGCCATATGGTGGGACTAAACCCCCATTTTTTTTTATGGATTGTCTCCATATTTAATAGTCATTTCTTTTGCATGGTTGTGCTATTCTTTTTTAATATACATGTTGCTTGGTCCATAGCTGCACCGGCTTTAGATATACATGTTCAGGGCTTGCTCCCCCAATTTTTTGCTTGTTTATTATGTATTCAGTCTGACCAGACTTCTGTGGTTGAGCATCCCACCCCCCACACACACCTGTACTCTATCAGAGTCCACCATCAAGTAGATACAGGAGGAGTCCTTTGTAGTGCATTAGCACATCCATCCCAGCAAGGAGTGTTGTCTCCAAGGGTTGGAGATGCTGGATTCACCCCTTTTCTATGGATAGTGTAGGACCCACTGATAATGGGGTACTTTGACGCAGTGGTGGGCTTGAGCACGATATGGCCATATGGTGGGACTAAACCCCCATTTTTATTTATGGATTGTTTCCATATTTAATAGTCATTTCTTTTGCATGGTTGCGCTATTCTTTTTTAATATACATGTTGCTTGGTCCATAGCTGCACCGGCTTTAGATATACATGTTCAGGGCTTGCTCCCCCAATTTTTTGCTTGTTTATTAAATCTTCTTCTTTCACTAATACTATGTCACCAGCTTGGACATTTCTTCTGGGTGTTTGCCATTTACTTCTTAGCGTAAGATTGACTAAGTACTCTTTCCTCCATCTATTCCAAAACTGTTCTGATAGATATTGAACTCTTCGCCATCTCTTTTTGGCGTATAAATCCTCTTTGGTGAACTTGCCAGGTGGTGAATGTATGTAATCAGACTTAAGGTGATGTAGATGGTTGGGAGTTAAAGGTTCCAAACTTGTTGGATCATTGATGTTGTCAACTGTAAGTGGACGACTGTTAACAATAGACATTACTTCATAGAATAGGGTCCTAAGTGAAGCATCATCCATTCTTCCGGAGTTCTTTTTCAACATTGAACTTAACACATTTCTTACAGTTCTGATTTGTCTTTCCCAAACTCCTCCTGCGTGGCTTGCATGTGGAGCATTCATATGAAAGTCACATTGATTCCGTTACAAATACTCAGTTACTTTTTCTTTGTCGATCTCTTTTAGAGCTTTCTTCAATTCATTCCTTGCTCCGACAAAATTGGATCCTTGGTCAGATCTAAGCTCTCTGACAGTACCTCTAATGGCTATGAAACATCTCAAGGCATTGATGAATGCATCAGTTGACATATCTTCTAACATTTCAAGATGAATTGCTCTGGAGCTTAGACATGTAAATATTAGTCCATATCTCTTGTACTCCTTGCGGTTTTGCTTGGTAATGAATGGGCCGAAACAATCCATACCACTATAAAGAAATGGTGGTGATGGGTTTACACGATCTGTCGGTAGATCTGCCATTCTTTGTTCTTCGGTAGGTCTACGTGCCTTTCTACAAGTTACGCATTTACTGATATACTTTGCAATAACTTTGCTTCCTTTCACTATCCAGTAACCACCTTCTCTCACACAGTTCTGGGTAAAGCTTTTTCCTTGATGCAAGGATTTGTTGTGGTAGTGATCAATGATCAATCTTGTGAAGGTAGAATTTTTGGGTAGAATTGCTGGATGCTTCACTCTGCTGGGTAACAATGCATTTTCCAGTCTCCCTCCCACCTTCAGTATACCATCCTGTAGAACAAGATTAAGCTTGTACAATGGGTGGTTGTTGGGAAGCCTTTTAGGTTCCTGACTAAGTCTCTTCAACTCTTCACTATAGAATCTCTGTTGAATGAGTCTTATGACTGTTTCTTCATCTTTCATTCTTTCCTCTACATTCAATGATTCCTTCTTTCTGATTCCCTTTGCCAAACAATGAATTCGAGCTACTACGTTTATGACTGTATTCCATTTTGAACATCTGGCTCGTCTTTCAAGTATTTCATCTTGACACTTGGCAGCAGTGCTCAATGTTTGTACAACTTTTACTTCTGGATCACCCATGGACAATTCGGTGTAACCTTCACTGGGTATGATCTCCTTTTCCAAAAGGAACTCTGGACCAGTGAACCAATTTGAATTTCTCAATTCTGTTACATTTAGGCCTCTTGAAGCATGATCTGCTGGGTTATGCTTTGTATCAATGTGATGCCAATGTTCCGGATTTGTTATTTCCCGAATTTTCTGAACTCTGTTGGCGACAAAGACATGGAATCTTTGAGCTTCGTTATTTATGTATCCTAGGACAACTCGTGAGTCTGTCCAAAAGTATTCTTCATCTATTTTTAACTCTAATTCTTCTCTCAGAAACTTGCTTACTGATGCTGAAACAACAGCTGCTGTCAGTTCAAGTCTTGGTATTGTCTGAATACTGGTAGGTGCGACTCTGGTCTTTCCCATAACCAGGGCACAGTGTATTTTTCCTTCTCCTATCACTCTGATGTAGGAGCACTGACCATAACCATAACTACTGGCGTCTGAAAAGTGATGAAGTTCTATTTTCTTGTACTCTCCGAAATCATGAGGTACAAAACATCTGGGTATCCGAACTTCTCTTAAATTCTGCAAGTCTCTTATCCAAGCCTCCCACCTTGGCCTCAAATCTTCAGGTATGGGTTCATCCAATCCCAACTTCTGTCTGCATAATTCTTGTAGTATTTCTTTTGCTTTGAGGATCACTGGGGCCAAGAATCCCAATGGATCATATATAGAAGCCACTGCGGAAAGAATGGTACGTCTAGTTGCAACTTTCTCTTCAAAGGATACTTCAAAGAAGAACTCATCATTCTCTACATTCCATCCCAATCCAAGTACATTCTGAACTGGAAGATGATCATAATTGAGATCTACAGCCTTCATTGTTGATGCACGTTCAGAGTCACTGATGGATTCCAGTACCTCTCTGTTGTTTGAGATGAATTTATGAAAGCGCAGATTTCCTCTTGCGCATAACTCTTGGCTTTCTTTTACTAGTTTGATTGCAGATTCTGTGGACTCTAGACTTATAAGACCATCATCTACATAGAAGTTTTTCTTAAGAAAATTTGCTGCTGATGGGCAATCCTCTTCATTTTTGTTGGCCAGGTACTTCATACCATAATTGGAGCAACCTGGAGACGATGCTGCTCCAAACAAGTGTACTTTCATTATGTATTCTGCTGGCTCTGTATCTGTATCTCCGTCCTCCCACCATAGAAACCTCAGGAAGTCTCTATCTTCATTCTTCACATGAAACTGGTGGAACATCTTTTCAACGTCACACATGACCGCTACGGGATACTTTCTGAATCTACAGAGTACTCCAGGCAGAGTGTTTGTAAGGTCTGGTCCTTTTAGTAGAAGATCGTTCAATGCAACACCATCATACTTTGCTGAGCAATCAAATACTACTCTAATCTTATCTGGTTTCTTTGGGTGGTAAACACCTTGATGTGGGATGTACCACACTTCTCCTTCTTTAGGTTGGTTATTCACCTTCTCTGCATGTCCTTCTTCAAGGATGCCTTCCATGAATTTAAAATAATCTTGCTTGAATTTGGGATCTCTTCCCATCTTTTTCTTCAGGCATTTCAATCTTGCTAGGGCAAGATTTCTGTTATTTGGCAGACATGGTCGTTCTCTAAAGGGTAAGGGCATTTCAAGATAACCTTGTTGATTCTGCTGAATACTTTCTTCTAGAGTGTGTACGAACTTTGTCTTCTTGAGATACACTCTTTTCTTCAGAACTTATGTCTGCAAAGTCAGACTCAAGGATCTTGATTACTTTTGCTGAACTTACAGTTGGTAACTCTTGGACGGATATTCGATGACACAATCCTGTCACCTGTCTTGAGTTTGCAATCTGCTGTTTTCCTCCAACAACACCCCATCCTAGATCAGTTCGAACAGCGTAGGGTTCACCCTTTCCTCCTGTGATTACCTCTCGTGGTACCAAAGCTTCGGGACAATCGTAGCCTATCAACAGTCCAACACCAAACTCCTTCAGCGGGGACATTTCATGTGATTTGACAGATATGTGTTCCCATTTATTGGCTGTTTCACAGGTAGGTATTGTAATGTTCTGGTACCTTTGGTACCCTAATTCCACTTTTCCTAAGTGTATGCGCCCCACCATTCTCTTTTGGTAAGGTGCGCATACACCTTTAAGACCGATGCTGTCATCACTGAGCGCCGCTGGAGCGGCTATTTCAACCTCCGGCGGTCTCACTCACATGTTCGTTCAACGCCGCATAATCTGCCTTGAAGCTCTCATGCTTGCAAGCATACCTCGCTATCGGAACCACGCTGCTGATCCCTGTATCCCGCTACCGGATCATCCGCTCTTGCCGAACCTCTCTTCTACTACATTGCTACTAGTGATAAGTACCCCACAGGGGAAACCTCTATAACCCTCATACTAAAGCTTACACTATCTAGCTCTGCTTACTAAGGACTATTACTACATCTGCATTAACTAAGATTGCTAGCTCTTGAGCCTATTACCATCTGCTCTTGCACTGGGTTGGTCTATCCTGTATGTTCACCTGCTACTCTATCATCTGCTACCATACATGATTGTTAACCTATCTGCATCCCATCTGCTACTATCTTACTTTCACGAACATTCCTTTCAAGTGTCTGTCATCTACCATCTCTACCCAAACTGTCTCTTCAGCCTATCATCACTATATTACTATATACATAAGTCACTCTAGGAACATCTTATTGAGTGTGTGTATCTACTTGCTGAATTGAGACTATCCACACATGATGAGTCTTGGGAGTTGGGATTGGTGTCTCAGCGTTTCTCTACATGACTACTGAAGTGGAATATTTCTGCAGCTGTAAATCCACATTATACATAAAACGCAGGAGCGTTACAGGTATGCGATCTCGATCTAGAGGTATATCATCTTTCGTATAGGCTGGAGGTAGATTTAATGTGAGGTTTGAATGAAGTCCTCTAACTCTCAATCCTTTGACTCTATGACTGTTCACTAATGTATCTCTCCCCGTCATTGTGGTGAGTTTGAGCTTCACTGGTTCTGTAGCCACTTGTAATTTCTTGCAGATTTCTTGATCAATGAAGGTAACATCGCTTTGGGCATCCAATAGTGCATAGGCATATACCTTCTTATTTCTCCTTTTAGGATTTGAAATGCACACTGGTACGACCATTGATGTGCCGTTGCTTTCTCCTTCCCTTACTCTGCAAGAGAATACTGATACTTTCTTTTCTTCCTCAGCATCTTTAGGTATTGAGGATTCATCCTTCTTTGGACGTTCTTCATGTAGTGGTGTAGGATGGCGTCCTTTGCAAACACTGCATGTGGCCCTTTTCTTACACTCCTTAGTAATATGTCCTTTTCTTAGGCATCCAAAACACAGTTGATTATCAAGTACAAATTTTTTCTTTTCATTTGAGGACTTCTCTTTCAATTGTTGGCACTTGTGTATGGAGTGGTTCTCTCCACAGAACATACACTTAAAGGTAGTCTGAGGATTTGTCGGTTCTGTCTCTCTACTGATCCCAGTAGTGACTTTGAACTTGCTCTCGTAGGTATCTAGACCTTTAGCTGCTGTGTTGGTTGCAAAGCTAGCTGCTCTTGCACGTCTTATATCTCCCGCAGGCCTTTCTTCTAAGGATTTTAAGGCATAAGATGCTGTTACTGGGTTACATGCTATTCGTGCTTCCTTATTGACAAACTCAGAGAACTTTTCAAAACTTGGGAAGTCCTTATTTAGATCTAACTATTCAGTCACATACCGATTCCACCTAGAAGCCACTCCTTCAGGTAGTTTAGCTAGCATCCTGTGGTTTTCCAGATAGTCGTTCAGTACTTCTAGTCCTCGTACATGTGGGATGGCATTGCTGCATGCTTGCAGGAAGTCACCATACTCTTGGAGTTTGAAATGTTCTTTAGGACCTATCTTAGGCCAGTTATTCAATTTCTCCCTAAAGGCTCTTTGTACTAAGAAAGGATGACCATATCTTGCATTTAACTTTTCCCAAGCTTGCTTGTAGGCTTCTTCGTCTGTTCTATAGAAGTTACCTTCAAGACCTTCTCCACCAACATATTTCTGAAGGTAGAATAACTTGTCAACTGGCCTGGAGCAATAGTGCTCAATGATCATTTCAAAACTCGCCTTCCACTCTATGAACCTCAGTATGTCTCCTGAAAATACAGCAGGTTCTGGAACGGGCAGTCTTGCTGGGACTGTTCTCTGTCGTCTTGCTGGGACAATAGTTGCAACATTTTCCTGATCATTGCAGTGACATCTAGGAATAGGATCATCTAGTTTTATTTTCTCACCTAGTTCTGAATTAGGTAAGTCTCTCTCATTGTCTTTCTGAGCAGGGATAGAAGGGCACTGACTTTTTTCTTCACTATGTACTGGTGATTTCCTTTCATTCTCCTGGGCGTATGAAAGGAAGTAGGAGTCTGCATCTTCACTTAGTACAGATTTGGACTTATGATTACTATTCATGTCCTCTTCCTGTACTCTCAGTCTGGCTTCTATAATCTTGACTTGTTTCAGCCTTTCCAGACTTTCCATTTTATCTTCCATTTCAGCTTTTCGTAGGCGCTGCGCCTCAATGGCAGATTCCATCTCAATTTCTGCTTTCTTGACAGCAAGTTGTTCGATCAGTTCCTTTCTTTTGGCTATTAAGGTACTTGAGGACTCTGATATGTTACTGGCACTTCTGCTAGTGAAGGAAGTCCCACTTGAAATTGTGGTTCCCCCTAAGGACCTAGCATAGTCTCTCATAAAGAGCTCGTTCATTCTCTTTCTTGCCTTAACTTCATCATAGTTAGCTTCACATGATAGTTCTCTCATGAGCTTTACTAAATCTTTAGTGACTGCAGTACACGTGTCCATGTTCCTTACAATATCCTGGGAAGGTGTCGTGGATGACCGCAGATTGACATATGCTGCCATGAGCTCTGATTCAGATTCTTCTATCGTCTCTACAATATCACTCAAGTTTCCTTTTATACTTTCTTGCTTTAGCCTTCTACGAACATCTTTAATGTATAATTTCCACTTATCATACATTCTGGTGAACTGTTTTCCTTTTAATGCTGCTTCTTGCTCCAAATTTTCCAGCATCTTTGCGGTCGGTTTTCTGATACGTTCTGAACGTCTTAGTTCGTCTGGTTGGGATATATCAGTTTGGGGCAAGACTAATGCTGCATCTGACTCTTTTACCTCAGACAGGTTCCCTTGCTCTTCACTTTCTAACTTATCTATCCTTGTATCCTCTAACAGTGGCATAGCAATACTAGACTTAGACATTTTTACTCTAAATGCTATAACACTCAATAAGAATATTAAGAAGACTTTCACTTTAAATGCAATAGCAATAGGTGCAGGCAATAAAAATGACTTTCACTTTAAGTGCAATAGCAATAGGTGCAGGCAGTAAAAAATTACATTCACAAATACTTTAGAGTCCGTGTACTACAACTGCCCCTTGTTTTTTACTTACAGTCCTTTTATTCCTGAACACGAAAATGTCTCTTTCTTGTCAAGCCTATTGCAATGATAAGTAATAAAGGAAAGTTCTGACCTTATTCTGAAGAGCAGGATACTGCGATCTGTAGGTTGCTGGAACAAATAATAGTCTTAAAGGAGACCTGTCTTTTCTTGATCTGATGCTCTATGCAGACTTGCGATGCTTTGCTCTGACTTGCAAGTCTCTGCGCTGACTTGCGATGCTCTGCTCTGACTTGCGATGCTCTGCTCTGACTTGCGATGCTCTGCGCTGACTTGCGATGCTTTGTTCTGCAGGCTTTGGGCCTAGTGGCGGGAAACTAGCTGGCTGCAGTACGTGGTCTCTCCGTGGGTAGCGGTGCAGGCACTCTAGCTCTGGACTTTGGCCTCCCACCATGCGTCTCTTTCTCTCTCTAGGAATCGCAGGAGGGTTGGCGCTCTTTCTGTGTCTATCTTGCCTTTGCCGTTCTGCCACTTTAACCACTTGCCGACCGCTCACATGGAGCGTACTGCGGCAAAGTGGCTCGTTCCCGTCCAGCGACGTAGACCTACGTCGCTGGACTCCTCCCCCTGTAGGCGGCCCTCGCGCGCCGCCGGAGGCGCGCTCCCGCTGTTTTCATTCACAGCGGGAGTCGGGCCAGGAGAGGAGCAGCGGCAATCGCCGCTGCTCTGCGCCGATCGTCGGGGAATCGAGTGAGGAGATCCGCCCGCCTGTGTAAACAGAGCGGGCGGATCTCCTAAGTGACAGGGACTGACAGATCGGAGTGTTCAGCATAGCTGAACATCCGGTCTGTCCTTCTGTCACTCAGTCACCTCCCCCCCACACGTCAGTAAGCACCAGGCATACATTAACCCCTCCCTCTCCAATCAAATTAACCCCTTCACTGCCAGTGTCATTTTTACAGTAACAGTGCATATATATAGCACTGATTACTGCAGTAATGTCACTGGTACCCCCAAAAGTGTCAAAAATGTCAGTCAAGGGTCCGATCTGTCCGCCGCAATGTCGCAGTCCCGCAAAAAAAATCGGAGATCACCGCCATTACGCGTTAAAAAAACCCACCAAAAATGACAGAAATCTTTCCCGTAGTTAGTAAACGCAATAAATTTTGCGCAAACCAATCAAAATACGCTTATCCTGATTTTTTTTACCAAACATAGGTAGCAGAAAACAAATTGGCCAAAAATTTTTAAAAAAAATTGATTTTTACATTTTTTTGGGGGGAATTTCATATACAAAAATGTTAAAAATATTGTTATTTTTTCAAAATAAACGCTCTTTTTTTGTTTATAGTGCAAAAAGTAAAAAGCGCACTGGTGATCAAATACCACCAAAAGAAAGCTCTGTTTGTGGGAAAAAAGGACGTAAATTTCGTTTGGGTATGGCGTCGCACGACCGCGCAATTGTCAGTTAAAGTCGCACAGTGCCGAATCGCAAAAAGTGGCCTGGACGTAAGACAGCAAAATCCTCCGGTGGTAAAGTGGTTAAGAGTCGGCTGCAGTTTGACTAAAACCCCACGTTATGGCCTCTATGTAGCTCCGCTGCTCAAATGCGCTCTTTACTCTGCAAGTTGAGGAGCACTATTACTTTGCCCTCAAAGGGCTAAATAGTTCCACTGTGGCAGGCGCAGCACTACAAAGTGCCTTATGCGCTGTGGCATTAGAAGAATTGGATCTCTCTGACTTCAGTCTAACCAGACTGTCTGTTACTCTATATATTCCTCTAATACCGTTCTATGGAAAGCAGTAGGTTTAAAGAGCACACCAAACGCTTAAGATATCTTCTTTATTAACTTCAACTTTTCTTCATAGATAACAGTGACACTTTTGCAGCAGACAGTCCATGTACAACATGTGCTGAATACAGCATAACAAATGGTGGATATATTTCTCTCTCTCTATTGCTGTTTGCTGTTTGAGTTTGTTTGCTTGGGTTTGGTTTTGAGTTGTTAAGAGTTGTTTGGGTTTGTTCGATAGTTTGAATTCGATATAACTTTTGAAGTTTGATAGTTTATTTGTTTGTTTGATATAACTTTTGAAGTTTGATAGTTTGTTTGATTTCGTGTTCGAGTTTGGTGGAACTACAAGTGAACACATAACTAGTTCAGTATACAGCTCTAATCACATTACTAAAAATAGGAACATGTACTGTATAACTGTTAATTACCTATTTTTGGCCACTTGCTTCCATAAAACTGCTCTGTGGATCTGTGTGTCTATTTAGTTATCTTGCTCTGTAGTGGAATGAGAAGGTTGGCTGAAAGCATGAGGCTTCAGAGAAAAAAATGGGTATAAGGCTGGCTGTGATTGGCCAAGACTGTTGCTGAGTGTGAGATAGGCTGTGATTGGCCACAAACTCCTTGTTTGACTCTGTGCCTTCTGGTTTAAATTCTGCTGTGTCTGAGCTTACCTTACAGGCATATAAATTAATCTTACAGGCAAATTTCCTTTTGCTTCTGTGAACACAACATACAACTGTTATGTGACATCCAAACATGAAATCACAGTAAATAACTCTGCTTTTGTCTCTCACATATAACCATATGCACTGTATTGAGGTTATTAACAGGTCTAGCTGTATATGCATGTAGGTCATATTAGCAACCTAGGACAGGTTCTAGCTGGCCAGCTACACAGCGTGCCCCCTTTCAATGCAGAGTGACCACAGCGTGCCCCCTTTCAATGCAGAGTGACCACAGCGTGCCCCTTTTCAATGCAGAGTGACCACAGCATGCCCCCTTTCAATGCAGACTGACCGTAGCGTGCCCCCCTTTCAATGCAGACTGACCACAGCGTGCCCCCTTTCAATGCAGACTGACCACAGCGTGCCCCCCTTCAATGCAGACTGACCACAGCGTGCCCCCTTTCAGAGCAGAGTGACCACAGCGTGCCCCCCTTCAATGCAGAGTGACCACAGCGTGCCCCCTTTCAATGCAGAGTGACCACAGTGTGCCCCCTTTCAATGCAGAGTGACCACAGCGTGCCCCCTTTCAATGCTGATTGCCCACAGCGTGCCCCCTTTCAATGCAGAGTGCCCACAGCGTGCCCCCTTTCAGTGCGGAGTGCCCACAGCGTGCCCCCTTTCAGTGGGGAGTGCCCACAGCGTGCCCCCTTTCAGTGGGGAGTGCCCACAGCCTGCCCCCTTTCAATGCGGAGTGCCCAGATCGTGCCCCCTTTCAATGCGGAGTGTCCAGATCATGCCCCCTTTCAATGCGGAGTGCCCACAGCCTGCCCCCTTTCAATGCGGAGTACCCACAGCGTGCCCCCTTTCAGTGCAGAGTGCCCACAGCCTGCCCCCTTTCAATGCGGAGTGCCCAGATCGTGCCCCCTTTTAATGCGGAGTGCCCACAGCCTGCCCCCTTTTAATGCGGAGTGCCCACAGCGTGCCCCCTTTCAATGTGGAGTGCCCACAGCGTGCCCCCTTTCAATGCGGAGTGCCCACAGCGTGCCCCCTTTCAGTGCGGAGTGCCCACAGCGTGCCCCCTTTCAGTGCGGAGTGCCAACAGCCTGCCCCCTTTCAGTGCGGAGTGCCAACAGCGTGCCCCCTTTCAGTGCGGAGTGCCCACAGCGTGCCCCCTTTCAATGCGGAGTGCCCACAGCCTGCCCCTTTTCAGTGCAGAGTGCCCAGAGCGTGCCCCCTTTCAGTGCGGAGTGCCCAGAGCGTGCCCCCTTTCAAAGTGGAGTGCCCACAGCCTGCCCCCTTTCAGTGCGGAGTGCCCACAGCCTGCCCCCTTTCAGTGCGGAGTGCCAACAGCCTGCCCCCTTTCAGTGCGGAGTGCCCACAGCCTGCCCCCTTTCAGTGCGGAGTGCCCACAGCCTGCCCCCTTTCAATGCGGAGTGCCCAGAATGCATAGTGAACAGCGTATCAAGCCCCAGTGCACTTCACTTACCTGTTTTAGCGTTGGCTTCCTCTTCAGTCCCCACGTCTCTTCGAGTCCTCCCACGTCCCGCCTCCTTCTGACACAGCGGCGCGCGCGGGGGGGGGGGGGGTCGTACAGAACGATCGTGCGGGACGCATGGACTAGAGGGAGGGAGAGTGTACTCCACCAACACCTGGGCTCCCAGTGTCTGCAGTCATGCAGGACAGCACTGTAGGCTGGCGGCCATTTTTCTGGAGTCTCACCACAGCCCTAGTACCCGCGGCTTCCGGGTCTCACCTGCCTCCACCACTGATCCCGGGACAAGTCCCGGCAGACTAAATCAGCCAGGACTAGGTTCTATTTGACGGGACTGTCCCGTGAAAAATGGGACAGTTGGAAGGTATGTATATATATATGTATATTGTAGCAGTGCATCCCAGAGAGAGCCACGAAAAGTCCTTTTGGGGGTTTATACATCTCCCAGACACCTTTCATACACATTTAGGGATCTCTGATCCATGATCCAGTTTGGATCTTGGTCCTCTCCCCGGGCCAATTAAAACCCACCTGAGACAGACAACAAGCGCTCTAAACCTGGGAAATCAGACATTTGTCAGAAGGTTGGTAAAACTGTCAAACAGTGTATGTGGAAGCTGACAAACTGTAGGCTTGCTCAGCCTGTTAGTGAGGGTCTGCATTTTGTATAGTTAGTGCCGGGACACGGCTAGGTTTTTGTTTTGTTATTATTTCTCCTGCTTTCTTTCTTAAAACACTTTACAGCACTTGTGTATATAGACTTGTATATAGCACTAATAAACACCTCACTGTTTGTCACTACCTCACAGGATTTTGGTATCTGTGCCTGAAAGACTGCTTATCCCAGCAGTGGCGTAGCGTGGGGGGTGCTGCAGGTGCGGGCCGCCCCGGGCGCAATATTCAGAAGGGCGCAGTGAGGGCGGCTGTGCTGTCCCTGAAATGTCAGTTACCGACTTCTTTTCACTGAGAAGATTCAGAGGATATAGCTGCTCCGCCTCTCCACTGCCTCCTCAGCCTATGGGATCACAGTGTACACGCCCCCTTCCCCAGCGCGCCTTGTTTGATATCAGAGCAGGAGATGCGGACAGCTGGGGAAGAGAGCAGAGGACGGGCTGCAGGCTCATAGAATAAGGTGAGCTGGGGAAGATAAACCAAATGTATTCTTGTCAGTACTTACCCTGCTGAGGAGGGGGAAGGGGAGAGGCTGTGTTTCCTCTTGCAGGGCTCCTCCTGTTTTTCTGAGGCTGTTAGATAGATTTCATATGTGAGTAGCAGTGCACTGCTTCTGGAGGAAGGACATGCCCTAAACTTTTCCCTCAATCTCTGCTACATCTCCCTACTCATTACCTGCCCACCCCCTCCTCTTCTGCATTACCATATCCAATGTCTGTGAGCTGCTGGAGCACTACAAATACCAGCATGCCAGGAAATGGGGGCAGCAGCAGTGTGTTCAATCAGGCTGATATTTAGATGGTGTGTGTATACTTTATATATACTGTGTGTATACTTTGTGTATACTGTATATATACTGTGTGTATAGTGTATGTGTATACTGCAGGGGAGGACTGGGCCAGGGGGCAGGGGGGAAATTGTCCCCCGGGCCACTCTAATGCCTCGTAATAAGGCTGCACTGCTTCTGCCACAGACATGCCTAAAGGATTCCTGGTGAAGAGAAGTTAAAAAGTCCCTGCTGCTGACCTACTGAGTGCGGGATGAAGACAACGACAGAGCGCAGACCTCCCCCCCCCCCCCCCCCAGCATGGATGGTGTAAACTGTGTCTGAGCAGAGGCCAGTTTAATGCCCTATTGGAGACTCTCCTTCCTCCCGACCAGCCCCAACCAAGCTGTCCCAGCTCCCCCCCCCCCAACTGTCCCCTGCTGGCCAGGTCGGGAACTGGGATTCTGCCTTTGAGTAGAGAGTACCTGGAGCGTAGCTTCAGCCTGGAATGGGGGTCAGGAGGAGGACAGGAAGAGGGAGAGTGGGAGCAAGGCCAAGTTGCTGCACCATGGGCCTCTGGTATGTACTTGCCCCCTGGGCTGAAAGTTGCCAGTCGGCCCCTGGTATACTGTATATATACTGTGAGTATAGTGTATGTGTATACTGTGTATATATACTGTGAGTATAGTGTATGTGTATACTGTATATATTCTGTGTGTATAGTGTATGCGTATACTGTATATATACTGTGTGTACAGTGTATGTGTATACTTTATATATTCTGTGTGTATAGTGTATGTGTATACTGTATATATACTGTGAGTATAGTGTATGTGTATCCTGTGTATATATACTGTGAGTATAGTGTATGTGTATACTCTATATATTCTGTATGTATAGTGTATGTGTATACTTTATGGATTCTGTGTGTATAGTGTATGTGTATACTGTATATATACTGTGTGTATAGTGTATGTGTATACTGTGTATATATACTGTGTATATAGTGTATGTGTATACTGTATATATACTGTGTGTATGTGTATACTTTATATATACTGTGTGTATAGTGTATGTGTATACTGTATATATACTGTGTGTATACTTTGTGTATACTTTATATATACTGTGTGTACTGTGTGTGTGTGTGTGTGTGTGTGCATGCGTGTGTATGCTGTATGTATACTGTGTGTGTGTGTGTGTGCATACTGTATTTATACTGTGTGTGTGCGTGTGTATACTGTATGTATACTGTGTGTGTGTGTGAATACTGTATGTATACTGTGTGTGTCCCCCCTTACTGTATGTATAGTGTGTGTGTATGTGCATTCTGTATGTATACTGTGTGTGTCCCCCCCTTACTGTATGTATAGTGTGTGTGTATGTGCATTCTGTATGTATACTGTGTGTGTCCCCCCTTACTGTATGTATAGTGTGTGTGTATGTGCATTCTGTATGTATACTGTGTGTGTGCGCGTGCATACTGTATGTATACTGTGTGTGTGTGTGCATACTGTGTGTGCACGCATACTGTATGTATACTGTGTGTGTCCACATACTGTATGTATAGTGTGTGTGTATGTGCATACTGTATGTATACTGTGTGTGTGTGCATACTGTATGTATACTGTGTGTGTGTGTGTGTACTGTATGTATACTGTGTGTGTGCATGCTGTATGTTTAGTGTGTGTGCATACTGTATGTATACTGTGTGTGTGTCCGCATACTGTATGTATAGTGTGTGTATGTGCATTCTGTATGTATACTGTGTATGTGCATACTGTATGTATACTGTGTGTGTGCGCATACTGTATGTATACTGTGTGTGCGCATGCTGTATGTATAGTGTGTGTATACTGTGTATGTGCATACTGTATGTATACTGTGTATGTGCATACTGTATGTGCATACTGTGTGTGCACATACTGTATGTATAATGTGTGTGCGCGCATACTGTATGTATAGTGTGTATGTATGTGTATACTGTATGTATACTGTGTGTGTATACTGTATGTACTGTATACTGTGTGTGTGCATAGTGTGTGTGCGCATACTGTATGTATACTGTGTGTGTATATGTGTATACTGTATGTGTATCGGGCGGGACTTCCACAGGTGGGGGGGCGCAAATTACTTTCCTTGCCCCGGGCGCTGACAACACACGCTACGCCACTGTATCCCAGGGAGCTTTGTACCCGCTACCTGTTCCCCAGCTTACTATAAATATACAGTATACTCACGGCCACTTTATTAGGTACATCTTACTAGTACCGGTTTGGATCCCCTTTTGCCTTCAGGACTGCCTTAATTCTTTGTGGCATAGATTAAACAAGGTGTTTGAAACATTCCTCAGAGATTTTGGTCCATATTGACATGATAGCATCAAGCAGTTGCAGCAGATATGTCACCTGCACATTCATGATGCGAATCTCTCTTTCCCACCACATCCCAAGGGTGCTCTATTGGATTGTGATCTGGTGACTGTGGAGGCCATTGGAGTACAGTGAACTCATTATCATGTTCAAAAAACCAGTTTGAGATGATTTACACTTTGTGACATGTTGCATTATTCTGCTGGAAGTAGCCATCAGAAGATGGGTGCACTGTAGTCATAAAGGGATGGACATGGTCAGCAACAATATTCAGGTAGGCCGTGGCATTTAAAGAAAAGGATGCTCAATTGGTACAAAGGGGCCCAAATTACACCAGCACCAAACTTGCAAGGAACCTCCACCGTGCTTCACTGTTGCCTGCAGACACTTATCATTGTACCGTTCTTCAGCCCTTCATAAACAAACTGCCTCCTGCTACAGCCAAATATTTAAAATTTTCACTTATCAGTGCAGAGCACCTGCTGCCATTTCTCTGCACCCCAGTTCCTTTGTTTTTGTGCATAGGACATGGAAACAATTCTAAGCGTCACAATTATGCTTTAAAACTTGGGAACTAGGGTGCAGAATAATGGGTTCGGGATAATGGCACATACCTTTTAGGAATGCTCTGATCTATGTGTGATGGCAATATAATTGTGATTTGCTTCTGTTTGGTCATTTACCCCCAATGAAGATTATTTAATAGACCATACTGAAATGCATTTGAGTTTTTCTGGCGAAATATACCTTTTAGAAGAAATTTTATTTAAAATTAACTTACCGTATGTGAATTATCCTGACTGAAAATGATACTATGATCAATGAAAGACTGCGGGAGACATTGAGAACACCCAGACTAGGACCCTGAGTTCACACACCTATAGGGATGAGTAGCTTGCTATGGGCATCAAGGGGTAAGCATATTATATCCACAGGGTCCATATTATAAAAAAATGTCTTATGTGTATCTAAAAGAATGCTGGCAAGTTTTTAATTAATGAGGAAACTATTCACACGGTGATGGATTTCCTCAAAGGGGTTGATCTGTTTCTTCCTTTCTTCTTTTTATTGTAGTTTGTTTTATTGTTAGCAGGACATAAATTGCTAGTTTAAATTGATGTTTGGGGAGTCCCAGAGAGTCCGTAGAAGTTTAAGGATGTTGGTCCAAATCCTTGTGAGCATAGGTCCACCAAGTGTGTAAAATATTACCCAGAGCATCGCAATCACAAAAGCATGTACCAGAGAAAGAGGGGGTGAAGATGCACAAAATGGAATGGGACCATGTGCCATCTCACAACAGTCCTAAATGCAGATTAAGTTGTGGTGATGTTAACAGAGCAGAAGGCCATTGTGGACAATATTTGTATCTACTCTTCCCTCGTTATAATGCACCAGAGATCTTTCTCCCACTAGGAAATGTAAGCATGTTTGGTGTGAATATGGAGATTGTATAATAATTGATAATAGATAATGGATATCAATTTGGGAGAGAGATGTGTATGGTCAGTGGTGTATTTTGGTTTTCTGCTGCCCTAGGCAAGACTAAAGTTGGGCGCCCCCCCCATGTACATTTTCCCCACTACTTTTTTTAAAGGATGTGACTCCATCCAAAACTGGAGGACTGCAAGTCCCAGCATGAACCCCTGAGATCTCAAGGGGGGGGGGGAGAGATAGGGGTGGGTGAGGGAGGGAGCAAGAGAGAGAGGGGGGGTGAAAGAGAGAAGGGGGAATCAAAGAGAGAGAGAGAGAGGGGGTGAGAGAGAGAGGGGGATGAGAGAGGGGATGAGAGAGAGAGGGGATGAGAGAGAGGGGATGAGAGAGAGGGGGGGGGTGAGAGAGTGGGGGATGAGAGAGAGGTGAGGAGAGCAAGAGGGGGAGGAGAGAGAGGAGGATATTAGAGAAAGAGATAGGGGGTGAGAGAGGGAGGGAGAGGAAGAAGAGGGGTGAGAGAGAAGGGGACGAGAGAGGCGGTTCTAGCAACCAGTGGCCAATAGAGTCTCAGGTGGAGGGGGGGTGGCTTTTTTGCTGCCCCCCTGCAAAGTGCTGCCCTAGGCCTGGGCCTTGTTGGCCTAGGCCAAAATACAGCACTGTGTATGGTAGCAAATGTGTTTGAAAAGTGAGAATTAAGTAGTAAGGTCTTTATTAGTGATTATGGAAGAGAACCAGTGTTTTATTTGCAAATTTGTAAACGGCAAGGTGGACTTGGGAGTTCCTAACCCTGCTAAATATCTTACGACTGTACAAATCACCCCACTAACTACTCTATACCCTTCACAACAAGCTTCCTTTTAAGTGGATCTCACAGTAAAATTAGTTTTATAACCGCGCTAATGTACATTAGAGAGTCCATACAGACATGGTGTAGCTTCCCCAGGATAGAAGTGGTACATGGTCTGATCAAAGGATTTTACCTTTTATAGCTGTTGTAAACAGTCTGTCACCTTTTTCCTGTAACCGCTAGTGGGGTCCTGCTGTTGTTGCTGAGCTGTGATGTATGATGTATACCACCTTCAGTCAGGTCCTCCTTGCTTGTTAGTGGAGACTTTGCTGGTATTTGTCTCTCGTACTGCTGGCCATAGAAGGCTAATGAAGTGATCTCTTTTCCCAGGAGAATGCACCACTTCTGTGTTTGTGAATGAAGTATTTTTTAATGTTCATTAAAGCTTTTTCATTATCCACAAGGTTGTTGCTTCCTTTGTTCTGTTCCTATTTTTATATAGTTGTTGAGCATCTCTGTTCATTATGTAACGTGTTTCAAGACCAATGAAAAGTGGAAGCTTACTCCAATATCATATTTGATAATGCTGTTATTTTAATCATAGAGACTTCTAAGTCTAGAACCCTGAAAGCAAGTTTAATCTTCTTGTTTTTTTCATTTTTAATGTACAATCCAGTATCCAGAGGTACGCCATCTGAGCTATAGTATGTCTAAAATGAAAAATGTGGTTTTCTTAATTGTTTAGATTGTCTCCAAAAGTGGAATCTCTGCTTATCTGATTCCTCCCCCCTCTGGTGCCACATTTTGCACCTTTCTGGGGGGTTGGAGCAGGTACCTGTTTTTGACAAGTGACCGTCCCTACTTCCTTCGGACCTCACCGCGGCGAGGTACGTCAGAAGTTGGGTTCCCCTCGTCCTTCCCCTGCTGCTTTCGCGCATGCGCAGTAGGGAACTGGCTGTGAAGCTGCAAAGCTTCACTGCCGGTTTCCCTTACCACCAATGGTGGCTGCAGCACTGGAGAGTTGATGGAAACATCAGCTGGGGTGCCCACATCGCTGCATTCCATGACAGGTAAGTGTCCAAATATTAAAATTCAGCAGCTACAGCATGTGTAGCTTTTTAGGTGTGCATGGTCATTCAAATCCCAGCAAAGCTATACTGTATATGTGCAATCCCCCTTTTAGTAAAACAGACTTTATATTTTACATCTAAGGGAGGGGGTGATGTCCTTAACTCTGTGTAATGAAAATATTTAGTGAATATATATCCAATTGAAGACCAAGCTTTTTCTGGCACTTTTTAGTTTAAATCAGTATTTTTTGTTAGAAAATTATTTATAACCCCCAAACATTTATATAGTCTCTCCCTCACTCTCTCTCACTCGAACATTCGCAGCGATACCTTCCATGTGTGGTGCGAACACCATTTACATATGCAAGCGTGACCTATGTATGTGCACTCTTCTGCGCGCGAGCATGGAGGGATTGGGCGCATTCAATTTTTTTTTCTTATTTATTATATTTTTACACTGTCCCTGTAATTTTTTTTTTTGTTAGCGCTTTTATTCCTATTACAAGGAATGTAAACATCCCAAAAAGGATGAAAGGTCCTCTTTAGGAAGAGATCTGGGGTCAAAAAGACCCCAAATCTCTCCTTTACCTTTAAAAGCAAAGGATCTCAAAAAATAAAATTTTGATGTGTTTACTTCCACCCTGGAGCGGAAGTGATGTTGTGATGTCGCTCCGGTCCTCAAAAGGCCATAGAGGCGAACAAAGATGATCTGGTCTTTTATCGCCTCTCTGACCAAACGGCCACAATATCGGATTGTTTCTTGAGCGTGCTGGTAAAAAAGGTAAACCTGGGAAACACCAACAAGCAGCAGGAGGGGGGGTGCCCCCTCCCAACGCTTTTGAAAGCATTCCAGCGGCTCATGAGCCGCTCGGACCGCTTTCACGAGAAAGCCAGCTGCTGGGTGCACAAAAAAATAAAAAAATACCAGGGGTATGGGTTATGGCGGATAGCTTCAGCCATAACCCCGGTAAACCACTTGCAAACTGCAATGTATATATATGCATTGCGTTTGGCAAGTGGATATACTGTACATATACCTGTACTGTCTCTGTATCTCAGACACCTGATTCAATTGCATAACATAACAACACATGGTGGGGGTGAAACTTTAGGAGTAGGGTTGAGCGAACACGGACTGTATTATTCGTGTTCGTACTGAATAATTGGATTTTTGTTACCCGAACACGGACCCGAAAACTTTACTGTATGTTGGGGTAAAAATTCGTGTTCGGTCATTTTATTTCCGGGTTTTGCATGCATTGGCGCTCTTTTCATGGCGGGCTTTCAACAGCCAATCAACAAGCGTTTAACTGGTGTGCCTAAGCCATCCCAGCCATGCCTACAAATGTATTAGTAGCTGTGATTGGCCGTCTGAAGCATGTGACCAAGTCGTTATAAGTTCGAGGCAGTGCCGCTGCGGCGTCATTCTTCTGTGTACTAGTTCAGGGACAGAGCACACATACGTGCTGGCTGCTGATTAGGGACAGACAGGCAGGCAAAACTCATTTGTGTCCGCATAGAATTGAGGGACAGGTCGGAGTGTGTTAGGCAGGGCGAGTTGTAGGCATTTTAGGGAGAGAGTCTGCTGATTTTTAGGGTCAGTTTTCTACGATCGATTTTGCTGTGTGGGAGGGGTTTGCAGTGACCGATCTACGATCTTATCAATCCTTTTAGGGAGAGAGTCTGCTGCTTTTTAGGGTCAGTGTGTTCTACAAACTACAATTGATATTGCTGTGTGGGGTGGGGTTTGCAGTGACTGATCTACGATCTTATCAATCCTTTTAGGGAGAGAGTCTGCTGATTTTTAGGGTCAGTGTGTTCTACAAACTACAATCCATATTGCTGTGTGGGATGGGGTTTGCAGTCACCCGATCTACGATCTTATCAATCCTTTAAGGGAGAGAGTCTGCTGATTTTTAGGGTCAGTGTGTTCTACAAACTACAATCGATATTGCTGTGCGGGGTGGGGTTTGCAGTGACCGATCTACGATCTTATCAATCCTTTTAGGGAGAGAGTCTGCTGATTTTTAGGGTCAGTGTGTTCTACAAACTACAATCGATATTGCTGTGTGGGGTGGGGTTTGCAGTGACCGATCTACGATCTTATCAATCCTTTTAGGGAGAGAGTCTGCTGATTTTTAGGGTAAGTGTGTTCTACAAACTACAATCGATATTGCTGTGTGGGGTGGGGTTTGCAGTCACCCGATCTACGATCTTATCAATCCTTTTAGGGAGAGAGTCTGCTGATTTTTAGGGTCAGTGTGTTCTACAAACTACAATCGATATTGCTGTGTGGGGTGGGGTTTGCAGTCACCCGATCTACGATCTTATCAATCCTTTTAGAGAGAGAGTCTGCTGATTTTTGGGGTCAGTGTGTTCTACAAACTACAATCGATATTGCTGTGTGGGGTGGGGTTTGCAGTGACCAATCTACGATCTTATCAATCCTTTTAGGGAGAGAGTCTGCTGATTTTTAGGGTCAGTGTGTTCTACAAACTACAATCGATATTGCTGTGTGGGGTGGGGTTTGCAGTGACCGATCTACGATCTTATCAATCCTTTTAGGGAGAGAGTCTGCTGATTTTTAGGGTCAGTGTGTTCTACAAACTACAATCGATATTGCTGTGTGGGGTGGGGTTTGCAGTCACTCGATCTACGATCTTATCAATCCTTTAAGGGAGAGAGTCTGCTGATTTTTAGGGTCAGTGTGTTCTACAAACTACAATCGATATTGCTGTGTGAGGTGGGGTTTGCAGTGACCGATCTATGATCTTATCAATCCTTTTAGGGAGAGAGTCTGCTGATTTTTAGGGTCAGTGTGTTCTACAAACTACAATCGATATTGCTGTGTGGGGTGGGGTTTGCAGTCACCCGATCTACGATCTTATCAATCCTTTTAGAGAGAGAGTCTGCTGATTTTTGGGGTCAGTGTGTTCTACAAACTACAATCGATATTGCTGTGTGGGGTGGGGTTTGCAGTGACCGATCTACGATCTTATCAATCCTTTTAGGGAGAGAGTCTGCTGATGTTTAGGGTCAGTGTGTTCTACAAACTACAATCGATATTGCTGTGTGGGGTGGGGTTTGCAGTGACCGATCTACGATCTTATCAATCCTTTTAGGGAGAGAGTCTGCTGATTTTTAGGGTCAGTGTGTTCTACAAACTACAATCGATATTGCTGTGTGGGGTGGGGTTTGCAGTCACTCGATCTACGATCTTATCAATCCTTTAAGGGAGAGAGTCTACTGATTTTTAGGGTCAGTGTGTTCTACAAACTACAATCGATATTGCTGTGTGAGGTGGGGTTTGCAGTGACCGATCTATGATCTTATCAATCCTTTTAGGGAGAGAGTCTGCTGATTTTTAGGGTCAGTGTGTTCTACAAACTACAATCGATATTGCTGTGTGGGGTGGGGTTTGCAGTGACCGATCTACGATCTTATCAATCCTTTTAGGGAGAGATTCTGCTGATTTTTAGGGTCAGTGTGTTCTACAAACTACAATCGATATTGCTGTGTGGGGTGGGATAGGAGATAGGCAGGTGTCAGTGGTCCACATCAATTTTGCTGTGTGTGGGGTACAGTGAACACAATCTTTTTGGGGTGCAGTGAACACATTTTTTTTGGGTGCAGTGAACACAATCTTTTTTGCCCACTGAGGAGGAGGGAGAAAAGTATTTTTCTATCAGGCACTGTGTGCAGCGTTTTTCCTTCAGCTGTGCTGTGCTGACTGATCATACACTGCTGTGTTCAGTTCAAATGTGCTATTATTGAGTGGTTTCAAAAATCATACACTTTTTTTCTATTCCACTATTCAATATACAGCCTTGGGTTAAAAAAAAAAATTAAATTGTGGCCTGCAGCAGAGCTGAATGATATTTGGGGTTTTTGGGGTTCATCTCATACTTCTGAAGATTTGAGGGTGCTGCCTGTTCCAAACTCCTCCTACTCCTCATCCAGCCTTTTAGGGGTACAAACAATAGTAATTGGGGCCTAGTGTGCTTCTGTACGTGTGAGATACATACACTTTTTTTGATCATATTTTCTATTCCGCTATTCAATAAAAACCTTTGGGGATCAGTTAAATTGCGGGATAGTCTGTGTTGGTACGTGTGAGATCCACCTTTCCAAGTTTTTGGGGTTCATCTCATACTTCTGAAGATTTGAGGGTGCTGCCTGTTCCATACTCCTCCTACTCCTCATCCAGCCTTTTAGGGGTACAAACAATAGTAATTGGGGCCTAGTGTGCTTCTGTACGTGTGAGATACATACACTTTTTTTGATCATATTTTCTATTCCGCTATTCAATAAAAACCTTTGGGGATCAGTTAAATTGCGGGATAGTCTGTGTTGGTACGTGTGAGATCCACCTTTCCAAGTTTTTGGGGTTCATCTCATACTTCTGAAGATTTGAGGGTGCTGCCTGTTCCATACTCCTCCTACTCCTCATCCAGCCTTTTAGGGGTACAAACAATAGTAATTGGGGCCTAGTGTGCTTCTGTACGTGTGAGATACATACACTTTTTTTGATCATATTTTCTATTCCGCTATTCAATAAAAACCTTTGGGGATCAGTTAAATTGCGGGATAGTCTGTGTTGGTACGTGTGAGATCCACCTTTCCAAGTTTTTGGGGTTCATCTCATACTTCTGAAGATTTGAGGGTGCTGCCTGTTCCATACTCCTCCTACTTCTCATCCAGCCTTTTAGGGGTACAAACAATAGTAAATGGGGCCTAGTGTGCTTCTGTACGTGTGAGATACATACACTTTTTTTGATCATATTTCCTATTCCGCTATTCAATAAAAACCTTTGGGGATCAATTAAATAGCGGGATAGTCTGCGTTGGTACGTGTGAGATCCACCTTTCCAAGTTTTTGGGGTTCATCTCATACTTCTGAAGATTTGAGGGTGCTGCCTGTTCCAAACTCCTCCTACTCCTCATCCTGCCTTTAGGGGTACAAACAATATTAATTGGGGCCTAGTGTGCTTCTGTACGTGTGAGATACATACACTTTTTTTGATCATATTTTCTATTCCGCTATTCAATAAAAACCTTTGGGGATCAGTTAAATTGCGGGATAGTCTGTGTTGGTACGTGTGAGATCCACCTTTCCAAGTTTTTGGGGTTCATCTCATACTTCTGAAGATTTGAGGGTGCTGCCTGTTCCATACTCCTCCTACTCCTCATCCAGCCTTTTAGGGGTACAAACAATAGTAATTGGGGCCTAGTGTGCTTCTGTACGTGTGAGATACATACACTTTTATTGATCATATTTCCTATTCCGCTATTCAATAAAAACCTTTGGGGATCAATTAAATTGCGGGATAGTCTGTGTTGGTACGTGTGAGATCCACCTTTCCAAGTTTTTGGGGTTCATCTCGTACTTCTGAAGATTTGAGGGTGCTGCCTGTTCCAAACTCCTCCTACTCCTCATCCAGCCTTTTAGGGGTACAAACAATAGTAATTGGGGCCTAGTGTGCTTCTGTACGTGTGAGATACATACACTTTTTTTGATCATATTTTCTATTCCGCTATTCAATAAAAACCTTTGGGGATCAGTTAAATTGCGGGATAGTCTGTGTTGGTACGTGTGAGATCCACCTTTCCAAGTTTTTGGGGTTCATCTCATACTTCTGAAGATTTGAGGGTGCTGCCTGTTCCATACTCCTCCTACTCCTCATCCAGCCTTTTAGGGGTACAAACAATAGTAATTGGGGCCTAGTGTGCTTCTGTACGTGTGAGATACATACACTTTTTTTGATCATATTTTCTATTCCGCTATTCAATAAAAACCTTTGGGGATCAGTTAAATTGCGGGATAGTCTGTGTTGGTACGTGTGAGATCCACCTTTCCAAGTTTTTGGGGTTCATCTCATACTTCTGAAGATTTGAGGGTGCTGCCTGTTCCATACTCCTCCTACTCCTCATCCAGCCTTTTAGGGGTACAAACAATAGTAATTGGGGCCTAGTGTGCTTCTGTACGTGTGAGATACATACACTTTTTTTGATCATATTTTCTATTCCGCTATTCAATAAAAACCTTTGGGGATCAGTTAAATTGCGGGATAGTCTGTGTTGGTACGTGTGAGATCCACCTTTCCAAGTTTTTGGGGTTCATCTCATACTTCTGAAGATTTGAGGGTGCTGCCTGTTCCATACTCCTCCTACTTCTCATCCAGCCTTTTAGGGGTACAAACAATAGTAAATGGGGCCTAGTGTGCTTCTGTACGTGTGAGATACATACACTTTTTTTGATCATATTTCCTATTCCGCTATTCAATAAAAACCTTTGGGGATCAATTAAATAGCGGGATAGTCTGCGTTGGTACGTGTGAGATCCACCTTTCCAAGTTTTTGGGGTTCATCTCATACTTCTGAAGATTTGAGGGTGCTGCCTGTTCCAAACTCCTCCTACTCCTCATCCTGCCTTTAGGGGTACAAACAATATTAATTGGGGCCTAGTGTGCTTCTGTACGTGTGAGATACATACACTTTTTTTGATCATATTTTCTATTCCGCTATTCAATAAAAACCTTTGGGGATCAGTTAAATTGCGGGATAGTCTGTGTTGGTACGTGTGAGATCCACCTTTCCAAGTTTTTGGGGTTCATCTCATACTTCTGAAGATTTGAGGGTGCTGCCTGTTCCATACTCCTCCTACTCCTCATCCAGCCTTTTAGGGGTACAAACAATAGTAATTGGGGCCTAGTGTGCTTCTGTACGTGTGAGATACATACACTTTTATTGATCATATTTCCTATTCCGCTATTCAATAAAAACCTTTGGGGATCAATTAAATTGCGGGATAGTCTGTGTTGGTACGTGTGAGATCCACCTTTCCAAGTTTTTGGGGTTCATCTCGTACTTCTGAAGATTTGAGGGTGCTGCCTGTTCCAAACTCCTCCTACTCCTCATCCAGCCTTTTAGGGGTACAAACAATAGTAATTGGGGCCTAGTGTGCTTCTGTACGTGTGAGATACATACACTTTTTTTGATCATATTTTCTATTCCGCTATTCAATAAAAACCTTTGGGGATCAGTTAAATTGCGGGATAGTCTGTGTTGGTACGTGTGAGATCCACCTTTCCAAGTTTTTGGGGTTCATCTCATACTTCTGAAGATTTGAGGGTGCTGCCTGTTCCATACTCCTCCTACTCCTCATCCAGCCTTTTAGGGGTACAAACAATAGTAATTGGGGCCTAGTGTGCTTCTGTACGTGTGAGATACATACACTTTTTTTGATCATATTTCCTATTCCGCTATTCAATAAAAACCTTTGGGGATCAATTAAATTTCGGGATAGTCTGCGTTGGTACGGGTGAGATCCACCTTTCCAAGTTTTTGGGGTTCATCTCATACTTCTGAAGATTTGAGGGTGCTGCCTGTTCCATACTCCTCCTACTCCTCATCCTGCCTTTAGGGGTACAAACAATAGTAATTGGGGCCTAGTGTGCTTCTGTACGTGTGAGATACGTACACTTTTTTTGATCATATTTTCTATTCCGCTATTCAATAAAAACCTTTGGGGATCAGTTAAATTGCGGGATAGTCTGTGTTGGTACGTGTGAGATCCACCTTTCCAAGTTTTTGGGGTTCATCTCATACTTCTGAAGATTTGAGGGTGCTGCCTGTTAAAAACTCCTCCTACTCCTCATCCTGCCTTTAGGGGTACAAACAATAGTAATTGGGGCCTAGTGTGCTTCTGTACGTGTGAGATACATACACTTTTTTTGATCATATTTCCTATTCGACTATTCAATAAAAACCTTTGGGGATCAATTAAATTGCGGGATAGTCTGTGTTGGTACGTGTGAGATCCACCTTTCCAAGTTTTTGGGGTTCATCTCATACTTCTGAAGGTTTGAGGGTGCTGCCTGTTCCATACTCCTCCTACTCCTCATCCAGCCTTTTAGGGGTACAAACAATAGTAATTGGGGCCTAGTGTGCTTCTGTACGTGTGAGATACATACACTTTTTTTGATCATATTTCCTATTCGACTATTCAATAAAAACCTTTGGGGATCAATTAAATTGCGGGATAGTCTGTGTTGGTACGTGTGAGATCCACCTTTCCAAGTTTTTGGGGTTCATCTCATACTTCTTAAGATTTGAGGGTGCTGCCTGTTCCAAACTCCTCCTACTCCTCATCCTGCCTTTAGGGGTACAAACAATAGTAATTGGGGCCTAGTGTGCTTCTGTACGTGTGAGTTACATACACTTTTTTTGATCATATTTCCTATTCCGCTATTCTATAAAAACCTTTGGGGATCAATTAAATTGCGGGATAGTCTGTGTTGGTACGTGTGAGATCCACCTTTCCAAGTTTTTGGGGTTCATCTCATACTTCTGAAGATTTGAGGGTGCTGCCTGTTCCAAACTCCTCCTACTCCTCATCCTGCCTTTAGGGGTACAAACAATAGTAATTGGGGCCTAGTGTGCTTCTGTACGTGTGAGATACATACACTTTTTTTGATCATATTTTCTATTCCGCTATTCAATAAAAACCTTTGGGGATCAGTTAAATTGCGGGATAGTCTGTGTTGGTACGTGTGAGATCCACCTTTCCAAGTTTTTGGGGTTCATCTCATACTTCTGAAGATTTGAGGGTGCTGCCTGTTCCAAACTCCTCCTACTCCTCATCCTGCCTTTAGGGGTACAAACAATAGTAATTGGGGCCTAGTGTGCTTCTGTACGTGTGAGATACATACACTTTTTTTGATCATATTTCCTATTCCGCTATTCAATAAAAACCTTTGGGGATCAATAAAATTGCGGGATAGTCTGCGTTGGTACGTGTGAGATCCACCTTTCCAAGTTTTTGGGGTTCATCTCATACTTCTGAAGATTTGAGGGTGCTGCCTGTTCTTAACTCCTCCTACTCCTCATCCTGCCTTTAGGGGTACAAACAATAGTAATTGGGGCCTAGTGTGCTTCTGTACGTGTGAGATACATACACTTTTTTTGATCATATTTCCTATTCCGCTATTCAATAAAAACCTTTGGGGATCAATAAAATTGCGGGATAGTCTGTGTTGGTACGTGTGAGATCCACCTTTCCAAGTTTTTGGGGTTCATCTCATACTTCTTAAGATTTGAGGGTGCTGCCTGTTCCAAACTCCTCCTACTCCTCATCCTGCCTTTAGGGGTACAAACAATAGTAATTGGGGCCTAGTGTGCTTCTGTACGTGTGAGATACATACACTTTTTTTGATCATATTTCCTATTCCACTATTCAATAAAAACCTTTGGGGATCAATTAAATTGCGGGATAGTCTGTGTTGGTACGTGTGAGATCCACCTTTCCAAGTTTTTGGGGTTCATCTCATACTTCTGAAGATTTGAGGGTGCTGCCTGTTCCAAACTCCTCCTACTCCTCATCCTGCCTTTAGGGGTACAAACAATATTAATTGAGGCCTAGTGTGCTTCTGTACGTGTGAGATACATACACTTTTTTTGATCATATTTTCTATTCCGCTATTCAATAAAAACCTTTAGGGATCAGTTAAATTGCGGGATAGTCTGTGTTGGTACGTGTGAGATCCACCTTTCCAAGTTTTTGGGGTTCATCTCATACTTCTGAAGATTTGAGGGTGCTGCCTGTTCCATACTCCTCCTACTCCTCATCCAGCCTTTTAGGGGTATAAACAATAGTAATTGGGGCCTAGTGTGCTTCTGTACGTGTGAGATACATACACTTTTTTTGATCATATTTTCTATTCCGCTATTCAATAAAAACCTTTGGGGATCAGTTAAATTGCGGGATAGTCTGTGTTGGTACGTGTGAGATCCACCTTTCCAAGTTTTTGGGGTTCATCTCATACTTCTGAAGATTTGAGGGTGCTGCCTGTTCCATACTCCTCCTATTCCTCATCCAGCCTTTTAGGGGTACAAACAATAGTAATTGGGGCCTAGTGTGCTTCTGTACGTGTGAGATACATACACTTTTTTTGATCATATTTCCTATTCCGCTATTCTATAAAAACCTTTGGGGATCAATTAAATTGCGGGATAGTCTGTGTTGGTACGTGTGAGATCCACCTTTCCAAGTTTTTGGGGTTCATCTCATACTTCTGAAGATTTGAGGGTGCTGCCTGTTAAAAACTCCTCCTACTCCTCATCCTGCCTTTAGGGGTACAAACAATAGTAATTGGGGCCTAGTGTGCTTCTGTACGTGTGAGATACATACACTTTTTTTGATCATATTTCCTATTCGACTATTCAATAAAAACCTTTGGGGATCAATTAAATTGCGGGATAGTTTGTGTTGGTACGTGTGAGATCCACCTTTCCAAGTTTTTGGGGTTCATCTCATACTTCTGAAGGTTTGAGGGTGCTGCCTGTTCCATACTCCTCCTACTCCTCATCCAGCCTTTTAGGGGTACAAACAATAGTAATTGGGGCCTAGTGTGCTTCTGTACGTGTGAGATACATACACTTTTTTTGATCATATTTCCTATTCGACTATTCAATAAAAACCTTTGGGGATCAATTAAATTGCGGGATAGTCTGTGTTGGTACGTGTGAGATCCACCTTTCCAAGTTTTTGGGGTTCATCTCATACTTCTGAAGATTTGAGGGTGCTGCCTGTTCCATACTCCTCCTATTCCTCATCCAGCCTTTTAGGGGTACAAACAATAGTAATTGGGGCCTAGTGTGCTTCTGTACGTGTGAGATACATACACTTTTTTTGATCATATTTCCTATTCCGCTATTCTATAAAAACCTTTGGGGATCAATTAAATTGCGGGATAGTCTGTGTTGGTACGTGTGAGATCCACCTTTCCAAGTTTTTGGGGTTCATCTCATACTTCTGAAGATTTGAGGGTGCTGCCTGTTCTAAACTCCTCCTACTCCTCATCCTGCCTTTAGGGGTACAAACAATAGTAATTGGGGCCTAGTGTGCTTCTGTACGTGTGAGATACATACACTTTTTTTGATCATATTTTCTATTCCGCTATTCAATAAAAACCTTTGGGGATCAGTTAAATTGCGGGATAGTCTGTGTTGGTACGTGTGAGATCCACCTTTCCAAGTTTTTGGGGTTCATCTCATACTTCTGAAGATTTGAGGGTGCTGCCTGTTCCAAACTCCTCCTACTCCTCATCCTGCCTTTAGGGGTACAAACAATAGTAATTGGGGCCTAGTGTGCTTCTGTACGTGTGAGTTACATACACTTTTTTTGATCATATTTCCTATTCCGCTATTCTATAAAAACCTTTGGGGATCAATTAAATTGCGGGATAGTCTGTGTTGGTACGTGTGAGATCCACCTTTCCAAGTTTTTGGGGTTCATCTCATACTTCTGAAGATTTGAGGGTGCTGCCTGTTCCAAACTCCTCCTACTCCTCATCCTGCCTTTAGGGGTACAAACAATAGTAATTGGGGCCTAGTGTGCTTCTGTACGTGTGAGATACATACACTTTTTTTGATCATATTTTCTATTCCGCTATTCAATAAAAACCTTTGGGGATCAGTTAAATTGCGGGATAGTCTGTGTTGGTACGTGTGAGATCCACCTTTCCAAGTTTTTGGGGTTCATCTCATACTTCTGAAGATTTGAGGGTGCTGCCTGTTCCAAACTCCTCCTACTCCTCATCCTGCCTTTAGGGGTACAAACAATAGTAATTGGGGCCTAGTGTGCTTCTGTACGTGTGAGATACATACACTTTTTTTGATCATATTTCCTATTCCGCTATTCAATAAAAACCTTTGGGGATTAATAAAATTGCGGGATAGTCTGCGTTGGTACGTGTGAGATCCACCTTTCCAAGTTTTTGGGGTTCATCTCATACTTCTGAAGATTTGAGGATGCTGCCTGTTCTAAACTCCTCCTACTCCTCATCCTGCCTTTAGGGGTACAAACAATAGTAATTGGGGCCTAGTGTGCTTCTGTACGTGTGAGATACATACACTTTTTTTGATCATATTTCCTATTCCGCTATTCAATAAAAACCTTTGGGGATCAATTAAATTGCGGGATAGTCTGTGTTGGTACGTGTGAGATCCACCTTTCCAAGTTTTTGGGGTTCATCTCATACTTCTTAAGATTTGAGGGTGCTGCCTGTTCCAAACTCCTCCTACTCCTCATCCTGCCTTTAGGGGTACAAACAATAGTAATTGGGGCCTAGTGTGCTTCTGTACGTGTGAGATACATACACTTTTTTTGATCATATTTCCTATTCCACTATTCAATAAAAACCTTTGGGGATCAATTAAATTGCGGGATAGTCTGTGTTGGTACGTGTGAGATCCACCTTTCCAAGTTTTTGGGGTTCATCTCATACTTCTGAAGATTTGAGGGTGCTGCCTGTTCCAAACTCCTCCTACTCCTCATCCTGCCTTTAGGGGTACAAACAATATTAATTGAGGCCTAGTGTGCTTCTGTACGTGTGAGATACATACACTTTTTTTGATCATATTTTCTATTCCGCTATTCAATAAAAACCTTTGGGGATCAGTTAAATTGCGGGATAGTCTGTGTTGGTACGTGTGAGATCCACCTTTCCAAGTTTTTGGGGTTCATCTCATACTTCTGAAGATTTGAGGGTGCTGCCTGTTCCATACTCCTCCTACTCCTCATCCAGCCTTTTAGGGGTATAAACAATAGTAATTGGGGCCTAGTGTGCTTCTGTACGTGTGAGATACATACTTTTTTTGATCATATTTTCTATTCCGCTATTCAATAAAAACCTTTGGGGATCAGTTAAATTGCGGGATAGTCTGTGTTGGTACGTGTGAGATCCACCTTTCCAAGTTTTTGGGGTTCATCTCATACTTCTGAAGATTTGAGGGTGCTGCCTGTTCCATACTCCTCCTATTCCTCATCCAGCCTTTTAGGGGTACAAACAATAGTAATTGGGGCCTAGTGTGCTTCTGTACGTGTGAGTTACATACACTTTTTTTGATCATATTTCCTATTCCGCTATTCTATAAAAACCTTTGGGGATCAATTAAATTGCGGGATAGTCTGTGTTGGTACGTGTGAGATCCACCTTTCCAAGTTTTTGGGGTTCATCTCATACTTCTGAAGATTTGAGGGTGCTGCCTGTTCCAAACTCCTCCTACTCCTCATCCTGCCTTTAGGGGTACAAACAATAGTAATTGGGGCCTAGTGTGCTTCTGTACGTGTGAGATACATACACTTTTTTTGATCATATTTTCTATTCCGCTATTCAATAAAAACCTTTGGGGATCAGTTAAATTGCGGGATAGTCTGTGTTGGTACGTGTGAGATCCACCTTTCCAAGTTTTTGGGGTTCATCTCATACTTCTGAAGATTTGAGGGTGCTGCCTGTTCCAAACTCCTCCTACTCCTCATCCTGCCTTTAGGGGTACAAACAATAGTAATTGGGGCCTAGTGTGCTTCTGTACGTGTGAGATACATACACTTTTTTTGATCATATTTCCTATTCCGCTATTCAATAAAAACCTTTGGGGATTAATAAAATTGCGGGATAGTCTGCGTTGGTACGTGTGAGATCCACCTTTCCAAGTTTTTGGGGTTCATCTCATACTTCTGAAGATTTGAGGATGCTGCCTGTTCTAAACTCCTCCTACTCCTCATCCTGCCTTTAGGGGTACAAACAATAGTAATTGGGGCCTAGTGTGCTTCTGTACGTGTGAGATACATACACTTTTTTTGATCATATTTCCTATTCCGCTATTCAATAAAAACCTTTGGGGATCAATTAAATTGCGGGATAGTCTGTGTTGGTACGTGTGAGATCCACCTTTCCAAGTTTTTGGGGTTCATCTCATACTTCTTAAGATTTGAGGGTGCTGCCTGTTCCAAACTCCTCCTACTCCTCATCCTGCCTTTAGGGGTACAAACAATAGTAATTGGGGCCTAGTGTGCTTCTGTACGTGTGAGATACATACACTTTTTTTGATCATATTTCCTATTCCACTATTCAATAAAAACCTTTGGGGATCAATTAAATTGCGGGATAGTCTGTGTTGGTACGTGTGAGATCCACCTTTCCAAGTTTTTGGGGTTCATCTCATACTTCTGAAGATTTGAGGGTGCTGCCTGTTCCAAACTCCTCCTACTCCTCATCCTGCCTTTAGGGGTACAAACAATATTAATTGAGGCCTAGTGTGCTTCTGTACGTGTGAGATACATACACTTTTTTTGATCATATTTTCTATTCCGCTATTCAATAAAAACCTTTGGGGATCAGTTAAATTGCGGGATAGTCTGTGTTGGTACGTGTGAGATCCACCTTTCCAAGTTTTTGGGGTTCATCTCATACTTCTGAAGATTTGAGGGTGCTGCCTGTTCCATACTCCTCCTACTCCTCATCCAGCCTTTTAGGGGTATAAACAATAGTAATTGGGGCCTAGTGTGCTTCTGTACGTGTGAGATACATACTTTTTTTGATCATATTTTCTATTCCGCTATTCAATAAAAACCTTTGGGGATCAGTTAAATTGCGGGATAGTCTGTGTTGGTACGTGTGAGATCCACCTTTCCAAGTTTTTGGGGTTCATCTCATACTTCTGAAGATTTGAGGGTGCTGCCTGTTCCATACTCCTCCTATTCCTCATCCAGCCTTTTAGGGGTACAAACAATAGTAATTGGGGCCTAGTGTGCTTCTGTACGTGTGAGATACATACACTTTTTTTGATCATATTTCCTATTCCGCTATTCTATAAAAACCTTTGGGGATCAATTAAATTGCGGGATAGTCTGTGTTGGTACGTGTGAGATCCACCTTTCCAAGTTTTTGGGGTTCATCTCATACTTCTGAAGATTTGAGGGTGCTGCCTGTTCTAAACTCCTCCTACTCCTCATCCTGCCTTTAGGGGTACAAACAATAGTAATTGGGGCCTAGTGTGCTTCTGTACGTGTGAGATACATACACTTTTTTTGATCATATTTTCTATTCCGCTATTCAATAAAAACCTTTGGGGATCAATTAAATTGCGGGATAGTCTGTGTTGGTACGTGTGAGATCCACCTTTCCAAGTTTTTGGGGTTCATCTCATACTTCTTAAGATTTGAGGGTGCTGCCTGTTCCAAACTCCTCCTACTCCTCATCCTGCCTTTAGGGGTACAAACAATAGTAATTGGGGCCTAGTGTGCTTCTGTACGTGTGAGTTACATACACTTTTTTTGATCATATTTCCTATTCCGCTATTCTATAAAAACCTTTGGGGATCAATTAAATTGCGGGATAGTCTGTGTTGGTACGTGTGAGATCCACCTTTCCAAGTTTTTGGGGTTCATCTCATACTTCTGAAGATTTGAGGGTGCTGCCTGTTCCAAACTCCTCCTACTCCTCATCCTGCCTTTAGGGGTACAAACAATAGTAATTGGGGCCTAGTGTGCTTCTGTACGTGTGAGATACATACACTTTTTTTGATCATATTTTCTATTCCGCTATTCAATAAAAACCTTTGGGGATCAGTTAAATTGCGGGATAGTCTGTGTTGGTACGTGTGAGATCCACCTTTCCAAGTTTTTGGGGTTCATCTCATACTTCTGAAGATTTGAGGGTGCTGCCTGTTCCAAACTCCTCCTACTCCTCATCCTGCCTTTAGGGGTACAAACAATAGTAATTGGGGCCTAGTGTGCTTCTGTACGTGTGAGATACATACACTTTTTTTGATCATATTTCCTATTCCGCTATTCAATAAAAACCTTTGGGGATCAATAAAATTGCGGGATAGTCTGCGTTGGTACGTGTGAGATCCACCTTTCCAAGTTTTTGGGGTTCATCTCATACTTCTGAAGATTTGAGGATGCTGCCTGTTCTAAACTCCTCCTACTCCTCATCCTGCCTTTAGGGGTACAAACAATAGTAATTGGGGCCTAGTGTGCTTCTGTACGTGTGAGATACATACACTTTTTTTGATCATATTTCCTATTCCGCTATTCAATAAAAACCTTTGGGGATCAATTAAATTGCGGGATAGTCTGTGTTGGTACGTGTGAGATCCACCTTTCCAAGTTTTTGGGGTTCATCTCATACTTCTTAAGATTTGAGGGTGCTGCCTGTTCCAAACTCCTCCTACTCCTCATCCTGCCTTTAGGGGTACAAACAATAGTAATTGGGGCCTAGTGTGCTTCTGTACGTGTGAGATACATACACTTTTTTTGATCATATTTCCTATTCCACTATTCAATAAAAACCTTTGGGGATCAATTAAATTGCGGGATAGTCTGTGTTGGTACGTGTGAGATCCACCTTTCCAAGTTTTTGGGGTTCATCTCATACTTCTGAAGATTTGAGGGTGCTGCCTGTTCCAAACTCCTCCTACTCCTCATCCTGCCTTTAGGGGTACAAACAATATTAATTGAGGCCTAGTGTGCTTCTGTACGTGTGAGATACATACACTTTTTTTGATCATATTTTCTATTCCGCTATTCAATAAAAACCTTTGGGGATCAGTTAAATTGCGGGATAGTCTGTGTTGGTACGTGTGAGATCCACCTTTCCAAGTTTTTGGGGTTCATCTCATACTTCTGAAGATTTGAGGGTGCTGCCTGTTCCATACTCCTCCTACTCCTCATCCAGCCTTTTAGGGGTATAAACAATAGTAATTGGGGCCTAGTGTGCTTCTGTACGTGTGAGATACATACTTTTTTTGATCATATTTTCTATTCCGCTATTCAATAAAAACCTTTGGGGATCAGTTAAATTGCGGGATAGTCTGTGTTGGTACGTGTGAGATCCACCTTTCCAAGTTTTTGGGGTTCATCTCATACTTCTGAAGATTTGAGGGTGCTGCCTGTTCCATACTCCTCCTATTCCTCATCCAGCCTTTTAGGGGTACAAACAATAGTAATTGGGGCCTAGTGTGCTTCTGTACGTGTGAGATACATACACTTTTTTTGATCATATTTCCTATTCCGCTATTCTATAAAAACCTTTGGGGATCAATTAAATTGCGGGATAGTCTGTGTTGGTACGTGTGAGATCCACCTTTCCAAGTTTTTGGGGTTCATCTCATACTTCTGAAGATTTGAGGGTGCTGCCTGTTCTAAACTCCTCCTACTCCTCATCCTGCCTTTAGGGGTACAAACAATAGTAATTGGGGCCTAGTGTGCTTCTGTACGTGTGAGATACATACACTTTTTTTGATCATATTTTCTATTCCGCTATTCAATAAAAACCTTTGGGGATCAGTTAAATTGCGGGATAGTCTGTGTTGGTACGTGTGAGATCCACCTTTCCAAGTTTTTGGGGTTCATCTCATACTTCTGAAGATTTGAGGGTGCTGCCTGTTCCAAACTCCTCCTACTCCTCATCCTGCCTTTAGGGGTACAAACAATAGTAATTGGGGCCTAGTGTGCTTCTGTACGTGTGAGATACATACACTTTTTTTGATCATATTTCCTATTCCGCTATTCAATAAAAACCTTTGGGGATCAATTAAATTGCGGGATAGTCTGTGTTGGTACGTGTGAGATCCACCTTTATAAGTTTTTGGGGTTCATCTCATACTTCTGAAGATTTGAGGGTGCTGCCTGTTCCATACTCCTCCTACTCCTCATCCAGCCTTTTAGGGGTACAAACAATAGTAATTGGGGCCTAGTGTGCTTCTGTACGTGTGAGATACATACACTTTTTTTGATCATATTTTCTATTCCGCTATTCAATAAAAACCTTTGGGGATCAGTTAAATTGCGGGATAGTCTGTGTTGGTACGTGTGAGATCCACCTTTCCAAGTTTTTGGGGTTCATCTCATACTTCTGAAGATTTGAGGGTGCTGCCTGTTCCATACTCCTCCTACTCCTCATCCAGCCTTTTAGGGGTACAAACAATAGTAATTGGGGCCTAGTGTGCTTCTGTACGTGTGAGATACATACACTTTTATTGATCATATTTCCTATTCCGCTATTCAATAAAAACCTTTGGGGATCAATTAAATTGCGGGATAGTCTGCGTTGGTACGTGTGAGATCCACCTTTCCAAGTTTTTGGGGTTCATCTCATACTTCTGAAGATTTGAGGGTGCTGCCTGTTCTAAACTCCTCCTACTCCTCATCCTGCCTTTAGGGGTACAAACAATAGTAATTGGGGCCTAGTGTGCTTCTGTACGCGTGAGATACATACACTTTTTTTGATCATATTTCCTATTCCGCTATTCAATAAAAACCTTTGGGGATCAATAAAATTGCGGGATAGTCTGCGTTGGTACGTGTGAGATCCACCTTTCCAAGTTTTTGGGGTTCATCTCATACTTCTGAAGATTTGAGGGTGCTGCCTGTTCTAAACTCCTCCTACTCCTCATCCTGCCTTTAGGGGTACAAACAATAGTAATTGGGCCTAGTGTGCTTCTGTACGTGTGAGATACATACACTTTTTTTGATCATATTTCCTATTCCGCTATTCAATAAAAACCTTTGGGGATCAATTAAATTGCGGGATAGTCTGTGTTGGTACGTGTGAGATCCACCTTTCCAAGTTTTTGGGGTTCATCTCATACTTCTGAAGATTTGAGGGTGCTGCCTGTTCCAAACTCCTCCTACTCCTCATCCTGCCTTTAGGGGTACAAACAATAGTAATTGGGGCCTAGTGTGCTTCTGTACGTGTGAGATACATACACTTTTTTTGATCATATTTCCTATTCCGCTATTCAATAAAAACCTTTGGGGATCAGTTAAATTGCGGGATAGTCTGTGTTGGTACGTGTGAGATCCACCTTTCCAAGTTTTTGGGGTTCATCTCATACTTCTGAAGATTTGAGGGTGCTGCCTGTTCCAAACTCCTCCTACTCCTCATCCTGCCTTTAGGGGTACAAACAATAGTAATTGGGGCCTAGTGTGCTTCTGTACGTGTGAGATACATACACTTTTTTTGATCATATTTCCTATTCCGCTATTCAATAAAAACCTTTGGGGATCAATAAAATTGCGGGATAGTCTGCGTTGGTACGTGTGAGATCCACCTTTCCAAGTTTTTGGGGTTCATCTCATACTTCTGAAGATTTGAGGATGCTGCCTGTTCTAAACTCCTCCTACTCCTCATCCTGCCTTTAGGGGTACAAACAATAGTAATTGGGGCCTAGTGTGCTTCTGTACGTGTGAGATACATACACTTTTTTTGATCATATTTCCTATTCCGCTATTCAATAAAAACCTTTGGGGATCAATTAAATTGCGGGATAGTCTGTGTTGGTACGTGTGAGATCCACCTTTCCAAGTTTTTGGGGTTCATCTCATACTTCTTAAGATTTGAGGGTGCTGCCTGTTCCAAACTCCTCCTACTCCTCATCCTGCCTTTAGGGGTACAAACAATAGTAATTGGGGCCTAGTGTGCTTCTGTACGTGTGAGATACATACACTTTTTTTGATCATATTTCCTATTCCACTATTCAATAAAAACCTTTGGGGATCAATTAAATTGCGGGATAGTCTGTGTTGGTACGTGTGAGATCCACCTTTCCAAGTTTTTGGGGTTCATCTCATACTTCTGAAGATTTGAGGGTGCTGCCTGTTCCAAACTCCTCCTACTCCTCATCCTGCCTTTAGGGGTACAAACAATATTAATTGAGGCCTAGTGTGCTTCTGTACGTGTGAGATACATACACTTTTTTTGATCATATTTTCTATTCCGCTATTCAATAAAAACCTTTGGGGATCAGTTAAATTGCGGGATAGTCTGTGTTGGTACGTGTGAGATCCACCTTTCCAAGTTTTTGGGGTTCATCTCATACTTCTGAAGATTTGAGGGTGCTGCCTGTTCCATACTCCTCCTACTCCTCATCCAGCCTTTTAGGGGTATAAACAATAGTAATTGGGGCCTAGTGTGCTTCTGTACGTGTGAGATACATACTTTTTTTGATCATATTTTCTATTCCGCTATTCAATAAAAACCTTTGGGGATCAATTAAATTGCGGGATAGTCTGTGTTGGTACGTGTGAGATCCACCTTTCCAAGTTTTTGGGGTTCATCTCATACTTCTGAAGATTTGAGGATGCTGCCTGTTCCAAACTCCTCCTACTCCTCATCCTGCCTTTAGGGGTACAAACAATAGTAATTGGGGCCTAGTGTGCTTCTGTACGTGTGAGATACATACACTTTTTTTGATCATATTTCCTATTCCGCTATTCAATAAAAACCTTTGGGGATCAATTAAATTGCGGGATAGTCTGTGTTGGTACGTGTGAGATCCACCTTTATAAGTTTTTGGGGTTCATCTCATACTTCTGAAGATTTGAGGGTGCTGCCTGTTCCATACTCCTCCTACTCCTCATCCAGCCTTTTAGGGGTACAAACAATAGTAATTGGGGCCTAGTGTGCTTCTGTACGTGTGAGATACATACACTTTTTTTGATCATATTTTCTATTCCGCTATTCAATAAAAACCTTTGGGGATCAGTTAAATTGCGGGATAGTCTGTGTTGGTACGTGTGAGATCCACCTTTCCAAGTTTTTGGGGTTCATCTCATACTTCTGAAGATTTGAGGGTGCTGCCTGTTCCATACTCCTCCTACTCCTCATCCAGCCTTTTAGGGGTACAAACAATAGTAATTGGGGCCTAGTGTGCTTCTGTACGTGTGAGATACATACACTTTTATTGATCATATTTCCTATTCCGCTATTCAATAAAAACCTTTGGGGATCAATTAAATTGCGGGATAGTCTGCGTTGGTACGTGTGAGATCCACCTTTCCAAGTTTTTGGGGTTCATCTCATACTTCTGAAGATTTGAGGGTGCTGCCTGTTCTAAACTCCTCCTACTCCTCATCCTGCCTTTAGGGGTACAAACAATAGTAATTGGGGCCTAGTGTGCTTCTGTACGCGTGAGATACATACACTTTTTTTGATCATATTTCCTATTCCGCTATTCAATAAAAACCTTTGGGGATCAATAAAATTGCGGGATAGTCTGCGTTGGTACGTGTGAGATCCACCTTTCCAAGTTTTTGGGGTTCATCTCATACTTCTGAAGATTTGAGGGTGCTGCCTGTTCTAAACTCCTCCTACTCCTCATCCTGCCTTTAGGGGTACAAACAATAGTAATTGGGCCTAGTGTGCTTCTGTACGTGTGAGATACATACACTTTTTTTGATCATATTTCCTATTCCGCTATTCAATAAAAACCTTTGGGGATCAATTAAATTGCGGGATAGTCTGTGTTGGTACGTGTGAGATCCACCTTTCCAAGTTTTTGGGGTTCATCTCATACTTCTGAAGATTTGAGGGTGCTGCCTGTTCCAAACTCCTCCTACTCCTCATCCTGCCTTTAGGGGTACAAACAATAGTAATTGGGGCCTAGTGTGCTTCTGTACGTGTGAGATACATACACTTTTTTTGATCATATTTTCTATTCCGCTATTCAATAAAAACCTTTGGGGATCAGTTAAATTGCGGGATAGTCTGTGTTGGTACGTGTGAGATCCACCTTTCCAAGTTTTTGGGGTTCATCTCATACTTCTGAAGATTTGAGGGTGCTGCCTGTTCCAAACTCCTCCTACTCCTCATCCTGCCTTTAGGGGTACAAACAATAGTAATTGGGGCCTAGTGTGCTTCTGTACGTGTGAGATACATACACTTTTTTTGATCATATTTCCTATTCCGCTATTCAATAAAAACCTTTGGGGATCAATAAAATTGCGGGATAGTCTGCGTTGGTACGTGTGAGATCCACCTTTCCAAGTTTTTGGGGTTCATCTCATACTTCTGAAGATTTGAGGATGCTGCCTGTTCTAAACTCCTCCTACTCCTCATCCTGCCTTTAGGGGTACAAACAATAGTAATTGGGGCCTAGTGTGCTTCTGTACGTGTGAGATACATACACTTTTTTTGATCATATTTCCTATTCCGCTATTCAATAAAAACCTTTGGGGATCAATTAAATTGCGGGATAGTCTGTGTTGGTACGTGTGAGATCCACCTTTCCAAGTTTTTGGGGTTCATCTCATACTTCTTAAGATTTGAGGGTGCTGCCTGTTCCAAACTCCTCCTACTCCTCATCCTGCCTTTAGGGGTACAAACAATAGTAATTGGGGCCTAGTGTGCTTCTGTACGTGTGAGATACATACACTTTTTTTGATCATATTTCCTATTCCACTATTCAATAAAAACCTTTGGGGATCAATTAAATTGCGGGATAGTCTGTGTTGGTACGTGTGAGATCCACCTTTCCAAGTTTTTGGGGTTCATCTCATACTTCTGAAGATTTGAGGGTGCTGCCTGTTCCAAACTCCTCCTACTCCTCATCCTGCCTTTAGGGGTACAAACAATATTAATTGAGGCCTAGTGTGCTTCTGTACGTGTGAGATACATACACTTTTTTTGATCATATTTTCTATTCCGCTATTCAATAAAAACCTTTGGGGATCAGTTAAATTGCGGGATAGTCTGTGTTGGTACGTGTGAGATCCACCTTTCCAAGTTTTTGGGGTTCATCTCATACTTCTGAAGATTTGAGGGTGCTGCCTGTTCCATACTCCTCCTACTCCTCATCCAGCCTTTTAGGGGTATAAACAATAGTAATTGGGGCCTAGTGTGCTTCTGTACGTGTGAGATACATACTTTTTTTGATCATATTTTCTATTCCGCTATTCAATAAAAACCTTTGGGGATCAGTTAAATTGCGGGATAGTCTGTGTTGGTACGTGTGAGATCCACCTTTCCAAGTTTTTGGGGTTCATCTCATACTTCTGAAGATTTGAGGGTGCTGCCTGTTCCATACTCCTCCTATTCCTCATCCAGCCTTTTAGGGGTACAAACAATAGTAATTGGGGCCTAGTGTGCTTCTGTACGTGTGAGATACATACACTTTTTTTGATCATATTTCCTATTCCGCTATTCTATAAAAACCTTTGGGGATCAATTAAATTGCGGGATAGTCTGTGTTGGTACGTGTGAGATCCACCTTTCCAAGTTTTTGGGGTTCATCTCATACTTCTGAAGATTTGAGGGTGCTGCCTGTTCTAAACTCCTCCTACTCCTCATCCTGCCTTTAGGGGTACAAACAATAGTAATTGGGGCCTAGTGTGCTTCTGTACGTGTGAGATACATACACTTTTTTTGATCATATTTTCTATTCCGCTATTCAATAAAAACCTTTGGGGATCAGTTAAATTGCGGGATAGTCTGTGTTGGTACGTGTGAGATCCACCTTTCCAAGTTTTTGGGGTTCATCTCATACTTCTGAAGATTTGAGGGTGCTGCCTGTTCCAAACTCCTCCTACTCCTCATCCTGCCTTTAGGGGTACAAACAATAGTAATTGGGGCCTAGTGTGCTTCTGTACGTGTGAGATACATACACTTTTTTTGATCATATTTCCTATTCCGCTATTCTATAAAAACCTTTGGGGATCAATTAAATTGCGGGATAGTCTGTGTTGGTACGTGTGAGATCCACCTTTATAAGTTTTTGGGGTTCATCTCATACTTCTGAAGATTTGAGGGTGCTGCCTGTTCCATACTCCTCCTACTCCTCATCCAGCCTTTTAGGGGTACAAACAATAGTAATTGGGGCCTAGTGTGCTTCTGTACGTGTGAGATACATACACTTTTTTTGATCATATTTTCTATTCCGCTATTCAATAAAAACCTTTGGGGATCAGTTAAATTGCGGGATAGTCTGTGTTGGTACGTGTGAGATCCACCTTTCCAAGTTTTTGGGGTTCATCTCATACTTCTGAAGATTTGAGGGTGCTGCCTGTTCCATACTCCTCCTACTCCTCATCCAGCCTTTTAGGGGTACAAACAATAGTAATTGGGGCCTAGTGTGCTTCTGTACGTGTGAGATACATACACTTTTATTGATCATATTTCCTATTCCGCTATTCAATAAAAACCTTTGAGGATCAATTAAATTGCGGGATAGTCTGCGTTGGTACGTGTGAGATCCACCTTTCCAAGTTTTTGGGGTTCATCTCATACTTCTGAAGATTTGAGGGTGCTGCCTGTTCTAAACTCCTCCTACTCCTCATCCTGCCTTTAGGGGTACAAACAATAGTAATTGGGGCCTAGTGTGCTTCTGTACGCGTGAGATACATACACTTTTTTTGATCATATTTCCTATTCCGCTATTCAATAAAAACCTTTGGGGATCAATAAAATTGCGGGATAGTCTGCGTTGGTACGTGTGAGATCCACCTTTCCAAGTTTTTGGGGTTCATCTCATACTTCTAAAGATTTGAGGGTGCTGCCTGTTCTAAACTCCTCCTACTCCTCATCCTGCCTTTAGGGGTACAAACAATAGTAATTGGGCCTAGTGTGCTTCTGTACGTGTGAGATACATACACTTTTTTTGATCATATTTCCTATTCCGCTATTCAATAAAAACCTTTGGGGATCAATTAAATTGCGGGATAGTCTGTGTTGGTACGTGTGAGATCCACCTTTCCAAGTTTTTGGGGTTCATCTCATACTTCTTAAGATTTGAGGGTGCTGCCTGTTCCAAACTCCTCCTACTCCTCATCCTGCCTTTAGGGGTACAAACAATAGTAATTGGGGCCTAGTGTGCTTCTGTACGTGTGAGATACATACACTTTTTTTGATCATATTTCCTATTCCGCTATTCAATAAAAACCTTTGGGGATCAATTAAATTGCGGGATAGTCTGTGTTGGTACGTGTGAGATCCACCTTTCCAAGTTTTTGGGGTTCATCTCATACTTCTGAAGATTTGAGGGTGCTGCCTGTTCCAAACTCCTCCTACTCCTCATCCTGCCTTTAGGGGTACAAACAATATTAATTGAGGCCTAGTGTGCTTCTGTACGTGTGAGATACATACACTTTTTTTGATCATATTTTCTATTCCGCTATTCAATAAAAACCTTTGGGGATCAGTTAAATTGCGGGATAGTCTGTGTTGGTACGTGTGAGATCCACCTTTCCAAGTTTTTGGGGTTCATCTCATACTTCTGAAGATTTGAGGGTGCTGCCTGTTCCATACTCCTCCTACTCCTCATCCAGCCTTTTAGGGGTATAAACAATAGTAATTGGGGCCTAGTGTGCTTCTGTACGTGTGAGATACATACACTTTTTTTGATCATATTTTCTTTTCCGCTATTCAATAAAAATCTTTGGGGATCAGTTAAATTGCGGGATAGTCTGTGTTGGTACGTGTGAGATCCACCTTTCCAAGTTTTTGGGGTTCATCTCATACTTCTGAAGATTTGAGGGTGCTGCCTGTTCCATACTCCTCCTACTCCTCATCCAGCCTTTTAGGGGTACAAACAATAGTAATTGGGGCCTAGTGTGCTTCTGTACGTGTGAGATACATACACTTTTTTTGATCATATTTCCTATTCCGCTATTCTATAAAAACCTTTGGGGATCAATTAAATTTCGGGATAGTCTGCGTTGGTACATGTGAGATCCACCTTTCCAAGTTTTTGGGGTTCATCTCATACTTCTGAAGATTTGAGGGTGCTGCCTGTTCCATACTCCTCCTACTCCTCATCCAGCCTTTTAGGGGTATAAACAATAGTAATTGGGGCCTAGTGTGCTTCTGTACGTGTGAGATACATACACTTTTTTTGATCAGATTTTCTATTCCGCTATTCAATAAAAACCTTTGGGAATCAGTTAAATTGCGGGATAGTCTGTGTTGGTACGTGTGAGATCCACCTTTCCAAGTTTTTGGGGTTCATCTCATACTTCTGAAGATTTGAGGGTGTTGCCTGTTCCATACTCCTCCTACTCCTCATCCTGCCTTTTAGGGGTACAAACAATAGTAATTGGGGCCTAGTGTGCTTCTGTACGTGTGAGATACATACACTTTTTTTGATCATATTTCCTATTCCGCTATTCAATAAAAACCTTTGGGGATCAATTAAATTTCGGGATAGTCTGCGTTGGTACGTGTGAGATCCACCTTTCCAAGTTTTTGGGGTTCATCTCATACTTCTGAAGATTTGAGGGTGCTGCCTGTTCCAAACTCCTCCTACTCCTCATCCTGCCTTTAGGGGTACAAACAATAGTAATTGGGGCCTAGTGTGCTTCTGTACGTGTGAGATACATACACTTTTTTTGATCATATTTCCTATTCGACTATTCAATAAAAACCTTTGGGGATCAATTAAATTGCGGGATAGTCTGTGTTGGTACGTGTGAGATCCACCTTTCCAAGTTTTTGGGGTTCATCTCATACTTCTGAAGGTTTGAGGGTGCTGCCTGTTCCATACTCCTCCTACTCCTCATCCAGCCTTTTAGGGGTACAAACAATAGTAATTGGGGCCTAGTGTGCTTCTGTACGTGTGAGATACATACACTTTTTTTGATCATATTTCCTATTCGACTATTCAATAAAAACCTTTGGGGATCAATTAAATTGCGGGATAGTCTGTGTTGGTACGTGTGAGATCCACCTTTCCAAGTTTTTGGGGTTCATCTCATACTTCTTAAGATTTGAGGGTGCTGCCTGTTCCAAACTCCTCCTACTCCTCATCCTGCCTTTAGGGGTACAAACAATAGTAATTGGGGCCTAGTGTGCTTCTGTACGTGTGAGATACATACACTTTTTTTGATCATATTTCCTATTCCGCTATTCTATAAAAACCTTTGGGGATCAATTAAATTGCGGGATAGTCTGTGTTGGTACGTGTGAGATCCACCTTTCCAAGTTTTTGGGGTTCATCTCATACTTCTGAAGATTTGAGGGTGCTGCCTGTTCCAAACTCCTCCTACTCCTCATCCTGCCTTTAGGGGTACAAACAATAGTAATTGGGGCCTAGTGTGCTTCTGTACGTGTGAGATACATACACTTTTTTTGATCATATTTCCTATTCCGCTATTCAATAAAAACCTTTGGGGATCAATTAAATTGCGGGATAGTCTGTGTTGGTACGTGTGAGATCCACCTTTATAAGTTTTTGGGGTTCATCTCATACTTCTGAAGATTTGAGGGTGCTGCCTGTTCCATACTCCTCCTACTCCTCATCCAGCCTTTTAGGGGTACAAACAATAGTAATTGGAGCCTAGTGTGCTTCTGTACGTGTGAGATACATACACTTTTTTTGATCATATTTCCTATTCCGCTATTCAATAAAAACCTTTGGGGATCAATTAAATTGCGGGATAGTCTGCGTTGGTACGTGTGAGATCCACCTTTCCAAGTTTTTGGGGTTCATCTCATACTTCTGAAGATTTGAGGGTGCTGCCTGTTCTAAACTCCTCCTACTCCTCATCCTGCCTTTAGGGGTACAAACAATAGTAATTGGGGCCTAGTGTGCTTCTGTACGTGTGAGATACATACACTTTTTTTGATCATATTTCCTATTCCGCTATTCAATAAAAACCTTTGGGGATCAATAAAATTGCGGGATAGTCTGCGTTGGTACGTGTGAGATCCACCTTTCCAAGTTTTTGGGGTTCATCTCATACTTCTGAAGATTTGAGGGTGCTGCCTGTTCTAAACTCCTCCTACTCCTCATCCTGCCTTTAGGGGTACAAACAATAGTAATTGGGGCCTAGTGTGCTTCTGTACGTGTGAGATACATACACTTTTTTTGATCATATTTCCTATTCCGCTATTCAATAAAAACCTTTGGGGATCAATTAAATTGCGGGATAGTCTGTGTTGGTACGTGTGAGATCCACCTTTCCAAGTTTTTGGGGTTCATCTCATACTTCTTAAGATTTGAGGGTGCTGCCTGTTCCAAACTCCTCCTACTCCTCATCCTGCCTTTAGGGGTACAAACAATAGTAATTGGGGCCTAGTGTGCTTCTGTACGTGTGAGATACATACACTTTTTTTGATCATATTTCCTATTCCGCTATTCAATAAAAACCTTTGGGGATCAATTAAATTGCGGGATAGTCTGTGTTGGTACGTGTGAGATCCACCTTTCCAAGTTTTTGGGGTTCATCTTATACTTCTGAAGATTTGAGGGTGCTGCCTGTTCCAAACTCCTCCTACTCCTCATCCTGCCTTTAGGGGTACAAACAATATTAATTGGGGCCTAGTGTGCTTCTGTACGTGTGAGATACATACACTTTTTTTTTGATCATATTTTCTATTCCGCTATTCAATAAAAACCTTTGGGGATCAGTTAAATTGCGGGATAGTCGGTGTTGGTACGTGTGAGATCCACCTTTCCAAGTTTTTGGGGTTCATCTCATACTTCTGAAGATTTGAAGGTGCTGCCTGTTCCATACTCCTCCTACTCCTCATCCAGCCTTTTAGGGGTACAAACAATAGTAATTGGGGCCTAGTGTGCTTCTGTACGTGTGAGATACATACACTTTTTTTGATCATATTTCCTATTCCGCTATTCAATAAAAACCTTTGGGGATCAATTAAATTGCGGGATAGTCTGCGTTGGTACGTGTGAGATACACCTTTTAAATTTTTGGGGCGCATCTCATACTGCTGAGGATTTGAGGGTGCTTCAGTCTGCCTCCTGCCTGTTCCGAACTCCTCCTACTCCTCATCCTGCCTTTAGCATACAAAAAATTGTAATCGGGGCCTAGATTGTGTTTGTACGTGTGAGATACACCGTTTTGTAAAATTTCTCCTATTCCGCTATTCAATATACACCCTGTTTGAGTGTAAAAAATTAAATTGCGGGATAGTCTGTACCGGTACATGTGAGATACACCTTTTTAAATTTGTTTGGCGCATCTCCTTCTACCGCCGAGGATTGCAGGGCGCTTCAGTATTTGCTCCTGTTCCCAACTCCTCCTACTCCTCTTCCTCATCCTGCCTTTAGGGTACAAAAAATTGTAATCGGGGCCTAGTCTGTGTTTGTATGTGTGAGATACACCGTATTATAAAATTTTTCCTATTTCGCTATTCAATATACACCCTTTTGGAGTGTAAGAAAATTAAATTACGGCATAGTCTGTATCGGTACGTGTGAGATACACCTTTTAAATTTGTTTGGCGCATCTCCTTCCACCGCCAAGGATTGCAGGGCACTTCAGTTTGCCTCCTGTTCCCAACTCCTCCTACTCCTCTTCCTCATCCTCCCTTTAGGGTACAAAAAATTTTAGTCGGGGCCTAGTCTGTGTTTGTACGTGTGAGATACACCGTTTTTTTATCCTTTTTCCTATTCCGCTATTCAATATACACCCTTTTGGGGTAAAAAACATTAAATTGCGGCATAGTTTGCATATTTGACTGTCAGATACACCCGTGCGATACTGTTGTTGTTTTGTTCCGCTATTCAATAAACACCTTTCTAGGGCAAGATCATAAATTACAGAAATATGAGGAGACCGCCAAATAGGGGCCGTGGCCTGGGTCGTGGTGCTGCTGGTAGAGCTCCTGTTGCAAGGAGAGGACGTGGTCGATCTGTGCCAGCTACACGCACAAGTGTAACACCTTCCACAAGTGTGAGTAGGCGACAGAACCTGCAGCAGTATTTGGTAGGGCATAATGCGCCTCTAGACGTGATGAGGCCTGAAGAAATACAGGCAATAGTAGATTGGGTTGCTAACAGTGCCTCCAGTTCCTTCACATTGTCTCCCACCCAGTCTACTGCAGAAAGGTCAGAGTTGGCGCCTGCAGCCAATGTCCAACCGTCTTTCACCTCACCCCCTTGGAAATCAGGCAAGCAGTCTAAGCCCCAATCCATACAGCAGTCTCTTGTTCTTTTTGAGGACTCTGTCTGCAGGGTTTCCCAGGGCCATCCACCTAGCCCTGCCCCAGAAGTGGAAGAGATAAAGTGCAGCGATGCCCAACCACTTATTTCTCAAGATGAGTACATGCAAGGACCATCGCAGCACGTCTCCGATGATGACGAAACGCAGGTGCCAACTGCTGCGCCGTTCAGAATTGTGGAAACCGACAAGGAGGGCAGGGGTGAAGACTGGGTGGAAGATGATGTGGAGGATGATGAGGTCCTCGACCCCACATGGAATGAACGTCATGCAGGTGACCTGAGTAGTTTGGAGGAAGAGGCGGTGGTCGCACAGAGCCACCAGCACAGCAGAAGAGGGAGCAGGGTGCAGAAGCGGAGCGGCCATGCCCTAGACACTACGCCCGCTACTGCCCAACGCAGCAAGGGAACGAGCGCACCAAAGTCAGCTCAAAGGAGTTCTCTAGCGTGGAAGTTCTTTAGAAAATGTGCTGATGACAGGACACGAGTGGTTTGCACCCTGTGCAATCAGAGCCTGAAGCGAGGCATAAACCTTCTCAACCTGAGCACAACCTGCATGATCAGGCATCTAAGTGCAAAGCACGAGCTGCAGTGGAGTAGACACCTTCAAAACCAAGAAAGGTCTCTGGCTCCTCCTGCTTCCTCTTCTGCTGCAGTCTCGGCCTCTTCATCCACCTCTGTAGTGATACCGGCACCTGCCACCCCGCAAACAGACGATCTGTCAGCAACACCACCACCTGGGTCACCAACCATCTCCACAATGTCCCGTGGAAGCATTCAGCTTTCCATCTCCCAAACACTTCAGAGGAAGTACCCCCCTACCCACCCGCGATCCCTGGCCCTGAATGCCAGCATTTCAAAATTCTTGGCCTTTGAAATGCTGTCATTCCGTCTGGTGGAGACGCACAGTTTTAAAAACCTTATGTCGGTGGCTGTCCCACAGTACATCGTGCCCAGCCGCCACTACTTTTCCAGGCAAGCCATTCCTTCCCTGCACAACCAAGTGGGGGAAAAAAATCAGGTGTGCACTGCGCAACGCCATCTGTGGCAAGGTCCACCTAACTACCGATACGTGGACCAGTAAGCACGGTCAGGGGCGTTATATCTCCCTAACTTCACACTGGGTAAATGCAGTGGCGGATGGGCCTGAGGTGGATAGTAATTTGGCGCATGTCCTTCCACCATGGAGGATTGCAGGGCGCTTCAGTTTGCCTCCTGTTCCTAACTCCTCCTACTCCGCTTCCTCATCCTCTACCGCCTCCTCATCCGGACAGCGTAACACCTTCACCACCAACTTGCCTGTTTGGGGGACAAACCACACACCGCGCAGGAGTTGTGGAGGAGCATGGAACAGCAGACAAATGAGTGGTTGCTGCCAGCGAGCCTCAAGCCCGGCCTGGTGGTGTGCGATAACGGGCGAAATCTCATAGCAGCTCTGGGCCTAGCCGGTTTGACGCACATCCCTTGCCTGGCGCATGTGCTGAATTTGGTGGTGCAGAGGTTCCTTAAAAACTACCCCGATATGTCAGAGCTGCTGCAGAAAGTGCGGGCCGTCTGTGCACACTTTCGGCGTTCTCACCCTGCTGCTGCTCACCTGTCAGCGCTGCAGCGTAACTTCGGCTTTCCCGCTCACCGCCTCATATGTGACGTGCCCACAAGGTGGAACTCCACCTTGCACATGCTGGAAAGACTGTGCGAGCAGCAGCAGGCCATAGTGGAGTTTCAGCTGCAGCACACACGCGTGAGTCGCTCTGCGGAACAGCACCACTTCACCACCAATAACTGGGCCTCCGTGCGAGACCTGTGTGCCTTGTTGCGCTGTTTTGAGTTCTCCACCAACATGGCCAGTGCCGATGACGCCGTTGTCAGCTTAACTATCCCACTTCTATGCCTCCTTCAAAAAATGATTTGGGCGATGATGGAAGAAGATGTGGCACAGGATGAGGAGGATGAGGAGGAGGAGGATGAAGAGGTAACATTTCCAAGGCTTTCAGGGCAGTCATTCGCAAGTGGCTCCGAGGGTGGGTTCCTGCACCCACAAACACCAGGGACACAATTGTCCATCAGGGGCACAGTTCTGGAGGATGAGGAGGAGGAGATGGAGGAGGAGATGGAACCATGTTCACAGCAGGGTGGCACCCAGGCCAGCTCATGGCCATCACTGGTGCGTGGCTGGGGGGATACAGAGGACACGGACGATACACCTCCCACAGAGGACAGCCTTTCGTTGCCTCTGGGCAGCCTGGCACAAGTGAGCGATTACATGCTGCAGTGTCTCCACAACGACCGCCGAGTTGTCCACATTCTAACTTGTGCTGATTACTGGGTGGCCACGCTGCTGGATCCCCGTTACAAGGACAACGTACCGTCCTTAATTCACTCACTGGAGCGCGATCGCAAGATGCGCGAGTACAAGCGCAGGCTGGTAGATGCGATGCTGCTGGCATTCCCACCTGACAGCGGGGCACAGTGGAAGCACATGGCCAAGGCAGAGGAGGAGGAGGAAGAGGTCGTCAACGCAACCAGGGCACCGCCAGCACCTCAGAAGGCAGGGTTAACATGGCCGAAATGTGGAAAAGCTTTGTCAGCACGCCACAACAAACAGCAGCACCAGCAGCTCATATGGAACGTCTTAGCAGGAGGCAGCATTTCACCAACATGGTGGAGCAGTATGTGTGCACACGCCTACATGTAATGAATGACGGGTCTGCCCCCTTCAACTTCTGGGTCTCCAAATTGGGCACATGGCCTGGGCTTGCCCTTTACGCCTTGGAGGTGCTGGCGTGCCCTGCAGCCAGTGTATTATCTGAATCTGTAATCTGTATTATCTGAACGTGTATTTAGCACGGCTGGGGGCGTTACCACAGACAAGCGCAGCCGCCTGTCCAGAGACAATGTGGACAAGCTCACTCATTAAAATGAACCAGCATGGATCCCACAGGACTTTTCCGTACCTTGTGCAGAATAGAGATGGATACCAACCTTACCCAGCCATTGTTATAATTTTTGATCTTTCTCACTCTTTTGGGGTGTACCCTCATTTAAAATGACTGAAAAAAAGCAGTGTTGGCTACCTCGTTCTCCTCCACCGCCGCTTCCACCTACACCGCCACATCCACCGCCACCTCAACCTCACTCCTACTCCATATGGTCCTCGTCCTTCACAGATGAAGAAAATTGTTTTATTTTTCTGTTTTTTTTGTTGTTTTAAGTTATTTCCCTATCCACATTTGTTTGCAGAGCACTTGCCATGCTCTTAACTAGGGATGATCGAACTTTTGAAAAGTTTGGTTCGGCCAGAACATCCGAACTTCCCGAAAGTTCGGCCCGGATTTCAGAACCCCATTGAAATCAATGGGACCCGAACTTCGGTAATCAAAAAACACAATTTTTAAGCCCTAAAACCCAATAAATGCCCCTAAAAAGTGCCCAGGGTTCTGGGTCATGCCCCATTAACAATTAATCACACAAAAAAAGTTCTTAAAAATTTTCATTTTTGATAAAAAAGCCAATTATTGAAAAAAAAAAGAGAGATTTTTTGATTTTTACTTTGGATTTAGTATCTGGGGGGTCTAAAATGTGTGCATGTGAAGTTTCAGCTCTGTAGCATGTCCAGAACCATGAAAAAAAAAAGATAATTTTTTAGTAGAACCGGGATGTGGGTCGGGAGCCTCCTTTAAATTTAACAGCTATATGATCTTTTTTTTCTGGTTCTGGACATGCTACAGAGCTGAAACTTCACAGGTACACCTTTTTAGACCCCCCAGACACAAAATCACACAAAAAAAGTTCTTAAAAATTGTCATTTTTGATAAAAAAGCCAATTATTGAAAAAATTAAAAAAAAAAAAGAGATTTTTTGATTTTTACTTTGGATTTCGTATCTGGGGGGTCTAAAAGGTGTGCATGTGAAGTTTCAGCTCTGTAGCATGTCCAGAACCAGAAAAAAAAAGATTGTTTGTATTAGAACACTTTCTTTCAGGACAGGTAGTTAGCTTCTCTCCCGGTTTAATAGAAGGCATTTTTTGGGGTTCTTTTCAGTCAGGAAAAACATCTGAACTTGTGTATAGTGGTACTGTGCACAAGTTCTGATGTTTTGCTTGCCTCCAAAAACCCCCAAAAAATGACAGCAAAAACACACCTGGGCATTTTTTTTTTTTGACGCTAGCGTTTTTTTGGGCATTTTTTGGGGTTCTTTTGAGGCAGGCAAAACTTTTGAACTTGTCTATAGTGGTATATATACACACATACTTATATGTTTATACACACCTAGACATATATAGGTGTGATAGTAGCAGAAATATATGCTTGCGCTAATGAAATCATTTACACTAATATATTTCTGCTACTATCACACCTATATATGTCTAGGTGTGTATAAACATATAAGTATGTGTGTATATATATACCACTATAGACAAGTTCAGATGTTTTGCCTGCCTCAAAAGAACCCAAAAAAATGCCCAAAAAAAACGCTAGCGTAAAAAAAAAAAATGCCCAGGTGTGTTTTTGCTGCCATTTTTTGGGGGTTGTTGGAGGCAGGCAAAACATCAGAACTTGTGCACAGTACCACTATACACAAGTTCAGATGTTTTTCCTGACTGCAAAGAACCCCAAAAAATTGCCTGCTATTAAATAGCAGGCATTTTTTTGGGTTCTTTGCAGTCAGGAAAAACATCTGAACTTGTGTATAGTGGTACTGTGCACAAATTCAGATGTTTTGCCTGCCTCCAAAACCCCCCAAAAAATGCCAGCAAAAACACACCTGGGCATTTTTTTTTTTTGACGCTAGCGTTTTTTTGGCATTTTTTTGGCATTTTTTTGGGTTCTTTTGAGGCAGGCAAAACATCTGAACATGTGTATAGGGGGTATATATACACATATATGTCTGAATATATACCCCTAGACATATATAGGTGTGATAGTAGCAGAAATATATTACTGTAAATGATTTCATTAGCGCAAGCATTTATTTCTGCTACTATCACACCTATATATGTCTAGGGGTATATATTCAGACATATATGTGTATATATACCCCCTATACACATGTTCAGATGTCATGTCTGACATCAAACATGTCCTCAAAAAAGCACTGACAGTGGCAGCCCCTGCAGCATAAAAAATGCTTGCTGGTGAGAAGCCATAATGGTGTTCCGAAGCAATTCAGAGAAATGATCATTTCTCTATTGCGGTCACCCTGACATGGAAGGGTTTGGTCAGCCTGCCATGGCAGTCACTGTCAGTTCACCCTACACTACATTAAGGTCACCATGGTATGGAAGGGTTTGGTCAGCCTGCCATGGCAGTCAGTTTCCCCTACACTACATTACGGTCACCCTGGTATGGAAGGGTTTGGTCAGCCTGCCATGGCAGTCAGTTTCCCCTACACTACATTACGGTCACCCTGGTATGGAAGGGTTTGGTCAGCCTGCCATGGCAGTCAGTTTCCCCTACACTACATTACGGTCACCCTGGTATGGAAGGGTTTGGTCAGCCTGCCATGGCAGTCAGTTTCCCCTACACTACATTACGGTCACCCTGGTATGGAAGGGTTTGGTCAGCCTGCCATGGCAGTCAGTTTCCCCTACACTACATTATGGTCACCCTGGTATGGAAGGGTTTGGTCAGCCTGCCATGGCAGTCAGTTTCCCCTACACTACATTACGGTCACCCTGGTATGGAAGGGTTGAGTCAGCCTGCCATGGCAGTCAGTTTCCCCTACACTACATTACGGTCACCCTGGTATGGAAGGGTTGAGTCAGCCTGCCATGGCAGTCAGTTTCCCCTACACTACATTACGGTCACCCTGGTATGGAAGGGTTGAGTCAGCCTGCCATGGCAGTCAGTTTCCCCTACACTACATTAGGGTCACCCTGGCACTTCATACTTTCCCTACAGAAACTAATTTTTTGAAGCTAACTTAAGTGTAAAGGAGCACTCTAACTACACTAGATATCCCTTTCCTCACACTAAAAATAGCTAAATGACACTTTTAAAGTAAAATTAACAGAACTGCTTCCACTCTCTTCCATGTCCAGTATAAGAATGCTAGGAATTTGGCGGGGGCGATCTTATATACTGGGGGGCGTATTCACTAATGATTGGTCTAGGGACCCCCTAGTCACTCCAATCACATTCCTAGCATTCTCCTGCCCCCTCAATTGGCTTTTGCTAATGGTTCTGGTCCAATCACGGGCTTTTAAAGCCCATTTCCTGAAGCATTGCATTTTGGGCGGTTCTGGTTGCCGAATTCCAAACTTTTTGGGCAAAAAGTTCTAAATTCGGCCGAACCTCGAACACCCAATGTTCGGGCCGAACCGATGGTCGACCCGAACCGTTCGATCATCCCTACTCTTAACTACGTTTTGCTGCCATTTGCAGCACTCGAGCCCTTTCCATTGGTGTTTTAGAGCCATTTTAGTGCCTGAAAGTTTGGGTCCCCATTGACTTCAATGGGGTTCGGTGTCCGGGTAAAGTTCGGAAAAAGTCCGGGACACGGACCCGGACTTTTTTTTCAAGTTCGGCCGAACCCGCCGAACACGGACATCCAGGTGTCCGCTCAACTCTAATGGTGACCACAACTCTTCCTCTTCACGCTCATCTACGGCCTGATCCAGCACTCTTCGTAGGGCACGCTCCAGGAAGAAAACATATGGGATGATGTCGCTGATGGTGCCTTCGGTGCGACTGACTAGGTTTTTTACCTCCTCAAAAGTACGCATGAGCCTACAGGCATTGCGCAGGAGCGTCCAGTAACGTGGCAAAAAAATACCCAGCTCCGCCGAGTCTGTCCTAGCACCCCAGTCATACAAATACTCGTTGATGGCTTTTTCTTGTTGGAGCAGGCGGTCGAACATTAGGAGTGTTGAATTCCAACGTGTCGGGCTGTCGCAAATAAAGTGCCTCACTGGCATGTTGTTTCGCCGCTGAATATCTGAAAGGTGCGCCATGGCCGTGTAGGAACGCCTGAAATGGCCACACACCTTCCTGTAAGCCTGGGTACTTATGCACAAAGTGTTGTACAATCAGATTCAACACATGTGCCATGCACGGCACATGTGTCAACTTGCCCAAATTCAATGCCGCCAACAAATTGCTTCCATTGTCACACACCACTTTGCCGATCTCCAGTTGGTGCGGGGTCAGCCACTGATCCACCTGTGCGTTCAGGGCGGACAGTAGTGCTGGTCCGGTGTGACTCTCTGCTTTCAGGCAAGTCAACCCCAAGACAGCGTGACACTGTCGTATCCGGCATGTGGAGTAGCCCCTGGGGAGCTTGGGGGGTGCAGTTGGTGTGGAGCAAGACACAACAGCAGAAGAGGACTCAGCTGAGGAGGTTAGCAAAGAGGATGGAGTAGGAGGAGTAGAGGAGGTGGCGGCAGGCCTGCCTGCAAGTCGTGGCGGTGTCACCAACTCCTCTGCAGAGCCACGCATTCCATGCTTGGCAGCCGCCAGCAGATTTACCCAATGCGCAGTGTAAGTGATATACCTGCCCTGACCGTGCTTTGCAGACCAGGTATCAGTGGTCAGATGGACCCTTGCCCCAACACTGTGTGCCAGACATGACATGACTTCCTTTTCCACAATAGAGTACAGGTCGGGGATTGCCTTTTGTGAAAAAAAATTTCAGCCGGGTACCTTCCACTGCGGTGTCCCAATAGCTACAAATTTTTTGAAGGCCTCAGACTCCACCAGCTTGTATGGTAAAAGCTGGCGGGCTAAGAGTTCCGACAAGCCAGCTGTCAGACGCAGGGCAAGGGGGTGACTCTGTGACATTGGCTTCTTACGCTCAAACATTTTCTTGACAGACACCTGACTGTGGGCAGATGAGCAGGAACTGCTGAAGGTGAGAGGCGGAGTGGCGGGTTGTTGATAGGGGGCAAGGAGGACAGCAGTGGTTGATGTGGCTGAAGATGCTGGACCAGGAGGAGGATGGTGGCTTTGAGTTTGTGTGCTGCTTGTACTCATGTGTTGATCCCATAGGCGCTTGTGATGTGAGATCATGTGCCTTCGCAAAGCAGTTGTACCTAGGTGGGTGTTGGACTTCCCACAACTCAGTTTCTTTTGGCACAGGTTGCAAATGGCATCGCTGTTATCAGAGGCAGACACACAAAAAAAAATGCCAAACTGCTGAGCTTTGCAATGACGGCATTCTGGTGGTGGCAACAGCTTGCATTGATTGGCGTGCTGTCTGGCTGACCCCGGGTGCCGATACATGCTGTCTGACTGTGCCACTAGCTCCTTGCGATGACCTCCCCCTGCTTCCAACTCGTCTCCTCCTCCTCTCTGTCTCCCCATCTGAACTTTCCCCCTCTTCTTCTCTTCGAGCAGGCATCCAGGTGACATCCACAGACACATCGTCATCATCAGCCGCTTCACTTGACAACTCAGCAAAGGCAGCAGCAGCAGGTACAACATCATCATCATCATCACAATGTACGTCCATGTGTATAATGCTGCCTGACTGAGACATATCCCCGTTATCTACATCCTCTGGCACTAATGGTTGCGCATCACTCATTTCTTCCAACTGATGTGTAAATAACTCCTCTGACAGATCAAGTGAAGCGGCGGGTGGGCGAGTGGTAAATTGAGAAGTGCCCGAAGCTGAGCTGGAGGAGGATGGTGCATCAAGGTTCCGAGCGGAAGCTGTAGAAGATTGGGTGTCCTGTGTAAGCCAGTCAACTATGCCTTCAGAATTTTTTGAGTTCAGGGTACGTGGCTTCTGAACACTGGGCATTATTCTAGGGCCAAAGGAAATCATAACACCACGACCACGATGGCCCCTGCGGGGTGGCCTGCCTCTGCCTGTCATTTTTTTTAGATTAGTGGTACTATGCATGCAAGGTGCTGTGCCACCCTATATGAGTGTTGGGCAGTGGGTACAGTACAGTCTGGACCTGACACTCACTGGCAGGCAACTGCAATTATAAAAAATAGATTATTTTTTAATTTGCAAGGTGCTGTGCCACCGTATATGAGTGGTGGGCACTGCAGTGGGCACAGTACAGTCTGTGGACCTGACACTCACTGGCAGGCAACTGCAATTATAAAAAATAAATTATTTTTTAATTTGCAAGGTGCTGTGCCACCGTATATATGAATGGTGGGCACTGCAGTGGGCACAGTACAGTCTGTGGACCTGACACTCACTGGCAGGCAACTGCAATTATAAAAAATAAATTGTTTCTGGTTTCGTGACCAAGCACATGATAACCCACAGAACTTGCAGGCTCCATGAGTTCATTGAATATGCACGCCATGCTGAGCGTCATTTTCAATTAAAAAATAAAACAAGAAAGGAAAAATTTTAATTGTAGAGGAAGATACTGATGCATATGTCATTGAAAAAGGTACCGGGAAGGTAAGAAGGCCCCAACAGAGACCTCGTATCAAGGATTACGAGGGTAGGAAGGAAATAGGGGAATGTTTTTTGTGTGGTAAAAAGGGCCACATGGCAAGAGAGTGTAAGTCAAGGAGAGATGAAGAGAGAGAGGAGAAAGCATGACTAGTGGAAAAGGAAGAATGAAATAGAATGTATCAAGAATGTAATAGATTCAGGAGAACTTGACATGTTGGACATATGCAATGTGGAAATGTATTTACAAAATGAGATAAAACCAGAAATAACACTCACTGTACAAGGGAAACAAATTGCCTTTTTGTGTGACACGGGGGCATGTAAAACTTTGATTCACCCTCAGTATTTACCTGAAGGGATCAAAAGAAAAGGAACATGTTTTGTAAAATCAGGGAGTGGTGTAATATGTGAAGAAGATGTGTCTGAAAAACTTCTTGTAGAGGACCCACAAACAAAAAGAAAAACAGAATGTAAAATTGTGACATCTGAAAAGTGTCCGATTAACCTATTGGGCAGGGACTTGCTGCATGCACTAGACATTTCAGTGATACCAGCAGAGGGGGGTTTGAGAGCCCACGAGCCTGTGGAACATATGTGACGAAGACTGACAGTGAACCTTATTACTGGTACAGCTTGGACTTAAGTTCCACAGGTCCAGGAAGCATGCAGCAACCCCTTCTCAAAATAGCAGAAGAAATGGTTAAAGGGAAAAGCTATGAGGTTCAACATAATTTACACTGCACTATGTATTTTAAACATTCCATAGGAACTGATGTTGATTATGAAAGAAAATTGGGTAAATTTTCAGGGGTCAGAATTACGTTGAAAACGTTATACTGGGATCAGGAGGGAAACAGCGTGGCCACCTGTCTCCTTGCTGATGAGATATTCAAGTTACATAGGGGAAGAATTGTACCCAATGTATCAATAACTCGGAATGTCTCATTAGATTGGTATAAGTTATGGGAATTTTGACCGACTGGGTACATATGACACCTGAACAACAGAAAATAAAGGGAATCCAGTCTTTCAACCTTAATTGGGTCACACAATGTACTCCAGGAGTGCACCTTTCAGGAGGGTACTACGACAAGGAATGACTATTCCTCTTGACCCAGGAGGAAGAGGATGCATTGAAAGACATCCCCGACTATCTTTGGTCAAAAGGAAAGACTGATGTTGGACTGATCAAAACGGCAACTGAAGTACAAATCACCCCTAAAAGTACTATGAGACCCTATCAAAAACAATACCCCTTAAGAAAAGATGCAGAAGCTGGGGTGGATCCTGTAATTAAAGAATTGTTGGATAGAGGTATAATCATAGAATGTCCAGATTCGCCCTGTAATACACCATTATTCCCTGTTTAGAAAACCGCAGGGAGGGTGGAGGCTTGTTCAGGACCTACAGGCAGTAAATAAGGCTGTGGTGTCACGGGCCCCAGTTGTGCCTGACCCCCATGTCCTCCTGAACGATCTTCAGCCTGAGAACAGAGTATTCTCTGTTATTAATATAGGTAACGCATTCTTTTCAATATCTTTGCATAAAGATAGTTCTGGTTTGCATTTACTGAATGAAAGTGAAAGTCCCACAATTTTCTCAAAAGAAATGTCCAACAACTTGTCCAGGTTTACACCTCCCTGTGACAGCCAAATACTTCTGTACGTGGATGACATATTGGGGGCATCTCCTACAGAATTAAGCTGCCAAAGAGATACGCTGGCCCTGTTGTCCTTTCTTGCTGAGCAGGGACACAAGGTCAGTAAAGATAAGTTGCAGCTTTGGAAGACACAGGTGAAGTACTTAGGATATACTATATCACAGGAAGGTAGGCATCTGGATGAAGGCCGTAAGACGGCTATACTTCAGGTTCCTAGACCACGCACTAAGAAGGAAATTATGTCTTTTCTTGGAATGGCTAATTTTTGCAGGTCTTGGATAGCAAACTATGCAACAGAAATAGCTCCCTTAGCTGAACTGATTCATAGCACTCCAATGTAAGCTAGAGAAAAAATACAATGGACTTCAAAGGCAGAGGAAGCCTTCACTAAGATTAAACAATTGATTGTGGGGTCAGCGGTTCTTGGATTTCCCAACTACAAAAAGACTTTCTATCAAACAGTAGATTGTAAGGATGGGTATATGACCTCTGTCCTCACTCAGGAATATGGTGACAAGCACAAACCAATTGCATTTTACTCTACCAGGTTGGATCCAGTGGCACATAGTTTACCCCACTGTCTCCAAGCTGTTGTAGCAGCCCCGATGGCCATTAAGTCTTCAGCCACGATAGTTCTCTTTCACCCCCTCATCTAGAGGCTTCCACATGCCATTTCAGTAGTTTTGCTGCAGGACAAAATTTCCTACTTGTCTCCAGCAAGGCATCTGTCATGCATGACCACTCTTTTAGGGCAACCCCATATTACCATTGAAAGATGTACTACACTGAACCCTTCCACACTTATGCCTACACCTGTTGAAGGAGAGCCACACGATTGTATAGCTCAAATTGATGAAAGAATACTTCCAAGAAAAGATCTCACAGATGTACCACTTGATAATGCTGATGTTACGTATTTTGTTGATGGATGCAGCAAAAAGAATGATATAGGAACAAACCAAACGGACTATGCCGTGGTAACACATAACCAGATTGTTGAAACAGGTAAATTACCAAGTTTCTATTCAGCTCAACAAGCAGAGATCATAGCGTTAACCAGGGCATGTGACCTGGGTAAAGGGAAAAAGGTGAACATATATACAGAGAGTCAGTATGCGTTCTCCACTATACATGTATTCGCACAACAATGGAAAAATAGGGGCATGGTCACATCAACAGGCAAACCTATCCAACATAGGGACCTCATCTTAGCCTTACTAGTGTTGTGGAAATTACTAGGGCTTGTACTGAAAAGTACAAATGCACCGCTCTCCTGTATAATGATTTACCAAGCGCTCGGCGACAAAGAAAGGAACAGACGCGCTGGGTCATTTTGATTCCATCTGCCAGGTATATCTCCATTGGATATGCATGTGTGTGTGTGTAAGAGCAAGTGTTTGTGTGTGAGAGTTTATGTGTCTCTTCATGGATGAAATGGCTGTGTGAGCTTGTGTCTGTGTGTCTGTGTGTGTCTGTGTGAGTGTGTGTGTGTGTGTGTCTGTGTCTGTGTCTGTGTGAGTGTGCTTCCTGTGTCCTGTGTGTTCTGTGTGATCTGTCTCAGGGCAGGGCTGGTTTATTTACAGCAAGTGAGTTACAGGGAGTGGCTTCAAGGCCACCAATCACAGACCTGTATACATTCAAAAAGCACAATAGAAGCTGTGGAGTACATGCCCATAGATGGACACAAATAAACAAAAGGCTCAACTGCCAGAAAGCACATGGCTTTTCATTGTTCATTCATGTCAATCCATAAACATGTACTCCATTACTTGTTGGTGGGTCTTCATCAAACATGAATCATATATATATAAACCATTTTTGATAGTGACCATTCAATTTGTTCCAGTTGATAAGGTTTTATCTGCATAAGATAATAGCAGCAGCCACCCCCCAGTCACACCGATCGAATGTGACTATAAGGAGCCATCTATTAATCTTGGTAAAATATGAGTTTTCCATATCACGGACATATCTCAGCAGCGCAGGGCCCTGAACCGCAGACATAGACCTAAGCATTGGGCCATCTCATCCATTGGAAGATTTTCACCAGCAAGTCTTTCCTACAATGACAGTTAAAGCGACAATCACTGTAAATATTGATTATCGGTAAAACCGACACTGGGAGACATAATGACTATTTAAACTAAAGAAAATGTCTATCAAAATTTCCACAACACTAGACAGTGTACAGAAGCCAGCTCAAGTAGCTATATGTAAGTGTGCAGCCCATAAGAAAGGGACAGATCCTATCACACAAGGGAATGCCTTCGCAGACAAGGCAGCGAAAGAGGCAGCTGGAGGTAAACAGGAAACACACTCCTATCTTGCTAAACCAGTAGAAATACAGAAAACATTAGATGAGACCTGGCTGACAGAAATGCAGAGAACAGCACCTGAAAGCGAAAAACAAAAATGGTTATCGAAAGGAGTGACACAGGCGAAAGGTATCTACACAAGTACTGAAGGCAAACCTATCTTGCCTTCCTCCTTGTTTAGATGTGCAGCCTTATTGAGCCATGGGCAAAGCCATGTCTCAAAAGGGGGGATGGTACAGATGGTTAACAAAGTGTTCACAACGTATGGTTTCACTAATTACTCAAAACATTTTTGTTTGACATGTTCAACCTGCAATAGGTATCATGTGCAGGGAGCATTTAGACCTCTACGAGGTCGGTTCCCTAAGCCTCCTTACCCCTTTCACACGATTTGTATGGATTTTATTGAACTGAACAAATGCGAAAATAAGAAATTTTGCCTAATAATAGTTGATTTATACACGAAATGGGTGGAAAGATTTCCCCTGACACACCCTGATGGGCAGTTAGTGGCCAAGGTAATCATAAAGGAAATAGTTCCCAGGTTTGGAATCCCTTCCATCATTTACAGTGATAATGGTTCTCATTTTGTGAATCAGACAATACAGCAAATTAGCAAATGGTACATGTAACGGAACAGGGCACCCCTGACCGGGTACCTCTGTTGACAGATGCTCCTTGTTCTTCCCGTGGGGCTTCAAGCACTCCACCAGACACCGTAACCACTTCAGACCCCACAAACAGCCGCAGCTTGGTTAGGGTCTCGCAATCTCCTACCCACCCTGGACCTACGACAAGGCTCCAGGTTCCTGTGGGTGAACCTCCTTTCCCCAGAGAGTGCAGCACGAACAAGCTCTTACACAAGCTCTTACAAGAGCTTAGTGATTCTCTAAGGGAGTATGGAGGACCATAGCAATCCCTTGCAGCACATTCCCCCAATAAGAGACAAGACTCTAGATTGAGGGTGAAGAACTAATTCTCTTCTTCTTTATTGAACAGACTTATATACAGTTTTCACCCACAAGGTTACCTCCCAGGTGGACCTTGTTGAAGACTGGACGTGATATTCACAATCCAATAGGAACAGAGTTTTACACTCTCATACAGTGTACACAAAAATATACAATGTGGGACAATCCCCTCTCCCCCTTAGCATCCAATCCACATACCTGTAAGTTTCTCTTAAGGCAGACAGACAGAACAATGGGAGGTCATTAACACTTAACAATGCGAAAGGGCAATCCACATTCCCTCCCAATACACAACAAAAATAAAACTTGTCTGACATTGAAAGATATGTAATATGCACAGCATTTAGGAATATACACAGCATTTAGGAAGAACAGATTTCATGGCAAATGGGAATAAATCTTTATATTCCTATATGGAGATATGGCTGGCAAATATGACTGTCCCATATGAAGCAATTCAAACCATTAATCCTCTGTCTTTAACTTCCAGTGACGGTGAGTACTGTCACAGTACAGTATTGACTTAAAAAACCATTGTGTCTATCACCCACAGTCTGCAAGTACCGTAGAAAGACATAATGGTATTTTGAAGGGTAAATTGAGAAAATGAATGGAAGAGACTGGTAAAAACTGGATACAGTGTCTGCCAATAGCCTTGCTAAGCATGAGAGTAACTCCCACAGCGAGGGGGTTGACACCTTATGACAGCTATGTACAAACTTTGGCCCTCCAGCTGTTCAGGAACTACAATTCCCATCATGCCTAGTTATGTCTCTGAATGTCAGAGATTTGCAATGCCTCATGGGAATTTTAGTTCCTGAACAGCTGGAGGGCCATAGTTTGGACATTCCTGCCTTATGAGATACTGTATGGGAGACCATACTATATCCCACAACTTAGGCCATTTGTACTCCTCCAACATCACTCCCAGTAAACCCCGACTTAAATCTTCCTGATACTAAACCTGAATACCTATTTAAAACAGATTTTTCCTACAAAGAACAACTAAGTATTGAAACAGGATATGGAGATAAGAATGAATGGATAAAATGGGTTAGATGGGCTACTAAAAGTAAGGAGCAGGGAAATTGCATTTCGTGTGCCAACTCACGACCCTACTTAGCAACAGTCCCCTTCCTGGCTGACGAAACAGATTTGACGTGCATAATAATGATGTTTAAAGAGAATGTAACAGATGACCAGTGCAAAAATGAGTGGGAGTTATACCCGGCAACTAAAATGTGGAGTGTGCCCCCATTAATTAGAGTAGTTCCCAGAAATGTTACTTGTTTCATCAGTACTGATGAGACAGGACAACAACGAGGGGAGCTACCCTTGTCTTACTGCCCCCAGAACGTACTTATCACAAGTTCACCTTACCAACAGAAATGGTTTGAGGATCAGGAGAAGCAATTAGCTGATGTATTGTGGTTATGCGGGGATATGAAGCTTAGGCCTAAACTCCCTCCCAGGTGGAAAGGGAGCTGTGCTTTAACACACTTGCTTCTTCCCTTTTATATGATACCTGTAGGTGCTGAAGTAAAAATGCCTCGGTTGGAGAAGCACCATTTTCGCATGAAAAGAGAAACACCTCGAGGATCGTTTGACAATCGAATCTATGTTGATTCCATCGGAGTGCCACGAGGAGTCCCTGATGAGTTCAAAGCACAGAACCAAGTATTAGCCGCACTCACCTCCATCTTCCTATGGGTACAGCCCAACAAGAACATTGACTGGATAAATTACATCTACTATAACAAGTAAAGGTTTGTGAACTATACCCGAGACGCTCTTAAAGAACTAGCCAGCATACTGGATGCAACTTCGTTGGTAGCCTGGCAGAATCGTATTGCTCTTGATATGCTGCTGGCGGAAAAAGGAGGTGTGTGTAAGATGTTTGGAACTTTTTGTTGCACCTTCATTCCTAACAATACAGCTCCTGATTGTAGCATAATGAAGGCTCTGCAAGGATTGCAGATGCTATCTGAGGAACTAGCAGAAATTTCTGGGGTGAAAAACCCCTTAACTGGACTCTTTGAGACTTGGTTCGGTAGGTGGGGTGAACTGGTGAAAAATGCGTTGATTTCAATAATAATGGCCGCCACAGTGCTAACTGTGTGTGGTTGCTGTTGCATTCCCTGTGTTCAAGGACTCCTCCAACGTTTCATTGACACCTCTTTGACAAAGACTATGTACTTACAAGGGGACTCAAACGAACTATACTCAGGATTTGGTTCAAAGTCAGATGACGACGAATTCAAGGACTCTGCCCCCATATCTCATGTATGAACTATATGATGAATCTAGGCAAAATCTGGGAAGCCAGGATGCTGATGAGCCAGTCATAAATGAGTATAATTAGGGGGAGAATGTTAAAGAAATTATGAATGTTTCATAATTATTAATGTGTTATAATCATTTATGCTTTCCTAGAACTGCATTTTTTCAGCAGAATCTGCTAATAATTTAAACAGTGGCTACTGCATATGCTGCCATATGTTTTTTGTTAAAGACCTCATATGAAGTTTTCACATTAACAAAGACTTACACTATATTGCATGACGTTCGTATATCCTGTCCAGATGTTTTGTAGACAAAGTAGAATACAATAGACTACTGTTCAACCCCCCCCCCCCCTTAGGATATATTAAAGGCTGTACAGGCCATCAATCATTATCCAAAGGAAGGGGGGGTTTCAATCTTAACGATGTTCAAAATGTATATAAGGATAGGAGACACGTATGCAAACCAGACGGGTCATAGTAGCTAATAGTAGTATATCGGTGTAACCTGTCTTTCCTTGTATCAGCTTGTGGTGTAAATGTGATTTCCCTTACACTAGTGTACCTGCTGGAGCACACGCTGTGTGGAATCATGGACAGGGCTCTTGAGGCAGAACAGCAGCAGGAAGAGGACTTCCTTTCCTCACAAGGCCCCCTTTATGCAGATATCATTCCTGCAGGGCCACAAAACACACATGAGGAAGAGGAGGAGGAGGAGGATTTCAGCAGCATCGATGTAGTGGAAGAGGATAGCATACAGCAGTCTACAAGGGATGGTTTTGATTCCCCAGAAACCACAGGAGTTGTACGTGATTGGGGAGAGGTTGCTCCTGCTCACAATGTCATCCTTAGTGACCCAGAGGACTCAGAAGCTCATGCCTCCTCCAACTTACGTTGCATGGGCTCTCTGATTTTGCAAAGCCTGCGAAAGGACCCAAGGATTCGTGCTATCAAGGAGAGGGATAATTACTGGTTGGACACCCTTCTTGATCCACATTACAAGGGTAAAGTTGCAGAGCTCATCCTGCCTTTGCAGAGGGAGCAGAGGATGAAACATCTTGAAATTTGTTTACCGCCTTTGCAGACACTGGGAGGTCAACATTCTCCGTACGTGTTTCTGTCGCATCGTTCAGCCAAAGGAGGAGCGGTGAAGAAGGCTGCCAGCTGACCAATGCCTTTAAACAGTTCTTTTGTCCTCAGCAGCACCCAGGGCTGTTAGGTTTAAGCAAGTGGAGCTGGGTCGCACGGCTGGTATTGTTATTGTTACTGTTATTAAAGTTCTGCAAGATAGTGACTTGTGCATTATTGGAGATGTAGTCCGGGAGGAGCCAGGATCATAGACTGCTGAGACAGAAAGACCTTTCTCCCAGGGAGCAACAGGATGCGCGGATCTTGCTGGGAGTGGTTATATAAAGGGAGGCGGGACTTTGCTTCGCTCTCTTGCCTCGAGGACAGAGCAATGAACAGAAGGGGAAGAGCTGCTGTAGATTGCAGGAACTTAGGCCGAGGCCTAGTGGTGGACATCGGCGGTGTGAGTGTGCGAAGGAGTCTCTGTGGCTCGACCGAGCGAAAGGTGGCTGACAGGCGGACGGAGACGCGTTGCAGAGGGAAGCGGATCTCTCGGTTTGGGTGAGAGACATCCAGTATTTGCATCTCTATTAAATACAGACCTAGACTGATTCCAGTAAGGGCAAATAGATGTGTACTTTATAAAGGCCATATCAACATTTAGTTGAACCACTGGACACTGTAGATACAAATATAGTGCGAGGTGGGTGAGCTAGGCCTTAAGTCCTAAATCCAGTCCTAGGCTGTCAACCTGTTGTGACGTATAAGGAATTGTCACGTTTGCTTCTCTGTGGATTACAACTATTGATTGCTTTGGGGAATACAGTTCATCCTCTCTACCCTTTTTTGGATTACAAATACTTTCCTTGGATTGTTGGGAATTCCTTGCCGGTGAAGAGAAGTGAGGCCTCACTTTTCAGGAGACTATTGCAGTTCATCATAAAGGGGGCCCCTGTTAGTACACAGAGTCCACTCTGATAGTTGTTCCAATATTGATACATTGCTTACCTTGTATCCAAGTTACCAAGTGTAGTCATTCTTATCTGTGGTCACTCTCTAATTACTTCAGCTTATTTTAAGTATTGTTTATTGTTGCTGAGCGCAATCCTCTAGCTAGCATACATACACATTTGTTTGTGCATATGTATGTGTGGCCTGCGTTCTGGATCCTGAATGCTGAACTAAAAGGCCTAAATCCTTGGTTGGAAATTCAGGATCTAAACCCTCTAGCAAATCTGTGTTATTTCTGATTCTGTTTGCATATTCCTGTTTTACATATAAAAGTCAAAAGCAGTAAATTGTTTATTCACTGCAACACTTGTGGTCTCAGTTATTCACAATGACCGAAATAATAGTGTCCGATGGGTTGGAGCAGGCTTAGGGCATAAGAAGTGAAGAGGATGTCCATGCAACAAGCCACCCCCAAGGGGGCAGGGCTACAAAACCATTGCCAGCGTCTCCATTATATGGTGCATGATTATCTAGGCTCAAGAGCAGGCTTGGAGACCTTTCCAGCTGCGCATCCACTGGGTTACTGGGTCTTGAGGATGGACCACTGGCCAGAACTTGCTCAATATGCAATGGAGCTACTGGCCTGTCCTGCTTCCAGCGTGCTTTCCGAACAGGCGTTCAGTGCTGCTGGAGGTTTTGTGACAGACAAAAGAGTGCGTCTGTCCACAGACTCTGTTGAATAGCTGACTTTCATTAAAATGAACCAGTCCTGGATCAACAAGAGCTATCAGCCCCCTAATGCTGATGTAACAGATTGAATTTGCTAGGGGTCTGCCATCCCTTGAAGACTGCATATCCTGCCTATCCTATTCCTCTACCTTGATTCTGCTAGCTTCCAACAATGTTTTTGGTTTAGGCAGTGCTGTATCTTGGTCTAGGCCAACAAGGCCCAGGCCTAGGGCAGCACTTTGCAGGGGGCAGCAAAAAAGCTGCAACCCGCACGAAAAAAAAATAGCCTCCTCCCAGCTCCCACACGAAAAGGGTCCCCGCCGGCTTATAAGATATTTGGATATACTTGTACTTGGATATACTTGTGTTTGCTGCCACTGATTATTTCACTTATTTGTATAATGACTATGGACGTCCTATTTATTATACAAATAAGTGAAATAATCCTATGATTACAAATCAGTGGCAGCAAACACAAATCCAAATATCCCAAAAGAAAGGAGTAATCCTTACTAATCCAGTGACATAAGGCTGTACTAATGGGCACCGATAAGGCTGCACTGATGAGGTGACACTGATAAGCTGCACTAATAAGGCAGCACTGATAAGCTGCACTGATGGGCACTGATATGCTGCACTGATGGGCAACTGATATGCTGCACTGATGGGCAACCAATGTGCTGCACTGATGGGCAACTGATGTGCTGCACTGATTGGCACGAGGTGGCACTGATGGGCAACTGATGTGCTGCACTGATGGGCACGAGGCCGCACTGATATGCTGTCCTGATGGGCACTGATATTTTGCATTGATGGCCACTGATGGAAACTAATGAGGCTGCACTGATGGGCACTGATGAGGCTGAACTTATGGGAACTGATGAGGCTGAACTTATGGGAACTGAAGGGCACTGATAGACTGTCGTTATGGTCTGTGGTTTACAGATGACAGGGCGGGTAACAGGAAGGGGTGTGGCCTTTACAGGAAGGGGTGGGTCATATGTAAATTAGGGGGTGCCCAAGCATAGTTAGGCCTAGGGCAGCACAAAACCTAAATACACCACTGGGTTTAGGTCACTACCAACCCCCAAGGCCTAATTTTTCTGCACTTGTATGACAGGTGCATACAATTTAAATGACGTATGTCATTTTTAACAGCAGGACCTGTCCCTGTGCCCTGCTAACTGTGAGGGGCTACGGTGTTCAGGCACCACTAACACCAAAGGCCCAATTTTTGGCACTTGTATAGCACATGCGATTTCAAATTTGCATGGAATTCTTACCAGCAGGTCCCGTTCCTGCACCCACCAAGAGTAAATGCGAGGGGTTACGGTGTTCAGGCACTATCAACAAGAAAGGCCCAATTTTTCTGCACCTGTATGACAAGTACATGTGATTTGAAACTTGTATGTATATTTGTATATGACATTTTTTGCTTTAGAAATGTTAGTATAGCTGCAGCAGGTTTATACATCGTATGCACGTAGATGCTCTACTTTACAGGCATATTCAGGGGACCCCCCCAGGCACGATATTTAAAAAAATGAAAAATTCCTTCACTTTCACTTTAAGCCTCATTAAAATCAGTAAGTCAGTGCTCCTTTAAAAATGATTGTTTTTTAAAACTTTTTTTTCATTGCTTCATGTTCCCCAGGTCAGGACCTGGACCCCATACACTTTTTTGAGGCAATAACTTGCAATTAAGCCTTCAAAATGAGACCGTTTTGGTTTTCGAGGTTCGAGTCCCATAGACTTCATTTGGGTCCATTTGTTCGAACAAACTTTTACTCTGTTCGCAGTGTTCTGGTGCGAACTGAACCGGGGGGTGTTTGGCTCATCACTACCCCACATCCCTTAAAGTCCAGTTTTGTTAGGAAGGATATGGGAAGGTTACTTCCTCCCTATCTTTTCTTTGCTTCTACTGTCCAATATTACATTTATGGATGTAGATGTGGGCAGTTGTCCCTAGAACTGATATACATATTTAACTTCCCTGGGTTACCGGAATGGTTGCTAACGGTAATGGCCGAAGAAAGTTTCGAAAATTGCCATTTTTCTCTCAAAGACTGTGTTCTAATGCTCGAGAGATGTGTGAGGCCTGCTCAACATGGGATAGGGAGGGTGAGATGAAGAATAAAATGCACAGTGAGGGTTTCCTATGGCAACGGAAGAATCTTTGCCTGGATTACAAATTGTCTGATCAAGTGATGTGCTGGAGAGCGGGATAAATGCATCTTGCTGTACAAAAGGACTGTGTCTGCTTAACAGTAAATGGTGCAAGTTTGGACGGAGAAAATGGCGGCCCAGGGCACATGGATCGGTGTGCCGGGAGCCATGTGTGTGCCGGAGCTATACAGGAAAATGTTTTCCGTGCCTCCAATGACAGTGGGACATTCTTCCAAAATAGTGGCAGTGTGGATGCTGTAGAGAAAATTGTTGACCATGCATTTAATGACAGTGGGACATTTTTCAAATACAGTATGGCGAATCTTGCTTGTACAAGTGCTAAGAAGAGAAATGTTGGCCCTGCATCTGACAGCGGGGACAATTCTACTGACTTGCAAGGAGGGTCATTTGGCTCAGAGTGATGGAGGCGCAGCTGAAGCCCTAGTACAAGTAAGGATGGCGGATGCGTGCAAGCAGAGAAGTAACTACCATGCAGGCTGAGCTGAGATGGAGCGGCATTGGAAGGGTTACTGTACCGCGCGGGAAAGCGCGCGCTGGAAAGTTCTGCCTAGCAGGAGGAGCCACCGCCAATTTAGAGTCGTTGGCGGAGACGCCGCCCACGCACAGCCAATCCTGAGAAGGAGGGAAAGTCCATAAATGACTTCCGCCTCTGGGTGGTGCTGAGAGGGAAACACATGTGTGGAGGAGCAATATGGAGAGAGCCGGAGGGCAGTAGAGGCTGTCCCATGTGTTGGTGGAGAACCTGTGGAGCACCGAGAGCCGAAAACATCCACCCTGTGGGATACAGGGGTGCGGCTGGTGCCCGACGGAAGACAGGAGGTGTGGAGCACTTGGGCCCGGCTGTCAAAATGAAACATGCAAACAGCATCATCCCTAGTTGTCATCTTGTGCCGCTAATTTTACCTTCTGACTCACCCCTGTTATTACTTATCAGCAGGAACCTATATAGCACTTATCAAAACTACTCTTTACCTCTCTACATATAAAAATCAGCTGACAGCAGGGGGAGGGGTGCAGAGGGAGGGGGCATATCAGAGGTTCTCTATACAGAACACTCAGATTGCAACAGAAAATATGGGGGCGGGGTCAGGTCAGTAACTTCTCCTCTAAGCAGTGAAGAGTGGGAGGGGGGTAAGTAAGAAAATATTTCCCCTCTACACAGAGCATTCAGCTCACACAAAGAGGGTGGGGAAGGGGGAGGGGCATCTGCAGATTTCTACATCAAGGTTTCAGCTCACAGCAGAGATAATGGGGAAGGGGTCATGTCAGCACTTCTGCTCTAGACAGTGGACTCAGCTTGAAGCAATGGGAGTGGGGGAGGGGAAGAAAGCATTTCCAATCTACATATAATAATCAGCTGACAGCAGAAGAAGTGGAGGAGAGGGAGGGGGAATGTTAGAATCTCTTTATACAGAAGACTCCGATAATGGGGGAGGGGTCATGTCAGCACTTCTGCTCTAGACAGTGGACTCAGCTTGAAGCAATGGGAGTGGGGGAGGGGAAGAAAGCATTTCCAATCTACATATATGAATCAGCTGACAGCAGAAGAAGTGGGGGAGAGGGATGGCGGGGGGGGGGGGGGGGTAAATAGAAGATGTACAGTGTGGAGTGTATGGCGGGGGGTAAATAGATGTACAGTGTGGAGTGTATGGCGGGGGGTAAATAGAAGATGTACAGTGCGGAGTGAATGGCAGGGGGTAAATAGAAGATGTACAGTGCGGAGTGTATGGCGGGGGGTAAATAGAAGATGTACAGTGCGGAGTGTATGGAGGGGGGGGTAAATAGAAGATGTACAGTGCAGAGTGAATGGCGGGGGGTAAATAGAAGATGTACAGTGCGGAGTAAATGGCGGGGGGTAAATAGAAGATGTACAGTGCGGAGTGTATGTTGGGGGGTAAATAGAAGATGTACAGTGTGGAGTGAATTGCGGGGGGTAAATAGAAGATGTAAAGTGCGGAGTGTATGGCGGGGGGTAAATAGAAGATGTACAGTGCGGAGTGAATGGCGGGGGGTAAATAGAAGATGTACAGTGCGGAGTGTATGGCGGGGGGTAAATAGAAGATGTACAGTACGGAGTGAATGGCGGGAGGTAAATAGAAGATGTACAGTGTGGAGTGAATGGTGGGGGGTAAATAGAAGATGTACAGTGCGGAGTGTATGGCGGGGGGGGTAAATAGAAGATGTACAGTGCGGAGTGTATGGCGGGGGGGTGTAAATAGAAGATGTACAGTGCGGAGTGTATGGCGGGGGGTAAATAGAAGATGTACAGTGCGGAGTGTATGGCGGGGGGTAAATAGAAGATGTACAGTGCGGAGTGAATGGCGGGGGGTAAATAGAAGATGTACAGTGCGGAGTGTATGTTGGGGGGTAAATAGAAGATGTACAGTGCAGAGTGAATGGCGGGGGGTAAATAGAAGATGTACAGTGCGGAGTAAATGGCGGGGGGTAAATAGAAGATGTACAGTGCGGAGTGTATGTTGGGGGGTAAATAGAAGATGTGCAGTGTGGAGTGAATTGTGGGGGGTAAATAGAAGATGTAAAGTGCGGAGTGTATGGCGGGGGGTAAATAGAAGATGTACAGTGCGGAGTGAATGGCGGGGGGTAAATAGAAGATGTACAGTGCGGAGTGTATGGCGGGGGGTAAATAGAAGATGTACAGTACGGAGTGAATGGCGGGAGGTAAATAGAAGATGTACAGTGTGGAGTGAATGGTGGGGGGTAAATAGAAGATGTACAGTGCGGAGTGTATGGCGGGGGGGGTAAATAGAAGATGTACAGTGCGGAGTGTATGGCGGGGGGGTGTAAATAGAAGATGTACAGTGTGGAGTGAATGGCGGGGGGGTAAATAGAAGATGTACAGTGCGGAGTGTATGGCAGGGGGTAAATAGAAGATGTACAGTGCGGAGTGTATGGCGGGGGGAAAATAGAAGATGTACAGTGCGGAGTGAATGGCGGGGGTAAATAGAAGATGTACAGTGTGGAGTGAATGGCGGGGGGTAAATAGAAGATGTACAGTGTGGAGTGAATGGCGGGGGGTAAATAGAAGATGTACAGTGCGGAGTGTATGGCGGGGGGTAAATAGAAGATGTACAGTGCGGAGTGAATGGCGGGGGGTAAATAGAAGATGTACAGTGCGGAGTGAATGGCGGGGGGTAAGTAGAAGATGTACAGTGTGGAGTGTATGGCGGGGGGTAAATAAAAGATGTACAGTGTGGAGTGAATGGCGGGGGGTAAATAGAAGATGTACAGTGTGGAGTGAATGGCGGGGGGTAAATAGAAGATGTACAGTGCGGAGTGAATGGCGGGGGGTAAGTAGAAGATGTACAGTGTGGAGTGTATGGCGGGGGGTAAATAAAAGATGTACAGTGCGGAGTGTATGGCGGGGGGTAAATAGAAGATGTACAGTGCGGAGTGTATGGCGGGGGGTAAATAGAAGATGTACAGTGTGGAGTGAATGGCGGGGGGGTAAATAGAAGATGTACAGTGCGGAGTGTATGGCAGGGGGTAAATAGAAGATGTACAGTGCGGAGTGTATGGCGGGGGGAAAATAGAAGATGTACAGTGCGGAGTGAATGGCGGGGGTAAATAGAAGATGTACAGTGTGGAGTGAATGGCGGGGGGTAAATAGAAGATGTACAGTGTGGAGTGAATGGCGGGGGGTAAATAGAAGATGTACAGTGTGGAGTGTATGGCGGGGGTAAATAGAAGATGTACAGTGTGGAGTGTATGGCGGGGGGTAAATAAAAGATGTACAGTGCGGAGTGTATGGCGGGGGTAAATAGAAGATGTACAGTGCGGAGTGTATGGCGGGGGGTAAATAGAAGATGTACAGTGTGGAGTGAATGGCGGGGGGTAAATAGAAGATGTACAGTGCGGAGTGTATGGCGGGGGGTAAATAGAAGATGTATAGTGCGGAGTGTATGGCGGGGGGTAAATAGAAGATGTACAGTGCGGAGTGTATTGCAGGGGGTAAATAGAAGATGTACAGTGCGGAGTGTATGGCGGGGGGTAAATAGAAGATGTACAGTGCAGAGTGTAGGGCGAGGGGTAAATAGAAGATGTACAGTGCGGAGTGTATGGCGGGGGGGTAAATAGAAGATGTACAGTGCAGAGTGTATGGCGGGGGGTAAATAGAAGATGTACAGTGCGGAGTGTATGGCGGGGGGTAAATAGAAGATGTACAGTGCGGAGTGAATAGCGGGGGGGTAAATAGAAGATGTACAGTGCGGAGTGAATGGCGGGGGGTAAATAGAAGATGTACAGTGCGGAGTGTATGGTGGGGGGTAAATAGAAGATGTACAGTGTGGAGTGTATGGCGGGGGGGGGGTGTAAATAGAAGATGTACAGTGCAGAGTGTATGGCGGGGGATAAATAGAAGATGTACAGTGCGGAGTGTATGGCGGGGGTAAATAGAAGATGTACAGTGCGGAGTGAATGGTGGGGGGTAAATAGAAGATGTACAGTGCGGAGTGAATGCGGGGGGTAAGTAGAAGATGTACAGTGTGGAGTGTATGGCGGGGGGTAAATAAAAGATGTACAGTGTGGAGTGAATGGCGGGGGGTAAGTAGAAGATGTACAGTGTGGAGTGTATGGCGGGGGGTAAATAAAAGATGTACAGTGCGGAGTGTATGGCGGGGGGTAAATAGAAGATGTACAGTGCGGAGTGTATGGCGGGGGGTAAATAGAAGATGTACAGTGTGGAGTGAATGGCGGGGGGGTAAATAGAAGATGTACAGTGCGGAGTGTATGGCAGGGGGTAAATAGAAGATGTACAGTGCGGAGTGTATGGCGGGGGGAAAATAGAAGATGTACAGTGCGGAGTGAATGGCGGGGGTAAATAGAAGATGTACAGTGTGGAGTGAATGGCGGGGGGTAAATAGAAGATGTACAGTGTGGAGTGAATGGCGGGGGGTAAATAGAAGATGTACAGTGCGGAGTGTATGGCGGGGGGTAAATAGAAGATGTACAGTGCGGAGTGAATGGCGGGGGGTAAATAGAAGATGTACAGTGCGGAGTGAATGGCGGGGGGTAAGTAGAAGATGTACAGTGTGGAGTGTATGGCGGGGGGTAAATAAAAGATGTACAGTGTGGAGTGAATGGCGGGGGGTAAATAGAAGATGTACAGTGTGGAGTGAATGGCGGGGGGTAAATAGAAGATGTACAGTGCGGAGTGAATGGCGGGGGGTAAGTAGAAGATGTACAGTGTGGAGTGAATGGCGGGGGGTAAATAGAAGATGTACAGTGCGGAGTGTATGGCGGGGGGTAAATAGAAGATGTACAGTGCGGAGTGAATGGCGGGGGGTAAATAGAAGATGTACAGTGCAGAGTGAATGGCGGGGGGTAAATAGAAGATGTACAGTGCAGAGTAAATGGCGGGGGGTAAATAGAAGATGTACAGTGCAGAGTGTATGGCAGGGGGTAAATAGAAGATGTACAGTGCGGAGTGAATGGTGGGGGGTAAATAGAAGATGTACAGTGTGGAGTGAATGGCGGGGGGTAAATAGAAGATGTACAGTGTGGAGTGAATGGCGGGGGGTAAATAGAAGATGTACAGTGCGGAGTGTATGGCGGGGGGTAAATAGAAGATGTACAGTGCGGAGTGAATAGCGGGGGGGTAAATAGAAGATGTACAGTGCGGAGTGAATGGCGGGGGGTAAATAGAAGATGTACAGTGCGGAGTGTATGGTGGGGGGTAAATAGAAGATGTACAGTGTGGAGTGTATGGCGGGGGGGGGGTGTAAATAGAAGATGTACAGTGCAGAGTGTATGGCGGGGGATAAATAGAAGATGTACAGTGCGGAGTGTATGGCGGGGGTAAATAGAAGATGTACAGTGCGGAGTGAATGGTGGGGGGTAAATAGAAGATGTACAGTGCGGAGTGAATGCGGGGGGTAAGTAGAAGATGTACAGTGTGGAGTGTATGGCGGGGGGTAAATAAAAGATGTACAGTGTGGAGTGAATGGCGGGGGGTAAGTAGAAGATGTACAGTGTGGAGTGTATGGCGGGGGGTAAATAAAAGATGTACAGTGCGGAGTGTATGGCGGGGGGTAAATAGAAGATGTACAGTGCGGAGTGTATGGCGGGGGGTAAATAGAAGATGTACAGTGTGGAGTGAATGGCGGGGGGGTAAATAGAAGATGTACAGTGCGGAGTGTATGGCAGGGGGTAAATAGAAGATGTACAGTGCGGAGTGTATGGCGGGGGGAAAATAGAAGATGTACAGTGCGGAGTGAATGGCGGGGGTAAATAGAAGATGTACAGTGTGGAGTGAATGGCGGGGGGTAAATAGAAGATGTACAGTGTGGAGTGAATGGCGGGGGGTAAATAGAAGATGTACAGTGCGGAGTGTATGGCGGGGGGTAAATAGAAGATGTACAGTGCGGAGTGAATGGCGGGGGGTAAATAGAAGATGTACAGTGCGGAGTGAATGGCGGGGGGTAAGTAGAAGATGTACAGTGTGGAGTGTATGGCGGGGGGTAAATAAAAGATGTACAGTGTGGAGTGAATGGCGGGGGGTAAATAGAAGATGTACAGTGTGGAGTGAATGGCGGGGGGTAAATAGAAGATGTACAGTGCGGAGTGAATGGCGGGGGGTAAGTAGAAGATGTACAGTGTGGAGTGAATGGCGGGGGGTAAATAGAAGATGTACAGTGCGGAGTGTATGGCGGGGGGTAAATAGAAGATGTACAGTGCGGAGTGAATGGCGGGGGGTAAATAGAAGATGTACAGTGCAGAGTGAATGGCGGGGGGTAAATAGAAGATGTACAGTGCAGAGTAAATGGCGGGGGGTAAATAGAAGATGTACAGTGCAGAGTGTATGGCAGGGGGTAAATAGAAGATGTACAGTGCGGAGTGAATGGTGGGGGGTAAATAGAAGATGTACAGTGTGGAGTGAATGGCGGGGGGTAAATAGAAGATGTACAGTGTGGAGTGAATGGCGGGGGGTAAATAGAAGATGTACAGTGCGGAGTGAATGGCGGGGGGTAAATAGAAGATGTACAGTGCGGAGTGAATGGCGGGGGGGTAAATAGAAGATGTACAGTGCGGAGTGTATGGCGGGGGGTAAATAGAAGATGTACAGTGCGGAGTGTATGGCGGGGGGTAAATAGAAGATGTACAGTGCGGAGTAAATGGCGGGGGGTAAATAGAAGATGTACAGTGCGGAGTGTATGGCAGGGGGTAAATAGAAGATGTACAGTGTGGAGTGTATGGCGGGGGGGGGGGGGTAAATAGAAGATGTACAGTGCGGAGTGTATGGCAGGGGGTAAATAGAAGATGTACAGTGTGGAGTGAATGGCGGGGGGTAAATAGAAGATGTACAGTGCGGAGTGAATGGCGGGGGGTAAATAGAAGATGTACAGTGCGGAGTGAATGGCGGGGGGTAAATAGAAGATGTACAGTGCGGAGTGTATGGGAGGGGTAAATAGAAGATGTACAGTGCGGAGTGTATGGGAGGGGTAAATAGAAGATGTACAGTGTGGAGTGTATGGCGGGGGGTAAATAGAAGATGTACAGTGCGGAGTGAATGGCGGGGTGTAAATAGAAGATGTACAGTGCGGAGTGTATGGCGGGGGTAAATAGAAGATATGCAGTGTGGAGTGTATGGCGGGGGGTAAATAGAAGATGTACAGTGTGGAGTGAATGGCGGGGGGTAAATAGAAGATGTACAGTGCGGAGTGTATGGGAGGGGTAAATAGAAGATGTACAGTGCGGAGTGTATGGGAGGGGTAAATAGAAGATGTACAGTGTGGAGTGTATGGCGGGGGGTAAATAGAAGATGTACAGTGCGGAGTGTATGGCGGGGGTAAATAGAAGATATGCAGTGTGGAGTGAATGGCGGGGGGGAGTAAATAGAAGATGTACAGTGTGGAGTGTATGGCGGGGGGGGGGGGGGTAAATAGAAGATGTACAGTGTGGAGTGAATGGCGGGGGGGAGTAAATAGAAGATGTACAGTGTCGAGTGAATGGCGGGGGATAAATAGAAGATGTACAGTGTGGAGTGTATGGCGAGGGGTAAATAGAAGATGTACAGTGCGGAGTGTATGGCGGGGGGTAAATAGAAAATATGCAGTGTGGAGTGAATGGCGGGGGGGAGTAAATAGAAGATGTACAGTGTGGAGTGAATGGCGGGGGGTAAATAGAAGTTGTTTAAACAAAATGTTTTTTTTTTGGGGGGGGGTGGGGGTGCAATGGACAGTTTCAGTAGAGCAGTGGACAGTGTCAGAATTTTATTATTTTATTTTTTTATTATTTAACAATTCTATAATTTTATACTATATATTTTGCTTTCAATTTTTTTTTCTTTTGGGGGGGGGGGGGGGGCATTAGACATCATCAGTAGAGCAGTGGATGGTATCAGTAGTTTTTTATTTTTATTATATTATTTTTATATTTATTTACACTTTTAAATTTTTATAATTTTATTACAACTTATTTTAATAGTATTACATTCACAATGCTATGGAGGGGGGGGGGGGGGGCGCGGACATTGTCTGTAGGACAGTGAACAGTGTCAGTATATATATTTTTTTATTTTATTTTTTTTTTCTAATATGTTTTACAGTTTTATTTTTTTATATTTTTTTTTAAAAAATAATGTCATTTTGTTTTTCAAAGTGCCTCTGGGAGGGGGGCAGTGGATGGTCTCAGTAGGCACTGAACAGTGTCAGTAGAGCAGTTAATGGTGTCAGTAGTTTTCTTTATTTATTTTTTTAAAATTTTTATTTTTTATTTACCGGTATTTTATGTTGAAACACTTTTTTCACAGTGCTCCTGGGGGGCAGTGGATTATGTCAGTAGGGCAGTGAACAGCGTCAGTAGAGGAGTGAATGGTGTCAGTAGTTTTTTTTTTATCTTTATTTTTTATTTTTTTTTTTTTTTACACATGTATTTTTTTTTATATCCCAATTATTTTTTTTTTTTGTCATAGTTATTGATCATGTCATTAGGGCAGTGGACATTAACAGTAGTTCTTTATTTTATTTTATTTTTTTCCTTCAATTTAATTGTTTCATCATTTTTTTAAAGTTTAATTTTTTTTAGAATTTAATTATTTTTTTATTCTTATCATTTTTAAAAAATGCTTTTTAGGAGGCCAGTGGATAATACCAGTAGGGAAATAGGCAATTTTAGTTGTTGGGGACCAGAGGATGGTGTCAGTAGGGCAGTAGACAGTAATTAAAAAAAAATAACATTTGTAAAAAATAGTATAAAAATAATACATATATTTTTTTACTATTTATGTATTCATTATTGTTTTTACAATATTTTTTGGGGGGTAGAGGGCGGTGTCAGTAGAGCACTGGATGGTCTCAGTACTGCAGTCGAAGGTGTCAGTAGTTTTTTTTATTGCTTTTATTATTTTATTTGTTTTTCATAATGTTATTGTTTATCATTTTTTGAATTAATCGTTCAATAAATTTTTTGCACAATCGTTTTTTTTTTTTGTGGGGGGGGGGGACAATGTCAGTAGTTTTTGTTTTTTATATTTTTATTTATATTATTTACCACTATAATTTTTTATTTTTATTTTTAAAATATTGTTTTCACAGTGCTTTAGAGGGGGGGGGCAGAATAAGTAGTTTTTTAAATTTTTAAATGTGAAATATTTTTTATAATTTATTTTAATAATTTTTTCACAATGATTTGGAGGAAGATGTGGATGATGTCAGCAGGGCAGTGAACACTGTCAGTAGAGCAGTGAATGGTGCCAGTAGACTTTTTATTTTTGATCAATTATTTTGTTTACAAATGTATTTTTGGTCTTTTTTTTTTTTTTTGCAATTCAATTTTGTTTTATTTTTGATCATCTTTTTTTAAATGTCTCTTGTGAGGGGGGTGTATTAGGGCACTGGAAGGTGTCAGTCATTTTTCATTTTTTATTTTTTATAAATGTATATTTTTATTTCTATTTACAGTTAAATGTTTTATTATTTTTTACAATTATTTTGGAGTGCCAGTGGTTGTTGGGGTCAGTGGGGCAGTGGTTGAAGTTAGTAGGGTAGTGCACAGTGTCAGTAGAGTAGTGGATAGTGTCATATGTTTTTTTATTTTATTACATTTTTTTATTTACAAACCTATTTTTTTTTACTATTTAATTTTTTTATACTTTTTTTTTCAAAAAGCTTTTAGGGTCCAGTGGATGGTGTAAATAGGTCAGTGGAAGGTGTCAGTAGTGCAATGGACAATTTCAAAATGTATCATTATTATTTCATTATTCTTTTTAAACATATTAGTTTTAATTATTTTCTACTATTTATTTTTGGATTTCTTACACTAACTGTTTTTTTTTTGGGGGGGGGGGTGAGGCAGAAGATAGTATCAGTAGTTTTTTGTTTTTATTATTAAAAAAAATAAAATAAAATAAAATAAAAAATAAACATTTTATTTACTTTTTTTATAACATATTTTTCAGTGCCTTTTGGAGGAGCAGAGGACGGTGTCAGTAGAGCAGTGGACAAGGAGTCAGCTCACAGGGGAAGGGGCGGTGCAGGGGGAGGGGCGTGTCAGAATTTCTCCACTCACAGGACCCAGCTCACAGCAGAGATAATGGGGGAGGGGTCAGGTCAGCACTTCTCCTCTGAACAGTGAACTCAGCTTGAAGCAATGGGAGTGGGGGGAGGGGTATGAAAGAAAACATTTCCCCTCCACATATAGGAATCAGCTGAAAGGAGAGGGAGTGGTTAAGGGGGAGGGGCCAGGCTGGAGATACCGCTAAGCAAAATAGGCAGCCGCCTAGGGCCTAGGATAGTAGAGCTGCCACCTCCCGCCGGTATAGTGGAGCTGCTGTGCTCATCCCCCGCCCCTTCCCTCTCTCATAGAGTTACTGCTGGGCAGGGAGGACTGTGCACACCGCCGGGAGAGGGGCGCTGTCACCTGTTCTGTATGAAAGTGAAAGCAGAGTGAGCGGTGTGTAAGGGGCTATCGCTGGAGGTGACCACCGTCCAAAAAAAGCTCCGGTGTCACCCCTCTGATGGCCCAGTGCCATTATCTCAGCAGGCGGTGGCAGCTCCACTCTCCCGGTGGGCGGGACTCCCTCTGTAAGTTGTAGCTGCTCTTTGGCAGTGGCCTATCTGTCCTCTCTTCTGGGCTGTGAAACACGCAGTACTTAACATTGTACCCTGTATATAGAGAACTCTTTAGGATTGCATCCCCTACATAGTGATCCTTACAGCCCCTACATAGCGATCCTTACACCCCCTACATAGCGATCCTTACACCCTGTACATAGCGATCCTTACACCCCCTACATAGCGATCCTTACACCCCCTACATAGCGATCCTTGCACCCCGTACATAGCGATCCTTGCACCCCGTACATAGCGATCCTTGCACCCCGTACATAGCGATCCTTGCACCCCGTACATAGCGATCCTTACACCCCCTACATAGCGATCCTTACACCCCCTACATAGCGATCCTTACACCCTGTACATAGCGATCCTTGCACCCTGTACATAGCGATCCTTGCACCCTGTACATAGCGATCCTTGCACCCTGTACATAGCGATCCTTGCACCCTGTACATAGCGATCCTTGTACCCTGTACATAGCGATCCTTACACCCTGTACATAGCGATCCTTGCACCCCCTACATAGTGATCCTTGCACACTGTAAATAGTGATCCTTGCACCTTGTACATAGCGATCCTTGCACCCTGTACATAGCGATCCTTGTACATAGCGATCCTTGCAGCCTGTACATAGCGATCCTTGCACCCTGTACATAGCGATCCTTGTACCCTGTACATAGCGATCCTTACACCCCCTACATAGCGATCCTTGCACCCCGTACATAGCGATCCTTGCACCCCGTACATAGCGATCCTTGCACCCCGTACATAGCGATCCTTGCATCCCGTACATAGCGATCCTTGCACCCTGTACATAGCGATCCTTGCATCCCGTACATAGCGATCCTTGCACCCTGTACATTGCGATCCTTGCACCCTGTACATTGCGATCCTTGCACCCTGTACATTGTGATCCTTGTACCCAGTACATAGCCATCCTTGTACCCTGTACATAGCGATCCTTGCACCCTGTACATAGCGATCCTTGTACTCTGTACATAGCGATCCTTGCACCCTTTACATAGCGATCCTTGTACCTTGTACATAGCGATCCTCTCACCCTGTACATAGCGATCCTTGTACCCTGTACATAGCGATCCTTGTACCCTGTACATAGCGACAGTGGCGTAGCGTGGGGGGTGCAGGGGGGGCCGGCCGCACCGGGCGCAATATTTAGGGGGGCGCAATCCCACGACCGTGTGTCACTCCTGCCTGTTCTCTTAATTTTATTACAGTGTCCCCAGACAGCCATGTTCCACTGCGCCCTGTTATTGGGCGAATAGGGTCACGTGCAGCAGGGGGGGGGGGGCTGGCCTGTCTGTGATCAGGTGGCAGATGCGCACGGGAGTCCCGCCTCGGCACCTCCAGCCTCCTCTCCTTCTCCTCTCCTCTCCTCCGGGTGGCACATCATGTGGCGCGCATGGGAGTCCCGCCTCCGGACTGTGAACTTCCACCACACAATCTTCTCCTCCTCCTCTGCTGGATCTCAGGTACGTCCTTTTACAGTCTAGCAGTGTGTCAGAGCCAGAGGCAGCAGCCAGAAAGATAGACAGAGTGAGTTAGGGTCAGAGTTAAGGTGAGTTAGGACAGAGCAGTTAGGGTCACGCTGTGTAGTGATCAGTATAGGAATACTGTAGGTAGGACAGTGTAGTGTAGTTGTCAGTGTACTGGACAGTGTAGTGGATAGTGTAGTATAATGTATTGGGTAGTGTAGTGGGTAGTATAATGTAGTGGTCAGTGTAGTGTAGCTAACAGTATAGTGCAGTTGGTAGTGTAGTGGACAGGGTAGGGTAGTGTAGTGGGTAGTGTAGTGTAGTGGGTAGTATAATGTAATGGTCAGTGTAATGCAGTGGGTAGTGTAGTGGACAGTATAGTGTAGTGTAGTGGGTAGTGTAGTGTACAGGGTAGTGTAGTGTAGTGGGTAGTGTAGTGTAGTGGACAGTATAGTGTAGTGGGTAGTGTAGTGTAGTGTAGTGGTCAGTGTAGTGTAGTGGTCAGTGTAGTGTAGTGGACAGTGTAGTGTAGTGGACAGTATAGTGTAGTGGGTAGTGTAGTATACTGGGTAGTGTAGTGTAGTGGACAGTATAGTGTAGTGGGTAGTGTAGTGTAGTGGACAGTGTAGTGTAGTGGGTAGTGTAGTGTAGTGGACAGTGTAGTGTAGTGTAGTGCAGTGGACAGTGTAGTGTAGTGGGTAGTGTAGTGTAGAGGACAGTATAGTGCAGTGGGTAGTGTAGTGGACAGTGTAGTGTAGTGGACAGTGTAGTGTAGTGGGTAGTGTAGTGTAGTGGTCAGTGTAGTGTAGTGGACAGTGTAGTGGACAGTATAGTGCAGTGGGTAGTGTAGTGTACTGGGTAGTGTAGTGCAGTGCAGTGGACAGTATAGTGTAGTGGGTAGTGTAGTGTAATGGACAGTATAGTGTAGTGGGTAGTGTAGTGTAGTGGGTAGTGTAGTGGACAGTATAGTGCAGTGGGTAGTGTAGTGGACAGTATAGTGCAGTGGGTAGTGTAGTGGACAGTGTAGTGTAGTGGACAGTGTAGTGTAGTGGGTAGTGTAGTGGACAGTATAGTGCAGTGGACAGTGTAGTGTAGTGGGTAGTGTAGAGAAGTGGACAATATAGTGCAGTGGGTAGTGTAGTGGACAGTGTAGTGTAGTGTAGTGGACAGTATAGTGCAGTGGGTAGTGTAGTGGACAGTGTAGTGTAGAAGGTAGTGTAGTGTAGTGGACAGTATAGTGTAGTGTAGTGGACAGTATAGTGTAGTGGGTAGTGTAGTGGACAGTGTAGTGTAGTGGGTAGTGTAGTGTAGTGGTCAGTTTAGTGTAGTGGACAGTATAGTGTAGTGGACAGTGTAGTGTAGTGGTCAGTGTAGTGTAGTGGACAGTGTAGTGTAGTGGTCAGTGTAGTGTAGTGTAGTGGACAGTATAGTGTAGTGGACAGTATAGTGTAGTGGGCAGTGTAGTGTAGTGGACAGTGTAGTGCTCAGTGTAGTGTACTACTACACTGACCACTACACTACACTACACTGACCACTACACTACACTACACTACACTGACCATTACACTACACTGACCACTGCACTACACTGACCACTACACTACACTACACAGACCATTACACTACACTGACCACTGCACTACACTGACCACTACACTACACTGACCAGCCTGGACGGTGTAGTGTAGTGGACAGGTAGGTCAGTTTAGTGGTCAGTTTAGGTATCAGGTAGGTTCCTGTTGTGGTCAGTTTAGGAATCAGGTAGGTCAGTGCAGTGGTCAGTGTAGTGGACAGTGTAGAAATCAGGTAGGTCAGTCAGTGTAGAGGTCAGTCCAGTTGCCAGTATAGGAATCCGGTAGGTTAGTGAAGTGGACAGGTAGGTCAGTGTAGGAATCAGGTAGGTTAGTGTAGTGGTCAGTGTAAGAATCAGGTAGGTTAGTGTAGTGGTCAGTGTAGGAATCAGGTAGGTTAGTGTAGTGGTCAGTATAGGAATAAGGCTGGTCAGTACTATTGTAGGAAGAGACTCAGGGAGTGCTAAAAGTCCACAGGTTAGGGGGCGCATATTGCTTGCCTTGCCCCGGGCGCTGACAACCCACGCTACGCCACTGCATAGCGATCCTTGCACCCTTTACATAGCGATTCTTGTACCTTGTACATAGCGATCCTTGTACCCTGTACATAGTGATCCTTGTACCCTGTACATAGCGATCCTTGTACCCTGTACATAGCCATCCTTGTACCCCCTACATAGCGATCCTTGCACCCTGTACATAGCGATCCTTACACCCCCTACATAGCGATCCTTGCACTCTGTACATAGCGATCCTTACACCCTGTACATAGCGATCCTTGTACCCTGTACATAGCGATCCTTGCACCCTGTACATAGCGATCCTTGCACCCTTTACATAGCTATCCTTGTGCCTTGTACATAGCGATACTTGCACCCTGTACATAGCGATCCTTGCACCCTGTACATAGCGATCCTTGTACCCTGTACATAGCGATCCTTACACCCTGTACATAGCGATCCTTGTACCCTGTACATAGTGATCCTTGCACCCCCTACATAGTGATCCTTGCACACTGTACATAGCGATCCTTGCACCCTGTACATAGCAATCCTTGCACCCTGTACATAGCGATCCTTGCACCCTGTACATAGCGATCCTTGTACATAGCGATCCTTGCACCCTGTACATAGCGATCCTTGCACCCTGTACATAGCGATCCTTGTACCCTGTACATAGCCATCCTTGTACCCCCTACATAGTGATCCTTGCACCCTGTACATAGCGATCCTTACACCCCCTACATAGCGATCCTTGCACTCTGTACATAGCGATCCTTACACCCTGTACATAGCGATCCTTGCACCCTGTACATAGCGATCCTTGTACCTTGTACATAGCGATCCTTGCACCCTTTACATAGCTATCCTTGTACCTTGTACATAGCGATCCTTGTACCCTGTACATAGCGATCCTTACACCCTGTACATAGCGATCCTTACACCCTGTACATAGCGATCCTTGTACCCTGTACATAGCGATCCTTGCACCCTTTACATAGCGATCCTTGTACCATGTACATAGCGATCCTTGCACCCTGTACATAGCGATCCTTGCACCCTGTACATAGCGATCCTTGTACCCTGTACATAGCAATCCTTGCACCCTGTACATTGCAATCCTTGCACCCTGTAAATTGCGATCCTTGTACCCTGTACATAGCCATCCTTGTACCCCCTACATAGTGATCCTTGCACCCTGTACATAGCGATCCTTACACCCCCTACATAGCGATCCTTGCACCCTGTACATAGCGATCCTTGTACCATGTACATAGCGATCCTTGTACCCTTTACATAGCGATCCTTGTACCCTGTACATAGCGATCCTTGCACCCTGTACATAGCGATCCTTGCACCCTGTACATAGCGATCCTTACACCCTGTACATAGCGATCCTTGCTCCCTGTACATAGCAATCCTTGCACCCTGTGCATAGCGATCCTTGCACCCTGTACATAGCGATCCTTGCACCCTGTACATAGCGATCCTTGTACCCTGTACATAGCGATCCTTGCACCCTTTACATAGCTATCCTTGTGCCTTGTACATAGCGATACTTGCACCCTGTACATAGCGATCCTTGTACCCTGTACATAGCGATCCTTGTACCCTGTACATAGCGATCCTTACACCCTGTACATAGCGATCCTTGTACCCTGTACATAGTGATCCTTGCACACTGTACATAGCGATCCTTGCACCCTGTACATAGCGATCCTTGCACCCTGTACATAGCGATCCTTGCACCCTGTACATAGCAATCCTTGCACCCTGTACATAGCGATCCTTGTACATAGCGATCCTTGCACCCTGTACATAGCGATCCTTGCACCCTGTACATAGCCATCCTTGTACCCCCTACATAGTGATCCTTGCACCCTGTACATAGCGATCCTTACACCCCCTACATAGCGATCCTTGCACTCTGTACATAGCGATCCTTACACCCTGTACATAGCGATCCTTGTACCCTGTACATAGCGATCCTTGCACCCTGTACATAGTGATCCTTGTACCCTGTACATAGCGATCCTTGCACCCTTTACATAGCTATCCTTGTACCTTGTACATAGCGATCCTTGTACCCTGTACATAGCGATCCTTACACCCTGTACATAGCGATCCTTGTACCCTGTACATAGCGATCCTTGTACCCTGTACATAGCGATCCTTGTACCCTGTACATAGCGATCCTTGCACCCTTTACATAGCGATCCTTGTACCCTGTACATAGCGATCCTTGCACCCTGTACATAGCGATCCTTGCACCCTGTACATTGCGATCCTTGTACCCTGTACATAGCCATCCTTGTACCCCCTACATAGTGATCCTTGCACCCTGTACATAGCGATCCTTACACCCCCTACATAGCGATCCTTGCACCCTGTACATAGCGATCCTTGTACCATGTACATAGCGATCCTTGTACCCTTTACATAGCGATCCTTGTACCCTGTACATAGCGATCCTTGCACCCTGTACATAGCGATCCTTGCACCCTGTACATAGCGATCCTTACACCCTGTACATAGCGATCCTTGCTCCCTGTACATAGCAATCCTTGCACCCTGTGCATAGCAATCCTTGCACCCTGTACATAGCGATCCTTGCTCCCTGTACATAGCAATCCTTCCACCCTGTGCAGTGGCGGTTCTACATTAAATTGCTCCCCGGGCAAGACGCACATGAGCTGAGCTCCGCTCCTGTATCATCCTGATCTCTCATCCTGTGTGCCTTTCACTACCCGACCTATACCTGCTGTCCATGGGGAGATCGCCGCCAACCCTGGGATCATGTCACTGCTGTGGAAAGCTTCCTCAGCTGCCCTGCAGCTAGACAAATTTTGCCGGCAGGAGCGTGACACGGCGCAGCCCGTGAATGGTCATACTATTTTACTGCTAATACGGGATCCTGTAAGATTCTAGTACCTTTGGTACCCTTATTGCCCATTTTCCTTTTCATATTGCGTCCCACCTTTTTAGTTAGGTGGAACGCATATACCTTTAAGCCGTATGACATCATCACTGAGCGCCGCTCTGAGCGGCTATTTCAATCGCCGGCTTTCTCTCTCAGGTTGTTCGTTCAAACCGCATGCTTACAAGCCTTGTCTTATGCTGCCGGAGCCTCCAGCTATTCTCTTTACCTGGAACAGACCGGAACCTCGATACTGATCCCGTATCTCGCTACCGGATCACTCCCTCACTACCGGACCCCTCTACTTACTAACCTTACTAGTGATAAGTACCCCACAGGGGATTCCTCCATAACAAACTTACACTATCTACTTCTGCACATTAAGGACTGTTACTATCTATGCATTACTAATTCTATCATCTGCACTGTTACATAGATTGCTAGCTCTTGAGTCTACTACCATCTATCCTTGCACTGGGTTAGTCTCTCCTGTATATCATCTGCTGTCCTTACCACCTATTACCATACATGATTACTAACCTATCTGCATCCTACCTATTACCGTCTACTACTCTCCTGAACATTACTATCAAGTGCTTATCATTGCTATCACTGCTCACCCCCGTCCCTTCAGCACATCACCTCTATACTGTCATATACATCCTATCACTCCAGGAACATCTTATTGAGTGTGTGTATATCTGTATGCTGAAGCAGGCGGGTCCACAGTGATGAGTCTGGAGAGTTGGATCTGGTAATTCAACACATCTCTACATGACTACTGAGGGGAGATTCTGCAGCTGCAAATCCAGCTTACTATAAAAACGCAGGAGCGTTACAGATCCACAGATGCGGCCCTAGTATGGGAGGCTTTTAAGCTGCATTTTTGGGCCACCGCCTGAAAAAAATGTCCCACTCTCTCATTACAAATGCACAATGTTGTGGAAATTTTGATAGACATTTTAGTTAAATAGTCATTATGTCTCCCAGTGTCGGTTTTACCGATAATCGATATTCACAGTCATTTCTGCTCATCTCTGCACATGGCTGTGTTTCTACATAGGCACTGCCCATTGTACTTTCTGTGATTGGTGGTTGTGAAGCCACTCCCTGTAACTTCCTTTTGTTCAGTTGCTGTAAATAAACCAAGCCCTGCCCTCACACAGAACACCCAGAGGATAGAAGACACAGGAAGCACACACACACACACACACACAAGCTCACACAGCCATTTCATCCATGAAGAGACATAAACTTTCACACACAAACACTTGCTCTTACACACATGCACACACATACATATCCAATGGAGAGAGACCTGGCAGATGGCATCAAAATGACCCAGCGCGTCTGTTCCTTTGTCGCCGAGCGCTTGGTAAATCGTTATACAGGAGAGCGGTACAATTGTACTTTTCAGTACAAGCTATTAATGGAGCTTGGTGCGTAATAATCTTGAGCGCACTGAAGCGGGTTTCTATGCTCCAAGCCCTATTAATTTCCACGACAACAAGCCCACTTGACCTTGCTGACGGACGCTTGCTCCAACGCCCCATCGCCGGAGAATATATCGGCGCTTAAATCCCATACCGTCTGGTCGACCAACTGCTCTATGAGAAAGCCAAACAGAAGCTATTCTTTTGCAAACAGCGGGTGTTTCAACAGGATGATGAGCAGGCGAGCAGACTGCTGGCCTACTTGGCTCATCAGGATACTAGCCCTCCGGTGGTGGTGCAGCTGCGCAGATCTGATGGGTCCAGCATTTCTGACCCGCCGCTGGTGGCTGCAGAATTTTGCTCCTACTATGCCACGCTGTATGCCTCTCAGAAGACTATTACTGCCCAGGAGACTCGTGTGTTCCTCCAGCGTATCTCATTCCGTCTGTTGTCGAGATCCCAGTGGGATGAGTTAGATGATCCCTTGTGTAATGTTCTGGTACCTCTGGTACCCCTATTCCATTTTCCAGTTCAGTGTATGCTTCCCACCATTCTCTTCTGGTAGGTGCGCATACACCTTTAAGACCGATGCTGTCATCACTGAGCGCCGCAGAGCGGCTATTTCAACCGCCGGCGTTCTCACTCACATGTTCGTTCAACCTGCCTTGAAGCTCATATGCTCACAAGCGTACCTCGCTGTCGGAACCTCGCTACTGATCCCTGTATCCAGCTACCGGATCACTCGCTCATACCGAACCTCTCTACTACTGCTTGCTATTAGTGATAAGTACCCCGCAGGGGAATCCTCCATAAACCTTCCTACTAAAGCTTACACTATCTAGCTCTGCATATTAAGGACTGTTACTATCATCTGCACTATTGTTTAGATTGCTAGCTCTTGAGCCTACTAACATCTATCCTTGCACTGGGTTAGTCTCTCCTGTATGTCATCTGCTATCCTACCACCTACTACCATACATGATTGCTAACCTATCTGCATCCTACCTGTTACCATCTATACTCTCATGAACATTTCTCTCCAGTGCTGTTCACCTATTGTCACTGTTCATACCTGTCTCTTTAGCTCATCACCACTATACTGCTATATACATCTATCACTCCAGGAACATCTTATTGAGTGTGTATATTTGTATGCTGAATCAGACAGACCACAGTGATGAGTCTTGGGAGTTGGAATTGGTATTTCAACGTATCTCTACATGACTGCTGAGTGGAGTTTTTCTGCAGCTGCAAATCCATCTTGTTTCAGAAAACGCAGGAGCGTTACAGATTGAACTAACCCAAAATGGATTCAGCAGATTTACCCACTCAAGTGACACAATTAAAACAACAAGTGACTGCGTTAATACACGCTCTTACTGAATTAAAAGAAGACAATCGGTGAAAGCAGTGGGATGGAGGGAGGAGCCTGCTTGTGGCGCCAACTCCGACGGCCCGCTTGGTTTCTGGACCGCCGCCCAGAGAGATGAGTTAGGGAACGCTCGCTCCCCCGGCCTGGAGGCCCGCCTAGCTGGAATCCTCTGCGCCCCCCCCCGTTCACCCGACGGCCCGCACCGGTCCTGATCGTGGATCTGGTTTGAGGTGTGGAGGAAGGAGGACAAGCGCCCCGGGTCCCTCGTGTCCGGCCGGGATCGGCTGTCCCCCGGCGGGGTGGCCGCCGAGTGCTGCAGTTGCGGGAATGCTGGGAGAGCCGGCGTCCAGGAGAGAAGGACCTGGTTGGTTTGGACACCGCTGGGTGGCTAGTGCTGGAGGGATCCAGTCTGGAGAGACCCAGTAGTATTGGAGACCATAACTACCCCCTCCATACCTCAGCACAAGGAACTCCACAGAATAGCCGAAGGGGACTGGTGAGAGGGGAAACCCCCCAGAATTTTCTTATGTGTGATCTCAAAACCAGCTTTCCCTGAAAGTACTGTCATATTGTCATACTATCATCCATGAGAGTATAGCTTAAGAGCTAACGAGACTGTTTTTGAAAAATGTGCGGGACTCTGCTTACTTAGGTGTGAGGGGAAACCCCCCAGAATTGTCTTACGTTTGATCTCAAATACCAGCTCTTCCTGAAAGCATTGTCATATTACCATCTATGAGTGTACAGCTTAATGAGACAGCGGGACTGTTCTAAAAAATGTGCGGGACTCTGCTTATTTAACCACTTAAGCCCCGGAAGATTTTACCCCCATTCCGACCAGGGGGTATTTTGCGATTCGGCACTGCGTGACTTTAACGGACAATTGCGCGGTCGTGCGACGCTGTACCTAAACGAATTTAGGCGTCCTTTTTTTCCCACAAACAGAGCTTTCTTTTGGTGGTATTTGATCACCTGTGCGATTTTTTGATCACGCGCTATAAACAAAAAAAGAGCGTCAATTTTGCAAAAATAGCAATATTTTTCACATTTTTTTATATGAAATTCCCCCAAAAAAAATTTAAAAATCAAAATTTTTTTACTTTTTCGGCCAATTTGTTTTATGCTACCTATGTTTGGTAAAAAAAAAAAATCGCAAAAAGCGTATTTTGATTGGTTTGCGCAAAAGTTATTGCGTTTACTAACAAAGGGAAATATTTCTGTCATTTTTGTTGTTTTTTTTTTAACGTGTAATGGCGGCGATCTGCGATTTTTTTTGCGGTACTGCGACATTGGGGCAGACAGATCGGACCCTTGACTGACATTTTTGACACTTTTGGGGTTACCAGTGACATTTCTACAGTAATCAGTGCTATATATATGCACTGTTACTGTAAAAATACACTGGTAGTGAAGGGGTTAACTTTATTTGGGAGGGAGGGGCTGTGTGTATCCCTAGGGGCGTGCTTTCTACTGTGATTGGCTGGGGCTTGAGCTGTATGGACACTGATCAACGGATCTACATACTATATCCGAGTGATCAGTATCCTAACAGCAAGGAGAATGACAGGCAGCTTGTTTACACAGGCTGCCTGACATTCTCCCTCTCCCCCGCCGATCGCCGAGTGACCGGCGGACATCGGGTCCGCCGGTCACACGCGCGGGGGGGTCCGTGACCACGCGGGAGCGCGCGGGAGCTCCCTAGACCCTCACAAGCTAGTGACGTAGCCCTACGTCACTTTGCCTGTGAGGGGCTGACTGCCGACGTAGATCGGCGTTAGGCAGTCGGCAAGTGGTTAAGTGAGAGGGGAAACCCCCCAGAATTTTTTTTTTTTTTTTTGCGTTTGATCTTAATATCAGCCTCCCCTGAAAGTACTGCTATATTATCATTCATGAGTATATAGCTTAAGAGTTAGCGGGACTGGTTTGAAAAAATGTATGGGACTCTGCTCACTTAGGGGGAGGGGAAACCCCCCAGAATTCTCTTTCGTTTGATTTAAATACCGGCCTTCCCTGGAAGCATAGTCATATTGTCTTCTATGAGTATACGGCTTAAGAGATGGCGGGACTGTTTTGAAAAGTGTACGGGACTTTGCCTGCTTGAATGAGAGGGGAAACCCCCCAGAATTTTCTTACGTTCGATTTCAATACCAGCCATCCCTGAAAGCATTTCTATAGTATCATTCACGAGTGAACAGCTTAAGAGCTAGTGGGACTGTTTTGAAAAATGTGCGGTACTCTGCTTACTTAAGTGAGTGGGGAAACCCCCCAGGTTTCTCTTACGTTTGATCTAAATACCAGCCCTCCCTGAAAGCATTGTCATATTATCATCTATGAGTGTACAGCTTAATGAGACAGCGGGACCGTTCTGAAAAATGTGTGGGACTCTGCTTACTTAAGTGAGAGGGGAAACCCCCCAGAATTTTCTTGCGTTGGATCTCAATATCAGCCTTCCCTGAAAGCACTGTTATATTATCATTCATGAGTGTACAGCTTAAGAACTAGCGGGACTGTTGTGTAAAAAATGTGGGACTCTGCTTACTTAAGTCACTGAATAATACATATGATACCTAGTTTATACTGACAATAGAGACATAAGAGGAAGTTATACTGTGGGTTTATCCCCCAGAGCCGAATCCAAAATGAGAAATAAACCGGCAAAAGAAGTAGCAGGGAAACCTGCAAAAATTACAGCAAGCCCAGGAACAATCGAAAAGTACATGACACCTGAGGGAAAAGGGCAAAATACACAGCCAGAGAATCAACCGGTCGTAAGACCCAAACAAAATACAGAGGGAACTAAGAAAATTAAGAATCAAAAGCATATAGAAGCAAGTGGAGAAGAAAGCCTACAAGTGTCAAGAGAAAGTAGTTTAACAATAGAAGATGGAGATATGAATAGAGAAGATGAACTCAGTGAAAAAGATTATCCACCATCAAAATCTGAAATGAGGGAAATGTTTGCAAGCCTTGAAAGATCCATCAAAGCGGAGATGGCTACTCTACACGTCGACTTTGGGCATATCTTGGGTAGAGTAGAAGAAACAGAAGAGAAGGTGGAGTCCCATGGAAAAGAGTTAAAAAACCTAAAAGATCAAATGAGGAAAATGAAAATGGAGCAGAGAAATATGTTATACAAGATCGAAGATCAGGAGAACAGAAATCGAAGAAAAAATCTGAGAATAAGAGGATTACCAGAGAAAGGATCGACAGAAAACTTAGAAGAAACTCTGGAGAAGTTATTTAACCCTTTGCTGGGAAAGGCGATCACAGATAAAATTAAATTTGAAAGAATACATAGGTTGCGTAAACCAACTAATTTACCAAAAGAAAAAACAAGAGACGTGATTGCAAGATTCCATAAGTATGAGACAAGGGCCCAGATCTGGGAGAAAATGAGAGATGGACGTGAATTAAAATATGATGGGGAGGACATTCAGATTTTCCCAGACCTGGCAAAAGAAACAATTAATAGAAAACGCATCCTTAGACCAATGGTAGATGTACTAAAGAAAAATGATATACAGTACTTCTGGAACTTCCCAGCAGGTTTAGGAGTGAGAAGAGATGGAAGAACAGTACTCCTTAGATACCCAGAGGAAACTAAAGTTTTTTGTGAAGCAGTAAATATCCCACTCATAGACATTCCAGGCTGGACAGACCAGGAGTTTCTGGAAGAAGAAGTTGATGAAGGAGAGTCGAACCAGTGGAAACAGAAGAAAAAGCTGAAAACAAGGAGGATGAAAAAGGACTGGGGGGACCGGGGGGATTGGGGGAGAGGGAGGAGGGCTGGCGGGAGTAGGGAAGAAGGGGAGGAGCAAGTAAGAATATAAAACGGGTGGCCCTACGGAGATCAGCGGGCCGTCACCATCAGACCCAACACTAGGGAAGATGGGAGGGAACGGTGACCACTGGCAGAGCTCGACCTCGGCCACAAGTCGATTGGAAAGGGAGGAAGGGGAATCGACAACCCTGATGGAGGGACCAGGAATAGATATGCCCCCACAAGGAAGGGAGAGGGAGGGGAGGAAAAGAGGGGTGGGGGTAACGAATAGGGGGGGGAGGGTAGGGGTGGGAGGAGGAAAGGGAAAGAAAGAGGGAAAAAGAAGTTAATAGATTCAATCGTCTCCTATAAGAAAATACAAGAATTAAGAGAACCCATAAGGCAAGAAAAGAAACAATGGTTATAGTCAATATATTATCTTATAATGTCCGAGGTTTAAACTCTCCAGAAAAAAGGAAAAAAATTCTAAAAGAAATTAGTTATTTGAAAGCAGATTTGACATTCTTACAGGAGACTCATTTATCTCACGCATCTAATATTAGATTATACTCTAAGAGCCACCCTACCTGGTATTACGCGGACTCACCCGGGAGGAAGTCCAAGGGAGTAGCCATTGGCATTTCTAGGGGCCTTGGATTTGCTCTAGAGTCGAGAATGGTAGACCCAGAGGGAAGATACCTCTTTTTAAGAGGAAAAATAGGAGATGAAGATTTGACCCTAGTAAATATATATAGTCCTAATGAGAGACAAGTAGACTTCCTGGGTAAAGTACTGGGAAAATTAATGGAGTTTAAAAAGGGAGGAGTCATACTGGCAGGGGACCTCAATCTCTGCCTCGACCCTAAAGTAGATACCACATCAAAAACGCTACGGATAAATAAAGTACAGGCAAAGAAAATAAAGGAAAAATTATTTACTAATCAATTGGCAGATATTTGGAGAATCCTCCATCCGAAAGATAGAGATTTTACATGCTACTCAAGTGTACATGGAACATACTCAAGATTGGATTATATACTAATCGAACATAGGTGGATCGAAAGGGTAAGCGAGGCAGAGATTGGGGTCAAGACTTGGTCGGACCATACCCCCATTACGGTAAAAATAAAAATGGCGAAAGAGCGGCCTAGGATGGATGCTTGGAAAATAAACGAAGAGATTCTTGGAGATAAAAAGTGGGAAAAAGAAATAGTGAAAGAGTTGGAATTCTATTTTCAAATAAAAGATGTACCAAAAGACATAGTATGGGAAGCTCATAAAGCTTATATGAGGGGCATATTTATCTCAAAGGGGGCCCAAAGGAAAAAAGAAAGAATAAAATGTAGCACCACCCCCGCAGGAGCTGCTGATTATGTTATTGGGTCTACGCCCTGCCTAACAACCCTATAGAACTGGCTCGATCCCTCCTCAGGCACAACTGACCCAGAATAGGACTGGACTATAAAAGGAATACACAGGTTGGAATATAATACTTCAGTATGCAACAGTGACTTATTACCTTCTTGGTGGTAGTCCTTCTGGGTGACACAATAGAACAGCACACAGGATTGTAATTAACCAAAGCTTAATTTACTGTATATCAAATTGAACAAGGGAGATACAATGAAACACAGTTTCTTAAAATGGGTCACTTAAATCAGCTTTAAAAGATAAAAGAAATACCCCACACTACCCCCTCATTGATGCTAGACACAGTACCAGATAAGTAGGCCTATCTGAGTCCCTTCTCCAAAGTCCTCTTCCCTCTTCTTCTTGAATCTTCGCTAGCACTGGAACTGCGCAGATATATTTGTAATCCGCATTAGGAGTGAAGATCAAGAGAGAGAAAAAGAACAGTGGACTGTTGATTGTTACTGCAGGGTGTCTGTGTAGCTGAGCGGTAACTTCCGTGAGTGCGGTAGGCCTCTGGCGGCTCCTTTAAAGTTATTATTGATTGTCTAAGAGTGTCTTGAAGTGATATGCTAATCTACCCCGGGGTATATCACCTTCTATTGCGCTATCGCTATATGTAAGTAAAGCCACTTCCTTGACAGACAAAGTCAGTCTTTTTGGGCAAGTGCCCTCTCACCACAGGAGTTTCCCTTTCGCGCGCTCCACTGCGATCTCAGTCCTTTGGCTCGATAGCAGCCTCGCGGGGTCTTTCTAGTGGACGGCTCCGGTCTCTGCGAACAGCGGTAAGAGGCTCCGGGAATGTGTCTCGTGCTTAAGATGGGACGGTTCAACGTCGTCACTGCAGGCTTAGAGGCTTTGGCCTAATATCCAGCATCAGTCCTCAGCTCCAGCTTCTTAGTTCCTCGGAGTCCAGCGCAGAAGAGAGCGAGCTTGGCTCCTCCCTTCCTTTAAATAACTTCCCCCATAACTCTGTGCGGTGCAGCCGTGCACCCTGGATCTTACAATGCCCACTGGGAGATGTAGTCTCTTCATCTAGCCAAAAAAAGAAGTCACAGCCCGGGAAATTCCATGCAGCTACCACTAGAGGGAGCCTGTTCCTTCTCACATATCAACAGTTCTTTAGGCATATTTAACCCCGCTACAAAAAGATAAGATTAGGCTAATGACAGAAGTACATCAATTAGAGCAAAAACATAAAAATACACAAGATATATTAATAAATAATTTACTTGAGGTAAAAAGAGAAGAATTGAAAGATCTGCTAGAACAGGAAATAAAGCAGGAAATGAAAAGATGTATAAAAGAAAAATACATTGAAAGTAATAAGGTTGGGAAAAACCTAGCAAAAATCCTGAAAAAGAAGAAAGGAAAAAATTTTGTAGATAAAATTAAAAATAAAAATGGGGAAATAATTCAAACAACGACAGGAATAGCCAAAGAATTCCAAAACTACTATGCAAACCTCTATGCAGTAAAGAAAGGTGAGATACAGGGGAATGAAACAGAAAGGAGGGAGAAAATCAAAAAATACCTTGTAGACGCAGGATTGACAAAGATAGATGAGGAAAAATTAGCATTCTTAGAAAGACCAATCTCAGAACAAGAAATAGAGAGAGCCATTAAAGAAACGAGTCTAGGTAAAAGCCCAGGACCAGATGGGTTTACCATAAGTTATTATAAAAAATTTAAGGACATTCTAATCCCAAGATTTAAAGAATATATAAACGGAATAGGGACTCAGTACGAGATGAGTAGAGAGGCCCTGTCAGCATCAATCACAGTTATACGGAAAGAGGGAAAAGACCCCTTACTATGTTCTAGTTTTAGACCCATCTCCCTACTTAATGTTGATACTAAATTATTCACAAAAATATTGGCCACTAGAATGAAGAACCTAATGGGGGAGTGGATACACAATGATCAAGTAGGATTCATCCCGGGGAGACAGGGACGGGACAATGGGATAAAAAAAATACTGTTGATTGACCAAATGGCAAAAAGTAGAGCTCCCAGTCTACTCCTGTCAATAGATGCGGAAAAAGCATTTGACAGGGTAGACTGGGAGTTCATGATAAATACCCTAGTGGAGTTGGGAATAAAACCTAGAATGTTGGCTTGGATTAAAACCTTGTATAATCAACCAACTGCAAAGGTAAAGGTCAATGGAGCTTTGTCAGACCCGTTTAAAATGCTCAATGGAACAAGACAAGGATGTCCCTTGTCTCCGATGTTATTTGTCCTATCCCTGGAACCATTATTGGCAACCATTAGGAATAGTGTGGACATCGGGGGCATAAGGATGGGACAAGTGGAGCATAAGGTGTCTGCCTTTGCAGATGATATCCTGCTTTATATAAGTAATCCGAGGATCACTTTGCCTAACATAATTAAAACAATGAAACAATATGGAGAGCTATCCAACTTAAAAATTAATCAAAAAAAATCAGAAATATTAAATATCAATATCCCCAAACAAGAAGAGGAGATGTTAAAAAAAGAATTTCAGTTCAACTGGAGAAAAGATGAGATTAAATATTTAGGGATTAAATTAACCCCAACTCCAGAAAAACTCTACAAAACTAATTTTCTACAACTCCTGAATGAAATAAGAACAGAATTAAATAGATTATCTCCAAGAATTTGTTCCTGGATAGGGAGAATAAATACGATAAAAATGATAATCCTGCCTAAAATTATATACAAATTCCAGATGATTCCAATCCCATTACCCCAAGTATTTTTTAAAACACTTATAAGTTTAATATCCCGTTTTATTTGGAAATATAAAAAGCCAAGGGTAAAGTTTACTACACTTTGTAAAGGAAAGGGACAAGGGGGATTAGCACTACCCGATTTTAAAAATTATTATTTTGCATCAATACTCACAAGGGTGATAGAATGGACAAAAAAAAATAGTGATAGAAATTGGGTGGCAATAGAAAGCACGATGAGTGATACAGACTTAGCAAAAGCTATATGGATACCTTCGAGGTTTAGAAATTTGGACACTAATACTCATATAATCACACGACATGCTATTAAAGTTTGGGATAATATACACAAAAAAGAAAATTGGAAGCACAATTCACCACTGATCCCTTTACAGGGCACAAAATTTTTCGCACCAGGGGAGGAGAAGGAATTAGGCAAATGGATAGAAGAAGGAGAAGCACGATTGGGGGATATAGTAGAGAAGGGGAAAATCATAACCTTGGCAGAGTTAAAACAAAGGAAAGAAAACTGGAAGATAAATGAGTGGAGGTATATTCAGTTAAGGCACTTCACATTGACATTACCTCAGCCACTGAGAGATATGAATGACCTCCGCCCTTTTGAGCAACTATGTCTTAAGGATAAGATAATAAATAATATTTCGAATGTGTATAAAATACTGTTAACAATAACGAAAGAGAGAGGACTATCATTAAAAGAAAAATGGGAAAGGGACCTCGGCCCCTGTAGTAACAACAAACAGTGGGATAGGAGCCTTCAATTAGTACATAGATCAGCGATAGACACCAACACTGAGGAGATGAACTATAAACTGCTTACAAGGTGGTATAACACTCCCGATAAGGTAGGTAGAATCCAGGTAGAGAGCTCAAGATTTTGCTGGAGGGAATGCCAGATGGTAGGGACTATAGCCCATATATGGTGGGAGTGCCCAAAAATCAAAATGTTCTGGAGAGAAGTTATAGAACTGATAAGTAAAATTACTAAAATAGATATTCCTTTGGATCCTTGGAAATGCCTATTTCATGGAACTCATATGTCAGTGAAACAATATAAACAAACATTACTCCCTCACTTATTAAATTCAGCTAAGAGCCTAATTCCCTTAAACTGGCAAAAAGAAGAACCTCCCTCAAGTAAAGACTGGTTGATTAAAGTAGAAAAAACTAGAAAGTTAGAACAATTGAGAACCTGGGAAGAGGAGGAACAGGGGAATAGAGAGGAAATTTGGGATGAATGGCAAGAATTTAAGGATACAAGGGAATACAGAGAAATAATAGGAGTCGAATGATAAGAAGAGATGGGGGGGGGGGGGGGATAAGGGAGGGAGGAGGGAAAAAGGGGGTAAAAGGTAATATGTGAAAAATGTGTATGGAAAAATTCTCCAGTGATTGGAGTGTTGTAAATATTTTTTTTACCTGAAAAATTTAATAAAGAAATATAAAAAAAAAAAAAAGAAGACAATCAGGCTCTGAAGCAGCAGGTAACCCGTCTATCACAACTTGCCGCTGCTCAGCCCCCTGAACCCAAAATAAATCCTCCTCTATTGTTTACAGGTGATCGCAAAAAATGTAGAATTCAAAAATGCCTGTCAGTTACTTTTCTTGCTAAAACCTCGTACCTACCATACTGATCATATCAAAGTCTGTACTATTAATTCATACCTAACGGGTGATCCACGGGCCTGGGCAGACTCTCTCTTTGAGAAAAATGATCAGCTTCTCAACTCCTATGCTTTATTTCTAGCGGAACTCGCTAGTCTATATGATGACCCCAATAGGCAGAGTACTGCCGATATTCAATTGAGGTCCTTGAAACAAGGTAGGAGACCTGTAGAAGACTCTGTAGCAGAGTTCAAAAGATGGACCCTTGATTCAGGGTGGAATGATACATCTCTGAGAACTCAATTTAGACTCGGCCTATCAGAAGCCGTTAAAGACGAGCTCGCCCGAGCGGATTTACCGGACACCCTGGATGCTTTGATACAACTCAGTATCAACATAGACAGGAGGCTGCGAGAAAGAAAGGCTGAAAAAATGGGAATGGCATTGTCCAGTCCTTCTCGGATTTCGGCCGTTGACCATACTCCTATGGAGGTAGGAACCATACGCCCACCTTTATCAACTACTGAAAGAGCCAGGAGACGATCCAGTAATCTTTGCTTGTACTGCGCATCCCCGGATCACATGATAAGCGTCTGTCCCCTTGTCCGCAAAAAAGAGGGTGAGTGTTCACATGTCCTCCTAGGGGGATTGACAACTTCATTTACTAACCCTTATCTTTTTGTTCGTTTAACATTGCAGTGGGACCAGACTAGGATTACCACTAAGGCCATGATCGACACAGGATCTTGCGTTAATTATATCGATATACGTTTTGCTACTTTAAATAAAGTACCTATTATTTCAAAACCTAAGCCTGTCTCTGTGAGTCTTATTAACGGTATTCCGTTATCTTCTGGCCCAATCACTAATCAGACACAAGCACTCCTAGTCACCACTAACGAGTCTCATACGGAGACCACTACCTTCGACCTATTATCTTCGCCCCACTTTCCCATTGTTTTGGGACTTCCCTGGTTACACACACATCAACCAACCATAGATTGGAAGAAACGGACCCTAACCTTCCTCTCTTACTATTGCGAGAGTACGTGTAACCTCCCGTCTTATGGAAAGATCCTGTCTGTGGTGTCAGATGAGATTGCACCACTATGCTATCAGGATCTGTCCGAAGTTTTTCTTGAGAAAAATGCTCAAGTACTGCCTCCCCATAGGGATTATGATTGCACTATTGATCTACTCCCAAATAGTAAACTGCCTTTTGGTCATGTTTATCCTCTTTCGCAGGATGAACTTTCCCATCTCAAGGAATACTTGGATGAGAATTTGACAAAAGGTTTTATTAGACCTTCCACTTCTTCCACAGCTGCAGGACTTTTTTTTGTCCGCAATAAAGACTCAAGTCTCAGGCCTATTATCGACTATAGGCAATTGAACGCCATTACAGTAAAAGATCGCTATCCTTTGCCACTTATCCCTGAACTCATTGAACAAGTGCGTGGAGCTACCTACTTTTCAAAATTGGACCTGAAAGGGGCATACAATCGAATCCGAATCCGTGATGGAGATGAGTGGAAGACAGCATTCAGAACCAGATACGGATTGTTCGAATATCTTGTAATGCCATTTGGGCTATGTAACGCTCCCGCAGCTTTCCAACGATTCATAAACGATATCTTTAGAGACTTACTTGATGTCTGTGTTGTGGTATATCTGGACGATATACTTATTTATTCACGATCCTTGTCTGAACATATAAAACATGCAAGACTTGTGTTATCCAGATTACTCACACACAATCTATACGTGAAACTAAAAAAATGCTTATTTCATAAAGGAGAAGTATTATTCCTAGGATACATCATATCCAAAACAGGAATCAAGATGGATACGAGTAAGATATCCTGTATTCAGGATTGGCCTATACCAACCACCCGCAAAGCACTACAGCGATTCCTTGGATTTTCAAACTTCTATAGAAAGTTCATCAAGAACTTCTCTGCCATTGTGAGACCTCTCACACAACTCACAAGTATTAAGAAACCATTTAAATGGTCAGATGAAGCAAATGAAGCTTTTTGCTTGTTAAAAACAAACTTTACCTCTGCTCCCATACTACGCCATCCAGACCCATCCCTCCAATACATTCTGGAAGTAGATGCGTCAAATATGGCAGTAGGAGCAGTACTCTCCCAACGACCAACGAATACTTCACCACTCCATCCAGTCGCCTTCTTCTCTAAATCTCTAAGCAGCCCAGAGGTGAATTACCCAGTGGGTGAAAAGGAACTACTTGCTATAAAACTGGCTCTGGAGAATTGGCGACATCTACTTGAAGGCACCCGATTACCAATACTCATATATACAGATCATAAAAATCTTCAATATCTTCAGACTAACAAAACCCTCTCTCACCGGCAGGTAGGATGGTCACTATTCTTCCTAAGATTTAACTTCCTAGTGACCTACACACCTGCAGACAAGAATAAAAAAGCAGATGCGCTATCACGATTAACTGAAGATAATTGCTCCGAAATCCCTTCCGTTCCTATAATACCCTACAAGCGTATTATTGGGGTTGTCCGTTCCTTGAAGGAAGAGATTCTGCACAGTATAGGTTTGGATTCACCTCCACCACAACTAAGTGCTGATGCAGAAGGCTTCCTCTACTACAACGACAAACTCTACATACCCCCTACTATGCGCACCAAGATCTTGGAATTGTCACATGATGTGCCTATGGCAGGACATATGGGTATGACAAAGACCCTTAATTTGCTTACCAGGCAGTTTTGGTGGCCTGATATGAAGACATCTATACAAAAATTTGTCTCTTCATGCAACGTCTGTGCCAGGTCCAAAATTGATACTACAAAACCATCCGGTCTACTAGGCAGTCTACCAATACCCCAGACTCCATGGGAAGTTGTGTCCTTGGACTTTATAGTAGAACTACCACCTTCCAAAGGATTTAATACCATTTTAGTGTCAGTGGACCATCTGACAAAGATGGCACATTTCGTTGCTATTCGCAGACTACCTTCGTCCAAACAAACAGCGGAACTACTGATGAAACATGTCTTTAAGTTACATGGAATTCCAAAAACTCTTTTGTCTGACCGTGGATCACAATTCATCTCCAAGTTTTGGCAAGAACTATGTCACATACTACGAATTGAGCGAAAGCTCACTTCTCCCTACCATCCTCAGACCAACGGACAGACTGAAAGAGTCAACCAGTGCATCGAGCAATATTTACGTTGCTACACATCAATCATACCTACAGGATGATTGGGTGGATCTCCTCCCTCTGGCAGAATTTGCCTACAACAACGCAACCCACAGTACCACCAAACAGAGTCCGTTCTACTTGAACTATGGGTTTCATCCCACTATTCTTCCACCACGCATCCTTCCATCAAGTAACCCAGTAGCCTCAGACTATCTTACCCAAATAAAAGACTCTCTGGGTTTACTTAATACTACCATCTCACACGCTCATAGTCAACAAAAAAAGTACTATGACCTTCGTAGAAGACCTTCTCCTTTGTATGCTATTGGGGACCTCGTTTGGCTATCGACAAAAAACTTAAGATTGAAGATCCCTAGCAAAAAGCTTGGGCCTCTATTCTTGGGACCCTTCCCAATCAGGAAACTTATTGGAAAAGCTGCAGTACAGCTCACATTACCAACAGACCTCAAGATACATCCCATCTTCCATGTGTCGCTACTGAAGCCCCATGTTCCTGACCAAGGAATAAGGCCTACCATCCCACCTCCACCTCCTGTACAAGTTGAAGGCGGAGAAGAATATGAGATAAAGGAGATTCTGGATTCTCGTATCCACAGAAGAAGACTCCAATATCTAGTACGATGGAAGAACTATGGGCCCCAAGACGACACCTGGCTGGATACCTCTGATATATATGCCCCTAGGCTGATTCGCAATTTTCACGCGAAATACCCGGAAAAACCAGTTCTAGAGGCCTTCCGGAGCCGGCCTTAAGGGGGGGGGGGTACTGTAATGTTCTGGTACCTCTGGTACCCCTATTCCACTTTCCAGTTCAGTGTATGCGTCCCACCATTCTCTTCTGGTAGGTGCGCATACACCTTTAAGACCGATGCTGTCATCACTGAGCGCCGCAGAGCGGCTATTTCAACCGCCGGCGTTCTCACTCACATGTTCGTTCAACCTGCCTTGAAGCTCATATGCTCACAAGCGTACCTCGCTGTCGGAACCTCGCTACTGATCCCTGTATCCCGCTACCGGATCACTCGCTCATACCGAACCTCTCTACTACTGCTTGCTATTAGTGATAAGTACCCCGCAGGGGAATCCTCCATAAACCTTCCTACTAAAGCTTACACTATCTAGCTCTGCATATTAAGGACTGTTACTATCATCTGCACTATTGTTTAGATTGCTAGCTCTTGAGCCTACTAACATCTATCCTTGCACTGGGTTAGTCTCTCCTGTATGTCATCTGCTATCCTACCACCTACTACCATACATGATTGCTAACCTATCTGCATCCTACCTGTTACCATCTATACTCTCATGAACATTTCTCTCCAGTGCTGTTCACCTATTGTCACTGTTCATACCTGTCTCTTTAGCTCATCACCACTATACTGCTATATACATCTATCACTCCAGGAACATCTTATTGAGTGTGTATATTTGTATGCTGAATCAGACAGACCACAGTGATGAGTCTTGGGAGTTGGAATTTCAACGTATCTCTACATGACTGCTGAGTGGAGTTTTTCTGCAGCTGCAAATCCATCTTGTTTCAGAAAACGCAGGAGCGTTACACCTTGATGGCTAATGAAATTGCTGCCGCAACGAAGAGATGGCCTTTCTTTTGCCTGTTCTTAGGGCTGGCGGTGTGCCCGCAGCCCTCTACACCTACATGCCCACTCTTCATTGGGTTACGGGTTCATGCCATGCTCCCGCAAAGTTGGGGTCCCAGAGAGCGGGGTGGGGGGAGGTATTGGTGTTGTTTTTTTGTTGGTTTGTTCTGTTTATTTTTGTATGCCTTATTCTTGATGTGGTTATTTTTATGTTGCTCTATGACTCAGGTACATTGCATTTTTGGGGTATGTCACGATTCATGTAAACCTGCTCTGGGGACACCCATCATGGATATCCTTTTTTCTCCTTCCGCTTTACTCCTATGGCCACCGTGAAATTTCTCACATGGAATGTCCGTGGTCTCAGGGACAAGTTGATGAAATGCTCCGTTGTTTTTCGGCTGCCTCAAGTCCTACAAAGCGGACATTGTGGTCTTGGTGGAAACTCATGTCATGGGCCAACTCCAGCTAGCACTCAAGCGACCCTGGATAGGCTGGACCTACCACACCACCTATACTGCTAATTCAAGGGGAGTCTACATTCTTTTTTCCAGAAATTCACATCTGTCGGTTATATCCGTTCGGACCCCCAGGGCAGGTTTATTTTTTTGCATGTAACTCTGTACAGTATATAAGCAGTATTTGCTTCTAGCCTGCTACATCCCTCCTCCATATAGCTCAGTGGTGATAAAAGAGGGTGTGTCCTTTATGGCCCAATATCCAAATGTCCCGGATGTGCGGATGGGTGATTTTAACATGGTGTTGGACCCGACCGTTTACACTGCTCTCACCCACATGGGCCCCCTCCTCCTACCCGCCTTAGTCGTCTTTTTAGAGACTTTGCATTGACTGACACCTGGAGATACCAGCACCCCAACACACGCTCCTACTCTTGCTTTTCGGCTACACACTCCACGATGTCACGCATAGATTTTATTGTGGTCTCCCATCCCCTGCTCCCCCTGCTGCAAGACTCTGGGTTTGAACCCCGGTCATTGTCAGACCATGCTCCATGCTGGGCCTTGTTCCGCATAGCCCCCCAGACCGTTCCCCTGCCCATGGCGTCTTCACCCCTTCTGGCTCACTGCCCTGGAGGACCAGGAGGGTCTAGCCCTTGAATGGTCATACTATTTTACTGCTAATACGGGATCCACAGATGCGGCCCTAGTATGGGAGGTTTTTAAGCTGCATGTTCGGCCACCCTAGCCAGGGGCATCAACCACCTGAAAAAAATGTCCCACTCTCTCCTTACAAATGCACAAGCCCACTTAACCTCACTGACGGACGCTTGCTCCAAAGCCCCGTTGCCTGAGAATATATCAGCGCTTAAATCCCATACCCATCTGATCGACCAAGTGCTCTATGAGAAAGCCAAACAAAAGCTATTCTTTTGCAAACAGCGAGTGTTTGAACAGGGTGAACAGGTGGGCAGACTGCAGGCCTACTTGGCTCATCAGGATACTAGCTCTCCGGTGGTGGTGCAGCTGCGTGGATCTGATGGGTCTAGCATTTCTGACCCGCCGCTGGTGGCTGCAGAATTTCGCTCCTTCTATGCCACGCTGTATGCTTCTCAGACAACTATTACCGCCCAGGAGACTCGTGTGTTCCTCCAGCGTATCTCATTCCCTCGGTGGTGGCACTGGAAGCAGCTAGAGCCTTCGACTCCGTGGAGTGGAGGTACTTATGGGAGTGCTTGCATGCATTTGGGTTCAGGCCAGCTTTCATTAGATGGGTGCAGGCACTCCATTATCTACCGGTGGCTAGGGTCTCGGTGAACGGTTGGACATAGGACCCCTTTCCCCTTGGCTGTGGGACCTGTCGGGGGTGCCCCCTTTCCCCCTTACTTTATGCCCTAGCAGTTGAACCTTTGGCAATCACGCTTAGAACTCACCCACTCATACATGGTCTGTGCCAGTCATCCCTGACGGAAACTATAGGACTTTATGCGGGCGATATGCTTTTATATTTAGAGGACACTGACGCTTCCCTTCAAACTGATCTACAAGCAATAAAGGAGTTTGATTCTCACTTCGGTTTGAAAATAAACTGGTCCAAATCTCAAATACTTCCCCTTGACCCGTCTCCCCCCCCTCGTGCCTCGGACTCTCTCCCGTTGCAGAGAGTTGTGGCAATACTCTTCCTGGGAATCATCATCGTCACAAGGTCGCTCTCTGATTATATTGTGGACAATATAGAATATTACCCTGTTAAAGCAGCAAAACGCAGACTTGGGCACGACTCCCCCTCAGGATCATGGGCAGGGTAAGCCTCATTAAAATGATTCTCTTACCCAAACTTCTTTATGTGTTCTGGCACTCCCCAATCCCATTTTTTCTAAAACTGTTCAAAATTATTGATAATATTCTGAATTCCTTTGTGTGGGGCCATGAGTGACACAAACTACCCTGGGCTATGCTTAAAAATCCAACTAGATGTGGTGGAGTAGCATTGCCAGACTTCCAATCGTACTACATAGCGTCCCAGCTCTCACACTTCTACTATTTCCACAAATTGGAGGACCTCCGCTACCAAATGCTTGTCTGTAGGAGACCACATAAAACAGCTTTTACTCATATGCAGGTGCTCTTACGGGGACGGGGTCATATGCCATTGACTACTGTACGGGATAGGCTACTGTTACATCACAGACAGATGTGGAACATAGCCCTTAAGAGACTGAAGACCACCCACATCCACACTCGAACCCCACTGTGGCACAACCCTTGCCTGGGAGAGTTGATTTCTATTTCGGACTGCAACCTATGGGTGGACAGGGGTGTACTCTACTTGGACCAAGTGTTGTGTGCAACGGGTGTCAGACCATTTCAGCCTCTGAGCAAATAGTTCAACCTCCCCTCGCAAATGCTTTTTAGATACATGCAGCTGAGACATGCACTACTCACTCAATTTGCTGCCCAGATTCCCCCTCTGTGTGATATACCCTTGCTGACCATAGTGTTGGGTGACACCCATGTCGGCCTGATATCTGCACTGTACACTGAGTTGCGCAGTGCCGATGTTGATGTGACGGTGAAGAGAATGCAGACTCGGTGGCTGCCTGATATGGGTCCTTTGGATGAGGCGGAGTGGAACGATATTTTGGATAGTCCCAAACTGTCTTCACCTAAACTCTCTGATCTTATGACCCAGCTCTACATTTTACACAAGGCCTATTTGACCCCACTTAGGATTTCCAAATACCGACCAAAGTACTGTCCTCGGTGTCCCCTGATGAGATGTACAAACGTGTCTCCTCATCCACTAGGACGCTAAAAAAAAAAAAAAACGCATTACTTCAACCAATCACTGTAAAGTGGGTAGCATCGGATGGTATGGCTATCAGTAGAGATGGCACATCAGATACCACTTGCATGCTACAATCAGATAAAACTAAAACTTTTTTTGGCCTTGTGCCAATCTAACAAAAACCTTTCCAGAGGTTCCCCTCCCTTAATAGAGGATACCCCTAAAATATCACCCAAAAACTCTAATCAGATAAAAAGTTAATCTGATTTGAAACTTTTGGCTCGGTGCCAACAGGGTCCAATGGTCAAACTAATTGCGGTAACCCTTTCTGTCCAAAGTTTGAACCCTTTCTTGGCAAGTAGCCAATTTTCAAAATGTTGCACCAGAGCTCCCTTTTACATTTAGGGACACAAGGGACCCATTTGCAAAATGTGACCCCCTCCCTAGGAATGTGGGAACCACCTCTCCCTAGAAATGTACCAACTTCAAGGTCAACATCGCAGCTTCAAACAATTATGTATGTCTAACTTGGAAAATGAATATTCAGAACAACAAAAAACAGGGAAGCCATGTGAGGTAATACTATTTTAAATGTACCTTCGGCCAAGAGTCTGTCTAATGTATGCCTGACTCCATCTTCCCTAACAAACTAAGTGGGCACCTAGGTATTATTCTGAAACCGTGCCAAATGATTGAGTACTCTCCTGACTCATTTACAATTGGTAAAGGGGATTTCTAAATGTCTTGGGGGGGATCCCATTAATTCCAATTGAAGGTTCGGCTTCTAATGTCTCTCCATTCCAGAATTCTTGTGATATGGAACTGCTAATCACTCCACAATCCACGAGAATTGGAAGATTCATGCCATCTACACAAAGTGAAATCATAGGCAGTTGTTGGTAATTGAGAGACATGGGGAAATGCCGAGTCCCCGCCTTCTGGGCACCATCATTGTTGCGGATGTTGGGGCTGCTAGTTAATGTTAAACTTAACTCTAGGCTTCTGTTTCTGTGGCTGGTCAGCTGCAGGTGAATCACCGACACAACATTCCTCAGAATGGCAGTCCCATTTGAAGTGATTTGAAGTGATTTTGATCCCCACAGCTGAAACAACCATTCCTCTGCAGGGGTCTATTATTAAAAGGGGGCCTATTCTGAGAATGCTCTGCTCTGCCCCTGAATCCCCCCTTGCCTCTTCCACTTTGATAGTGTCCCTGAAAGGGTGTCTGAAAATATGCAGCAACGGACTGTTTCTCTCTGGGGAGATCAAAACATCCCGCTGCATCCTTTTCTGTTATGGCTTCCTGGAAACCATCCATGTCTTTGTTTGTCCAGTCTGAAACTTGCTGTTTCACAATTAACATGTAATGGGACTTTAAATTATTGATAAATGTCTGAATCATGAGGCTGTGCCATTCCTTGGTGACACTTAAACCGGCCTCATGATTCCATACATTTTTAAACCTTGTTCAAAACTCCAGGACAGTTTCACCTGACTTCTGCTTACAAGCAATTGGACTTACTCTTAAAAGCCCTAGTTAACTCTTTATTATTCTTATTACTTTTCAGCCTTCTAGCCCTTTCAACTGTTTTATTATTCTACAAGGGGGCATAAGTTAACCAGTTTTCATCTCCCCTTATCTCATTGTGGATTACCCGGGAAATATGGGAAAGTTTGTCTATCTTCTAAACATAATCCTTTAATCATAATACACTTAAAACCTTCAGTATAACTCACATATACAATATACATTAATTCTTAACACTTTAACTTTAGGTAGACCGTTCTTCTACCTTAATTTACTTCCAGGAATATTACTCACCAAATATTCCCAGCCATTAACATAACAAGACAATAAACAAATACCAATATTCTCTCACTCAATAAAGACATGTCTCTATGATTTACACATTCACATAATCACTTGTTACCATGGTAACCCTTTATGGTTTCAAAACCCTCCTTCAAGCCACTGATATATATAAATTAAACCCTTATACTTTTGGACTCGGGTGTCCCTTCTAGGACAAAAAAGAAAAAAACCCTTTCCGAGTCTTGACCAATACCTCCCAGGTACAGTGGCTATCAAGAAAGTTTTCCTACCATTATAGACAAACAATACAAATTATCTTATACTTCTATGCGACAGAAAAGAATAAGCAAAGAAGAGAAAAAGATCTGAGTCTCGTGGATTACAACCGGTCAGTCAATTTTCACAGTACTGTATATATTATTTCAACATTTCATGGATCCAATCTATGTCTATAGGTTTCTAAAACCTACCAGGTCACCTGGGACCCTCCAAGGGCCCCTTTAGTGTTCCCAGAACACTTGGATTTATGTTTATAGGTTTCCAAAACCTATCAGGTCACCTGGGACCCTCCAAGGGCCTCTTTAGTGTTCCCAGAACACTTATCAGTACTACATAGATCCTTCATAGATCCCATCTATGTTTATAGGTTTCCAAAACCTATCAGGTCACTCAGGACCTGGGACCCTCCAAGGGCCTCTTTTATCAGGTCACTCAGGACCTGGGACCCTCCAAGGGCCTCTTTTATCAGGTCACTCAGGACCTGGGACCCTCCAAGGGCCTCTTTAGTGTTTCCCGAACACTTAGATCTATGTATATAGGTTTCCAAAACCTATCAGGTCACCCAGGACCTGGGACCCTCCAAGGGCCTCTTTAGTGTTTCCAGAACACTTATCAAGTCTATACAGCCAACAGGTATTACTCTAGACTATATGGTCGTGGACCCAGAGGTCACGGTAAGGCAGAGAAAAATTTCACACTTACCGGACATGGGCGTTGTTGACTATCTCGGTGGGACCTCCAAAACTGTTGGCATTAGATCACTCCCAGTGAAGTATAGACTTGATAGACTGCCTCGGGTGCACCACAAGTCTCAGCGGGCCCGGAGATTACTCTGAACAAAGAAGAACTGCAGCGTTCGGTTGCTCAAAGTCATCTGACGTTTATTTCATACAGCTTATATGATAAAATGTCTTCCAACAGGAGAGCAATGGAAACACAATTACGTCTTTTAGACATGTTCCCAAAAGTATACATTTGTATCATTCTGCTAGAAGAAGAAGAAAATGATTTTGCCTGGTTTCTCACGACTGACCCAGCTGTGTACAAACTATACAACTATTGTTTCTCAAGTAAAACACAGATAAGGGAAAAAGAACACTGAGATCTAACTATGATTTTGTTCTCAGCAAAATACATGAGAAATACACTTATTAATTCAATGTTCATAAAATGTCGGCTAGAGAATCAAAATGGTTGAACTATTGCTCAGACAAACTAATAAAGAAGAACTCTTGCTAAAATTCTTCTTTCACTCTTACCACAAGTTTTTGACTGTTGTGTCAAGTTGTTTAGTCTCCTTATGTTACGGACATACACATGTGAAATGTATAATGATGTTCCCCATTGTGTGCTCCTTTTTTGAATGTTTCATATTCATACCAAGTTTTTGTACCTTGTTTTGTATACCACAAATAAACTTGTTTTTTTATTTAAAAAAATGCATTTGCAATATCATACGCAAATACCCCGTGACATAAAAAATTACAATGATCGCCATTTTATTCCCTAGGGTCTCTGTTAAAAAAAAATATATATATATATATATACATATATATATATATATATATATAATGTTTGGGGGGTTAAGTAGTTTTCTAGCCAAATATATTGATTCATACTTGTAAACAAAAAGTCCCAGAAAAAGCTTGGTCACCATAAAAGCGGAAGGAAACGGCATCTCTTTCAACCCTATGTACAGTCAGGTCAGTGTTGCCAACCCCCCGGAGGGAAATTTACTGGCAGAACGTCCAGAATTTACGGACGGCACAAATTTTTTACTGGCATTGCAAAAATGTACATATACAGGCTGTTTTCAGTGCTAAACCGTGCAAATATCAATACTTAAACTATAAACATGTAGATAGTGCTATTAGCAATGTGTTTAGGTTAAACAAAAGTCAAAAACCATATTTCTTCATTTACATGAAGATCAGATTAATATAACCCCGCCAGACAGAGTTCCCCCATATATCAGAGTGTGCAGGATTTCCCTTACAATGTAACTCTGACATAAAGAGGAATGCTGCAGATCTTGATTTAAGCGGGAACTCTGATTTAAGTGGGTGCTCTGGTGACCAGAAACCGCCTTATATCAGAGTCCACTGCTTTCTCTTTTACATCAGGGTCTGCAGAGTTCCCCCTTTGCACTGTAAGGGGAGAATCCTGCAGACTCTGATGTAGAGAGGAATACCAGGAACTCTGATAGGGGGGTGGGGGGACTCTGGTGACCAGAGACCACCTTCCACAGATTAATTACACTAAGGTAAGGGGGGGGGGGTTCCCTGCTATAAGGGGGAAACCTTTATATCAGTCCCCCCTTACATTATTGTATTCACCCAGACCTTACATCAGTGACCCCCCTTAGACTGGCCTGGCAGCGCTGTCACTTACCTGATGGTGGTCAGAGGCTGCGGAAATGATACGGGAGGTGGTCAGAGACTGCGGACGTTCTACAGGAGATGGTCAGAGGCTGCGCGGACATGGTACAGGAGGTATTGAGAGGCTGCAGACACCCCCCATTCCCCCCCCAACAGTAGTGTCCTAATCTGCCCCCCTTCACCCTCCACATCAGTGTCCACCTCTACCACCTTTTACATCACCCTCCCACAGCAGAGTCCTCCTCTGCCCACCTTCATATACCCTCTACAGCACTGTCCTTCTGTGCCCCCTTCAGACCCCATAGTACTGTCCTTCTGTGCCCCCTTCAGACCCCATAGTACTGTCCTGTGCCCCCTTCAGACCCCATAGTACTGTCCTTCTGTGCCCCCTTCAGACCCTATAGTACTGTCCTTCTGTGCCCCCTTCAGCCCCCATAGTACTGTCCTGTGTCCCCTTCAGAGCCCATAGTACTGTCCTGTGTCCCCTTCAGCCCCCATAGTTCTGTCCTGTGTCCCCTTCAGCCCCCATAGTACTGTCCTGTGTCCCCTTCAGACCCCATAGTACTGTCCTGTGTCCCCTTCAGCCCCCATAGTACTGTCCTGTGTCCCCTTCAGCCCCATAGTACTGTCCTGTGTCCCCTTTAGCCCCCATAGTACTGTCCTGTGTCCCCTTTAGCCCCCATAGTACTGTCCTGTCACTGTGTCCCCTTCAGCCCCCATAGTACTGTCCTGTCACTGTGTCCCCTTCAGACCCCATAGTACTGTCATTTCCTGTCCCCTTCTCACATGAGTGTCCTCCTGTCCTCCTCTTCTCTAGCCACAGCGCCAGATGTAAAAGCTGCATCCTCCCACCTCTTGTCGACGCCGTGTGTGTGTGTGCTCGCCTCATTAGGAGGGCTAATTACAGCAGCTGTGCCTTTGCCCTCCGTGACTCCTTCTGTGACTGTGGATGGATGCTGTCCATGTCCGACTCCGTCCTGCAGCACAGTCAGTCACACTGTCTCCACCACGACACAAGGCTCCATATTCAGCCACTGCCGCGGCCGCCTGCTGAACTTCAAGCTCAGCTTGGCTCCTGATTTTTAAATTCTGGCGCCTGGCGGTGGTGTGGCGGGAAATGCGCCATGACATCCGATCCAATCAGCAGCACTCAACTTGCGAGTCGCGGGCGCCTTGTCGTCACAAGTCAAGTAGGCGTGCCGCACTCACAGCTTCTGAGTCCTGATGGGAAGCCAGACCCACCCCCCTGGCCAGGGCTCCGCCCGCCCGAATACAGGAAATGATCGGGTCATCTCGGGCTTTTCCAGATCTGCACATGCGCAGTTCCAAACCGAGCCGATCGCTGCCGTTTTTCACGGGCACTTTTCTCCTGCTACGGGCATTTATGGGCAGGACAAAAGTGCCCTGATTTTACGGGCTGTCCGTAAATATACGGACGGTTGGCAACACTGAGTCAGGTCCATAAATATTGGGACATCGACACAATTCTAATCTTTTTGGCTCTATACACCACCACAATGGATTTGAAATGAAACAAACAAGATGTGCTTTAACTGCAGACTTTCAGCTTTAATTTGAGGGTATTTACATCCAAATCAGGTAAAAGGTGTAGGAATTACAACAGTTTGTATATGTGCTTCCCACTTTTTAAGGGACCAAAAGTAATAGGACAATTGGCTGCTGAGCCGTTTCATGGCCTGTTTTTCCCTCATTATCCCATTTACAAGGAGCAGATACTGTAAAAGGTCCAGAGTTCATTTCAAGTGTGCTATTTGCATTTGCAATCTGTTGCTGTCAACTCTCAATATGAGATCAGTGAAGCAAGCCATCATTGGGCTGAAAAAACAAAACAAACCCATCAGAGAGATAACAAAAACATTGGGTGTGGCCAAATCAACTGTTTGGAACATCCTTAAAAAGAAAGAACGCACCGGTGAATTCTTTCCCTGGTGAAGAAAACACCCTTCACAACACTCTCCAGGAGGTAGGTGTATGTGTGTCACAGCCTACAATCAAGAGAAGACTTCACCAGAGTGAATACAGAGGGTTCATCACAAGATGTAAACCATTGGTGAGCCTCAAAAACAGGAAGGCTAGATTAGAGTTTGCCAAACAACATCTAAAAAAGCCTTCCCAGTTCTGGAACAACATCCTATGGACAGATGAGACCAAGATCAACTTGTACCAGAGTGGGAACTCACCCAAGATTACCATCCTCAACCTCCAAAAAATAAATAAAAAAAAAGTGTGTGTTCGTGCATATTTACCTCTGTCTCTCATGTCTCTCTCATGTCTCTCCTCTCTGTCTCTCTCTCTCATGTCTCTCCTTCCCTCCTCTCATTTGTCTCTGTCTCTCTCATATGTCTCTGTCTCCCTCTCATATGTCTCTGTCTCCCTCTCATATGTCTCTCTCATGTCTCTCTCTCATGTCTCTCCTCTGTGTCTCTCGAGCATCTCTCTCTCTCGTGCGTATCTCTCTCTCTCTCGTTCGTCTCTCTCTCTCATGTCTCTCTTTCATGTGTGTCTCTCTCTCTCTCTTATGTGTGTGTGTGGGTCTCTCTCTCTCATGTGTGTCTCTCTCTCTCATGTCTCTCTCTCTCATGTGTCTCTCTCTCTCTCATGTGTGTGTGTCTCTCTCTCTCTCTTGTGTGTGTGTGTCTCTCTCTCTCTCATGTGTGTGTGTCTCTCTCAAGTGTGTGTGTCTCTCTCACGTGTGTGTGTGTCTCTCTCTCGTGTGTGTGTGTCTCTCTCTCTCTCATGTGTGTGTCTCTCGCTCTCTCTCATGTGTGTGTCTCTCTCTCTCTCTCATGTGTGTGTCTCTCTCTCGTGTGTCTCTTTCTCTCTCTCGTGTGTGTGTCTCTCTCTCGTGTCTCTCTCTCTCGTGTGTCTCTCTCTCTCTCGTGTGTGTGTCTCTCTCTCTCTCTCTCTCTCTCGTGTGTCTCTCTCTCTCTCGTGTGTCTCTCTCTCTCTCTCTCTCTCTCTCTCTCGTGTGTCTCTCTCTCTCATGTGTGTGTGTCTCTCTCTCGTGTGTCTCTCTCTCTCTCTCGTGTGTGTCTCTCTCTCGTGTGTGTCTCTCTCTCTCGTGTGTGTCCCTCTCTTGTGTGTGTCTCTCTCTCTCTCGTGTGTGTGTCTCTCGCTCGTGTGTGTCTCTCTCTCTCTCGTGTGTGTGTCTCTCTCTCTCTCTCGTGTGTGTGTCTCTCTCTCTCTCTCGTGTGTGTGTGTCTCTCTCTCTCTCGTGTGTGTGTGTCTCTCTCTCTCTCGTGTGTGTGTCTCTCTCTCTCTCGTGTGTGTGTCTCTCTCTCTCTCTCGTGTGTGTGTCTCTCTCGTGTGTCTCTCTCTGTTATATTCTCCGTGTTGTGAGAGACACAGGACTCTGGTCTGGAGCAACGGTTGTTTATTCAGGACTCTCTGTACAGCATTACAGGACAGCTCGGTATATCAATACATCTCTACATGTGTCTAAAGATGGCCACTCTGCCCCTTGACCCTTGTCATCACTCCTGGGTGGAGCCAGCCTTAAAGTGACAGTACATGTGAAACCCTTCAGGTATAACACCTTCCATCCATCCCTAAAAAAAAACAAAAAAAACAAAAAAAAAAAACAACAAAACAAGAACAGGCATAAAACAGTAACTCATAATTGTCCAATACAGTCCTCCAACTCAGGAGATTTACATGGCTTCTTCCACGTCCGGATGTGAGAACAACTTCCAGGGACGCTACGGGGAGAAAATGGCAGCGGATCACTTTCGGCAGGCCCGTCGAAAGTCTCATAACCGGTCTTGCATTTGAAACCAGTCAGGAGGGCGACAGTGTCGTTGAGGACGGGCACCCAGCGACTCGGGGCCGGAGGAAGCAGGGCTGGCTGGAATGGACACCGGCGGGGCCAAGAGGGGATCCCCTAGCTCAGAGGGTGAGCAGACCTCTGGACCAGGGCTGGAGGGCTCTGTTGGAGCTGAGTTCAAAAGTTCAGAGTCCTCCCAAGCATCAGTCTCAATGCCTCCTGATCCGGTAGGAGCAGATCCTTGAGACACTGGAGGTGCAGCCGATGTCAGGGATTCGGGCAGCTGAGAATGAGGACGCAATTGGTCTGCATGCCGTCTGCAAATGGAACCATCTTCCAGGCAGACCCGATACATTTTGGGTCCCAAAGTCTCTGCGACTATAGCAGGAAGCCAACGAGTGTTGGAAGCGCCATAAGATCGAGCCCATACCTTTTGCTGGGCTGTAAACCGGGGAATCTCGTCGTGTTCAACCCTCTTGTCTTGGGACTGCCGTACATGTTCCTGGACCGTTTGAGGGCGGAGCATATCCAAAACAGTCCATGGCTGCCGACCCAAAAGAAGTTCAGCTGGAGTTTTCAAAGTGGTTGCATGTGGTGTGGTTCTGTAAGCAGAAAGGAAGGAGTCCAGCTGCTGGGGTGACAGGGACTGTTGTTTACTTGTAGCCACAGTAGCTTTGAAATAGCGTTTGCAGGTCTGTACAAACCTTTCTGCTTGACCATTTGTAGCCGGGTGGTAAGGTGCGGTCAACTTGTGTTTGATGTTGTGGGCAGTCAGGAAACCCTGAAACTCCTGGCTTGTGAATTGTGCACCGTTGTCTGTGACAATTTCTCTGGGGTATCCAAACGTAGCAGCGAGATGTAACAGTGTGGAAATCGTCGCCTTAGTCGTTGGCTGGGTAACAGGAATGACCTCAGGCCACTTTGAATGGGCATCAATAATGATCAAAAAGGTGTGTCCTCTGATCGGGCCTGCAAAGTCCAAGTGTAGGCGAAACCAGGGAACCGTGGGCCAAGTCCAGGGCTGGACGCACCCTCGAGGAGGGTCTCTTGCAGTTTGTGCACATCTAGCACACGCATTCACATATGTCGTGATATCGGAGTCGAGGTTCGGCCACCACACATAGCCTCGGGCCTTTTGTTTCATACGTGTGCCTCCAGGATGACCAGTATGTAGCAAGTCCAGAATGTGTCTCCGGAGGGTCTGTGGAACGATCACTCGGTCTCCCCATAAAACACAGTTGCCAGACACAGTTAATTCCAGACGCCTACGGAAGTAAGGTTCATAATCCTGTGTGACAGTTGCAGGCCAACCGTACCGTACCCAGGAGAGTATTGTCTTAAGGAAGGTATCCTTGGCTGTATGGGCTGCTACTTCCCCAGAAGACAGAAAGGACAGACTGGTGTAACGACAACTCTTGACAGGTGGAGAAGAGTCTGTTAATGTCCTTGTCAGACGGGACATGGCGTCCGCATTGGCATTGGCATCATGGCTAGGATACTGGAGTTTGTAGCTATATGCTCCCAAGAATAGGGCATAGCGTTGAAGACGGGCCGCAGTCGTCTGGGAGATGCCTTTGTCAGGGCTAAAGATCTGAAGGAGTGGTTTATGATCAGTCAGTATGGTGAATTCCCTACCATACAGGTAAAGGTGAAACTTCTTAATTGTCCATATGAGCGCCAGAGCCTCTTTGTCAATGTGAGAGTAATTGCTTTCTGCTTTTGTCAAGGACCTGGAGGCGAATGCCACTGGTTTCTCTGACCCATCTGGCAAAACGTGAGATAGTACAGCCCCTAGACCATAGGGTGAGGCATCACAAGCCAAGGTGAGAGAGGCCTTTGGAGGTCATAGTGCACGAGCATGCGTGACGCCAACAGCTTTCGCTTAGAAACTTCAAAAGCACGTTGGCATGCAGCCGACCAGTTCCATCTCCAAAAGCTTGTTTAATGGAAACAAAGTGTGTGCTAGATCCAGCGGGAATTTGTGGTAATAGTTCAGCAAGCCCAGGTATGATCGCAGCTGCTGGACGTTGGTTGGGGCTGGAGCTTTTACTAAAGCATCAACTTTGGCTTCCGTGGTGTGTATACCCTCTGCATCCACAAGGTGGCCACAAAACTCCAATTTAGGTACCATGAATTGGCATTTCGCCAAGTTCACTTTTAGACCCTGCTCTTGCAGTCTCGCCAACACAAGCTCCACGTTATGCTTGTGTTCCTGGTCCGTCAGGCCCGTGATGAGCATGTCATCTAACAGGCACTGTGTGAAAGGAATGTCCGCCAAAATCTCATCCATTTGGCGTTGCCAAATGGCTGGGGCGGAGGCTACCCCAAACACCATCCGATTGTATTCATACAGTCCCTTGCGAGTGTTGATTGTTAGAAACTTGCGGGACGAAGGGTGGACCTCAAACTGTAAATAAGCTTGCCTGAGATCAGCTCTGTCATAATTGTGGAAAGGCAGGCCATCTGAAACGAGTCTGCCGTAGTAAGAAGGTGCGAAATAAACAACCTCTGAACACCAGGACAAAGGCATATATGGTGGGAAGATATACATCGTCATCTGAATCAGAGGATGAGGAAGTGCTCCACAGATTGGACATACATCATATGCATTCAGCACCCTCAGCAATGACTGTAGAGGTAACCGTGGAAGGAAAGAAACTCAAGATGGATGTAGACACAGGAGCAGCAGTTTCAGTTATCACCCAGAGAAAACTTCTGATCCGAACAACTGTCCGTCCAACACCAATCAAACTGCAGACATATTCAAAGCAGATACTCCACTCACTGGGGTATGTGAAAGTACAGGTATCCTACAAGGGTCAGACAAAGAGAATGCCATTATATATCCTAGAACATGGGGGACCCCCTCTTTTTGGGAGAGACTGGATTGCTCACTTTGGCATGCCAGACATCGCCATTAACCCCTGCAACACCGTGACCATCCCATCAGGGGATGAAGAGGGATGGGTGAAGTCCCTGAAACAGCGATTCCCGCAAGTCTTTGATAACCATTTGGGAAAAATAAAGCATGACTGTGTGAGACTCAGGCTGAAACCCAATGCCCAGCCTAGGTTCTTCAAAGCTCGGACGGTACCTTTCGCACTCCGAGCAGGTGTGGAAGCTGAACTAAGCCGGCTGGAGGAACAAGGTGTCATCTCAAAGGTAGAGCACAGCGAGTGGGCATCACCAGTTGTACCAGTAAAGAAAGCGAATGGGAACTTACGCATTTGTGGCGATTTCCGCATGGCACTAAATTCTCAACTGGAGATAGACCAGTATCCCCTACCCAGAGTAGATGACATTTTTGCCTCTCTTGCAGGAGGTCAAAAGTTCACCAAGCTTGATCTCAGGCAAGCTTATTTACAGTTTGAGGTCCACCCTTCGTCCCGCAAATTTCTAACAATCAACACTCACAAGGGACTGTATGAATACAATCGGATGGTGTTTGGGGTAGCCTCCGCCCCAGCCATTTGGCAACGCCAAATGGATGAGATTTTGGCGGACATTCCTTTCACACAGTGCCTGTTAGATGACATGCTCATCACGGGCCTGACGGACCAGGAACACAAGCGTAACGTGGAGCTTGTGTTGGCCAGACTCCAAGAGCAGGGTCTAAAAGTGAACTTAGCGAAATGCCAATTCATGGTACCTAATTTGGAGTTTTGTGGCCACCTTGTGGATGCAGAGGGTATACACACCACGGAAGCCAAAGTTGATGCTTTAGTAAAAGCTCCAGCCCCGACCAACGTCCAGCAGCTGCGATCATACCTGGGCTTGCTGAACTATTACCACAAATTCCTGCCGGATCTAGCACACACTTTGTTTCCATTAAACAAGCTTTTGGAGAAACACTCCAGATGGAACTGGTCGGCTGCATGCCAACGTGCTTTTGAAGTTTCTAAGCGAAAGCTGTTGGCGTCATGCATGCTCGTGCACTATGACCTCCAAAGGCCTCTCACCTTGGCTTGTGATGCCTCACCCTATGGTCTAGGGGCTGTACTATCTCACGTTTTACCAGATGGGTCAGAGAAACCTGTGGCATTCGCCTCCAGGTCCTTGACAAAAGCAGAAAGCAATTACTCTCACATTGACAAAGAGGCTCTGGCGCTCATATGGGCAATTAAGAAGTTTCATCTTTACCTGTATGGTAGGGAATTCACCATACTGACTGATCATAAACCACTCCTTCAGATCTTTAGCCCTGACAAAGGCATCTCCCAGACGACTGCAGCCCGTCTTCAACGCTATGCCCCATTCTTGGGAGCATATAGCTACAAAATCCAGTATCGCAGCCATGATGCCAACGCTAATGCAGACGCCATGTCCCGTCTGACAAGGACATTAACAGACTCTTCTCCACCTGTCAAGAGTTGTCGTTACACCAGCCTGTCCTTTCTGTCTAACGGGGAAGTAGCAGCCCATACAGCCAAGGATACCTTCCTTAAGACAATACTCTCCTGGGTACGGTACGGTTGGCCTGCAACTGTCACACAGGATTAGGAGCCTTACTTCCGTAGGCGTCTGGAATTAACTGTGTCTGGCAACTGTGTTTTATGGGGAGACCGAGTGATCGTTCCACAGACCCTCTGGAGACACATTCTGGAATTGCTACATACTGGTCATCCCGGGGGCACACGTATGAAACAAAAGGCCCGAGGCTATGTGTGGTGGCCGAACCTCGACTCCGATATCACGACATATGTGAATGCGTGTGCTGGATGTGCACAAACTGCGAGAGACCCTCCTCGAGGGTGCGTCCAGCCCTGGACTTGGCCCACGGTTCCCTGGTTTCGCCTACACTTGGACTTTGCAGGCCCGATCAGAGGACACACCTTTTTGATCATTATTGATGCCCATTCAAAGTGGCCTGAGGTCGTTCCTGTTACTCAGCCAACGACTAAGGCGACGATTTCCATACTGTTACATCTCGCTGCTACGTTTGGATACCCCAGAGAAATTGTCACAGACAACGGTGCACAATTCACAAGCCAGGAGTTTCAGGGTTTCCTGACTGCCCACAACATCAAACACAAGTTGACCGCACCTTACCACCCGGCTACAAATGGTCAAGCAGAAAGGTTTGTACAGACCTTCAAACGCTATTTCAAAGCTACTGTGGCTACAAGTAAACAACAGTCCCTGTCACCCCAGCAGCTGGACTCCTTCCTTTCTGCTTACAGAACCACACCACATGCAACCACTTTGAAAACTCCAGCTGAACTTCTTTTGGGTCGGCAGCCATGGACTGTTTTGGATATGCTCCGCCCTCAAACGGTCCAGGAACATGTACGGCAGTCCCAAGACAAGAGGGTCGAACACGACGAGATTCCCCGGTTTACAGCCCAGCAAAAGGTATGGGCCCGATCTTATGGCGCTTCCAACACTCGTTGGCTTCCTGCTATCGTCGCAGAGACTTTGGGACCCAAAATGTATAGGGTCTGCCTGGAAGATGGTTCCATTTGCAGAAGGCATGCGGACCAATTGCGTCCTCGTTCTCAGCTGCCCGAATCCCTGACATCGGCTGCACCTCCAGTGTCTCAAGGATCTGCTCCTACCGGATCAGGAGGCATTGAGACTGATGCTTGGGGAGACTCTGAACTTTTGAACTCAGCTCCAACAGAGCCCTCCAGCCCTGGTCCAGAGGTCTGCTCACCCTCTGAGCTAGGGAATCCCCTCTTGGCCCCGCCGGTGTCCATTCCGGCCAGCCCTGCTTCCTCCAGCCCCGAGTCGCTGGGTGCCCGTCCTCAACGACACTGTCGCCCTCCTGACCGGTTTCAAATGCAAGACCGGTTACGAGACTTTCGACGGGCCCGCCGAAAGTGATCCGCTGCCATTTTCTCCCCGGAGCTTCCCTGGAAGTTGTTCTCACATCCGGACATGGAAGAAACCATGTAAATCTCCTGAGTTGGAGGACTGTATTGGACAATTATGAGTTACTGTTTTATGCCTGTTCTCGTTTTGTTGTTTTTTTTTTTTTTTTGTTTTTTGTTTTTTTTTTTTTTTTAGGTATGGATGGAAGGTGTTATACCTGAAGGGTTTCACATGTACTGTCACTTTAAGGCTGGCTCCACCCAGGAGTGATGACAAGGGTCAAGGGGCAGAGTGGCCATCTTTAGACACATGTAGAGATGTATTGATATGCAGAGCTGTCCTGTAATGCTGTACAGTGAGTCCTGAATAAACAACCGTTGTTCCAGACCAGAGTCCTGTGTCTCTCACAACACGGAGAATATAACAGGGTCATTGTGGACCTCAACCATGTTTTTAATCTACGCAGTGCACTAAAACTTCTCTCAGCTTCACAGGAAGAAGCAGGAATAGTTAATAGGATTCTGACAATTTTTTCTACTTGAGAGAAAAAACATCTTTTTCTGGCAGGCATCTTTCGCAAAATATCTACAACCTCAGAGACTGAAGTGTACTTGTATACACTTGATAAGGTGGTTATCTGGGCAGAGAGAAGATGATATTCAATTTCTGGATACTGGGGAAGAACTTCACTAGCTTGTCCTGTCAACAGATAATGTTCCAGTTTTTCATATACAAGTAAGCCCTCTTGGTCAAAGCGCTGCATTAACTGTGTCAATATAATATCCATTATTTGGAAATACTGAGGACAATAGTATTCCTTCACATTCTTTGCATGAAATTGTTCAGTTGGCCCATGTTGAAGACGTTTAGGAATATTGTGTTGCCTTTGTTATACCTGAAGGGTTTCACATGTACTGTCACTTTAAGGCTGGCTCCACCCAGGAGTGATGACAAGGGTCAAGGGGCAGAGTGGCCATCTTGGAGACACATGTAGAGATGTATTGATATGCAGAGCTGTCCTGTAATGCATGCTGGAGTGTACAGAGAGTCCTGAATAAACAACCGTTGTTCCAGACCAGAGTCCTGTGTCTCTCACAACACGGAGAATATAACAGTGGCGACAAGGATGGGATTTACAAGGTTACTATCCGTGTGAGAAAGGAAAGGAAGAAAAAAAACTCTGGATTGTCAGCTGAATACAAAACCCACAGAGCCCAGCAGGAAAATGTCATTGATCGGGACATTAAGTGAATTTGATGGCGAACAGACATTGTGGAGCTCCTGGATTGAAAGATTAGAACAATATTTCTGTGCAAATGCCATCCCAGGCGACAGGCAAGTAGCAGTATTTCTGAAAGTGGTTGGTGCTAGGACATAGGACACGCTTAGGGATCTCCTTTTCCCTGAAAAACCAGCAACTAAGACTTTGGCAGAGCTCCTGACACTGTTAGGAAATCACTTCCAGCCTAAACCACTAGAGATTGCAGAAAGATTCAGGTTCTATCAGCGGCAGCAGCAGCCGGGTGAAGATATTAAGGCTTATGTGCTCGCCCTTCGCAGACTAGCCTCAACCTGTTCTTTTGGGGAGTATTTACCGACTGCACTGAGGGATAAGTTTGTCATGGGACTAAATAGTGAGTCTAGCCAAAAGAGACTGTTAACAGAGAAAGACCTTACCCTTACAAAGGCAATTGAGATAGCTTCAGTGATGGAAATGGCTGTGAAAGATACAGAGGCATTGAACCCCCAGAGCAGATTGAACCCCCAGGTTAAAGAGGAAGTTTTCAGAACAGCAGTCAAGCAAACTGCAGCTAACGGTAAATATAGACTCTCACCAAGCCGGGAGTCAGCTTGCTACCGTTGTGGGAATACAGACCATGATCACAAAGTCTGCCGGTTTAAGGATCAGCTCTGTCATAATTGTGGAAAGGCAGGCCATCTGAAACGAGTCTGCCGTAGTAAGAAGGTGCGAAATAAACAACCTCTGAACACCAGGACAAAGGCATATATGGTGGGAAGATATAAATCGTCATCTGAATCAGAGGATGAGGAAGTGCTCCACAGATTGGACATACATCATATGCATTCAGCACCCTCAGCAATGACTGTAGAGGTAACCGTGGAAGGAAAGAAACTCAAGATGGATGTAGACACAGGAGCAGCAGTTTCAGTTATCACCCAGAAACAATGGAGAAAACTTCTGATCCGAACAACTGTCCATCCAACACCAATTAAACTGCAGACATACTCAAAGCAGATACTCCACCCACTGGGTTACGTGAAAGTACAGGTATCCTACAAGGGTCAGACAAAGAGAATGCCATTGTATATCCTAGAACATGGGGGACCCCCTCTCTTTGGGAGAGACTGGATTGCTCACTTTGGCATGCCAGACATCGCCATTAACCCCTGCAACACTGTGACCATCACATCAAGAGATAACGAGGGATGGGTGGAATCCCTGAAACAGCGATTCCCACAAGTCTTTGATCACCATTTGGGAAAATAAAGAATGACTGTGTGAGACTCAGGCTGAAACCCAATGCCCAGCCTAGGTTCTTCAAAGCTCGGATGGTACCTTTCGCACTCCGAGCAGGTGTGGAAGCTGAACTAAGCCGGCTGGAGGAACAAGGTGTCATCTCAAAGGTAGAGCACAGCGAGTGGGCATCACCAGTTGTACCAGTAAAGAAAGCGAATGGGGACTTACGCATTTGTGGCGATTTCCGCATGGCACTAAATTCTCAACTGGAGATAGACCAGTATCCCCTACCCAGAGTAGATGACATTTTTGCCTCTCTTGCAGGAGGTCAAAAGTTCACCAAGCTTGATCTCAGGCAAGCTTATTTACAGTTTGAGGTCCACCCTTCGTCCCGTAAGTTTCTAACCATCAACACTCACAAGGGACTGTATGAATACAATCGGATGGTGTTTGGTGTAGCCTCAGCCCCAGCCATTTGGCAACGCAAAATGGATGAGATTTTGGCAGACATTCCTTTCACACAGTGCCTGTTAGAGGACATGCTCATCACGGGCCTGACGGACCAGGAACACAAGCGTAACGTGGAGCTTGTGTTGGCCAGACTCCCAAGAGCAGGGTCTAAAAGTGAACTTAGCGAAATGCCAATTCATGGTACCTAAATTGGAGTTTTGTGGCCACCTTGTGGATGCAGAGGGTATACACACCACGGAAGCCAAAGTTGATGCTTTAGTAAAAGCTCCAGCCCCAACCAACGTCCAACAGCTGCGATCATACGTGGGCTTGCTGAACTATTACCACAAATTCCTGCCGGATCTAGCACACACTTTGTTTCCATTGAACAAGCTTTTGGAGAAACACTCCAGATGGAACTGGTCGGCTGCATGCCAACGTGCTTTTGAAGTTTCTAAGCGAAAGCTGTTGGCGTCATGCATGCTCGTGCACTATGACCTCCAAAGGCCTCTCACCTTGGCTTGTGATGCCTCACCCTATGGTCTAGGGGCTGTACTATCTCACGTTTTACCAGATGGGTCAGAGAAACCTGTGGCATTCGCCTCCAGGTCCTTGACAAAAGCAGAAAGCAATTACTCTCACATTGACAAAGAGGCTCTGGCGCTCATATGGGCAATTAAGAAGTTTCATCTTTACCTGTATGGTAGGGAATTCACCATACTGACTGATCATAAACCACTCCTTCAGATCTTTAGCCCTGACAAAGGCATCTCCCAGACAACTGCGGCCCGTCTTCAACGCTATGCCCTATTCTTGGGAGCATATAGCTACAAAATCCAGTATCGCAGCCATGATGCCAATGCTAATGCGGACGCCATGTCCCGGCTGACAAGGACATTAACAGACTCTTCTCCACCTGTCAAGAGTTGTCGTTACACCAGCCTGTCCTTTCTGTCTTCCGGGGAAGTAGCAGCCCATACAGCCAAGGATACCTTCCTTCAGACAATACTCTCCTGGGTACGGTACGGTTGGCCTGCAACTGTCACACAGGATTATGAACCTTACTTCCGTAGGCGTCTGGAATTAACTGTGGCTGGCAACTGTGTTTTATGGGGAGACCGAGTGATCGTTCCACAGACCCTCCGGAGACACATTCTGGACTTGCTACATACTGGTCATCCCGGGGGCACACGTATGAAACAAAAGGCCCGAGGCTATGTGTGGTGGCCGAACCTAGACTCCGATATCACGACATATGTGAATGCGTGTGCTGGATGTGCACAAACTGCAAGAGACCCTCCTCGAGGGTGCGTCCAGCCCTGGACTTGGCCCACGGTCCCCTGGTTTCGCCTACACTTGAACTTTGCAGGCCCGATCAGAGGACACACCTTTTTGATCATTATTGATGCCCATTCAAAGTGGCCTGAGGTCATTCCTGTTACCCAGCCAACGACTAAGGCGACGATTTCCATACTGTTACATCTCGCTGCTACGTTTGGATACCCCAGAGAAATTGTCACAGACAACGGTGCACAATTCACAAGCCAGGAGTTTCAGAGTTTCCTGACTGCCCACAACATCAAACACAAGTTGACCGCACCTTACCACCCGGCTACAAATGGTCAAGCAGAAAGGTTTGTACAGACCTTCAAACGCTATTTCAAAGCTACTGTGGCTACAAGTAAACAACAGTCCCTGTCACCCCAGCAGCTGGACTCCTTCCTTTCTGCTTACAGAACCACACCACATGCAACTACTGAGAAAACTCCAGCTGAACTTCTTTTGGGTCGGCAGCCTTGGACTGTTTTGGATATGCTCCGCCCTCAAACGATCCAGGAACATGTACGGCAGTCCCAAGACAAGAGGGTCGAACACGACGAGATTCCCCGGTTTACAGCCCAGCAAAAGGTATGGGCTCGATCTTATGGCGCTTCCAACACTCGTTGGCTTCCTGCTATAGTCGCAGAGACTTTGGGACCCAAAATGTATCGGGTCTGCCTGGAAGATGGTTCCATTTGCAGAAGGCATGCGGACCAATTGCGTCCTCGTTCTCAGCTGCCCGAATCCCTGACATCGGCTGCACCTCCAGTGTCTCAAGGATCTGCTCCTACCGGATCAGGAGGCATTGAGACTGATGCTTGGGGAGACTATGAACTTTTGAACTCAGCTCCAACAGAGCCCTCCAGCCCTGGTCCAGAGGTCTGCTCACCCTCTGAGCTAGGGGATCCCCTCTTGGCCCCGCCGGTGTCCATTCCGGCTAGCCCTGCTTCCTCCGGCCCCGAGGCCCTGGGTGTCCGTCCTCAGCGACACTGTCGCCCTCCTGACCGGTTTCAAATGCAAGAGCGGTTACGAGACTTTCGACGGGCCCACCGAAAGTGATCCGCTGCCATGTTCTCCCCATAGCGTCCCTGGAAGTTGTTCTTACATCCGGACGCGGAAGAAGCCGTGTAAATCTCCTGAGTTGGAGGACTGTATTGGACAATTATTAGTTACTGTTTTATGCCTGTTCTCGTTTTGTTGTGTTTTTTTTTTTTTTTTTTTGATGTTTTTTTTTTAGGGATGGATGGAAGGTGTTATACCTGAAGGGTTTCACATGTACTGTCACTTTAAGGCTGGCTCCACCCAGGAGTGATGACAAGGGTCAAGGGGCAGAGTGGCCATCTTGGAGACACATGTAGAGATGTATTGATATGCAGAGCTGTCCTGTAATGCTGTACAGAGAGTCCTGAATAAACAACCGTTGTTCCAGACCAGAGTCCTGTGTCTCTCACAACACGGAGAATATAACACTCTCATATGTGTCTCGCTCTCTCTCATGTGTCTCACTCTCTCTCTCTCATGTGTCTCGCTCTCTCTCTCTCTCATGTGCCTCTCTCTCTGTCTCTCTCTCATGTGTCTCGCTCTCTCTCTCTCTCATGTGTCTCGCTCTCTCTCATGAGTCTCGCTCTCTCATGAGTCTCTCTCTCATGAGTCTCTCTCTCTCATGAGTCTCTCTCTCTCATATGTGTCTCGCTCTCTCTCTCTCTGTGTCTCGCTCTCTCTCTCTCTCTCTCATGTGTCTCGCTCTCTCTCTCTCTCTCATGTGTCTCGCTCTCTCTCTCTCTATGTCTCTCACTCTCTCTCTCATGTCTCTCGCTCTCTCTCTCATTTCTCTTTCTCTCTCTCTCATTTCTCTTTCTCTCTCTCTCATGTGTCTCTCTCTCTCTTTCTCATGTGCCTCTCTCTCTCTCATGTGTCTCGCTCTCTCTCATGTGTCTCGCCCTCTCTCTCATGTGTCTCGCCCTCTCTCTCATGTGTCTCGCCCTCTCTCTCATGTGTCTCGCCCTCTCTCTCATGTGTCTCGCTCTCATGTGTCTCACTCTCTCTCTCTCTCTCATGTGTCTCACTCTCTCTCTCTCTCATGTGTCTCGCTCTCTCTCTCTCTCATGTGCCTCTCTCTCTGTCTCTCTCTCTCTCTCATGTGTCTCGCTCTCTCTCTCTCTCTCATGTGTCTCGCTCTCTCTCATGTGTCTCGCTCTCTCTCATGTGTCTCGCTCTCTCTCATGTGTCTCGCTCTCTCTCATGTGTCTCGCTCTCTCTCATGTGTCTCGCTCTCTCTCATGTGTCTCGCTCTCTCTCTCATGTGTCTCGCTCTCTCTCTCATGTGTCTCGCTCTCTCTCTCATGTGTCTCGCTCTCTCTCTCATGTGTCTCGCTCTCTCTCTCATGTGTCTCGCTCTCTCTCTCATGTGTCTCGCTCTCTCTCTCATGTGTCTCGCTCTCTCTCTCATGTGTCTCGCTCTCTCTCTCATGTGTCTCGCTCTCTCTCTCATGTGTCTCGCTCTCTCTCTCATGTGTCTCGCTCGCTCTCTCATGTGTCTCGCTCGCTCTCTCATGTGTTTCGCTCTCTCATGTGTTTCGCTCTCTCTCATTGGTCTCGCTCTCTCTCTCTCTCTCATGTGTCTCGCTCTCCCTCTCTCTCTCTCATATGTCTTGCTCTCTCTCTCATATGTGTTGTGACGAGACCCTTGCTCGCTCTGTCCGCTCTCCCGACACTCCTCTGTTTCTAGTCAGTCAGCTTGCAGATCGCATTGTCTGATGGTTCGGTCAACCAAGGATCCGGGATCCGAACTACAGCTATGTGCCGTCCGGAATCCATTAGAACAAAACACCAGGCAAGGCTGTATGTAAGTTCAAACAGGAAGACAATTTATTGGAAGAACACAGCACACTTTATACAGAAAGTGGAATATCCATGCAAATGAGGGCTTGAAATGAGTCAACAGGGATTGGTCAGATAGCTTTGACCAATGCAAATGAGGGCTTGAAAATGAGTCAGTAGTGATTGGTCAGATAACTTTGACCAATGCAAGGAGACAGAAGCCCCAGGGGGCAATCAATGTACACAATAGTCAGACACAGAACAATGGTTGTCTAACGAGCCCTGAATACACATTACTCTGTGTCAATACCTCCCTTAGCACAGTGGTTCCCAACTCCGGTCCTCGGGACCCACCAACAGGCCAGGTTTGCAAGATAACTAAATTACATCACAGGTGATCTAATTTGCTGCTCAGTGATTGCAGTATTCTAGTCTGCATCCCCCAAGGTAATACTTAAAATCTGGCCTGTTAGTGGGTCCCGAGGACCGGAATTGAGAACCACTGCCTTGGCAGACAACAGGTGCGGTCATTAGCATTAGCCCACCTGACAATAGTTGAATGGGGAGCCACCCCAGACAGTCCGGCTCCTCAGGACTTCCTGGGATGACCATATTAGGAGTGGGCTTCCTGCTCAGAAACCTCATGGCAAAGGGAACAAAAGTCTTCATGTTACAAGGGCGACATTATTCCTGAATATTACTGTCCCATTTGTAGTAGTCCACCCATATTTTCGGTGTTCACCACCCTCCTGGTCACCCTGCATCCATAACAGATGCAGGGTGATTTAAACATAAGAGAGCCCCATAAGGCTGGGCATGGTGCCCCCCAACCTCTCTAAAGGAATTTGGGGTCCACAACCCCCATGCCTAAAGTGACTCCCGTCACATTTCTCCCCTTTCGGCAGGAGACTAACACAGAAGGAGACCCTAACCGGGTTTACTTTGAAGTTAGTCCATAGTTCCAGGCCTCCAATGTCTGCACCCACAAAGTACCCCAAACAAATTGTCCAGGACAGAACATCACTCACCCAGCCAACCTCTGTCACTCTTGTAGAACATCCCCGCTGCTGTGGATAAGTGTGGACTGGCCCTTCTCCTGGGAGTCCTTTCAGCCGCTGGAGAGAAGACAGGGTGGTGTGGCTCACTTCCTCATGCTTTTGGGGATCTGGGCCGACTGCCCAGCATCCCTGGGGTGTACAGGTGGAGATTGTAGCTTTTGCGGGTGCTGGGCAGAGGTTGGTAGCACTCTGCCCTGTTGCCAGCTCTTCTGCTGGGTTGGCAAATTCTACCCCCATAACCTGGTTGGGGGTTGTGACGAGACCCTTGCTCGCTCTGTCCGCTCTCCCGACACTCCTTTGTTTCTAGTAAGTCAGCTTGCAGATCGTAACGTCTGATGGTTCGGTCAACCAAGGATCCGGGATCTGAACTACAGCTATGTGCCGTTCGGAATCCACTAGAACAAAACACCAGGCAAGCTGTATGTAAGTTCAAACAGGAAGACCATTTATTGGAAGAACACAGCACACTTTATACAGAAAGTGGAATATCCATGCAAATGAGGGCTTGAAATGAGTCAACAGGGATTGGTCAGATAGCTTTGACCAATGCAAATGAGGGCTTGAAAATGAGTCAGTAGTTATTGGTCAGATAACTTTGACCAATGCAAGGAGACAGAAGCCCCAGGGGGCAATCAATGTACACAATAGTCAGACACAGAACAATGGTTGTCTAACGAGCCCTGAATACACATTACTCTGTGTCAGTACCTCCCTTAGCAGACAACAGGTGCGGTCATTAGCATTAGCCCACCTGACAATAGTTGAATGGGGAGCCACCCCCAGACAGTCCGGCTCCTCAGAACTTCCTGGGATGACCATATTAGGAGTGGGCTTCCTGCTCAGAAACCTCATGGCAAAGGGAACAATTGACCTTGCTGACAAAAATGAAGCAATTCAACCCCTCACCCATCTGTCCTTAAATTCCAGTGATGGTGAACACCATCACATATCTTCCTCCGGGTAAACAGTCCAACAGCCACAGTGGGACCCCGAACGGGTCAACTCGAGGATGTTGGAAAAGTAGTCTTAAGGTTCTAGGTCTGTCTGCCGGGATAACCCATCCGCATTCCCATTTTGAGGCCCAGGCCGGTATTGTATGGTGAAATTGTATGGTTGCAACGCCAGGCTCCACCGTAGTAATCGCCCGTTCTCTCCCGCCACCCGGTTAAGCCATATCAAGGGATTGTGGTCCGTCATGACGGTAAAAGAGCATCCATACACGTAGGGCTGCAATTTCTTTAAAGCCCAGACTAAGGCCAAACACTCTTTTTCCACGGCAGCATATCCAACTTCCCGGGGTAACAACTTGCGGCTGAGATACGCCACCGGTTGCTCTTTCCCGTCCTCACCAATTTGGCTTAGTACAGCTCCCAGTCCGAACATGGAGGCATCTGTATGAACGACAAAGCGTTTGTTAGGATCGGGTGCCGCCAGTATGGGAGCTTGCGTTAGGGCGGTTTTTAACTGATGAAAGGCTGTCTCGCACTCCGAGGACCACAGGACCTGTTTCGGGAGAGTCTTTTTGGTCAGGTCCGTTAGGGGTTTGGCTATGTCACTAGAGTGGGGTACAAACCTCCTGTAGTACCCTGCTGTCCCTAAAAATGCAAGTACCTGGGTCTTGGTTCTGGGAACCGGCCAGTTTAGGACGGCCTCTATTTTGGCAGGTTCTGGCCTCTGCTTCCCACATCCCACTCTATGTCCCAGATATTGCACCTCAGACATCCCGATATTACATTTGTCTGGCTTTAGGGTCAGGCTTGCTGCTCGGATTCTATCTAGCACTATTCCCAGGTGTCTAAGATGTTCCTCCCAGGTCTGGCTATAGATTGCGATGTCGTCAAGATATGCACATGCAAACTCTTGCAGACCATCGAGGAGTTCATCTATCATCCGCTGGAAGGTAGCCGGAGCATTCTTCATCCCAAATGGCATCACCAGAAACTGGTAAAGGCCGAACGGGGTGATGAAGGCCGACTTTGGAATTGCTTCCGCGTCCAAGGGAATCTGCCAGTAGCCCTTACACAAGTCAATAGTCGTCAGATAATGTCCCTGGGCTATTTTGTCCAGCAACTCGTCCACTCGGGGCATAGGGTAGGCATCTGTCACAGTACAGTCATTCAGTCGCCTATAGTCCACACAAAATCGGGTCGTGCCATCCCGTTTTGGGACTAATACTACAGGGGACGCCCAGGGGCTTGTTGATGGTTCGATCACCCCTAACTCGAGCATTTCCCTAATCTCTGCTCTCATCCCTTCTTGCACTGCTCCGGGAATCCTATAGGCTGGTTGTCTCAGGGGCTTCTGCCCAGGAGTCTCTACCTTGTGCACAGCTAGGTGAGTGTACCCAGGGAGTGCCGAGAACATCTCCTGTCGGTCCTGGAGTAATTCTCGGGCCTGTTCTCGTTCTTGGGATCCTAATCTATCTCCTAGCTGTATATCCTCCACCCCCCCAGAACAGTTATTGATTTCGGGAAGCTCCAGCATCGGTAGATATTCAGAGTCCCCGGTGGCCGGAGCGCATATGGCGGCTACTGCCTCAGCCCTCTCATTAAAGGCCTTCATCATATTAATGTGGAACGTCCTCTTAATGTTTGTGTCTGCACAGCTGGCAACCACGTAGGTGGTATCGCACAGCTGTTTTACCACCTGATAGGGGCCCTGCCAGGAGGCCTGCAATTTATTTTGCTTCAGGGGTTTTAGTACCAGGACTTTCTGTCCAATATAAAAGGTGCGATTCCGCGCAGACCGATCATACCAAACCTTCTGCTGACTCTGGGCTGATTGCATATTCTCATAGACTAGCTCAGTAAGGTCCCGCAGTCGCTCCCTGAGTTCCAAGACATAACTAAGGATGGGGAGGCCTTCCGGATCCTCTGCCCCCTCCCACTGGGCCCTTACTAAGTCTAAGGGTCCCCTAACCCTTCGCCCATATAACAGCTCAAATGGGGAAAACCCTGTGGACTCTTGGGGTACCTCTCTATATGCAAACAGTAGATGGGGAAGGTATTTCTCCCAATCCTTCCTACTCTCCACGAAGGCCCGAAGCAGCTGCTTCAGGGTCCCATTAAATCTCTCACACAGCCCATTAGTCTGAGGGTGGTAGGGGGCGCTCTGGAGGGGTTTAATCCCACAGAGACGCCAGAGCTGCTGCGTCAGTTCAACTGTGAACTGGGTACCCTGATCGGACAATATCTCGCGGGGAAACCCTACCCTAGTAAATACCCGCAGTAAGGCATCTGCTACTGTATCCGCCTGGATATTGGATAAGGGAATGGCTTCCCGGTAGCGGGTGGCATAATCCACCACCGTAAGAATATACTTCTTCCCAGTTGGCACTGGGGCGGGCCAGTGGGCCTATAATATCTACCGCTATGCGGCTAAAGGGTTCTCTAATAATTGGCAGGGGTTGCAGCGAGGCTTTTGGGTGATCCCCTGTCTTCCCTACTTTCTGACAAGTCTCACAGGTCCGGCAATATTCTCGCACCTCCGCATGTAATCTGGGCCAGAAGAAAGCATGAGACAACCGACTCCGGGTCTTGGCTATCCCTAAATGTCCGGCCAAGGGGATGTCGTGAGCCAGTCGCAATAGCTCCTGTCTGTACTTCTGACAAAAAAGATTGCTCATGTAGTCTGGATCCCAACGGTGCCACATCCCGGGAATAGCTACTAAACCAAAAAGGAAAATTTTCCCCTAGGGGTGGGACTTTTTAGGCACCAATAAATTGTATACAATGAATTAGTTTATATAAAAGTTAAATTCTTTATTAATTGATACAGAAAAAAGATTAAAACAAAAAGGCAAGCTAGAACATATTGCACATGAAACAGTTGAACTTAATACCACATAACCCCCGGGCTGTGACCCGATGCGTTTCGGAGTCTTTGGGCTCCTTCCTCAGGGGTGCGCCCTTAGAGGGTGGTCTGTGGATCATTAATACATAACAAATTAGTTTCAACATAATAAATGTAGTTACATTGCGTTTGAGTAGAAAGTTTAATAATAACTTACATAGTTCACTGTGAAAATGAGCATGGATAGCCTGCCTAGTGATTAAAAACAAGTGGGCCGCATATGCTTGTTGTCGATCAGGAGTGCCGTATTCGTGATGTTATAGGTCAAAACCAGAGATCTTAGGTCTTGAAATGTTTCAGGACTTTTAGTGCTAACCAAGTCTTGGTAAAAGACTGGGTAGGAGTAACTGGAACCTCAATTGATAGCAGGTCTGCTGGGCAAAAAATGCATAATTACTGCAGGGTCCAATCAAACAAGACCGTACATGTGCAGGGTGCCCAAAGACCTATATCCTCTGCCCACCATGTCTCTCATATAAAGTCAAAAAGAAATTTATCAACCATATTAGATCAACAGATAAGATAGATAAGCAAAATAAAGACCAAATATCCGTATAAATGTGTCATGCTAGGTATTATGACCATAGCCATGCATATAAAACACTTTGAGAAAAATGGTGAGGGATAAAGGGTCCTATTGGGCATCATGCACAGATAAAGAAGTCAAAAGAACCCCAACACCCTGATCGCATAGATCAGCAGTATTCAGGTAGTAAATTCTTAGGGGTGTAAATCTTTTCTTACCTTGAGGACAGCTATATCTTGTTCACAAAAAATGAGTGGAAGTCCTCACAGGACCTGCGTATCCGGCAAAAGAGCAGATAGCTCTGACGCCAGATACACAGGATTTAAGAAGCGTAGCAATCAGCTGAAAGGTGAATCAGCTGGATTGCTTGCTCTCAGCTGATCGCCGTCAAAGGTTCCCTGAAACGTAAGGGCCGGACACGCCCCCTAACCGGATATCCGGCGGAAGCGTGAGCGGCCGATGCGTTCCACCGACACGGAAGCGTCACTGGTCTGCGTGAAACGCAGGCCAGTGTACTAGACATATACGGCCGCGCTCTGAAAGAGGACGGGATGGACACGTGAATGCCTATATCTGCGGGCGCCAGTAGATGGCGTCCGCCTTTCCGTGCCGGGCTAATCCTACAAAAGAGCACTAAACAAGAGCGGTATTTGGATAAAACCTAAAGAGAGCTAAACATGGTAAAAAGATCCAAAACTTCATTATAAATTGGGAACTAGGAAATTGGAGTACACCTAAAACATAGATATCTCCTTCATAGCTCCCAATATGTGACAATCTTCCAAAATTTCCGCAGTTGGATTGGAACATTATTCTTTTCCTAAATAGAAAAAAGAAAAATATATGGAAACCGGACTTCGCTTCTGATGGACTAACCTCAGCATATGTTGGACCATTTGTGTACAAAAGTGCTAGATTTTGGAACAAAAAGAATCTTTCTTTTTTCTTTTTGTTCCAAAATCTAGCACTTTTGTACACAAATGGTCCAACATATGCTGAGGTTAGTCCATCAGAAGCGAAGTCCAGTTTCCATATATTTTTCTTTTTTCTATTTAGGAAAAGAATAATGTTCCAATCCAACTGCGGAAATTTTGGAAGATTGTCACATATTGGGAGCTATGAAGGAGATATCTATGTTTTAGGTGTACTCCAATTTCCTAGTTCCCAATTTATAATGAAGTTTTGGATCTTTTTACCATGTTTAGCTCTCTTTAGGTTTTATCCAAATACCGCTCTTGTTTAGTGCTCTTTTGTAGGATTAGCCCGGCACGGAAAGGCGGACGCTATCTACTGGCGCCCGCAGATATAGGCATTCACGTGTCCATCCCGTCCTCTTTCAGAGCGCGGCCGTATATGTCTAGTACACTGGCCTGCGTTTCACGCAGACCAGTGACGCTTCCGTGTCGGTGGAACGCATCGGCCGCTCACGCTTCCGCCGGATATCCGGTTAGGGGGCGTGTCCGGCCCTTACGTTTCAGGGAACCTTTGACGGCGATCAGCTGAGAGCAAGCAATCCAGCTGATTCACCTTTCAGCTGATTGCTACGCTTCTTAAATCCTGTGTATCTGGCGTCAGAGCTATCTGCTCTTTTGCCGGATACGCAGGTCCTGTGAGGACTTCCACTCATTTTTTGTGAACAAGATATAGCTGTCCTCAAGGTAAGAAAAGATTTACACCCCTAAGAATTTACTACCTGAATACTGCTGATCTATGCGATCAGGGTGTTGGGGTTCTTTTGACTTCTTTATCTGTGCATGATGCCCAATAGGACCCTTTATCCCTCACCATTTTTCTCAAAGTGTTTTATATGCATGGCTATGGTCATAATACCTAGCATGACACATTTATACGGATATTTGGTCTTTATTTTGCTTATCTATCTTATCTGTTGATCTAATATGGTTGATAAATTTCTTTTTGACTTTATATGAGAGACATGGTGGGCAGAGGATATAGGTCTTTGGGCACCCTGCACATGTACGGTCTTGTTTGATTGGACCCTGCAGTAATTATGCATTTTTTGCCCAGCAGACCTGCTATCAATTGAGGTTCCAGTTACTCCTACCCAGTCTTTTACCAAGACTTGGTTAGCACTAAAAGTCCTGAAACATTTCAAGACCTAAGATCTCTGGTTTTGACCTATAACATCACGAATACGGCACTCCTGATCGACAACAAGCATATGCGGCCCACTTGTTTTTAATCACTAGGCAGGCTATCCATGCTCATTTTCACAGTGAACTATGTAAGTTATTATTAAACTTTCTACTCAAACGCAATGTAACTACATTTATTATGTTGAAACTAATTTGTTATGTATTAATGATCCACAGACCACCCTCTAAGGGCGCACCCCTGAGGAAGGAGCCCAAAGACTCCGAAACGCGTCGGGTCACAGCCCGGGGGTTATGTGGTATTAAGTTCAACTGTTTCATGTGCAATATGTTCTAGCTTGCCTTTTTGTTTTAATCTTTTTTCTGTATCAATTAATAAAGAATTTAACTTTTATATAAACTAATTCATTGTATACAATTTATTGGTGCCTAAAAAGTCCCACCCCTAGGGGAAAATTTTCCTTTTTGGTTTAGTAGCTATTCCCGGGATGTGGCACCGTTGGGATCCAGACTACATGAGCAATCTTTTTTGTAACTAGTTACCAGGTAGTAGATACCACTCCCCGCTTTAGCTCATGCTGTCTTCATCCCCCCAAAAAAACAAATTTTGACTTTTTTGTGCAAATTTGCACTCTTTCCTAACAAAGTATTATTGAACTCTTTTTAAACAAAGTTTGATGTCAATTGTGCTAGAGAATATTTGTAAGCACTGCATTTCTGTTATTTTCAGATTCTCTGTTCCTCCCTTTTTTGTTTCCCTTTCCCCCTTTTGCCATAACCATTGAAACTTGTCCATTTTTCTCCTTTCTTTTCTTTATTCTCCTTGTTGAAATTGCTTGGTCCCATAATCACTATGTCCCTATATGTGGGTGATGAGTGGGAACGCCTGATGTCTCAATATTTAAAAGACTTCGGTGAGAAAGAGTATGCGGAAGCAGATCTTTCTGCACTATTTTTCCAGTTATCAAAAACCCTGGAAAAGAAATCGGCCTATTTTTGGCACATCAGGTCTTTCCAGGATTACATTAAAAAAGAGATAAACCCCATCGGTCTTAGAGTACAGGTTTTTCCACTCCTGGAGGACCTGAGCCCTAATTTTAAAACCGATTGGGAGAATGCTCTGAATCAATGCTCAGCCACTCTAATAACACTACTTATAAAAGAATATACCGCTCGTACATCCAAATTGGATGTTGAGATCAATCTTCTTTGCGAAAAGATGCAAAAATATAAATCTCACAAACTGTTCTCAACTAAGGAGAAACAACTGAAAGAACATCTTGATATATTTAATCGTAACATACTAATCAAAAAACAAAATAAATTTGGACGCGATACCACCGCATTCGCCCACAATAAAGCATATAGATGGAACGTAGCTAAACCCTTTCCAACAAACAGAGATCAACGCTCACTCCCCCCTCCCCCTTCACATCCAAAAGGGGCACCTTCCACTAATCTTCAAAATGTAAACAAACAAAAAACCACCATGAAAACTAAGCGCACTTATCAAGAAGATAATAGTTTAAGTCAATTAAATAAAAAAACTAACACACAACAAAATTCTGGCTCTAATATTTCCTTGTTTAAACCCAACACACCGATACCTGAACCTGATTCTAACCCACCTTCCAACACTACACATCCTCATACACAAACTTCTTCCCCTAATCCTAACCTGGCACCATCTTTACTAGCTTCCACTCTTAATTTGCAAGATACCACTTTTTTAGAGTTGATCCACCAGCGAGCCCCCGCATTCACCCCCACTCCCCCCATTTAAATCCCATCACACCCACACTTACATCTCCTAATTCACTTCAATCTGATGAAGCGTCTACTGATCTATCTATTATCAATCTCTCAAATTACAAACTATCCTCTGAAGAAATAGAAGTTCTTTCTAAAGGTCTAAGCTTCTGCCCAAGCATGAAGCTAGACCGGTTTGACTTTATAAAAGATTTGCATCTTTTCGCTCGAAAATTGAATTTCAAGATCCTCTATGATAACGAAAAAAACTCTGAGACCTCGCAATCCAAGAAAGACCCGATTTTAGATACGTTAATTTCACTACTCGAGGAAAATGAGGACCTCATCGACCGAGTAGACCTGCCTTCTCTTTTGATGCAGGTGGATGAACAAAAACTCAAGTCCAATCAGGGCCTATCTTTAAAGAAAAAATCGGACAAGTTCCCCCAAACCCTCAACCCACACGTTGCCGCCTTTGTCAAACTTGTAACTAAAGAAATTGAAAAATTATATATCAAAAAACCCTCTAATACAAATATCACCTACAAGCAAAGACTTGCAATTACAAAACTTAAAGAAAATCCATCCATTACCATCAAACAAGCCGATAAGGGCGGCAACGTCGTCATCATGAACAACGATGACTACGTCTCAATGTGTTTGAGGATTCTTAGAAACCTTAATTGGTATAGGAAGATTCCGGCTGGTATTGTTCAAAAATACCAGCTTGAGTTTTACAACTTAGTTGATCAAGCATATCTCAACACAGTGATCCCAAAACATACCTGGGAATTTGTCCGCACGGCCTTTCCAGTTACCCCAACATTTTATGCCCTCCCCAAGATACATAAAGACGCCACGAACCCACCAGGGCGTCCAATTATCTCGGGGATCGGCTCTATCACGGACAATGCAAGTAAATTGGTGGATGCCTTTCTAAAACCTTTCGTAACTGCCCTACCCTCCTTCGTGCGGGATACAATACACCTCCTGCAGAAAATCCAAGATGTGATTGTTCCAGAAAACTGCCTCTTAGTAACAATCGATGTTGAGGCGCTATACAGCTCCATCCCGCACGAACGGGGACTTGCGGCAGTGAGACGCATACTCACACGTGGTTCTACCTTTGACGCTTATGGGGAGTTCATCCTGTCCATCCTCCAGTTCATTCTTTTTCATAATGTATTTACTTTTAATGGTTCCCACTACCTCCAGGTGCAAGGCGTAGCGATGGGCACCTGTTGTGCCCCATCCTACGCCAATTTGTACCTGGGGGAGTGGGAACACGCCCTTCTTGACTGTGATGAAACCTCGATCTATACGGACCACATCATTATGTGGGCCCGATACATCGATGACATTTTCATGTTGTGGCACGGTCCACGAGACCTATTGGACAGTTGGATGGACAGGATGAACAGAAACGAGTTTGGCTTAAATTTCACAATGAATTGTGACTTACAACAGATAACCTTTCTTGATGTGGAAATCTATAGAGGCATGGGTGGTGTTCTCCAGAGTGGGCTCTTTCGAAAGCCCACTGCTGGTAACACCATATTACATGCCTCTAGTTTCCACCCCCAAAATTTGGTGCGGTCAATTCCTTTCAGCCAGTATCTTAGGGCCAGGAGGAACTGTTCCAATTTGGTACAGTTCCAAAAAGCTGCTGACGATCTCCAACAGAGACTCCTCAAGAGAGGATACACAAAATCCACTCTTAAGAAAGCTTATAAGAAGGCACTGCTTAGTGATAGAACACTATTGCTAGCACCAAAAACTCCTAAACCTATTGAAAATAATCTCAGAATTATAACTAAGTACTCGGAACAACATCCCGAAATCAAAAAGATCGTAACTAAATATTGGCACATGCTTTCTCTCGACCCCATTTTGGGTAAACACGTTACAGCATATCCCCAATTCACGTACAGGAAGGTCCCCGCATTAAGGGACCAACTTGTACAAAGTGAATTTGTGGCCCAAAAAGGTAAAGACCATTGTAAGGTCAAAGGAACCTATATGTGTGGTACATGCAGGTACTGCAGATACATGCTTACAACAAAAAACCCAATATTACCCAACGGCCAAATATTTAGGCCGCAACATTTTGCCAACTGCCGCACCCACGGGGTGGTATATTTACTCCTCTGTGGGTGCGGTTGTTTTTATGTTGGCAAAACGAAACTTGAGTTTACAAAGCGAGCATGTAGACACATAAAAAGTATGCAGACACGTAATCCAGATCTTCCTTTGGGGCGCCATGCTGCTCTGGTTCATCCTGAAAAATTTCCAAAAATCAAATTTTTAATACTCGATAGAATCCACCCTAACCCCAGAGGAGGGGACTGGAACAAGACCCTCCTCCAAATGGAGTTACGTTGGATCTATCGTTTAAAGGCCACTGAACTACCCGGACTGAATGATCTTATATCATTCAGACCTTTCCTTGAAGGTTTTTCGTCTGGAGGCATGGAAAGATAACCTTACTCCCCCACTTGATTGTAAAACCGTATTTTGAAGGGGGTCCTTTAGTATGCCCTGCGAGCAGATGATTGATATGACAAAAGTTCTTTCCTCCCTTCCCTTTCTTATGTCCCTCCCCTTCTTTTTCTGCTTTCCCATGATACAATGTTTTTATTGTACTGTGTTTGTCTATATGACATATATTGCAATATTATGTTATGTTAGTAATTATCTGTATCTATGCTCTGTTTTTTTCACATCTTTCTTTTTTCTTTTTGTTCCAAAATCTAGCACTTTTGTACACAAATGGTCCAACATATGCTGAGGTTAGTCCATCAGAAGCGAAGTCCGGTTTCCATATATTTTTCTTTTTTCTATTTAGGAAAAGAATAATGTTCCAATCCAACTGCGGAAATTTTGGAAGATTGTCACATATTGGGAGCTATGAAGGAGATATCTATGTTTTAGGTGTACTCCAATTTCCTAGTTCCCAATTTATAATGAAGTTTTGGATCTTTTTACCATGTTTAGCTCTCTTTAGGTTTTATCCAAATACCGCTCTTGTTTAGTGCTCTTTTGTAGGATTAGCCCGGCACGGAAAGGCGGACGCCATCTACTGGCGCCCGCAGATATAGGCATTCACGTGTCCATCCCGTCCTCTTTCAGAGCGCGGCCGTATATGTCTAGTACACTGGCCTGCGTTTCACGCAGACCAGTGACGCTTCCGTGTCGGTGGAACGCATCGGCCGCTCACGCTTCCGCCGGATATCCGGTTAGGGGGCGTGTCCGGCCCTTACGTTTCAGGGAACCTTTGACGGCGATCAGCTGAGAGCAAGCAATCCAGCTGATTCACCTTTCAGCTGATTGCTACGCTTCTTAAATCCTGTGTATCTGGCGTCAGAGCTATCTGCTCTTTTGCCGGATACGCAGGTCCTGTGAGGACTTCCACTCATTTTTTGTGAACAAGATATAGCTGTCCTCAAGGTAAGAAAAGATTTACACCCCTAAGAATTTACTACCTGAATACTGCTGATCTATGCGATCAGGGTGTTGGGGTTCTTTTGACTTCTTTATCTGTGCATGATGCCCAATAGGACCCTTTATCCCTCACCATTTTTCTCAAAGTGTTTTATATGCATGGCTATGGTCATAATACCTAGCATGACACATTTATACGGATATTTGGTCTTTATTTTGCTTATCTATCTTATCTGTTGATCTAATATGGTTGATAAATTTCTTTTTGACTTTATATGAGAGACATGGTGGGCAGAGGATATAGGTCTTTGGGCACCCTGCACATGTACGGTCTTGTTTGATTGGACCCTGCAGTAATTATGCATTTTTTGCCCAGCAGACCTGCTATCAATTGAGGTTCCAGTTACTCCTACCCAGTCTTTTACCAAGACTTGGTTAGCACTAAAAGTCCTGAAACATTTCAAGACCTAAGATCTCTGGTTTTGACCTATAACATCACGAATACGGCACTCCTGATCGACAACAAGCATATGCGGCCCACTTGTTTTTAATCACTAGGCAGGCTATCCATGCTCATTTTCACAGTGAACTATGTAAGTTATTATTAAACTTTCTACTCAAACGCAATGTAACTACATTTATTATGTTGAAACTAATTTGTTATGTATTAATGATCCACAGACCACCCTCTAAGGGCGCACCCCTGAGGAAGGAGCCCAAAGACTCCGAAACGCGTCGGGTCACAGCCCGGGGGTTATGTGGTATTAAGTTCAACTGTTTCATGTGCAATATGTTCTAGCTTGCCTTTTTGTTTTAATCTTTTTTCTGTATCAATTAATAAAGAATTTAACTTTTATATAAACTAATTCATTGTATACAATTTATTGGTGCCTAAAAAGTCCCACCCCTAGGGGAAAATTTTCCTTTTTGGTTTAGTGTCTGTACTTCTGGGGTACAACTAGCTGTTTGTGGGGGCCCTGTCGCTTCCCAGTGCCCATTCCCTCAGTGTAACGATAAAGAAACCCCCCCTCCCACTCTATTCTGTCTTCCCCCACCCCACCTGGATCCTTGCCCGCCCTGTCCCGATAACCCGCTAAAGTTGGGTCACTCCGAGTCTCTTGCCTAACGTCAGAGGGAGAATCCCAGGACACGGTGTTGTCAATTCGGGGTAACGTAGGAGGATTTGGTCTTACCTGGGTCCCCATAGGAGTGGAGTTGCCTTGGAGTTGGCTCTGACGTCTGGTGGTTACGGCCATGGCAGCCTCTGGGGCATACGAGGAAGTTAAATGGCCCAAATCGTTCCCCAAAAGTACTTCTGCTGGTAACTCGCGTAGTAATCCCACTCGCACATGTCGCTCCCCTGAGCCCCAATTCAAGAGGACTTGGGCGGTGGATAAACGTAGCACCTGGCCCCCTGCTACCCTGACTGCAACAGTCTGGCCGGTCCGGGCTGACTGGGGAATCATGTGAGGCTGGATGAGGGTAATCGTAGCCCCGGAATCGCGGAGTCCCTGGGCCGGCTGCCCATTAACCCATACTGCCTGGCGATGGTGCTGCCGATTATCTCCGGCAGCAGCTTGGACAGGATCCGCTTCGAAAAGTTTGCCGCACTCTTCCTGAACATCTCAATGGTTGGGCTCATTCTGGTAGCAATGAGCTGCTGGTCTGGACGGATGATTCGTCTCTCGATACCTCGTGGATTGGCTAGGGCAATGTCGTTGCAGATGACCAGTTCGGTTACAGGTATAGCACTTAGGTCCGGTAGGTGGGTTGGGTCGGGCTGGGGGTCTCGAGGCAGACCACGGAGGTACTGAAGTTGGCTTAGAGGCTGGTAAACTGGGCCGAGATAGTGGATAGCGCTCGTTTTCGCCTGACCTTCGAGAGTCCAGATATTCATCGGCCAGAGTAGCCGCTTGTTGTACCGTCTGTGGTTGTTTATCTCGCACCCAATCCCGTACTACCGGAGGGGTGTGGTTAAAAAAACTGTTCCAATAGTACTAGCTGGGTGATGTCCTCTATGGTATGAGCGTGGCTTCCCTGGAACCAGCTCTTAAGGTTCCGCTGCATATGATGTGCCCACTCCACGTATGTTGTGTTGGTTTGTTTCCGGGATTCTCTAAACTTAATCCGGCTGGCTTCGGGTGTAATGGCAAATCGGGCTAGCAAAGCTTCTTTTACCCGGTCGTAGTCTTTAGCGTCTTCGTCCTCCAGGGCCCGAAATGCATCCGCCGCTCTGCCAGTTAAATTACTCGCCAGTAAAACTACCCAATCTTGGGACAGTACTTCATGTATCTGGCATAGTCTCTCAAAGAAAAATCAAAAAACGTGCTGCGCCAGAAGTGCACAAAAAAAATTAGTGATTACATGAATCAACAAGTGTTATCAACAAAATATGGTGTCCATCATATGTGCTCTGATGAAACATAAATGTTCATATAAAGTGCTCCAAAGTAATGATTAGTATATATACCTGGATATACTAATCATTACTTTGGAGCACTTTATATGAACATTTATGTTTCATCAGAGCACATATGATGGACACCATATTTTGTTGATAACACTTGTTGATTCATGTAATCACTAATTATTTTTGTGCACTTCTGGCGCAGCACGTTTTTTGATTTTTATGTTTTTGTTGTGAGGTGTGGACACAATTTGTGTATGCAGCTGGATTTATATATTGATTTATTCTAGCACATTTTATACACATTTGAATTTCACTTAGTCTTGCGCTGATAGTTTTTTCACTATAGTCTCTCAAAGTCCTGCAGGAATGCGTCAATTTCCTCCTCTCCTTCCTTAAATAGTTTGAACGCCCGAAAGGGCAACTTACGGACAGTCGCTGCATCTTTAGGCGTTTTCTCCGATTGACGTATTTCTGCCATTTTCTGCTCATGTTGCCGCTCTCGTTCTTTCTCTTGTCGCTCTCGTTCTTTCTCTTGTCGCTCATCCTGCAGCTGGATGTCTCTAATGGCATTCTGTATGGCGGTCTCTGATGGGTTAGCACCATATAATGCCAACCGCTCCCGAACTCGTTGCTGAAAAAAGTCTTCAACTGACCGGGGTCCTGCATCACCATCCCTCTGATCCATCTCGGCTAGCTCACTGATCAGGGTGGCCTTGTTCTTTGTCCCACCGGTCCCTCCGCGGCTCTCAAGTAAGTCTTTCAGCGTGGCTCTCCTGCATGCTGCATAGCTGGTCATTGACTCTGGTGGTTTGGAGTGTCCCGGTAACTGGAGAGCAAATCCCACCGCTGCCAACACCAATGTGACGAGACCCTTGCTCGCTCTGTCCGCTCTTCCGACACTCCTTTGTTTCTAGTAAGTCAGCTTGCAGATCGCAACGTCTGGTGGTTCGGTCAACCAAGGATCCTGGATCTGAACTACAGCTATGTGCCGTTCGGAATCCACTAGAACAAAACACCAGGCAAGCTGTATGTAAGTTCAAACAGGAAGACCATTTATTGGAAGAACACAGCACACTTTATACAGAAAGTGGAATATCCATGCAAATGAGGGCTTGAAATGAGTCAACAGGGATTGGTCAGATAGCTTTGACCAATGCAAATGAGGGCTTGAAAATGAGTCAGTAGTGATTGGTCAGATAACTTTGACCAATGCAAGGAGACAGAAGCCCCAGGGGGCAATCAATGTACACAATAGTCAGACAATGGTTGTCTAAGGAGCCCTGAATACACATTACTCTGTGTCAGTACCTCCCTTAGCAGACAACAGGTGCGGTCATTAGCATTAGCCCACCTGACAATAGTTGAATGGGGAGCCACCCCCAGACAGTCCGGCTCCTCAGAACTTCCTGGGATGACCATATTAGGAGTGGGCTTCCTGCTCAGAAACCTCATGGCAAAGGGAACAATTGACCTTGCTGACAAAAATGAAGCAATTCAACCCCTCACCCATCTGTCCTTAAATTCCAGTGATGGTGAACACCATCACAGGGGTCTGCTGTAGAGAGGAGGGATCGCCTACCTCCTCCTCCTGGTATTCCTGCGGGGCAGGTTGGGGATCTGGACCGGCCGCCCAGCATCCCTGTAGGTCTGGTGCAGAGACTGCGGTCCCATCTGCACCATTGGGGTCAGGGCTGTTGTCTCCCTGTGGTTGGGGAGAAGGATTAGTAGTCTCCTCTCCCTGGAAGGTACACTGCTGCTCTGAAGGAAAGATGACACCTTTGGCTCCCGGTAACTCCTGCTGTAGCTGGGGACCTGGGCTGGCTGCCCAGCCTCCCTGTAGGGCCGGTAGAGAGACCTCGGTCCCATCTCCATCTGCCATCGGTGGGTCTTCCCAGTACCACCAGTCTGTACTGTCTCTCCAACTGAAGGGTTGTGGGTCTGGATCTGCCACCCAGGACTCCGGCTCTGCTTGCAGGGTAGATTGGGGTGGAATGGAGCAGATCAGGCGTTGGTAGTCCTGCTCCAGTTCCCACTCCATTCTGACCAGATTAATCAGGTCTGACCCCAGATCATTCGCTTTGGGGAGACCCAGTAGGGCTTCCCTGGTGTCCTGGATTTCCCAGCGCCGACACTCTGCTGGACATCCAAAGTCCCTCTCCTCAAAGGCCTTCCACAGCAAGCCCGGGCCACTATAGTCCTCACCTTCCGGCATATTGTCATCAGCCATCCAGTGGTTGTAGCTGGTGGCGTACCACTTTAGTGCCCGGTAAGCTTCATCCAGCCACATCTCCTTCCAAATCAGGTTCCTTAGCTCCGTCACCCACTCATCCCGGGGGTTGCTGTCCTAGGAAAGGTAAGGGCAGGGCAACGTATACCTGGAACCGCTGTTCTTCGCTGGGAAGGTTCTCTCTCCGCCTCCACTGCACATCCTCTAAGGTCTCATACCACATTTCCTTTCGAGTGAAATCTCTCCAGTCCAGTATGGCTTCCTCTGATCCAGGCTCATCCTGTTGGACCAAGTGTTGCTGCAACCTCCAGTGAAACTCCTCCTCATATGGGGACGCTGTATCTTTAGGCGTTTTCTCTGATTGCTGTATTTCTGCCATTCTCTGCTCATGCTGCCGCTCTCGTTCTCTCTCTTGTCGCTCATCCTGCAGCTTGATGTCTCTAATGGCATTCTGTATGGCGGTCTCTGACGGGTTAGCACCATATAATGCCAACCGCTCTCGAACTCGTTGCTGAAACAAGTCTTCAACTGACCAGGGTCCTGCATCACCACCCCTCTGATCCATCTCGGCTAGTTCACTGATCAGGGTGCCTTGTTCTTTGTCCCACCGGTCCCTCTGCGGCTCTCAGGTAAGTCTTTCAGCGTGGCTCTCCTGCATGCTGCATAGCTGGTCATTGACCGTGGTGGTTTGGAGTGTCCTGGTAACTGGAGAGCAAATCCCACCGTTGCCAACCAATGTGAAGAGACCCTTGCTCGCTCTGTCCGCTCTCCCGACACTCCTCTGTTTCTAGTCAGTCAGCTTGCATCGTCTGATGTTTCGGTCAACCAAGGATCCGGGATCCGAACTACAGCTATGTGCCGTTCGGAATCCATTAGAACAAACACCAAGCAGGCTGTATGTAAGTTCAAACAGGAAGACAATTAATTGGAAGAACACAGCACACTTTATACAGAAAGTGGAATATCCATGCAAATGAGGGCTTGAAATGAGTCAACAGGGATTGGTCAGATAGCTTTGACCAATGCAAATGAGGGCTTGAAAATGAGTCAGTAGTGATTGGTCAGATAACTTTGACCAATGCAAGGAGACAGAAGCCCCAGGGGGCAATCAATGTACACAATAGTCAGACACAGAACAATGGTTGTCTAACGAGCCCTGAATACACATTACTCTGTGTCAATACCTCCCTTAGCAGACAACAGGTGCGGTCATTAGCATTAGCCCACCTGACAATAGTTGAATGGGGAGCCACCCCAGACAGTCCGGCTCCTCAGGACTTCCTGGGATGACCATATTAGGAGTGGGCTTCCTGCTCAGAAACCTCATGGCAAAGGGAACAAAAGTCTTCATGTTACAAGGGCGACATTATTCCTGAATATTACTGTCCCATTTGTAGTAGTCCACCCATATTTTCGGTGTTCACCACCCTCCTGGTCACCCTGCATCCATAACAGATGCAGGGTGATTTAAACATAAGAGAGCCCCATAAGGCTGGGCATGGTGCCCCCCAACCTCTCTAAAGGAATTTGGGGTCCACAACCCCCATGCCTAAAGTGACTCCCGTCACATGTGTCTCTCTCTCTCTCTCTCATGTGAATCACTCTCTCTCTCATGTGTCTCGCTCTCTCTCTCTCTCTCATGTGCCTCCCTCTCTCTCATGTGCCTCCCTCTCTCTCATGTCTCATGTGCCTCGCTCTCTCTCATGTGTCTCGCTCTCTCTCTCTCTCTCTCTCATGTGTCTCTCTCTCTCTCTCATGTGTCTCGCTCTCTCTCTCATGTGTCTCGCTCTCTCTCTCATGTGTCTCGCTCTCTCTCTCATGTGTCTCTCTCTCTCTCTCTCATGTGTCTCGCTCTCTCTCTCTCTCTCTGTGTCTCGCTCTCTCTCTCTCTCTCTGTGTCTCGCTCTCTCTCTCATGTGTCTCGCTCTCCCTCTCTCATGCGTCTCACTCTCTCTCATGCGTCTCACTCTCTCTCATGCGTCTCACTCTCTCTCTCATGTGCCTCCCTCTCTCTCATGTGCCTCCCTCTCTCTCATGTCTCATGTGTCTCGCTCTCTCTCATGTGTCTCGCTCTCTCTCTCTCTCATGTGTCTCTCTCTCTCTCTCTCTCATGTGTCTCGCTCTCTCTCTCTCTCTGTGTCTCGCTCTCTCTCTCTCTCTCTCTGTGTCTCGCTCTCTCTCTCTCGTGTGTCTCTCTCTCTCATGTGCCTCTCTCTCTCTATGTCTCTCTCTCGCTCTCTCATGTGTCTCGCTCTCTCTCTTTCTCATGTGTCTCGCTCTCTCTCTCTCTCGTGTGTCTCGCTCTCTCTCTCTCGTGTGTCTCGCTCTCTCTCTCTCGTGTGTCTCGCTCTCGCTCTCTCATGTGTCTCGCTCTCTCTCTCTCTCATGCGTCTCACTCTCTCTCATGCGTCTCACTCTCTCTCTCATGTGCCTCCCTCTCTCTCATGTGCCTCCCTCTCTCTCATGTCTCATGTGTCTCGCTCTCTCATGTGTCTCGCTCTCTCTCTCTCATGTGTCTCGCTCTCTCTCTCTCATGTGTCTCGCTCTCTCTCTCTCTCTCTCATGTGTCTCGCTCTCTCTCTCATGCGTCTCGCTCTCTCTCTCTCATGCGTCTCTCTCTCTCTCTCTCATGCGTCTCGCTCTCTCTCTCTCATGCGTCTCGCTCTCTCTCTCTCATGCGTCTCGCTCTCTCTCTCTCTCATGCGTCTCGCTCTCTCTCTCTCTCATGCGTCTCGCTCTCTCTCTCTCTCATGTGTCTCGCTCTCTCTCTCATGTGTCTCGCTCTCTCTCTCTCATAAGTCTCGCTCTCTCTCATGTGTCTCACTCTCTCTCTCATGTGCCTCCCTCTCTCTCATGTGCCTCCCTCTCTCTCATGTGCCTCCCTCTCTCTCATGTCTCATGTGTCTCGCTCTCTCTCATGTGTCTCGCTCTCTCTCATGTGTCTCGCTCTCTCTCTCTCTCTCTGTGTCTCGCTCTCTCTCTCTCTCTCTGTGTCTCGCTCTCTCTCTCTCTCTCTGTGTCTCGCTCTCTCTCTCTGTGTCTCGCTCTCTCTCTCTCTCTGTGTCTTGCTCTCTCTCTCTCTGTGTCTCGCTCTCTCTCTCTCTGTGTCTCGCTCTCTCTCTCATGTGTCTCGCTCTCTCTCTCATGTGTCGCGCTCTCTCTCTCATGTGTCGCGCTCTCTCTCTCATGTGTCGCGCTCTCTCTCTCATGTGTCTCGCTCTCTCTCTCATGTGTCTCGCTCTCTCTCTCATGTGTCTCGCTCTCTCTCTCTCTGTGTCTCGCTCTCTCTCTCTCATGTGTCTCGCTCTCTCTCTCATGTGTCTCGCTCTCTCTCTCTCTCATGCGTCTCACTCTCTCTCATGCGTCTCACTCTCTCTCTCATGTGCCTCCCTCTCTCTCATGTGCCTCCCTCTCTCTCATGTCTCATGTGTCTCTCTCTCTCTCTGTGTCTCGCTCTCTCTCTCTCTGTGTCTCGCTCTCTCTCTCTATCTCTCTCTGTGTCTCGCTCTCTCTCTCTGTCTCTCTCTGTGTCTCGCTCTCTCTCTCTGTTTCTCTCTCTCTCTCATGTGTCTCGCTCTCTCTCTCATGTGTCTCGCTCTCTCTCTCATGTGTCTCGCTCTCTCTCTCTCATGCGTCTCGCTCTCTCTCTCTCATGCGTCTCGCTCTCTCTCTCTCTCATGCGTCTCGCTCTCTCTCTCTCTCATGCGTCTCGCTCTCTCTCTCTCTCATGCGTCTCGCTCTCTCTCTCTCTCATGCGTCTCGCTCTCTCTCTCTCTCATGCGTCTCGCTCTCTCTCTCTCTCATGCGTCTCGCTCTCTCTCTCTCATGCGTCTCGCTCTCTCTCTCTCTCTGTGTCTCGCTCTCTCCCTCTCTCTGTGTCTCGCTCTCTCCCTCTCTCTGTGTCTCGCTCTCTCTCTCTCTGTGTCTCGCTCTCTCTCTCTGTGTCTCGCTCTCTCTCTCTCTGTGCCTCGCTCTCTCTCTCTCTGTGCCTCGCTCTCTCTCTCTCTGTGCCTCGCTCTCTCTCTCTCTGTGCCTCGCTCTCTCTCTCTGTGCCTCGCTCTCTCTCTGTGCCTCGCTCTCTCTCTCTGTCTCGCTCTCTCTGTCTCGCTCTCTCTCTCTTATGCGTCTCGCTCTCTCCCATGTGTCTCGCTCTCTCTCTCTCTCATGTGTCTCTCTCTCTCATGTGCCTCTCTCTCTCATGTGTCTCGCTCTCTCTTTCTCTCATGTGTCTCGCTCTCTCTTTCTCTCATGTGTCTCGCTCTCTCTTTCTCTCATGTGTCTCTCTCTCTCATGTGCCTCTCTCTCTCTATGTCTCTCTCTCGCTCTCTCATGTGTCTCGCTCTCTCTCTTTCTCATGTGTCTCGCTCTCTCTCTCTCTCTCGTGTGTCTCGCTCTCTCTCTCTCGTGTGTCTCGCTCTCTCTCTCTCATGTGTCTCGCTCTCTCTCTCTCATGTGTCTCGCTCTCTCTCTCTCTCATGTGTCTCTCTCTCTGTGTCTCACTCTCTCTCTCTGTGTCTCGCTCTCTCTCTCTGTGTCTCGCTCTCTCTCTCTGTGTCTCGCTCTCTCTCTCTGTGTCTCGCTCTCTCTCTCTGTGTCTCGCTCTCTCTCTCATGCGTCTCGCTCTCTCTCTCTCTCATGCGTCTCGCTCTCTCCCTCTCTCTGTGTCTCGCTCTCTCCCTCTCTCTGTGTCTCTCTCTCTCTCTCTCTGTGTCTCTCTCTCTCTCTGTGTCTCTCTCTCTCTGTGCCTCGCTCTCTCTCTCTCTGTGCCTCGCTCTCTCTCTCTCTCTGTGCCTCGCTCTCTCTCTCTCTGTGCCTCGCTCTCTCTCTCTCTGTGCCTCGCTCTCTCTCTCTCTGTGCCTCGCTCTCTCTCTCTCTGTGCCTCGCTCTCTCTCTCTCTGTGCCTCGCTCTCTCTCTCTCTGTCTCGCTCTCTCTCTCTCTTATGCGTCTCGCTCTCTCCCATGTGTCTCGCTCTCTCTCTCTCTCATGTGTCTCTCTCTCTCATGTGCCTCTCTCTCTCATGTGTCTCGCTCTCTCTTTCTCTCATGTGTCTCGCTCTCTCTTTCTCTCATGTGTCTCTCTCTCTCATGTGCCTCTCTCTCTCTATGTCTCTCTCTCGCTCTCTCATGTGTCTCGCTCTCTCTCTTTCTCATGTGTCTCGCTCTCTCTCTCTCTCTCTCTCATGTGTCTCTCTCTCTCTCTCATGTGTCTCGCTCTCTCTCTCTCATGTGTCTCGCTCTCTCTCTCTCATGTGTCTCGCTCTCTCTCTCATGTGTCTCTCTCTCTCTCATGTGTCTCTCTCTCTGTGTCTCGCTCTCTCTCTCTGTGTCTCGCTCTCTCTCTCTGTGTCTCGCTCTCTCTCTCTGTGTCTCGCTCTCTCTCTCTGTGTCTCGCTCTCTCTCTCTGTGTCTCGCTCTCTCTCTCTGTGTCTCGCTCTCTCTCTCTCTCATGCGTCTCGCTCTCTCTCTCATGTGTCTCGCTCTCTCTCTCATGTGTCTCGCTCTCTCTCTCTCATGTGTCTCGCTCTCTCTCTCTCATGTGTCTCGCTCTCTCTCTGTGCCTCGCTCTCTCTCTGTCTCGCTCTCTCTCTCTCTGTCTCGCTCTCTCTCTCATGCGTCTCGCTCTCTCCCATGTGTCTCGCTCTCTCCCATGTGTCTCGCTCTCTCTCTCTCTCTCATGGGTCTCTCTCTCTCATGTGCCTCTCTCTCTCATGTGTCTCGCTCTCTCTCTCTCTCTGTGTCTCACTCTCTCTCTCTCATGCGTCTCGCTCTCTCCCATGTGTCTCGCTCTCTCTCTCTCTCTCATGGGTCTCTCTCTCTCATGTGCCTCTCTCTCTCATGTGTCTCGCTCTCTCTCTCATGCGTCTCGCTCTCTCTCTCTCATGCGTCTCGCTCTCTCTCTCTCATGCGTCTCGCTCTCTCTCTCATGCGTCTCGCTCTCTCTCTCATGCGTCTCGCTCTCTCTCTCTCATGCGTCTCGCTCTCTCTCTCTCATGCAACCGCTCTCTCTCTCTCATGCGTCTCGCTCTCTCTCTCTCATGCGTCTCGCTCTCTCTCTCTCATGCGTCTCGCTCTCTCTCTCTCATGCGTCTCGCTCTCTCATGTGTCTCGCTCTCTCTCTCTCTCTCATGTGTCTCGCTCTCTTTCTCATGTGTCTCATGTGTCTCGCTCTCTCTCATGTGTCTCGCTCTCTCTTATGTGTCTCGCTCTCTCTCATGTGTCTCGCTCTCTCTCATGTGTCTCGCTCTCTCTCATGTGTCTCGCTCTCTCTCATGTGTCTCGCTCTCTCTCATGTGTCTCGCTCTCTCTCTCATGTGTCTCGCTCTCTCTCTCTCGCTCTCTCTCTCTCTCAAGTGTCTCGCTCTCTCTCTCTCTCATGTGTCTCTCTCTCTCTCTCATGTGTCTCTCTCTCATGTGTCTCGTTCTCTCTCTCATGTGTCTCGCTCTCTCTCTCTCATGTGTCTCTCTCTCTCATGTGTCTCGCTCTCTCTCTCTCTCATGTGTCTCGCTCTCTCTCTATCTCATGTGTCTCGCTCTCTCTCTATCTCTCTCATGTGTCTCGCTCTCTCTCTATCTCTCTCATGTGTCTCGCTCTCTCTCTCTCTCTCTCTCATGTGTCTCGCTCTCTCTCATGTGTCTCGCTCTCTCTCTCTCTCATGTGTCTCGCTCTCTCTCTCTCTCATGTGTCTCGCTCTCTCTCTCTCTCTCATGTGTCTCGCTCGCTCTCTCTCTCATGTGTCTCGCTCTCTCTCTCTCTCTCTCATGTGTCTCGCTCTCTCTCTCTCTCTCTCTCTCATGTGTCTAGCTCTCTCTCTCTCTCTCATGTGTCTCGCTCTCTCTCATGTGTCTCGCTCTCTCTCATGTGTCTCGCTCTCTTTCTCATGTGTCTCGCTCTCTTTCTCATGTGTCTCGCTCTCTTTCTCATGTGTCTCGCTCTCTTTCTCATGTGTCTCATGTGTCTCTCTCTCTCTCATGTGTCTCGATCTCTCTCTCATGTGTCTCGCTCTCTCTCTCATGTGTCTCGCTCTCTCTCTCATGTGTCTCGCTCTCTCTCTCATGTGTCTCGCTCTCTCTCTCATGTGTCTCGCTCTCTCTCTCATGTGTCTCGCTCTCTCTCTCGTGTGTCTCGCTCTCTCTCTCGTGTGTCTCGCTCTCTCTCTCGTGTGTCTCGCTCTCTCTCTCGTGTGTCTCTCTCTCTCTCGTGTGTCTCGCTCTCTCTCTCGTGTGTCTCGCTCTCTCTCTCGTGTGTCTCGCTCTCTCTCTCGTGTGTCTCGCTCTCTCTCTCGTGTGTCTCGCTCTCTCTCTCGTGTGTCTCTCTCTCTCTCTCGTGTGTCTCTCTCTCTCTCTCTCGTGTGTCTCGCTCTCTCTCTCATGTGTCTCGCTCTCTCTCTCATGTGTCTCGCTCTCTCTCATGTGTCTCGCTCTCTCTCATGTGTCTCGCTCTCTCTCTCTCTCATGTGTCTCGCTCTCTCTCTCATGTGTCTCGCTCTCTCTCTCATGTGTCTCTCTCTCTCATGTGCCTCTCTCTCTCTATGTCTCTCTCTCTCTCTCTCTCATGTGTCTCGCTCTCTCTTTCTCTCATGTGTCTCACTCTCTCTTTCTCTCATGTGTCTCGCTCTCTCTTTCTCTCATGTGTCTCGCTCTCTCTTTCTCTCATGTGTCTCGCTCTCTCTTTCTCTCATGTGTCTCGCTCTCTCTTTCTCTCATGTGTCTCGCTCTCTCTTTCTCTCATGTGTCTCGCTCTCTCTTTCTCTCATGTGTCTCGCTCTCTCTCTCTCTCATGTGTCTCACTCTCTCTCTCTCTCATGTGCCTCTCTCTCTCTCTCTCTCTCTCTCTCTATGTCTCTCTCTATGTCTCTCTCCCTCTCATGTGTCTCGCTCTCTCTCTCTCTCTCATGTGTCTCGCTCTCTCTCTCTCTCTCTCTCTCTCTCTCTCTCTCTCTCATGTGTCTCGCTCTCTCTCTCTCATGTGTCTCGCTCTCTCTCTCTCATGTGTCTCGCTCTCTCTCTCTCATGTGTCTCGCTCTCTCTCTCTCTCATGTGTCTCGCTCTCTCTCTCTCATGTGTCTCGCTCTCTCTCTCTCATGTGTCTCGCTCTCTCTCTCTCTCATGTGTCTCGCTCTCTCTCTCTCATGTGTCTTGCTCTCTCTCTCTCTCTCATGTGTCTCGCTCTCTCTCTCTCTCTCATGTGTCTCGCTCTCTCCCTCTCATATGTGTCTCTTTCTCTCTCTCATATGTGTCTCTCTCTCTTTCTCATATGTGTCTCGCTCTCTCTCTCATATGTCTCGCTCTCTCTCTCTCTCATGTGTCTCGCTCTCTCTCTCTCTCATGTGTCTCGCTCTCTCTCTCATGTGTCTCGCTCTCTCTCTCTCTCATGTGTCTCGCTCTCTCTCATGTGTCTCGCTCTCTCTCTCTCATGTGTCTCGCTCTCTCTCTCTCATGTGTCTCGCTCTCTCTCTCTCTCATGTGTCTCGCTCTCTCTCTCTCTCATGTGTCTCTCTCTCTCTCATGTGTCTCGCTCTCTCTCTCTCTCATGTGTCTCGCTCTCTCTCTCTCTCTCATGTGTCTCGCTCTCTCTCTCTCTCTCTCTCATGTGTCTCGCTCTCTCTCTCTCTCATGTGTCTCGCTCTCTCTCTCTCATGTGTCTCGCTCTCTCTCTCTCATGTGTCTCGCTCTCTCTCTCTCATGTGTCTCGCTCTCTCTCTCTCATGTGTCTCGCTCTCTCTCTCTCATGTGTCTCGCTCTCTCTCTCTCATGTGTCTCGCTCTCTCTCTCTCATGTGTCTCGCTCTCTCTCTCTCTCTCATGTGTCTCGCTCTCTCCCTCTCATATGTGTCTCTTTCTCTCTCTCATATGTGTCTCGCTCTCTCTCTCATATGTCTCGCTCTCTCTCTCATGTGTCTCGCTCTCGCTCTCTCTCATGTGTCTCGCTCTCTCTCATGTGTCTCGCTCTCTCTCATGTGTCTCGCTCTCTCTCATGTGTCTCGCTCTCTCTCATGTGTCTCGCTCTCTCTCTCTCATGTGTCTCGCTCTCTCTCTCTCATGTGTCTCGCTCTCTCATGTATCTCGCTCTCTCTCTCTCTCATGTGTCTCGCTCTCTCTCTCTCTCATGTGTCTCGTTCTCTCTCTCTCTCATGTGTCTCGCTCTCTCTCTCTCTCTCATGTGTCTCTCTCTCTCTCTCTCTCTCATGTGTCTCTCTCTCTCTCTCATATGTGTCTCTCTCTCATATGTGTCTCGCTCTCTCTCTCATATGTGTCTCGCTCTCTCTCATGTGTCTCACTCTCTCTCTCATGTGTCTCACTCTCTCTCTCTCTCATGTGTCTCACTCTCTCTCTCTCTCATGTGTCTCACTCTCTCTCTCTCTCATGTGCCTCTCTCTCTCTCTCTCTCTCTATGTCTCTCTCTATGTCTCTCTCTCTCTCATGTGTCTCGCTCTCTATCTCATGTGTCTCGCTCTCTCTCTCATGTGTCTCGCTCTCTCTCTCTCATGTGTCTCGCTCTCTCTCTCTCATGTGTCTCGCTCTCTCTCTCTCTCATGCATCTCGCTCTCTCTCTCATGTGTTTCGCTCTCTCTCTCATGTGTTTCGCTCTCTCTCTCATGTGTCTCGCTCTCTCTCTCATGTGTCTCGCTCTCTCTCTCATGTGTCTCGCTCTCTCTCATGTGTCTCGCTCTCTCTTTCTCTCTCTCATGTGTCTCGCTCTCTCTCATGTGTCTCGCTCTCTCTCTCTCATGTGTCTCGCGCTCTCTCTCTCTCATGTGTCTCTCTCTCTCTCATGCGTCTCGCTCTCTCTCTCTCTCATGTGTCTCTCTCTCTCTCTCTCATGTGTCTCGCTCTCTTTCTCTCACTCATGTGTCTCGCGCTCTCTCTCTCACTCATGTGTCTCGCGCTCTCTCTCTCACTCATGTGTCTCGCGCTCTCTCTCTCACTCATGTGTCTCGCGCTCTCTCTCTCACTCATGTGTCTCGCGCTCTCTCTCTCTCATGTGTCTCGCTCTCTCTCTCTCTCTCATGTGTCTCGCTCTCTCTCTCTCTCATGTGTCTCGCTCTCTCTCTCTCATGTGTCTCGCTCTCTCTCTTTCTCTCATGTGTCTCTCTCTCTCTCTCTCATGTGTCTCGCTCTCTCTCATGTGTCTCTCTCTCTCTCATGTGTCTCTCCCTCTCGTCTCTCTCTCTCTCTCTCATGTGTCTCTCGCTCTCTCTCTCTCATGTGTCTCACGCTCTCTCTCTCTCTCATGTGTCTCACGCTCTCTCTCTCATGTGTCTCACGCTCTCTCTCTCATGTGTCTCACGCTCCCTCTCTCTCATGTGTCTCACGCTCCCTCTCTCTCATGTGTCTCACGCTCTCTCTCTCTCTCTCATGTGTCTCGCTCTCTCTCATGTGTCTCTCGCTCTCTCTCTCATGTGTCTCGCTCTCTCTCTCTCTCATGTGTCTCGCTCTCTCTCTCTCTCATGTGTCTCGCTCTCTCTCTCTCTCATGTGTCTCGCTCTCTCTCTCTCTCATGTGTCTCGCTCTCTCTCTCTCTCATGTGTCTCGCTCTCTCTCTCTCTCATGTGTCTCTCGCTCTCTCTCATGTGTCTCTCGCTCTCTCTCATGTGTCTCTCGCTCTCTCTCTCTCATGTGTCTCTCGCTCTCTCTCTCTCATGTGTCTCACGCTCTCTCTCTCATGTGTCTCACGCTCTCTCTCTCATGTGTCTCACGCTCCCTCTCTCTCATGTGTCTCACGCTCCCTCTCTCTCATGTGTCTCTCGCTCTCTCTCTCATGTGTCTCACGCTCTCTCTCTCATGTGTCTCACGCTCTCTCTCTCATGTGTCTCACGCTCCCTCTCTCTCATGTGTCTCACGCTCCCTCTCTCTCATGTGTCTCACGCTCTCTCTCTTTCATGTGTCTCACGCTCTCTCTCTCTCTCTCTCTCTCATGTGTCTCGCTCTCTTTCATGTGTCTCTCTCTCTCTCTCATGTGTCTCTCTCTCTCTCTCGTGTCTCGCTCTCTCTCTCTCTCATGTGCCTCTCTCTCTATGTCTCTCTCTCTCTATGTCTCTCTCTCTAGGTCTCTCTCTCTCTATGTCTCTCTCTTATGTGTCTCGCTCTCTCTCTCATGTGTCTCGCTCTCTCTCTCATGTGTCTCGCTCTCTCTCTCATGCGTCTCGCGCTCTCTCTCATGCGTCTCGCGCTCTCTCTCATGCGTCTCGCGCTCTCTCTCATGCGTCTCGCGCTCTCTCTCATGCGTCTCGCGCTCTCTCTCATGCGTCTCGCGCTCTCTCTCATGCGTCTCGCGCTCTCTCTCATGCGTCTCGCGCTCTCTCTCATGCGTCTCGCTCTCTCTCTCATGCGTCTCGCTCTCTCTCATGCGTCTCGCTCGCTCTCATGTGTCTCACTCTCTCTCTCTCATGTGTCTCACTCTCTCTCTCTCATGTGTCTCACTCTCTCTCTCTCTCATGTGTCTCGCTCTCTCTCTCTCATGTGTCTCGCTCTCTCTCATGTGTCTCGCTCTCTCTCATGTGTCTCGCTCTCTCTCATGTGTCTCTCCCTCTCCCTCTCGTCTCTCTCTCTCTCTCTCTCATGTGTCTCTCGCTCTCTCTCTCTCTCATGTGTCTCACGCTCTCTCTCTCTCTCATGTGTCTCACGCTCTCTCTCTCATGTGTCTCACGCTCTCTCTCTCATGTGTCTCACGCTCTCTCTCTCATGTGTCTCACGCTCCCTCTCTCTCATGTGTCTCACGCTCCCTCTCTCTCATGTGTCTCACGCTCTCTCTCTCTCTCTCATGTGTCTCGCTCTCTCTCATGTGTCTCGCTCTCTCTCATGCGTCTCGCTCTCTCTCATGCGTCTCGCTCTCTCTCATGCGTCTCGCTCTCTCTCATGCGTCTCGCTCTCTCTCATGCGTCTCGCTCTCTCTCATGTGTCTCACTCTCTCTCTCTCATGTGTCTCACTCTCTCTCTCTCTCATGTGTCTCGCTCTCTCTCTCTCATGTGTCTCGCTCTCTCTCATGTGTCTCGCTCTCTCTCATGTGTCTCGCTCTCTCTCATGTGTCTCTCTCTCTCTCATGTGTCTCTCCCTCTCCCTCTCGTCTCTCTCTCTCTCTCTCTCATGTGTCTCTCGCTCTCTCTCTCTCTCATGTGTCTCACGCTCTCTCTCTCTCTCATGTGTCTCACGCTCTCTCTCTCATGTGTCTCACGCTCTCTCTCTCATGTGTCTCACGCTCTCTCTCTCATGTGTCTCACGCTCCCTCTCTCTCATGTGTCTCACGCTCCCTCTCTCTCATGTGTCTCACGCTCCCTCTCTCTCATGTGTCTCACGCTCTCTCTCTCTCTCTCATGTGTCTCACGCTCTCTCTCATGTGTCTCGCTCTCTCTCATGCGTCTCGCTCTCTCTCATGCGTCTCGCTCTCTCTCATGCGTCTCGCTCTCTCTCATGCGTCTCGCTCTCTCTCATGCGTCTCGCTCTCTCTCATGTGTCTCACTCTCTCTCTCTCATGTGTCTCACTCTCTCTCTCTCTCATGTGTCTCGCTCTCTCTCTCTCATGTGTCTCGCTCTCTCTCATGTGTCTCGCTCTCTCTCATGTGTCTCGCTCTCTCCCTCTCATATGTGTCTCTTTCTCTCTCTCATATGTGTCTCTCTCTCTTTCTCATATGTATCTCGCTCTCTCTCTCATATGTCTCGCTCTCTCTCTCTCATGTGTCTCGCTCTCGCTCTCTCTCATGTGTCTCGCTCTCTCTCATGTGTCTCGCTCTCTCTCATGTGTCTCGCTCTCTCTCATGTGTCTCGCTCTCTCTCATGTGTCTCGCTCTCTCTCATGTGTCTCGCTCTCTCTCATGTGTCTCGCTCTCTCTCTCTCTCTCATGTGTCTCGCTCTCTCTCTCTCATGTGTCTCGCTCTCTCTCTCTCTCATGTGTCTCGCTCTCTCTCTCTCTCATTGTTATATTCTCCGTGTTGTGAGAGACACAGGACTCTGGTCTGGAACAACGGTTGTTTATTCAGGACTCACTGTACAGCATTACAGGACAGCTCTGCATATCATACATCTCTACATGTGTCTAAAGATGGCCACTCTGCCCCTTGACCCTTGTCATCACTCCTGGGTGGAGCCAGCCTTAAAGTGACAGTACATGTGAAACCCTTCAGGTATAACACCTTCCATCCCTACCTAAAAAAAAAAACAAAAAACAAAAAAAAAAACAACAAAACAAGAACAGGCATAAAACAGTAACTCATAATTGTCCAATACAGTCCTCCAACTCAGGAGATTTACATGGTTTCTTCCATGTCCGGATGTGAGAACAACTTCCAGGGAAGCTCCGGGGAGAAAATGGCAGCGGATCACTTTCGGCGGGCCCGTCGAAAGTCTCGTAACCGGTCTTGCATTTGAAACCGGTCAGGAGGGCGACAGTGTCGTTGAGGACGGGCACCCAGCGACTCGGGGCTGGAGGAAGCAGGGCTGGCCGGAATGGACACTGGCGGGGCCAAGAGGGGATTCCCTAGCTCAGAGGGTGAGCAGACCTCTGGACCAGGGCTGGAGGGCTCTGTTGGAGCTGAGTTCAAAAGTTCAGAGTCTCCCCAAGCATCAGTCTCAATGCCTCCTGATCCGGTAGGAGCAGATCCTTGAGACACTGGAGGTGCAGCCGATGTCAGGGATTCGGGCAGCTGAGAACGAGGACGCAATTGGTCCGCATGCCTTCTGCAAATGGAACCATCTTCCAGGCAGACCCTATACATTTTGGGTCCCAAAGTCTCTGCGACGATAGCAGGAATCCAACGAGTGTTGGAAGCGCCATAAGATCGGGCCCATACCTTTTGCTGGGCTGTAAACCGGGGAATCTCGTCGTGTTCGACCCTCTTGTCTTGGGACTGCCGTACATGTTCCTGGACCGTTTGAGGGCGGAGCATATCCAAAACAGTCCATGGCTGCCGACCCAAAAGAAGTTCAGCTGGAGTTTTCCCAGTGGTTGCATGTGGTGTGGTTCTGTAAGCAGAAAGGAAGGAGTCCAGCTGCTGGGGTGACAGGGACTGTTGTTTACTTGTAGCCACAGTAGCTTTGAAATAGCGTTTGAAGGTCTGTACAAACCTTTCTGCTTGACCATTTGTAGCCGGGTGGTAAGGTGCGGTCAACTTGTGTTTGATGTTGTGGGCAGTCAGGAAACCCTGAAACTCCTGGCTTGTGAATTGTGCACCGTTGTCTGTGACAATTTCTCTGGGGTATCCAAACGTAGCAGCGAGATGTAACAGTATGGAAATCGTCGCCTTAGTCGTTGGCTGAGTAACAGGAACGACCTCAGGCCACTTTGAATGGGCATCAATAATGATCAAAAAGGTGTGTCCTCTGATCGGGCCTGCAAAGTCCAAGTGTAGGCGAAACCAGGGAACCGTGGGCCAAGTCCAGGGCTGGACGCACCCTCGAGGAGGGTCTCTCGCAGTTTGTGCACATCCAGCACACGCATTCACATATGTCGTGATATCGGAGTCGAGGTTCGGCCACCACACATAGCCTCGGGCCTTTTGTTTCATACGTGTGCCCCCGGGATGACCAGTATGTAGCAATTCCAGAATGTGTCTCCGGAGGGTCTGTGGAACGATCACTCGGTCTCCCCATAAAACACAGTTGCCAGACACAGTTAATTCCAGACGCCTACGGAAGTAAGGCTCATAATCCTGTGTGACAGTTGCAGGCCAACCGTACCGTACCCAGGAGAGTATTGTCTTAAGGAAGGTATCCTTGGCTGTATGGGCTGCTACTTCCCCGGAAGACAGAAAGGACAGGCTGGTGTAACGACAACTCTTGACAGGTGGAGAAGAGTCTGTTAATGTCCTTGTCAGACGGGACATGGCGTCTGCATTAGCGTTGGCATCATGGCTGCGATACTGGATTTTGTAGCTATATGCTCCCAAGAATAGGGCATAGCGTTGAAGACGGGCTGCAGTCGTCTGGGAGATGCCTTTGTCAGGGCTAAAGATCTGAAGGAGTGGTTTATGATCAGTCAGTATGGTGAATTCCCTACCATACAGGTAAAGATGAAACTTCTTAATTGCCCATATGAGCGCCAGAGCCTCTTTGTCAATGTGAGAGTAATTGCTTTCTGCTTTTGTCAAGGACCTGGAGGCGAATGCCACAGGTTTCTCTGACCCATCTGGTAAAACGTGAGATAGTACAGCCCCTAGACCATAGGGTGAGGCATCACAAGCCAAGGTGAGAGGCCTTTGGAGGTCATAATGCACGAGCATGCGTGACGCCAACAGCTTTCGCTTAGAAACTTCAAAAGCACGTTGGCATGCAGCCGACCAGTTCCATCTGGAGTGTTTCTCCAAAAGCTTGTTTAATGGAAACAAAGTGTGTGCTAGATCCGGCAGGAATTTGTGGTAATAGTTCAGCAAGCCCAGGTATGATCGCAGCTGCTGGACGTTGGTCGGGGCTGGAGCTTTTACTAAAGCATCAACTTTGGCTTCCGTGGTGTGTATACCCTCTGCATCCACAAGGTGGCCACAAAACTCCAATTTAGGTACCATGAATTGGCATTTCGCCAAGTTCACTTTTAGACCCTGTTCTTGCAGTCTCGCCAACACAAGCTCCACGTTATGCTTGTGTTCCTGGTCCGTCAGGCCCGTGATGAGCATGTCATCTAACAGGCACTGTGTGAAAGGAATATCCGCCAAAATCTCATCCATTTTGCGTTGCCAAATGGCTGGGGCGGAGGCTACCCCAAACACCATCCGATTGTATTCATACAGTCCCTTGTGAGTGTTGATTGTTAGAAACTTGCGGGACGAAGGGTGGACCTCAAACTGTAAATAAGCTTGCCTGAGATCAAGCTTGGTGAACTTTTGACCTCCTGCAAGAGAGGCAAAAATGTCATCTACTCTGGGTAGGGGATACTGGTCTATCTCCAGTTGAGAATTTAGTGCCATGCGGAAATCGCCACAAATGCGTAAGTCCCCATTCGCTTTCTTTACTGGTACAACTGGTGATGCCCACTCGCTGTGCTCTACCTTTGAGATGACACCTTGTTCCTCCAGCCGGCTTAGTTCAGCTTCCACACCTGCTCGGAGTGCGAAAGGTACCGTCCGAGCTTTGAAGAACCTAGGCTGGGCATTGGGTTTCAGCCTGAGTCTCACACAGTCATGCTTTATTTTTCCCAAATGGTTATCAAAGACTTGCGGGAATCGCTGTTTCAGGGACTTCACCCATCCCTCTTCATCCCCTGATGGGATGGTCACGCTGTTGCAGGGGTTAATGGCGATGTCTGGCATGCCAAAGTGAGCAATCCAGTCTCTCCCAAAAAGAGGGGGTCCCCCATGTTCTAGGATATATAATGGCATTCTCTTTGTCTGACCCTTGTAGGATACCTGTACTTTCACGTACCCCAGTGGGTGGAGTATCTGCTTTGAATATGTCTGCAGTTTGATTGGTGTTGGACGGACAGTTGTTCGGATCAGAAGTTTTCTCCATTGTTTCTGGGTGATAACTGAAACTGCTGCTCCTGTGTCTACATCCATCTTGAGTTTCTTTCCTTCCACGGTTACCTCTACAGTCATTGCAGAGGGTGCTGAATGCATATGATGTATGTCCAATCTGTGGAGCACTTCCTCATCCTCTGATTCAGATGACGATGTATATCTTCCCACCATATATGCCTTTGTCCTGGGGTTCAGAGGTTGTTTATTTCGCACCTTCTTACTACGGCAGACTCGTTTCAGATGGCCTGCCTTTCCACAATTATGACAGAGCTGATCCTTAAACCGGCAGACTTTGCGATCATGGTCTGTATTCCCACAACGGTAGCAAGCTGACGTCCTGGTTGGTGAGGGTCTATATTTACCGTTAGCTGCAGTTTGCTTGACTGCTGTTCTGAAAACTTCCTCTTTAACCTCTCCCCTTCTGCTCTGGGGGTTCAAAGCTTCTGTATCTTTCACAGCCATTTCCATCACTGAAGCTATCTCAATTGCCTTTGTAAGGGTAAGGTCTTTCTCTGTTAACAGTCTCTTTTGGCTAGACTCACTATTCAGTCCCATGACAAACTTATCCCTCAGTGCAGTTGGTAAATACTCCCCAAAAGAACAGGTTGAGGCTAGTCTGCGAAGGGCGAGCACATAAGCCTTAATATCTTCACCCGGCTGCTGCTGCCGCTGATAGAACCGGAATCTTTCTGCAATCTCTAGTGGTTTAGGCTGGAAGTGATTCCCTAACAGTGTCAGGAGCTCTGCCAAAGTCTTAGTTGCTGGTTTTTCAGGGAAAAGGAGATCCCTAAGAGTGTCATATGTCCTAGCACCAACCAGTGTCAGAAAAACTGCTACTTGCCTGTCGTCTGGGATGGCATTTGCACAGAAATATTGTTCTAATCTTTCAATCCAGGAGCTCCACGTTGTCTGTTCGCCATCAAATTCACTTAATGTCCCGATCAATGACATTTTCCTGCTGGGCTCTGTGGGTTTTGTATTCCTGACAATCCAGAGTTTTTTTTTTCTTCCTTTCCTTTCTCACACGGATAGTAACCTTGTAAATCCCATCCTCGTCGCCAGTGTTATATTCTCCGTGTTGTGAGAGACACAGGACTCTGGTCTGGAACAACGGTTGTTTATTCAGGACTCACTGTACAGCATTACAGGACAGCTCTGCATATCATACATCTCTACATGTGTCTAAAGATGGCCACTCTGCCCCTTGACCCTTGTCATCACTCCTGGGTGGAGCCAGCCTTAAAGTGACAGTACATGTGAAACCCTTCAGGTATAACACTCATGTGTCTCGCTCTCTCTCTCTCTCTCTCATGTGTCTCGCTCTCTCTCTCATGTGTCTCGCTCTCTCTCTCTCTCATGTGTCTCGCTCTCTCTCTCTCTCATGTGTCTCGCTCTCTCTCTCTCATATGTGTCTCGCTCTCATATGTGTCTCGCTCTCTCTCTCATATGTGTCTCGCTCTCTCTCTCATGTGTCTCTCTCTCTCTCTCTCTCATGTGTTTCGCTCTCTCTCTCTCATGTGTCTCGCTCTCTCTCATGTGTCTCGCTCTCTCTCTCTCATGTGTCTCGCTCTCTCTCTCTCATGTGTCTCGCTCTCTCTCTCATGTGTCTCGCTCTCTCTCTCTCTCATGTGCCTCTCTCTCTATGTCTATGTCTCTCTCTCTCTCTCATGTGTCTCGCTCTCTCATGTGTCTCGCTCTCTCTCTCATGTGTCTCGCTCTCTCTCTCTCATGTGTCTCGCTCTCTTTCTCATGTGTCTCGCTCTCTTTCTCATGTGTCTCGCTCTCTTTCTCATGTGTCTCGCTCTCTCTCTCATGTGTCTCTCTCTCTCTCGTGTCTCGCTCTCTCTCTCTCATGTGTCTCTCTCTCTCTCTCTCATGTGTCTCGCTCTCTCTCTCTCTCTCATGTGTCTCGCTCTCTCTCATGTGTCTCGCTCTCTCTCTCTCTCATGTGCCTCTCTCTCTCTCTATGTCTCTCTCTCATGTGTCTTGCTCTCTCATGTGTCTCGCTCTCTCTCTCTCATGTGTCTCGCTCTCTCTCTCTCATGTGTCTCGCTCTCTCTCTCTCATGTGTCTCGCTCTCTTTCTCATGTGTCTCGCTCTCTCTCATGTGTCTCGCTCTCTCTCATGTGTCTCGCTCTCTCTCTCTCATGTGTCTCGCTCTCTCTCTCTCATGTGTCTCGCTCTCTCTCTCTCATGTGTCTCGCTCTCTCTCTCTCTCTCATGTGTCTCGCTCTCTCTCTCTCTCATGTGTCTCGCTCTCTCTCTCTCATGTGTCTCTCTCTCATATGTGTCTCGCTCTCTCTCTCATATGTGTCTCGCTCTCTCTCTCATATGTGTCTCACTCTCTCTCTCTCTCATGTGTCTCGCTCTCTCTCTCTCTCATGTGCCTCTCTCTCTCTCTATGTCTATGTCTCTCTCTCTCTCTCTCATGTGTCTCGCTCTCTCTCTCTCTCATGTGTCTCGCTCTCTCATGTGTCTCGCTCTCTCTCTCATGTGTCTCGCTCTCTCTCTCTCATGTGTCTCGCTCTCTCTCTCTCATGTGTCTCGCTCTCTCTCTCTCATGTGTCTCGCTCTCTCTCTCTCATGTGTCTCGCTCTCTTTCTCATGTGTCTCGCTCTCTCTCATGTGTCTCTCTCTCTCTCATGTGTCTTGCTCTCTCTCTCTCTCTCTCATGTGTCTCGCTCTCTCTCTCTCTCTCTCTCTCTCTCTCATGTGTCTCGCTCTCTCCCTCTCATGTGTCTCGCTCTCTCTCTCATGTATCTCTCTCTCTCTCTCATGTATCTCGCTCTCTCTCTCATGTGTCTCGCTCTCTCTCTCATGTGTCTCGCTCTCTCTCTCATGTGTCTCGCTCTCTCTCTCATGTGTCTCGCTCTCTCTCTCTCTCTCTCTCTCTCTCTCATGTGTCTCGCTCTCGCTCTCTCTCATGCGTCTCGCTCTCTCTCATGCGTCTCGCTCGCTCTCTCATGCGTCTCGCTCGCTCTCTCATGCGTCTCGCTCGCTCTCTCATGCGTCTCGCTCGCTCTCTCATGCGTCTCGCTCGCTCTCTCATGCGTCTCGCTCGCTCTCTCATGTGTCTCGCTCGCTCTCTCTCATGTGTCTCGCTCTCATTCATGTGTCTCTCTCTCTCTCATGTGTCTCTCTCTCTCTCTCTCATGTGTTTCGCTCTCTCTCTCATGTGTCTCGCTCTCTCTCATGTGTCTCGCTCTCTCTCATGTGTCTCGCTCTCTCTTTCTCTCTCATGTATCTCGCTCTCTCTCTCATGTGTTTCGCTCTCTCTCTCATGTGTTTCGCTCTCTCTCTCATGTGTTTCGCTCTCTCTCTCATGTGTCTCGCTCTCTCTCATGTGTCTCGCTCTCTCTCTCATGTGTCTCGCTCTCTCTCTCATGTGTCTCGCTCTCTCTCATGTGTCTCGCTCTCTCTCTCATGTGTCTCCCTCTCTCTTTCTCTCTCTCATGTGTCTCGCTCTCTCTCTCTCATGTGTCTCGCGCTTTCTCTCTCTCTCATGGGTCTCTCTCTCTCTCATGCGTCTCGCTCTCTCTCTCTCTCATGTGTCTCTCTCTCTCTCTCTCTCATGTGTCTCTCTCTCACTCATGTGTCTCGCGCTCTCTCTCTCACTCATGTGTCTCGCGCTCTCTCTCTCACTCATGTGTCTCGCGCTCTCTCTCTCACTCATGTGTCTCGCGCTCTCTCTCTCTCACTCATGTGTCTCGCTCTCTCTCTCTCTCATGTGTCTCGCTCTCTCTCTCTCATGTGTCTCGCTCTCTCTCTCTCTCATATGTCTCTCTCTCTCTCATGTGTCTCTCTCTCTCTCATGTGTCTCGCTCTCTCTCTCTCATGTGTCTCGCTCTCTCTCTCTCTCATGTGTCTCTCCCTCTCCCTCTCATGTCTCTCTCTCTCTCTCTCTCTCTCATGTGTCTCTCGCTCTCTCTCTCTCATGTGTCTCACGCTCTCTCTCTCTCTCATGTGTCTCACGCTCTCTCTCTCTCTCATGTGTCTCACGCTCTCTCTCTCATGTGTCTCACGCTCTCTCTCTCTCATGTGTCTCACGCTCTCTCTCTCTCATGTGTCTCACGCTCTCTCTCTCTCATGTGTCTCACGCTCCCTCTCTCTCATGTGTCTCACGCTCTCTCTCTCTCTCTCATGTGTCTCACGCTCTCTCTCTCTCTCTCATGTGTCTCGCTCTCTCTCATGTGTCTCGCTCTCTCTCATGTGTCTCGCTCTCTCTCATGTGTCTCGCTCTCTCTCATGTGTCTCGCTCTCTCTCATGTGTCTCGCTCTCTCTCATGTGTCTCGCTCTCTCTCATGTGTCTCGCTCTCTCTCTCTCATGTGTCTCGCTCTCTCTCTCTCTCATGTGTCTCGCTCTCTCTCTCTCTCATGTGTCTCGCTCTCTCTCTCTCTCTCATGTGTCTCGCTCTCTCTCTCTCTCATGTGTCTCGCTCTCTCTCTCTCTCATGTGTCTCGCTCTCTCTCTCTCTCTCTCATGTGTCTCGCTCTCTCTCTCTCTCATGTGTCTCTCTCTCTCATGTGTCTCTCGCTCTCTCTCATGTGTCTCACGCTCCCTCTCTCTCATGTGTCTCACGCTCCCTCTCTCTCATGTGTCTCACGCTCTCTCTCTCTCATGTGTCTCACGCTCTCTCTCTCTCATGTGTCTCACGCTCTCTCTCTCTCTCTCTCTCTCTCTCTCTCTCATGTGTCTCGCTCTCTTTCATGTGTCTCTCTCTCTCTCTCTCATGTGTCTCTCTCTCTCTCTCGTGTCTCGCTCTCTCTCTCTCATGTGCCTCTCTGTCTCTCTCTCTCTCTATGTCTCTCTCTCTCTATGTCTCTCTCTCTCTATGTCTCTCTCTCTCTATGTCTCTCTCTCATGTGTCTCGCTCTCTCTCTCATGTGTCTCGCTCTCTCTCTCTCATGTGTCTCGCTCTCTCTCTCTCATGTGTCTCGCTCTCTCTCTCTCATGTGTCTCGCTCTCTCTCATGTGTCTCGCTCTCTCTCTCTCATGTGTCTCGCTCTCTCTCTCTCTCTCATGTGTCTCGCTCTCTCTCTCTCATGTGTCTCGCTCTCTCTCATGTGTCTCGCTCTCTCTCTCTCATGTGTCTCGCTCTCTCTCTCTCATGTGTCTCGCTCTCTCATGTGTCTCGCTCTCTCTCTCTCTCATGTGTCTCGCTCTCTCTCTCTCATGTGTCTCGCTCTCTCTCTCTCATGTGTCTCGCTCTCTCTCTCTCTCTCTCTCATGTGTCTCGCTCTCTTTCTCTCATGTGTCTTGCTCTCTCTCTCTCTCTCTCTCATGTGTCTCGCTCTCTCTCTCTCTCTCTCATGTGTCTCGCTCTCTCCCTCTCATATGTGTCTCTTTCTCTCTCTCATATGTGTCTCTCTCTCTTTCTCATATGTGTCTCGCTCTCTCTCTCATATGTCTCGCTCTCTCTCTCTCATGTGTCTCGCTCTCTCTCTCTCTCATGTGTCTCGCTCTCTCTCATGTGTCTCGCTCTCTCTCATGTGTCTCGCTCTCTCTCATGTGTCTCGCTCTCTCTCATGTGTCTCGCTCTCTCTCATGTGTCTCGCTCTCTCTCATGTGTCTCGCTCTCTCTCATGTGTCTCGCTCTCTCTCATGTGTCTCGCTCTCTCTCTCTCATGTGTCTCGCTCTCTCTCTCTCTCATGTGTCTCGCTCTCTCTCTCTCTCATGTGTCTCGCTCTCTCTCTCTCTCATGTGTCTCGCTCTCTCTCTCTCTCATGTGTCTCGCTCTCTCTCTCATGTGTCTCGCTCTCTCTCTCATGTGTCTCGCTCTCTCTCTCTCTCATGTGTCTCGCTCTCTCTCTCTCATGTGTCTCGCTCTCTTTCTCTCATGTGTCTTGCTCTCTCTCTCTCTCTCATGTGTCTCGCTCTCTCTCTCTCTCTCATGTGTCTCGCTCTCTCCCTCTCATATGTGTCTCTTTCTCTCTCTCATATGTGTCTCTCTCTCTTTCTCATATGTGTCTCGCTCTCTCTCTCATATGTCTCGCTCTCTCTCTCTCATGTGTCTCGCTCTCGCTCTCTCTCATGTGTCTCGCTCTCTCTCATGTGTCTCGCTCTCTCTCATGTGTCTCGCTCTCTCTCATGTGTCTCGCTCTCTCTCATGTGTCTCGCTCTCTCTCATGTGTCTCGCTCTCTCTCATGTGTCTCGCTCTCTCTCATGTGTCTCGCTCTCTCTCATGTGTCTCGCTCTCTCTCATGTGTCTCGCTCTCTCTCTCTCTCATGTGTCTCGCTCTCTCTCTCTCATGTGTCTCGCTCTCTCTCTCTCATGTGTCTCGCTCTCTCTCTCATGTGTCTCGCTCTCTCTCTCTCTCATGTGTTTCGCTCTCTCTCTCTCTCATGTGTTTCGCTCTCTCTCTCTCTCATGTGTCTCGCTCTCTCTCTCATGTGTCTCTCTCTCTCTCTCATATGTGTCTCGCTCTCTCTCTCATATGTGTCTCGCTCTCTCTCTCATATGTGTCTCGCTCTCTCTCTCATATGTGTCTCGCTCTCTCTCTCATATGTGTCTCACTCTCTCTCTCTCTCATGTGTCTCGCTCTCTCTCTCTCTCATGTGCCTCTCTCTCTCTCTATGTCTATGTCTCACTCTCTCTCTCTCTCTCTCATGTGTCTCGCTCTCTCTCTCTCTCATGTGTCTCGCTCTCTCATGTGTCTCGCTCTCTCTCTCATGTGTCTCGCTCTCTCTCTCTCTCATGTGTCTCGCTCTCTTTCTCATGTGTCTCGCTCTCTCTCATGTGTGTCTCTCTCTCTCATGTGTCTCGCTCTCTCTCTCATGTGTCTCTCTCTCTCTCTCTCTCTCTCTCTCATGTGTCTCGCTCTCTCCCTCTCATATGTGTCTCGCTCTCTCTCATGTGTCTCACTCTCTCTCTCATGTGTCTCACTCTCTCTCTCTCTCATGTGTCTCACTCTCTCTCTCATGTGCCTCTCTCTCTCTCTCTCTCTCTATGTCTCTCTCTATGTCTCTATGTCTCTCTCTCTCTCTCATGCGTCTCGCTCTCTCTCTCATGCGTCTCGCTCTCTCTCTCATGTGTCTCGCTCGCTCTCTCATGTGTCTCGCTCGCTCTCTCTCATGTGTCTCGCTCTCTTTCATGTGTCTCTCTCTCTCTCTCATGTGTCTCTCTCTCTCTCTCATGTGTCTCTCTCTCTCTCTCTCTCTCATGTGTTTCGCTCTCTCTCTCATGTGTCTCGCTCTCTCTCTCATGTGTCTCGCTCTCTCTCTCATGTGTCTCGCTCTCTCTCTCTCTCATGTATCTCGCTCTCTCTCTCATGTGTTTCGCTCTCTCTCTCTCATGTGTCTCGCTCTCTCTCATGTGTTTCGCTCTCTCTCTCTCATGTATCTCGCTCTCTCTCTCATGTGTTTCGCTCTCTCTCTCTCATGTGTCTCTCTCTCTCTCATGTGTCTCTCTCTCTCTCTCTCTCGTGTCTCGCTCTCTCTCTCTCTCTCATGTGCCTCTCTGTCTCTCTCTCTCTCTCTATGTCTCTCTCTCTCTATGTCTCTCTCTCTCTATGTCTCTCTCTCTCTATGTCTCTCTCTCATGTGTCTCGCTCTCTCTCTCATGTGTCTCGCTCTCTCTCTCTCATGTGTCTCGCTCTCTCTCTCTCGTGTGTCTCGCTCTCTCTCTCTCATGTGTCTCGCTCTCTCTCATGTGTCTCGCTCTCTCTCTCTCATGTGTCTCGCTCTCTCTCTCTCATGTGTCTCGCTCTCTCTCTCTCATGTGTCTCGCTCTCTCTCTCTCATGTGTCTCGCTCTCTCTCTCTCTCATGTGTCTCGCTCTCTCTCTCTCTCATGTGTCTCGCTCTCTCTCTCTCATGTGTCTCGCTCTCTCTCTCTCTCTCATGTGTCTCGCTCTCTTTCTCTCATGTGTCTTGCTCGGTGTTATACCTGAAGGGTTTCACATGTACTGTCACTTTAAGGCTGGCTCCACCCAGGAGTGATGACAAGGGTCAAGGGGCAGAGTGGCCATCTTTAGACACATGTAGAGATGTATTGATATGCAGAGCTGTCCTGTAATGCTGTACAGTGAGTCCTGAATAAACAACCGTTGTTCCAGACCAGAGTCCTGTGTCTCTCACAACACGGAGAATATAACAGTGGCGACGAGGATGGGATTTACAAGGTTACTATCCGTGTGAGAAAGGAAAGGAAGAAAAAAAAACTCTGGATTGTCAGGAATACAAACACCCACAGAGCCCAGCAGGAAAATGTCATTGATCGGGACATTAAGTGAATTTGATGGCGAACAGACAACGTGGATTTCTTGGATTGAAAGATTAGAACAATATTTCTGTGCAAATGCCATCCCAGGCGACAGGCAAGTAGCAGTGTTTCTGACAGTGGTTGGTGCTAGGACATATGACACTCTTAGGGATCTCCTTTTCCCTGAAAAACCAGCAACTAAGACTTTGGCAGAGCTCCTGACACTGTTAGGGAATCACTTCCAGCCTAAACCACTAGAGATTGCAGAAAGATTCAGGTTCTATCAGCGGCAGCAGCAGCCAGGTGAAGATATTAAGGCTTATGTGCTCGCCCTTCGCAGACTAGCCTCAACCTGTTCTTTTGGGGAGTATTTACCAACTGCACTGAGGGATAAGTTTGTCATGGGACTGAATAGTGAGTCTAGCCAAAAGAGACTGTTAACAGAGAAAGACCTTACCCTTACAAAGGCAATTGAGATAGCTTCAGTGATGGAAATGGCTGTGAAAGATACAGAAGCTTTGAACCCCCAGAGCAGAAGGGGAGAGGTTAAAGAGGAAGTTTTCAGAACAGCAGTCAAGCAAACTGCAGCTAACTGTAAATATAGACCCTCACCAACCAGGACGTCAGCTTGCTACCGTTGTGGGAATACAGACCATGATCACAAAGTCTGCCGGTTTAAGGATCAGCTCTGTCATAATTGTGGTAAGGCAGGCCATCTGAAACGAGTCTGCCGTAGTAAGAAGGTGCGAAATAAACAACCTCTGAACCCCAGGACAAAGGCATATATGGTGGGAAGATATACATCGTCATCTGAATCAGAGGATGAGGAAGTGCTCCACAGATTGGACATACATCATATGCATTCAGCACCCTCAGCAATGACTGTAGAGGTAACCGTGGAAGGAAAGAAACTCAAGATGGATGTAGACACAGGAGCAGCAGTTTCAGTTATCACCCAGAAACAATGGAGAAAACTTCTGATCCGAACAACTGTCCGTCCAACACCAATCAAACTGCAGACATATTCAAAGCAGATACTCCACCCACTGGGGTACGTGAAAGTACAGGTATCCTACAAGGGTCAGACAAAGAGAATGCCATTATATATCCTAGAACATGGGGGACCCCCTCTTTTTGGGAGAGACTGGATTGCTCACTTTGGCATGCCAGACATCGCCATTAACCCCTGCAACACCGTGACCATCCCATCAGGGGATGAAGAGGGATGGGTGAAGTCCCTGAAACAGCGATTCCCGCAAGTCTTTGATAACCATTTGGGAAAAATAAAGCATGACTGTGTGAGACTCAGGCTGAAACCCAATGCCCAGCCTAGGTTCTTCAAAGCTCGGACGGTACCTTTCGCACTCCGAGCAGGTGTGGAAGCTGAACTAAGCCGGCTGGAGGAACAAGGTGTCATCTCAAAGGTAGAGCACAGCGAGTGGGCATCACCAGTTGTACCAGTAAAGAAAGCGAATGGGGACTTACGCATTTGTGGCGATTTCCGCATGGCACTAAATTCTCAACTGGAGATAGACCAGTATCCCCTACCCAGAGTAGATGACATTTTTGCCTCTCTTGCAGGAGGTCAAAAGTTCACCAAGCTTGATCTCAGGCAAGCTTATTTACAGTTTGAGGTCCACCCTTCGTCCCGCAAGTTTCTAACAATCAACACTCACAAGGGACTGTATGAATACAATCGGATGGTGTTTGGGGTAGCCTCCGCCCCAGCCATTTGGCAACGCAAAATGGATGAGATTTTGGCGGACATTCCTTTCACACAGTGCCTGTTAGATGACATGCTCATCACGGGCCTGACGGACCAGGAACACAAGCGTAACGTGGAGCTTGTGTTGGCCAGACTCCAAGAGCAGGGTCTAAAAGTGAACTTAGCGAAATGCCAATTCATGGTACCTAAATTGGAGTTTTGTGGCCACCTTGTGGATGCAGAGGGTATACACACCACGGAAGCCAAAGTTGATGCTTTAGTAAAAGCTCCAGCCCCGACCAACGTCCAGCAGCTGCGATCATACCTGGGCTTGCTGAACTATTACCACAAATTCCTGCCGGATCTAGCACACACTTTGTTTCCATTAAACAAGCTTTTGGAGACACACTCCAGATGGAACTGGTCGGCTGCATGCCAACGTGCTTTTGAAGTTTCTAAGCGAAAGCTGTTGGCGTCACGCATGCTCGTGCACTATGACCTCCAAAGGCCTCTCACCTTGGCTTGTGATGCCTCACCCTATGGTCTAGGGGCTGTACTATCTCACGTTTTACCAGATGGGTCAGAGAAACCTGTGGCATTCGCCTCCAGGTCCTTGACAAAAGCAGAAAGCAATTACTCTCACATTGACAAAGAGGCTCTGGCGCTCATATGGGCAATTAAGAAGTTTCATCTTTACCTGTATGGTAGGGAATTCACCATACTGACTGATCATAAACCACTCCTTCAGATCTTTAGCCCTGACAAAGGCATCTCCCAGACGACTGCAGCCCGTCTTCAACGCTATGCCCTATTCTTGGGAGCATATAGCTACAAAATCCAGTATCGCAGCCATGATGCCAACGCTAATGCAGACGCCATGTCCCGTCTGACAAGGACATTAACAGACTCTTCTCCACCTGTCAAGAGTTGTCGTTACACTAGCCTGTCCTTTCTGTCTTCCGGGGAAGTAGCAGCCCATACAGCCAAAGATACCTTCCTTAAGACAATACTCTCCTGGGTACGGTACGGTTGGCCTGCAACTGTCACACAGGATTATGAGCCTTACTTCCGTAGGCGTCTGGAATTAACTGTGTCTGGCAACTGTGTTTTATGGGGAGACCGAGTGATCGTTCCACAGACCCTCCGGAGACACATTCTGGAATTGCTACATACTGGTCATCCCGGGGGCACACGTATGAAACAAAAGGCCCGAGGCTATGTGTGGTGGCCAAACCTCGACTCCGATATCACGACATATGTGAATGCGTGTGCTGGATGTGCACAAACTGCGAGAGACCCTCCTCGAGGGTGCGTCCAGCCCTGGACTTGGCCCACGGTTCCCTGGTTTCGCCTACACTTGGACTTTGCAGGCCCGATCAGAGGACACACCTTTTTGATCATTATTGATGCCCATTCAAAGTGGCCTGAGGTCGTTCCTGTTACTCAGCCAACGACTAAGGCGACGATTTCCATACTGTTACATCTCGCTGCTACGTTTGGATACCCCAGAGAAATTGTCACAGACAACGGTGCACAATTCACAAGCCAGGAGTTTCAGGGTTTCCTGACTGCCCACAACATCAAACACAAGTTGACCGCACCTTACCACCCGGCTACAAATGGTCAAGCAGAAAGGTTTGTACAGACCTTCAAACGCTATTTCAAAGCTACTGTGGCTACAAGTAAACAACAGTCCCTGTCACCCCAGCAGCTGGACTCCTTCCTTTCTGCTTACAGAACCACACCACATGCAACCACTGGGAAAACTCCAGCTGAACTTCTTTTGGGTCGGCAGCCATGGACTGTTTTGGATATGCTCCGCCCTCAAACGGTCCAGGAACATGTACGGCAGTCCCAAGACAAGAGGGTCGAACACGACGAGATTCCCCGGTTTACAGCCCAGCAAAAGGTATGGGCCCGATCTTATGGCGCTTCCAACACTCGTTGGCTTCCTGCTATCGTCGCAGAGACTTTGGGACCCAAAATGTATCGGGTCTGCCTGGAAGATGGTTCCATTTGCAGAAGGCATGTGGACCAATTGCGTTCTCGTTCTCAGCTGCCCGAATCCCTGACATCGGCTGCACCTCCAGTGTCTCAAGGATCTGCTCCTACCGGATCAGGAGGCATTGAGACTGATGCTTGGGGAGACTCTGAACTTTTGAACTCAGCTCCAACAGAGCCCTCCAGCCCTGGTCCAGAGGTCTGCTCACCCTCTGAGCTAGGGAATCCCCTCTTGGCCCCGCCGGTGTCCATTCCGGCCAGCCCTGCTTCCTCCAGCCCCGAGTCGCTGGGTGCCCGTCCTCAACGACACTGTCGCCCTCCTGACCGGTTTCAAATGCAAGACCGGTTACGAGACTTTCGACGGGCCCGCCGAAAGTGATCCGCTGCCATTTTCCCCCCGGAGCTTCCCTGGAAGTTGTTCTCACATCCGGACGTGGAAGAAACCATGTAAATCTCCTGAGTTGGAGGACTGTATTGGACAATTATGAGTTACTGTTTTATGCCTGTTCTCGTTTTGTTGTTTTTTTTTTTTGTTTTTTGTTTTTTTTTTAGGTATGGATGGAAGGTGTTATACCTGAAGGGTTTCACATGTACTGTCACTTTAAGGCTGGCTCCACCCAGGAGTGATGACAAGGGTCAAGGGGCAGAGTGGCCATCTTTAGACACATGTAGAGATGTATTGATATGCAGAGCTGTCCTGTAATGCTGTACAGTGAGTCCTGAATAAACAACCGTTGTTCCAGACCAGAGTCCTGTGTCTCTCACAACACGGAGAATATAACACTCTCTCTCTCTCTCTCTCATGTGTCTCTCTCTCTCTCTCTCTCATGTGTCTCGCTCTCTCCCTCTCATATGTGTCTCTTTCTCTCTCTCATATGTGTCTCTCTCTCTTTCTCATATGTGTCTCGCTCTCTCTCTCTCATGTGTCTCGCTCTCTCTCTCTCATGTGTCTCGCTCTCTCTCTCTCATGTGTCTCGCTCTCTCTCTCTCATGTGTCTCGCTCTCTCATGTGTCTCGCTCTCGCTCTCTCTCTCTCATGTGTCTCGCTCTCTCTCTCTCATGTGTCTCGCTCTCTTTCTCTCATGTGTCTCGCTCTCTTTCTCTCATGTGTCTTGCTCTCTCTCTCTCTCTCATGTGTCTCGCTCTCTCTCTCTCTCATGTGTCTCGCTCTCTCCCTCTCATATGTGTCTCTTTCTCTCTCTCATATGTGTCTCTCTCTCTTTCTCATATGTGTCTCGCTCTCTCTCTCATATGTCTCGCTCTCTCTCTCATGTGTCTCGCTCTCTCTCTCTCTCATGTGTCTCGCTCTCTCTCATGTGTCTCGCTCTCTCTCATGTGTCTCGCTCTCTCTCATGTGTCTCGCTCTCTCTCATGTGTCTCGCTCTCTCTCATGTGTCTCGCTCTCTCTCATGTGTCTCGCTCTCTCTCTCATGTGTCTCGCTCTCTCTCTCATGTGTCTCGCTCTCTCTCTCTCATGTGTCTCGCTCTCTCTCATGTGTCTCGCTCTCTTTCTCTCATGTGTCTTGCTCTCTCTCTCTCTCATGTGTCTCGCTCTCTCTCTCTCTCTCATGTGTCTCGCTCTCTCCCTCTCATATGTGTCTCTTTCTCTCTCTCATATGTGTCTCTCTCTCTTTCTCATATGTGTCTCGCTCTCTCTCTCATATGTCTCGCTCTCTCTCTCTCATGTGTCTCGCTCTCGCTCTCTCTCATGTGTCTCGCTCTCTCTCATGTGTCTCGCTCTCTCTCATGTGTCTCGCTCTCTCTCATGTGTCTCGCTCTCTCTCATGTGTCTCGCTCTCTCTCATGTGTCTCGCTCTCTCTCTCTCATGTGTCTCGCTCTCTCTCTCTCATGTGTCTCGCTCTCTCTCTCTCATGTGTCTCGCTCTCTCTCTCTCATGTGTCTCGCTCTCTCTCTCTCATGTGTCTCGCTCTCTCTCTCTCATGTGTCTCGCTCTCTCTCTCTCATGTGTCTCGCTCTCTCTCTCTCTCATGTGTCTCGCTCTCTCTCTCTCTCATGTGTCTCGCTCTCTCTCTCTCTCATGTGTTTCGCTCTTTCTCTCTCTCATGTGTCTCGCTCTCTCTCTCTCTCTCATGTGTCTCGCTCTCTCTCTCTCATGTGTCTCTCTCTCTCTCTCATATGTCTCTCTCTCTCTCATATGTGTCTCGCTCTCTCTCTCATATGTGTCTCGCTCTCTCTCTCATATGTGTCTCACTCTCTCTCTCTCTCATGTGTCTCGCTCTCTCTCTCTCTCATGTGCCTCTCTCTCTCTCTATGTCTATGTCTCTCTCTCTCTCTCTCTCTCTCTCATGTGTCTCGCTCTCTCTCTCTCTCTCATGTGTCTCGCTCTCTCATGTGTCTCGCTCTCTCTCTCATGTGTCTCGCTCTCTCTCTCTCATGTGTCTCGCTCTCTTTCTCATGTGTCTCACTCTCTCTCATGTGTGTCTCTCTCTCTCATGTGTCTCGCTCTCTCTCTCTCTCTCATGTGTCTCTCTCTCTCTCTCTCTCATGTGTCTCGCTCTCTCCCTCTCATATGTGTCTCGCTCTCTCTCATGTGTCTCACTCTCTCTCTCATGTGTCTCACTCTCTCTCTCTCTCATGTGTCTCACTCTCTCTCTCTCTCATGTGCCTCTCTCTCTCTCTCTCTATGTCTCTCTCTATGTCTCTATGTCTCTCTCTCTCTCTCATGCGTCTCGCTCTCTCTCTCATGTGTCTCGCTCTCTCTCTCATGTGTCTCGCTCGCTCTCTCATGTGTCTCGCTCGCTCTCTCTCATGTGTCTCGCTCTCTTTCATGTGTCTCTCTCTCTCTCTCTCATGTGTCTCTCTCTCTCTCATGTGTGTCTCTCTCTCTCTCTCTCTCATGTGTTTCGCTCTCTCTCTCATGTGTCTCGCTCTCTCTCTCATGTGTCTCGCTCTCTCTCTCTCTCATGTATCTCGCTCTCTCTCTCATGTGTTTCGCTCTCTCTCTCATGTGTTTCGCTCTCTCTCTCATGTGTCGCGCTCTCTCTCTCATGTGTCTCGCTCTCTCTCTCATGTGTCTCGCTCTCTCTCTCATGTGTCTCGCTCTCTCTTTCTCTCTCTCATGTGTCTCGCTCTCTCTCATGTGTCTCGCTCTCTCTCTCTCATGTGTCTCGCGCTTTCTCTCTCTCTCATGTGTCTCTCTCTCTCTCTCTCTCATGCGTCTCGCTCTCTCTCTCATGTGTCTCTCTCTCTCTCATGTGTCTCACGCTCTCTCTCTCATGTGTCTCACGCTCTCTCTCTCATGTGTCTCACGCTCTCTCTCTCTCATGTGTCTCACGCTCTCTCTCTCTCATGTGTCTCACGCTCCCTCTCTCTCATGTGTCTCACGCTCCCTCTCTGTTATACCTGAAGGGTTTCACATGTACTGTCACTTTAAGGCTGGCTCCACCCAGGAGTGATGACAAGGGTCAAGGGGCAGAGTGGCCATCTTTAGACACATGTAGAGATGTATTGATATGCAGAGCTGTTCTGTAATGCTGTACAGTGAGTCCTGAATAAACATCCGTTGTTCCAGACCAGAGTCCTGTGTCTCTCACAACACGGAGAATATAACAGTGGCGACGAGGATGGGATTTACAAGGTTACTATCCGTGTGAGAAAGGAAAGGAAGAAAAAAAAAAACTCTGGATTGTCAGGAATACAAACACCCACAGAGCCCAGCAGGAAAATGTCATTGATCGGGACATTAAGTGAATTTGATGGCGAACAGACAACGTGGATTTCTTGGATTGAAAGATTAGAACAATATTTCTGTGCAAATGCCATCCCAGGCGACAGGCAAGTAGCAGTGTTTCTGACAGTGGTTGGTGCTAGGACATATGACACTCTTAGGGATCTCCTTTTCCCTGAAAAACCAGCAACTAAGACTTTGGCAGAGCTCCTGACACTGTTAGGAAATCACTTCCAGCCTAAACCACTAGAGATTGCAGAAAGATTCAGGTTCTATCAGTGGCAGCAGCAGCCAGGTGAAGATATTAAGGCTTATGTGCTCGCCCTTCGCAGACTAGCCTCAACCTGTTCTTTTGGGGAGTATTTACCAACTGCACTGAGGGATAAGTTTGTCATGGGACTGAATAGTGAGTCTAGCCAAAAGAGACTGTTAACAGAGAAAGACCTTACCCTTACAAAGGCAATTGAGATAGCTTCAGTGATGGAAATGGCTGTGAAAGATACAGAAGCTTTGAACCCCCAGAGCAGAAGGGAAGAGGTTAAAGAGGAAGTTTTCAGAACAGCAGTCAAGCAAACTGCAGCTAACTGTAAATATAGAACCTCACCAACCAGGACGTCAGCTTGCTACCGTTGTGGGAATACAGACCATGATCACAAAGTCTGCCGGTTTAAGGATCAGCTCTGTCATAATTGTGGAAAGGCAGGCCATCTGAAACGAGTCTGCCGTAGTAAGAAGGTGCGAAATAAACAACCTCTGAACCCCAGGACAAAGGCATATATGGTGGGAAGATATACATCGTCATCTGAATCAGAGGATGAGGAAGTGCTCCACAGATTGGACATACATCATATGCATTCAGCACCCTCAGCAATGACTGTAGAGGTAACCGTGGAAGGAAAGAAACTCAAGATGGATGTAGACACAGGAGCAGCAGTTTCAGTTATCACCCAGAAACAATGGAGAAAACTTCTGATCCGAACAACTGTCCGTCCAACACCAATCAAACTGCAGACATATTCAAAGCAGATACTCCACCCACTGGGGTACGTGAAAGTACAGGTATCCTACAAGGGTCAGACAAAGAGAATGCCATTATATATCCTAGAACATGGGGGACCCCCTCTTTTTGGGAGAGACTGGATTGCTCACTTTGGCATGCCAGACATCGCCATTAACCCCTGCAACACCGTGACCATCCCATCAGGGGATGAAGAGGGATGGGTGAAGTCCCTGAAACAGCGATTCCCGCAAGTCTTTGATAACCATTTGGGAAAAATAAAGCATGACTGTGTGAGACTCAGGCTGAAACCCAATGCCCAGCCTAGGTTCTTCAAAGCTCGGACGGTACCTTTCGCACTCCGAGCAGGTGTGGAAGCTGAACTAAGCCGGCTGGAGGAACAAGGTGTCATCTCAAAGGTAGAGCACAGCGAGTGGGCATCACCAGTTGTACCAGTAAAGAAAGCGAATGGGGACTTACGCATTTGTGGCGATTTCCGCATGGCACTAAATTCTCAACTGGAGATAGACCAGTATCCCCTACCCAGAGTAGATGACATTTTTGCCTCTCTTGCAGGAGGTCAAAAGTTCACCAAGCTTGATCTCAGGCAAGCTTATTTACAGTTTGAGGTCCACCCTTCGTCCCGCAAGTTTCTAACAATCAACACTCACAAGGGACTGTATGAATACAATCGGATGGTGTTTGGGGTAGCCTCCGCCCCAGCCATTTGGCAACGCAAAATGGATGAGATTTTGGCGGACATTCCTTTCACACAGTGCCTGTTAGATGACATGCTCATCACGGGCCTGACGGACCAGGAACACAAGCGTAACGTGGAGCTTGTGTTGGCCAGACTCCAAGAGCAGGGTCTAAAAGTGAACTTAGCGAAATGCCAATTCATGGTACCTAAATTGGAGTTTTGTGGCCACCTTGTGGATGCAGAGGGTATACACACCACGGAAGCCAAAGTTGATGCTTTAGTAAAAGCTCCAGCCCCGACCAACGTCCAGCAGCTGCGATCATACCTGGGCTTGCTGAACTATTACCACAAATTCCTGCCGGATCTAGCACACACTTTGTTTCCATTAAACAAGCTTTTGGAGAAACACTCCAGATGGAACTGGTCGGCTGCATGCCAACGTGCTTTTGAAGTTTCTAAGCGAAAGCTGTTGGCGTCACGCATGCTCGTGCACTATGACCTCCAAAGGCCTCTCACCTTGGCTTGTGATGCCTCACCCTATGGTCTAGGGGCTGTACTATCTCACGTTTTACCAGATGGGTCAGAGAAACCTGTGGCATTCGCCTCCAGGTCCTTGACAAAAGCAGAAAGCAATTACTCTCACATTGACAAAGAGGCTCTGGCGCTCATATGGGCAATTAAGAAGTTTCATCTTTACCTGTATGGTAGGGAATTCACCATACTGACTGATCATAAACCACTCCTTCAGATCTTTAGCCCTGACAAAGGCATCTCCCAGACGACTGCAGCCCGTCTTCAACGCTATGCCCTATTCTTGGGAGCATATAGCTACAAAATCCAGTATCGCAGCCATGATGCCAACGCTAATGCAGACGCCATGTCCCGTCTGACAAGGACATTAACAGACTCTTCTCCACCTGTCAAGAGTTGTCGTTACACTAGCCTGTCCTTTCTGTCTTCCGGGGAAGTAGCAGCCCATACAGCCAAGGATACCTTCCTTAAGACAATACTCTCCTGGGTACGGTACGGTTGGCCTGCAACTGTCACACAGGATTATGAGCCTTACTTCCGTAGGCGTCTGGAATTAACTGTGTCTGGCAACTGTGTTTTATGGGGAGACCGAGTGATCGTTCCACAGACCCTCCGGAGACACATTCTGGAATTGCTACATACTGGTCATCCCGGGGGCACACGTATGAAACAAAAGGCCCGAGGCTATGTGTGGTGGCCAAACCTCGACTCCGATATCACGACATATGTGAATGCGTGTGCTGGATGTGCACAAACTGCGAGAGACCCTCCTCGAGGGTGCGTCCAGCCCTGGACTTGGCCCACGGTTCCCTGGTTTCGCCTACACTTGGACTTTGCAGGCCCGATCAGAGGACACACCTTTTTGATCATTATTGATGCCCATTCAAAGTGGCCTGAGGTCGTTCCTGTTACTCAGCCAACGACTAAGGCGACGATTTCCATACTGTTACATCTCGCTGCTACGTTTGGATACCCCAGAGAAATTGTCACAGACAACGGTGCACAATTCACAAGCCAGGAGTTTCAGGGTTTCCTGACTGCCCACAACATCAAACACAAGTTGACCGCACCTTACCACCCGGCTACAAATGGTCAAGCAGAAAGGTTTGTACAGACCTTCAAACGCTATTTCAAAGCTACTGTGGCTACAAGTAAACAACAGTCCCTGTCACCCCAGCAGCTGGACTCCTTCCTTTCTGCTTACAGAACCACACCACATGCAACCACTGGGAAAACTCCAGCTGAACTTCTTTTGGGTCGGCAGCCATGGACTGTTTTGGATATGCTCCGCCCTCAAACGGTCCAGGAACATGTACGGCAGTCCCAAGACAAGAGGGTCGAACACGACGAGATTCCCCGGTTTACAGCCCAGCAAAAGGTATGGGCCCGATCTTATGGCGCTTCCAACACTCGTTGGCTTCCTGCTATCGTCGCAGAGACTTTGGGACCCAAAATGTATAGGGTCTGCCTGGAAGATGGTTCCATTTGCAGAAGGCATGTGGACCAATTGCGTTCTCGTTCTCAGCTGCCCGAATCCCTGACATCGGCTGCACCTCCAGTGTCTCAAGGATCTGCTCCTACCGGATCAGGAGGCATTGAGACTGATGCTTGGGGAGACTCTGAACTTTTGAACTCAGCTCCAACAGAGCCCTCCAGCCCTGGTCCAGAGGTCTGCTCACCCTCTGAGCTAGGGAATCCCCTCTTGGCCCCGCCGGTGTCCATTCCGGCCAGCCCTGCTTCCTCCAGCCCCGAGTCGCTGGGTGCCCGTCCTCAACGACACTGTCGCCCTCCTGACCGGTTTCAAATGCAAGACCGGTTACGAGACTTTCGACGGGCCCGCCGAAAGTGATCCGCTGCCATTTTCCCCCCGGAGCTTCCCTGGAAGTTGTTCTCACATCCGGACGTGGAAGAAACCATGTAAATCTCCTGAGTTGGAGGACTGTATTGGACAATTATGAGTTACTGTTTTATGCCTGTTCTCGTTTTGTTGTTTTTTTTTTTGTTTTTTGTTTTTTTTTTTAGGTATGGATGGAAGGTGTTATACCTGAAGGGTTTCACATGTACTGTCACTTTAAGGCTGGCTCCACCCAGGAGTGATGACAAGGGTCAAGGGGCAGAGTGGCCATCTTTAGACACATGTAGAGATGTATTGATATGCAGAGCTGTCCTGTAATGCTGTACAGTGAGTCCTGAATAAACATCCGTTGTTCCAGACCAGAGTCCTGTGTCTCTCACAACACGGAGAATATAACACTCTCTCTCATGTGTCTCACGCTCTCTCTCTCTCTCTCATGTGTCTCGCTCTCTCTCATGTGTCTCGCTCTCTCTCATGTGTCTCGCTCTCTCTCTCATGTGTCTCGCGCTCTCTCTCATGTGTCTCGCGCTCTCTCTCATGTGTCTCGCGCTCTCTCTCTCATGTGTCTCGCGCTCTCTCTCTCATGTGTCTCGCTCTCTCTCTCTCATGTGTCTCGCTCTCTCTCTCTCATGTGTCTCGCTCTCTCTCATGTGTCTCGCTCTCTCTCATGTGTCTCGCTCTCTCTCTCTCTCATGTGTCTCGCTCTCTCTCTCTCTCATGTGTCTCGCTCTCTCTCTCTCTCATGTGTCTCGCTCTCTCTCTCTCTCATGTGTCTCGCTCTCTCTCTCTCTCATGTGTCTCGCTCTCTCTCTCTCTCATGTGTCTCTCTCTCTCATGTGTCTCTCGCTCTCTCTCATGTGTCTCTCGCTCTCTCTCTCTCATGTGTCTCTCGCTCTCTCTCTCTCATGTGTCTCACGCTCTCTCTCTCATGTGTCTCACGCTCTCTCTCTCATGTGTCTCACGCTCTCTCTCTCATGTGTCTCACGCTCTCTCTCTCATGTGTCTCACGCTCTCTCTCTCATGTGTCTCACGCTCTCTCTCTCATGTGTCTCACGCTCCCTCTCTCTCATGTGTCTCACGCTCCCTCTCTCTCATGTGTCTCACGCTCCCTCTCTCTCATGTGTCTCACGCTCTCTCTCTCTCATGTGTCTCACGCTCTCTCTCTCTCTCTCTCTCTCTCATGTGTCTCGCTCTCTTTCATGTGTCTCTCTCTCTCTCTCATGTGTCTCTCTCTCTCGTGTCTCGCTCTCTCTCTCTCTCTCTCTCTCATGTGCCTCTCTGTCTCTCTCTATCTCTCTCTCTCTATGTCTCTCTCTCTATGTCTCTCTCTCTCTCTCTATGTCTCTCTCTCTATGTCTCTCTCTCTATGTCTCTCTCTCTCTATGTCTCTCTCTCTCTATGTCTCTCTCTCTCTATGTCTCTCTCTCATGTGTCTCGCTCTCTCTCTCTCATGTGTCTCGCTCTCTCTCTCTCATGTGTCTCGCTCTCTCTCTCTCACTCATGTGTCTCGCGCTCTCTCTCTCACTCATGTGTCTCGCTCTCTCTCTCTCTCTCATGTGTCTCGCTCTCTCTCTCTCATGTGTCTCGCTCTCTCTCTCTCATGTGTCTCTCTCTCTCTCATGTGTCTCTCTCTCTCTCATGTGTCTCTCTCTCTCTCATGTGTCTCGCTCTCTCTCTCTCTCATGTGTCTCGCTCTCTCTCTCTCTCATGTGTCTCTCCCTCTCCCTCTCGTGTCTCTCTCTCTCTCTCTCTCTCTCTCATGTGTCTCTCGCTCTCTCTCTCTCATGTGTCTCACGCTCTCTCTCTCATGTGTCTCACGCTCTCTCTCTCATGTGTCTCACGCTCTCTCTCTCTCATGTGTCTCACGCTCTCTCTCTCTCATGTGTCTCACGCTCTCTCTCTCTCATGTGTCTCACGCTCTCTCTCTCTCATGTGTCTCACGCTCTCTCTCTCTCATGTGTCTCACGCTCCCTCTCTCTCATGTGTCTCACGCTCCCTCTCTCTCTCTCATGTGTCTCGCTCTCTCTCATGTGTCTCGCTCTCTCTCATGTGTCTCGCTCTCTCTCATGTGTCTCGCTCTCTCTCATGTGTCTCGCTCTCTCTCATGTGTCTCTCGCTCTCTCTCATGTGTCTCGCTCTCTCTCTCTCTCATGTGTCTCGCTCTCTCTCTCTCTCATGTGTCAATTCAATTCAATTCAATTCAATTCAAATAAGCTTTATTGGCAGGACCAAGTACATTTTAGCATTGCCAAAGCAGTTTGGTTTGGGGGGGGGGGTAATGGGTAATATAGAGGGGAATGGGGGGTGAGTCTATGTAAAGGATTTTTAAGTCCTCAGTTTTTCATGTCCCTCTCAGTCTGTGACACGCTGTCACATATTGTGCAGCTATTCTCACCATTGGCTCCTCTTCTCCCAGTAGGATTTGGAGTTTCCTCTTCTCTTCTAGAGAATTGAAGTCCGGGATGAGAGCGGAGAGTCTCTGGAAGTGAGTGTCCCTCACTGATGAGTACTTAGAGCACTGTAGCAGGAAGTGGTCCTCGTCCTCCAGGACCCCCTGGTCACATTGCTGGCGCAATCTGCTCTCCCTGGGCTTGTAGGTCTGTCTGTGCCGTCCTAATTCCATTTCCAGGCTGTGGGCGCTCAGTCTGTACAGGCTCAAGGTCTGTCTGTCTTTGGGCTCTTGTAGCACCTCCAGGTATGGGGCCAGTTTGTAGTCTCTCTGCAGTGACTGGTAAACAGTTAGTTTCTTAGAGTTTGTAATTTCATTTCTCCATTCTTCAACATATTTTTCTTCGGAATAATTTGTTATGTTTTTTATTTGTGGTTTTGTCAGGCCAGACTGTTGGGGGTTTGGGATGGGCAAGGCGCTGATAAGTTGTTGCAGACCGCCAGGCTTGGGCTGGTTCTTATTGGTCAGTAGGGCCTTATGATGGTACGAGTCGGGACTGCTGTTGTGTAGATGGTCCCAGAATGATAGCGCCCTCTTCTGTATTGCAAGAAGTAAGGGAAATCTGCCCAGCTCAGACCGGCAGGCACTGTTAGAGGTGCTCCGGTGGACTTGGAGGAGGTGCTTGCAGAATTCCAGATGGAATGTTTCTGTCGGCCTGGAGTCCCATTTGGATTGGTCTGGGTAGGTGACAGGACCCCAAATCTCACTGCCGTAAAGAAGGATTGGGGTGATGACGCTATCAAAGATTCTAAGCCAGACTTTCACTGGGGGTTTTAGGTGATACAGCTGTCTCCTGATGGCATAGAAGGCTCTGCGTGCCTTGTCTTTTAGTGCTTCTATGGCTGGCTTGAAACTTCCTGATTGGTTGATTTCTAGGCCGAGGTAGGTGTAGCTGTTAGTTTCCTCAAGAGTGCGGCTGTTTAGTGTAAATGAAGGGCTCTTTGTGTTCTTTCTTTGGAAGACCATGATTTTTGTTTTCTTTGGGTTGATGGGTAGTGCCCATGTGGCACTGTATTTCTCCAGCACTTCCAGGCTGTCTTGTAGGCCTTTCTCTGTTGGTGACAGAAGTAGGAGGTCATCTGCATAGAGCAGGAACTTCACCTCAGTGTCATGCAGAGTCAGTCCAGGTGCTGGAGAGGATTCTAGAGCTGCAGCCAGTTCATTGATGTAGATGTTGAAGAGGGTTGGACTTAGACTGCAGCCCTGTCTGACTCCTCTGGCCTGCCGTAAGTGCTCTGTTCTTTTCCCATTCACCTTTACGCTGCAGCTGTTCTCAGTATATGAACTCTTGATGACATCATATGTTTTCCCTCCTATTCCACTTTCCAATAGTTTGAGGAACAAGCCTGGGTGCCACACTGAGTCAAATGCCTTCTTAAAGTCCACAAAACAGGCGAATATCTTCCCATGTCTTGTATTGTGGACGTGGTTCTTGATCAGACTGTGCAGGGTGTAGATGTGGTCTGTAGTGCGATGGTTTGGCATGAACCCTGCCTGACTTCTGTTGAGGACGTTGTGTTGTGTCAGGAAGGTGAGGATCCGTTTGTTGAGGATACTGTTGAATAGTTTCCCTAATGTGCTGCTGACACATATCCCTCTGTAGTTGGCTGGATCATACTGGTCTCCACTCTTATGGATGGGTGTTACGAGGCCTTGGTTCCATATTTTAGGGTAGTGACCGGCACTCAGTACCAGATTGAACACTTTACATATTGCAGCATGTACGTCTGGGGAGCCATGTTTAATCATTTCAGGCCGGATTCCATCCATCCCACTGGCTTTTTTAGTTTGCAGGTGTTGGATTTTCTCTGTTACTTCTTGTAGTGTAATTGGTACATCCAGGGGGTTTTGGAAGTCCTTGATTTTTTCCTCCATATCGTGCAGTCTTTTGATGAGGTATTTTTGTTCTGCAGTTAACTCCTCTTCTGGGATATCTTTGTAGAGGTTCTTAAAGTAAGTGAGCCAGATGTCACCATTTTGGATGTGGAGGTTGTTTTTCCTGGGTGCTGAGCCAATATTCTTCCATATTTCCCAGAAAGAATTTTCCTGAAGTGCCTCTTCTAACTGTTGAAGGTTGTTGGAAATGAAGTTTTGCTTTTTCTCTTTAAGGGTTTGTTTGTATTGTTTCTGAAGAATGCCATGGGCTATCCTTAGGTCGCTGTTGTCGGGGTCTCTGTGTTTGTTATTGGAGGCTGTTCGTAAGTTGTTCCTTAATGCTTTGCATTCTTTGTCGAACCATTTATTGGATTGTTTGTTGGATGTTTTCTTGCAGTTGGCTTTTTTCAGCTGGGCTGTTTCTGCTATGGTGTGTAGTATATTATGGAAGTCCTTTGCTGCCTTGTTCACACCTCGTGGGCTGACCTCATAGGTGTTGTTTTGAAAGTTTTCGAGATGTTTTTTGATGTCAGGTCTGTCAGCTACCTCTCTGTATTTTGTGGCAGACTGTTTTGACCATTTGAATGATGGTGGTAGGTTGCTGAGAGAAGCCTGGTGGAATTTTGGAGATGGTTTATTTGACGATTTAATATATAGCAGTAGTTGGTTGTGGTCTGACAGGTGTGTTTGTGGGGTGACTGTGAAGCCATTGATGAGTGCGGGGTCCATATCTGTGATGGCATAGTCTACCACACTGCTGCCTACATGGGAGTTTAATGTGTACCTTCCAAGAGAGTCTCCCTTGGTACGGCCGTTGAGGATATAGAGCCCCAGACTGCGGCACAGATTCAGCAATTTTCTTCCATTTTTGTTGATTGTACGGTCATAGCTGTTTCTTTGTATCTGTATCAACTCATGACCGTAATTTGCAGGGCCCAGTATGTACGTGTTGCCATCAGAACTTGCATAGTCCTTTTCTCTTCCTGTTCTAGCATTGAGGTCTCCAAAGATGAGCACTTGGCCCAGGGATTGGAAGTGAGCTACCTCACCTTGTAGGACCTCATAAGGATCTCATGTGTCGCTCTCTCTCATGTGTCTCTCGCTCTCTCTCATGTGTCTCTCGCTCTCTCTCTCTCATGTGTCTCACGCTCTCTCTCTCTCATGTGTCTCACGCTCTCTCTCTCATGTGTCTCACGCTCTCTCTCTCATGTGTCTCACGCTCCCTCTCTCTCATGTGTCTCACGCTCCCTCTCTCTCATGTGTCTCACGTTCTCTCTCTCTCTCTCTCTCATGTGTCTCGCTCTCTCTCATGTGTCTCTCTCTCTCTCTCGTGTCTCGCTCTCTCTCTCTCTCTCTCATGTGCCTCTCTGTCTCTCTCTCTCTCTCTATGTCTCTCTCTCTCTATGTCTCTCTCTCTCTATGTCTCTCTCTCTCTATGTCTCTCTCTCATGTGTCTCGCTCTCTCTCTCTCATGTGTCTCGCTCTCTCTCTCTCATGTGTCTCGCTCTCTCTCTCTCATGTGTCTCGCTCTCTCTCTCTCATGTGTCTCGCTCTCTCTCTCTCATGTGTCTCGCTCTCTCTCATGTGTCTCGCTCTCTCTCTCTCATGTGTCTCGCTCTCTCTCTCTCTCTCATGTGTCTCTCTCTCTCTCTCATGTGTCTCGCTCTCTCTCTCTCTCTCATGTGTCTCGCTCTCTCTCTCTCTCTCATGTGTCTCGCTCTCTCTCTCTCTCTCTCTCTCTCATGTGTCTCGCTCTCTCTCTCTCTCTCTCATGTGTCTCTTTCTCTCTCTCATATGTGTCTCTCTCTCTTTCTCATATGTGTCTCGCTCTCTCTCTCATGTGTCTCGCTCTCTCTCTCATGTGTCTCGCTCTCTCTCTCATGTGTCTCGCTCTCTCTCTCATGTGTCTCGCTCTCTCTCTCATGTGTCTCGCTCTCTCTCTCATGTGTCTCGCTCTCTCTCTCATGTGTCTCGCTCTCTCTCTCATGTGTCTCGCTCTCTCTCTCATGTGTCTCGCTCTCTCTCTCATGTGTCTCGCTCTCTCTCTCATGTGTCTCGCTCTCTCTCTCATGTGTCTCGCTCTCTCTCTCATGTGTCTCGCTCTCTCTCTCATGTGTCTCGCTCTCTCTCTCATGTGTCTCGCTCTCTCTCATGTGTCTCGCTCTCTCTCATGTGTCTCGCTCTCTCTCATGTGTCTCGCTCTCTCTCATGTGTCTCGCTCTCTCTCATGTGTGTCGCTCTCTCTCATGTGTCTCGCTCGCTCTCATGTGTCTCGCTCGCTCTCTCTCATGTGTCTCGCTCTCTCTCTCTCATGTGTCTCGCTCTCTCTCATGTGTCTCGCTCTCTCTCTCATGTGTCTCGCTCTCTCTCTCATGTGTCTCTCTCTCTCTCTCTCATGTGTCTCGCTCTCTCTCTCATGTGTCTCGCTCTCTCTCTCTCATGTGTCTCGCTCTCTCTCTCTCTCTCATGTGTCTTGCTCTCTCTCTCTCTCATGTGTCTCGCTCTCTCTCTCTCTCATGTGTCTCTTTCTCTCTCTCATATGTGTCTCTCTCTCTTTCTCATATGTGTCTCGCTCTCTCTCTCATATGTCTCGCTCTCTCTCTCTCATGTGTCTCGCTCTCGCTCTCTCTCATGTGTCTCGCTCTCTCTCATGTGTCTCGCTCTCTCTCTCATGTGTCTCGCTCTCTCTCTCTCATGTGTCTCGCTCTCTCTCTCTCTCTCATGTGTCTCGCTCTCTTTCTCTCATGTGTCTTGCTCTCTCTCTCTCTCATGTGTCTCGCTCTCTCTCTCTCTCATGTGTCTCGCTCTCTCTCTCTCTCATGTGTCTCGCTCTCTCTCATGTGTCTCGCTCTCTCTCATGTGTCTCGCTCTCTCTCTCTCTCATGTGTCTCGCTCTCTCTCTCTCTCATGTGTCTCGCTCTCTCTCTCTCATGTGTCTCGCTCTCTCTCTCTCATGTGTCTCGCTCTCGCTCTCTCTCATGTGTCTCGCTCTCTCTCATGTGTCTCGCTCTCTCTCTCTCATGTGTCTCGCTCTCTCTCTGTTATATTCTCCGTGTTGTGAGAGACACAGGACTCTGGTCTGGAACAACGGTTGTTTATTCAGGACTCACTGTACAGCATTACAGGACAGCTCTGCATATCAATACATCTCTACATGTGTCTAAAGATGGCCACTCTGCCCCTTGACCCTTGTCATCACTCCTGGGTGGAGCCAGCCTTAAAGTGACAGTACATGTGAAACCCTTCAGGTATCACACCTTCCATCCATACCTAAAAAAAAAAACAAAAAACAAAAAAAAAAACAACAAAACGAGAACAGGCATAAAACAGTAACTCATAATTGTCCAATACAGTCCTCCAACTCAGGAGATTTACATGGTTTCTTCCATGTCCGGATGTGAGAACAACTTCCAGGGAAGCTCCGGGGAGAAAATGGCAGCGGATCACTTTCGGCGGGCCCGTCGAAAGTCTCGTAACCGGTCTTGCATTTGAAACCGGTCAGGAGGGCGACAGTGTCGTTGAGGACGGGCACCCAGCGACTCGGGGCTGGAGGAAGCAGGGCTGGCCGGAATGGACACCGGCGGGGCCAAGAGGGGATTCCCTAGCTCAGAGGGTGAGCAGACCTCTGGTCCAGGGCTGGAGGGCTCTGTTGGAGCTGAGTTCAAAAGTTCAGAGTCTCCCCAAGCATCAGTCTCAATGCCTCCTGATCCGGTAGGAGCAGATCCTTGAGACACTGGAGGTGCAGCCGATGTCAGGGATTCGGGCAGCTGAGAACGAGGACGCAATTGGTCCGCATGCCTTCTGCAAATGGAACCATCTTCCAGGCAGACCCTATACATTTTGGGTCCCAAAGTCTCTGCGACGATAGCAGGAAGCCAACGAGTGTTGGAAGCGCCATAAGATCGGGCCCATACCTTTTGCTGGGCTGTAAACCGGGGAATCTCGTCGTGTTCGACCCTCTTGTCTTGGGACTGCCGTACATGTTCCTGGACCGTTTGAGGGCGGAGCATATCCAAAACAGTCCATGGCTGCCGACCCAAAAGAAGTTCAGCTGGAGTTTTCCCAGTGGTTGCATGCGGTGTGGTTCTGTAAGCAGAAAGGAAGGAGTCCAGCTGCTGGGGTGACAGGGACTGTTGTTTACTTGTAGCCACAGTAGCTTTGAAATAGCGTTTGAAGGTCTGTACAAACCTTTCTGCTTGACCATTTGTAGCCGGGTGGTAAGGTGCGGTCAACTTGTGTTTGATGTTGTGGGCAGTCAGGAAACCCTGAAACTCCTGGCTTGTGAATTGTGCACCGTTGTCTGTGACAATTTCTCTGGGGTATCCAAACGTAGCAGCGAGATGTAACAGTATGGAAATCGTCGCCTTAGTCGTTGGCTGAGTAACAGGAACGACCTCAGGCCACTTTGAATGGGCATCAATAATGATCAAAAAGGTGTGTCCTCTGATCGGGCCTGCAAAGTCCAAGTGTAGGCGAAACCAGGGAACCGTGGGCCAAGTCCAGGGCTGGACGCACCCTCGAGGAGGGTCTCTCGCAGTTTGTGCACATCCAGCACACGCATTCACATATGTCGTGATATCGGAGTCGAGGTTCGGCCACCACACATAGCCTCGGGCCTTTTGTTTCATACGTGTGCCCCCGGGATGACCAGTATGTAGCAATTCCAGAATGTGTCTCCGGAGGGTCTGTGGAACGATCACTCGGTCTCCCCATAAAACACAGTTGCCAGACACAGTTAATTCCAGACGCCTACGGAAGTAAGGCTCATAATCCTGTGTGACAGTTGCAGGCCAACCGTAACGTACCCAGGAGAGTATTGTCTTAAGGAAGGTATCCTTGGCTGTATGGGCTGCTACTTCCCCGGAAGACAGAAAGGACAGGCTGGTGTAACGACAACTCTTGACAGGTGGAGAAGAGTCTGTTAATGTCCTTGTCAGACGGGACATGGCGTCTGCATTAGCGTTGGCATCATGGCTGCGATACTGGATTTTGTAGCTATATGCTCCCAAGAATAGGGCATAGCGTTGAAGACGGGCTGCAGTCGTCTGGGAGATGCCTTTGTCAGGGCTAAAGATCTGAAGGAGTGGTTTATGATCAGTCAGTATGGTGAATTCCCTACCATACAGGTAAAGATGAAACTTCTTAATTGCCCATATGAGCGCCAGAGCCTCTTTGTCAATGTGAGAGTAATTGCTTTCTGCTTTTGTCAAGGACCTGGAGGCGAATGCCACAGGTTTCTCTGACCCATCTGGTAAAACGTGAGATAGTACAGCCCCTAGACCATAGGGTGAGGCATCACAAGCCAAGGTGAGAGGCCTTTGGAGGTCATAATGCACGAGCATGCGTGACGCCAACAGCTTTCGCTTAGAAACTTCAAAAGCACGTTGGCATGCAGCCGACCAGTTCCATCTGGAGTGTTTCTCCAAAAGCTTGTTTAATGGAAACACAGTGTGTGCTAGATCCGGCAGGAATTTGTGGTAATAGTTCAGCAAGCCCAGGTATGATCGCAGCTGCTGGACGTTGGTCGGGGCTGGAGCTTTTACTAAAGCATCAACTTTGGCTTCCGTGGTGTGTATACCCTCTGCATCCACAAGGTGGCCACAAAACTCCAATTTAGGTACCATGAATTGGCATTTCGCCAAGTTCACTTTTAGACCCTGTTCTTGCAGTCTCGCCAACACAAGCTCCACGTTATGCTTGTGTTCCTGGTCCGTCAGGCCCGTGATGAGCATGTCATCTAACAGGCACTGTGTGAAAGGAATATCCGCCAAAATCTCATCCATTTTGCGTTGCCAAATGGCTGGGGCGGAGGCTACCCCAAACACCATCCGATTGTATTCATACAGTCCCTTGTGAGTGTTGATTGTTAGAAACTTGCGGGACGAAGGGTGGACCTCAAACTGTAAATAAGCTTGCCTGAGATCAAGCTTGGTGAACTTTTGACCTCCTGCAAGAGAGGCAAAAATGTCATCTACTCTGGGTAGGGGATACTGGTCTATCTCCAGTTGAGAATTTAGTGCCATGCGGAAATCGCCACAAATGCGTAAGTCCCCATTCGCTTTCTTTACTGGTACAACTGGTGATGCCCACTCGCTGTGCTCTACCTTTGAGATGACACCTTGTTCCTCCAGCCGGCTTAGTTCAGCTTCCACACCTGCTCGGAGTGCGAAAGGTACCGTCCGAGCTTTGAAGAACCTAGGCTGGGCATTGGGTTTCAGCCTGAGTCTCACACAGTCATGCTTTATTTTTCCCAAATGGTGATCAAAGACTTGTGGGAATCGCTGTTTCAGGGATTCCACCCATCCCTCGTTATCTCTTGATGTGATGGTCACAGTGTTGCAGGGGTTAATGGCGATGTCTGGCATGCCAAAGTGAGCAATCCAGTCTCTCCCAAAGAGAGGGGGTCCCCCATGTTCTAGGATATACAATGGCATTCTCTTTGTCTGACCCTTGTAGGATACCTGTACTTTCACGTACCCCAGTGGGTGGAGTATCTGCTTTGAGTATGTCTGCAGTTTGATTGGTGTTGGACGGACAGTTGTTCGGATCAGAAGTTTTCTCCATTGTTTCTGGGTGATAACTGAAACTGCTGCTCCTGTGTCTACATCCATCTTGAGTTTCTTTCCTTCCACGGTTACCTCTACAGTCATTGCTGAGGGTGCTGAATGCATATGATGTATGTCCAATCTGTGGAGCACTTCCTCATCCCCTGATTCCGATGACGATGGATATCTTCCCACCATATATGCCTTTGTCCTGGGGTTCAGAGGTTGTTTATTTCGCACCTTCTTACTACGGCAGACTCGTTTCAGATGGCCTGCCTTTCCACAATTATGACAGAGCTGATCCTTAAACCGGCAGACTTTGTGATCATGGTCTGTATTCCCACAACGGTAGCAAGCTGACGTCCTGGTTGGTGAGGTTCTATATTTACAGTTAGCTGCAGTTTGCTTGACTGCTGTTCTGAAAACTTCCTCTTTAACCTCTTCCCTTCTGCTCTGGGGGTTCAAAGCTTCTGTATCTTTCACAGCCATTTCCATCACTGAAGCTATCTCAATTGCCTTTGTAAGGGTAAGGTCTTTCTCTGTTAACAGTCTCTTTTGGCTAGACTCACTATTCAGTCCCATGACAAACTTATCCCTCAGTGCAGTTGGTAAATACTCCCCAAAAGAACAGGTTGAGGCTAGTCTGCGAAGGGCGAGCACATAAGCCTTAATATCTTCACCCGGCTGCTGCTGCCGCTGATAGAACCGGAATCTCTCTGCAATCTCTAGTGGTTTAGGCTGGAAGTGATTCCCTAACAGTGTCAGGAGCTCTGCCAAAGTCTTGGTTGCTGGTTTTTCAGGGAAAAGGAGATCCCTAAGAGTGTCATATGTCCTAGCACCAACCAGTGTCAGAAAAACTGCTACTTGCCTGTCGCCTGGGATGGCATTTGCACAGAAATATTGTTCTAATCTTTCAATCCAAGAAATCCACGTTGTCTGTTCGCCATCAAATTCACTTAATGTCCCGATCAATGACATTTTCCTGCTGGGCTCTGTGGGTTTTGTATTCCTGACAATCCAGAGTTTTTTTTCTTCCTTTCCTTTCTCACACGGATAGTAACCTTGTAAATCCCATCCTCGTCGCCACTGTTATATTCTCCGTGTTGTGAGAGACACAGGACTCTGGTCTGGAACAACGGTTGTTTATTCAGGACTCACTGTACAGCATTACAGGACAGCTCTGCATATCAATACATCTCTACATGTGTCTAAAGATGGCCACTCTGCCCCTTGACCCTTGTCATCACTCCTGGGTGGAGCCAGCCTTAAAGTGACAGTACATGTGAAACCCTTCAGGTATCACACTCTCTCTCATGTGTCTCTCTCTCTCTCTCTCTCTCTCATGTGTCTCTCTCTCTCTCTCTCATGTGTCTCGCTCTCTCTCTCTCATGTGTCTCGCTCTCTCTCTCATATGTGTCTCTCTCTCATATGTGTCTCGCTCTCTCTCTCATATGTGTCTCGCTCTCTCTCTCATATGCGTCTCGCTCTCTCTCTCATATGTGTCTCGCTCTCTCTCTCATATGTGTCTCGCTCTCTCTCTCTCTCATGTGTCTCGCTCTCTCTCTCTCTCATGTGCCTCTCTCTCTCTCTATGTCTATGTCTCTCTCTCTCTCTCTCATGTGTCTCGCTCTCTCTCTCTCTCATGTGTCTCGCTCTCTCTCTCATGTGTCTCGCTCTCTCTCTCATGTGTCTCGCTCTCTCTCTCATGTGTCTCGCTCTCTCTCTCATGTGTCTCGCTCTCTCTCTCATGTGTCTCGCTCTCTCTCTCATGTGTCTCGCTCTCTCTCTCATGTGTCTCGCTCTCTCTCTCATGTGTCTCGCTCTCTCTCATGTGTCTCGCTCTCTCTCATGTGTCTCGCTCTCTCTCTCTCTCATGTGTCTCGCTCTCTCTCTCTCTCATGTGTCTCGCTCTCTCTCTCTCATGTGTCTCGCTCTCTCTCTCTCTCATGTGTCTCGCTCTCTCTCTCATGTCTCTCTCTCTCTCTCTCTCTCTCTCTCTCATGTGTCTCGCTCTCTCTCTCTCTCTCATGTGTCTCGCTCTCTCTCTCTCTCTCATGTGTCTCGCTCTCTCTCTCTCTCTCATGTGTCTCTCTCTCTCTCTCTCATGTGTCTCGCTCTCTCTCTCATGTGTCTCGCTCTCTCTCTCATGTGTCTCGCTCTCTCTCTCATGTGTCTCGCTCTCTCTCATGTGTCTCGCTCTCTCTCTCATGTGTCTCGCTCTCTCTCTCTCATGTGTCTCGCTCTCTCTCTCTCATGTGTCTCGCTCTCTCTCTCTCATGTGTCTCGCTCTCTCTCTCTCTCATGTGTCTCGCTCTCTCTCTCATGTGTCTCTCTCTCTCTCTCTCTCTCTCTCATGTGTCTCTCTCTCTCTCTCTCTCTCATGTGTCTCGCTCTCTCTCTCTCTCTCATGTGTCTCGCTCTCTCTCTCTCTCTCTCATGTGTCTCGCTCTCTCTCTCTCTCTCATGTGTCTCGCTCTCTCTCTCTCTCTCATGTGTCTCGCTCTCTCTCTCTCATGTGTCTCGCTTTCTCTCTCTCATGTGTCTCGCTCTCTCTCTCTCTCATGTGTCTCGCTCTCTCTCTCTCTCATGTGTCTCGCTCTCTCTCTCTCTCATGTGTCTCGTTCTCTCTCATGTGTCTCGCTCTCTCTCATGTGTCTCGCTCTCTCTCATGTGTCTCGCTCTCTCTCATGTGTCTCGCTCTCTCTCTCTCATGTGTCTCGCTCTCTCATGTGTCTCGCTCTCTCTCTCTCTCATGTGTCTCGCTCTCTCTCTCTCTCATGTGTCTCGCTCTCTCTCTCTCATGTGTCTCGCTCTCTCTCTCTCATGTGTCTCGCTCTCTCTCTCTCATGTGTCTCGCTCTCTCCCTCTCATGTGTCTCTCTCTCTCTCTCATATGTGTCTCTCTCTCATATGTGTCTCGCTCTCTCTCTCATATGTGTCTCGCTCTCTCTCTCATATGTGTCTCGCTCTCTCTCTCATATGTGTCTCGCTCTCTCTCTCATATGTGTCTCGCTCTCTCTCTCATATGTGTCTCACTCTCTCTCTCTCTCTATGTCTATGTCTCTCTCTCTCTCTCTCTCATGTGTCTCGCTCTCTCTCTCTCATGTGTCTCGCTCTCTCTCTCTCATGTGTCTCGCTCTCTCATGTGTCTCGCTCTCTCTCTCATGTGTCTCGCTCTCTCTCTCATGTGTCTCGCTCTCTCTCTGTCTCGTGTGTCTCGCTCTCTCTCTCTCGTGTGTCTCGCTCTCTCTCTCTCGTGTGTCTCGCTCTCTCTCATGTGTCTCGCTCTCTCTCTCTCTCTCATGTGTCTCGCTCTCTCTCTCTCTCTCTCTCTCTCATGTGTCTCGCTCTCTCCCTCTCATGTGTCTCTCTCTCTCTCTCATATGTGTCTCGCTCTCTCTCTCATGTGTCTCACTCTCTCTCTCATGTGTCTCACTCTCTCTCTCTCTCATGTGCCTCTCTCTCTCTCTCTCTGTCTCTCTCTATGTCTCTCTCTCTCTCTCTATGTCTCTCTCTCTCTCTCTATGTCTCTCTCTCTCTCTCTCTATGTCTCTCTCTCTCCCTCTCTCTCTCTCATGTGTCTCGCTCTCTCTCTCTCTCATGTGTCTCGCTCTCTCTCTCTCTCATGTGTCTCGCTCTCTCTCTCTCTCATGTGTCTCGCTCTCTCTCTCTCTCATGTGTCTCGCTCTCTCTCTCATGTGTCTCGCTCTCTCTCATGTGTCTCGCTCTCTCTCTCATGTGTCTCGCTCTCTCTCATGTGTCTCGCTCTCTCTCTCTCTCTCATGTGTCTCGCTCTCTCTCTCTCTCTCTCTCATGTGTCTCGCTCTCTCCCTCTCATGTGTCTCTCTCTCTCTCTCATGTGTCTCTCTCTCTCTCTCATATGTGTCTCTCTCTCTCTCATATGTGTCTCGCTCTCTCTCTCATGTGTCTCACTCTCTCTCTCATGTGTCTCACTCTCTCTCTCTCATGTGCCTCTCTCTCTCTCTCTCTCTCTCTCTCTCTCTCTCTCTGTCTCTCTCTATGTCTCTCTCTCTCTCTATGTCTCTCTCTCTCTCTCTATGTCTCTCTCTCTCCCTCTCTCTCATGTGTCTCGCTCTCTCTCTCATGTGTCTCGCTCTCTCTCTCTCTCATGTGTCTCGCTCTCTCTCTCATGTGTCTCGCTCTCTCATGTGTCTCGCTCTCTCTCTCATGTGTCTCGCTCTCTCTTTCTCTCTCTCTCTCTCTCATGTGTCTCGCTCTCGCTCTCTCTCATGCGTCTCGCTCTCTCTCATGCGTCTCGCTCTCTCTCATGCGTCTCGCTCTCTCTCATGCGTCTCGCTCTCTCTCATGCGTCTCGCTCTCTCTCATGCGCCTCGCTCTCTCTCTCGCGTCTCGCTCGCTCTCTCGCGTCTCGCTCTCTCTCTCATGTGTCTCTCACTCATGTGTCTCGCGCTCTCTCTCTCACTCATGTGTCTCGTGCTCTCTCTCTCACTCATGTGTCTCGCGCTCTCTCTCTCACTCATGTGTCTCGCGCTCTCTCTCTCACTCATGTGTCTCGCGCTCTCTCTCTCACTCATGTGTCTCGCGCTCTCTCTCTCACTCATGTGTCTCGCTCTCTCTCTCATGTGTCTCTCTCTCTCTCTCTCATGTGTCTCGCTCTCTCTCTCATGTGTCTCGCTCTCTCTCTCATGTGTCTCGCTCTCTCTCTCTCTCTCATGTGTCTCGCTCTCTCTCTCTCTCATGTGTCTCGCTCTCTCTCTCTCTCTCTCATGTGTCTCGCTCTCTCTCTCTCTCATGTGTCTCGCTCTCTCTCTCTCTCTCTCATGTGTCTCGCTCTCTCTCTCTCTCTCTCATGTGTCTCGCTCGCTCTCTCTCTCTCTCTCTCATGTGTCTCGCTCTCTCTCTCTCTCTCTCTCATGTGTCTCTCTCTCTCTCTCTCTCTCGTGTCTCGCTCTCCCTCTCATGTGTCTCTCTCTCTCTCTCTCTCTCTCTCTCTCTCATGTGTCTCGCTCTCTCTCTCTCATGTGTCTCGCTCTCTCTCTCTCATGTGTCTCGCTCTCTCTCTCTCATGTGTCTCGCTCTCTCTCTCTCATGTGTCTCGCTCTCTCTCTCTCATGTGTCTCGCTCTCTCTCTCTCTCTCTCTCATGTGTCTCGCTCTCTCTCTCTCTCTCTCTCTCATGTGTCTCGCTCTCTCTCTCATGTGTCTCGCTCTCTCTCTCTCTCTCATGTGTCTCGCTCTCTCTCTCTCTCTCATGTGTCTCGCTCTCTCTCTCTCATGTGTCTCGCTCTCTCTCTCTCATGTGTCTCGCTCTCTCTCTCTCATGTGTCTCGCTCTCTTTCTCTCATGTGTCTTGCTCTCTCTCTCTCTCATGTGTCTCGCTCTCTCTCTCATGTGTCTCGCTCTCTCCCTCTCATATGTGTCTCTTTCTCTCTCTCATATGTGTCTCTCTCTCTCTCTCATGTGTCTCGCTCTCTCTCTCTCATGTGTCTCGCTCTCTCTCTCTCATGTGTCTCGCTCTCTTTCTCTCATGTGTCTTGCTCTCTCTCTCTCTCATGTGTCTCGCTCTCTCTCTCTCATGTGTCTCGCTCTCTCTCTCTCATGTGTCTCGCTCTCTCTCTCTCATGTGTCTCGCTCTCGCTCTCTCTCTCATGTGTCTCGCTCTCTCTCTCATGTGTCTCGCTCTCTCTCTCATGTGTCTCGCTCTCTCTCTCATGTGTCTCGCTCTCTCTCTCATGTGTCTCGCTCTCTCTCTCATGTGTCTCGCTCTCTCTCTCTCATGTGTCTCGCTCTCTCTCTCTCTCATGTGTCTCGCTCTCTCTCTCATGCGTCTCGCTCGCTCTCTCATGCGTCTCGCTCGCTCTCTCATGCGTCTCGCTCGCTCTCTCATGTGTCTCGCTCTCTCTCTCTCATGTGTCTCGCTCTCTTTCATGTGTCTCTCTCTCTCTCTCTCTCTCATGTGTGTCTCTCTCTCTCTCTCTCTCTCTCTCATGTGTTTCGCTCTCTCTCTCATGTGTCTCGCTCTCTCTCTCATGTGTCTCGCTCTCTCTCTCATGTGTCTCGCTCTCTCTCTCTCATGTGTCTCGCTCTCTTTCTCATGTGTCTCGCTCTCTCTCATGTGTCTCGCTCTCTCTCATGTGTCTCGCTCTCTCTCTCTCTCTCTCATGTGTCTCGCTCTCTCCCTCTCATGTGTCTCGCTCTCTCCCTCTCATGTGTCTCGCTCTCTCCCTCTCATGTGTCTCTCGCTCTCTCTCTCATGTGTCTCGCTCTCTCTCTCTCTCATGTGTCTCGCTCTCTCTCTCTCTCATGTGTCTCGCTCTCTCTCTCTCTCATGTGTCTCGCTCTCTCTCTCTCTCATGTGTCTCGCTCTCTCTCTCTCTCATGTGTCTCGCTCTCTCTCTCTCTCATGTGTCTCGCTCTCTCTCTCTCTCATGTGTCTCGCTCTCTCTCTCTCTCTCATGTGTCTCGCTCTCTCTCTCTCTCTCTCATGTGTCTCGCTCTCTCTCTCTCTCTCATGTGTCTCGCTCTCTCTCTCTCATGTGTCTCGCTCTCTCTCTCTCTCTCTCTCATGTGTCTCGCTCTCTCTCTCTCTCATGTGTCTCGCTCTCTCTCTCATGTGTCTCGCTCTCTCGCTCTCTCATGTGTCTCGCTCTCTCTCATGTGTCTCGCTCTCTCTCATGTGTCTCGCTCTCTCTCATGTGTCTCGCTCTCTCTCATGTGTCTCGCTCTCTCTCATGTGTCTCGCTCTCTCTCATGTGTCTCGCTCTCTCTCATGTGTCTCGCTCTCTCTCTCTCATGTGTCTCGCTCTCTCTCTCTCATGTGTCTCGCTCTCTCTCTCTCATGTGTCTCGCTCTCTCTCTCTCATGTGTCTCGCTCTCTCTCTCTCATGTGTCTCGCTCTCTCTCTCTCATGTGTCTCGCTCTCTCTCTCTCATGTGTCTCGCTCTCTCTCTCTCTCATGTGTCTCGCTCTCTCTCTCTCTCATGTGTCTCGCTCTCTCTCTCTCTCTCATGTGTCTCGCTCTCTCTCTCTCTCATGTGTCTCGCTCTCTCTCTCTCTCATGTGTCTCGCTCTCTCTCTCTCTCATGTGTCTCGCTCTCTCTCTCTCATGTGTCTCGCTCTCTCTCTCTCTCTCTCTCATGTGTCTCGCTCGCTCTCTCATGCGTCTCGCTCGCTCTCTCATGCGTTTTGCTCGCTCTCTCATGCGTCTCGCTCGCTCTCTCATGCGTCTCGCTCGCTCTCTCATGCGTCTCGCTCGCTCTCTCATGCGTCTCGCTCGCTCTCTCATGCGTCTCGCTCGCTCTCTCATGCGTCTCGCTCGCTCTCTCATGCGTCTCGCTCGCTCTCTCTCTCTCATGTGTCTCGCTCTCTTTCATGTGTCTCGCTCTCTCTCTCTCTCTCTCTCTCATGTGTGTCTCTCTCTCTCTCTCATGTGTTTCGCTCTCTCTCTCATGTGTCTCGCTCTCTCTCTCATGTGTCTCGCTCTCTCTCTCATGTGTCTCGCTCTCTCTCTCTCATGTGTCTCGCTCTCTTTCTCATGTGTCTCGCTCTCTCTCATGTGTCTCGCTCTCTCTCTCTCATGTGTCTCGCTCTCTCCCTCTCATGTGTCTCTCTCTCTCTCTCATATGTGTCTCGCTCTCTCTCTCATGTGTCTCACTCTCTCTCTCTCTCATGTGTCTCACTCTCTCTCTCTCTCATGTGTCTCACTCTCTCTCTCTCTCTCTCTCTCATGTGCCTCTCTCTCTCTCTCTCTCTATGTCTCTCTCTATGTCTCTCTCTCTCTCTATGTCTCTCTCTCTCTATGTCTCTTTCTCTCCCTCGCTCTCTCTCTCATGTGTCTCGCTCTCTCTCTCATGTGTCTCGCTCTCTCTCTCATGTGTCTCGCTCTCTCTCTCATGCGTCTCGCTCTCTCTCTCATGCGTCTCGCTCTCTCTCATGCGTCTCGCTCTCTCTCATGCGTCTCGCTCTCTCTCATGCGTCTCGCTCTCTCTCATGCGTCTCGCTCTCTCTCTCATGCGTCTCGCTCTCTCTCTCATGCGTCTCGCTCTCTCTCTCATGCGTCTCGCTCGCTCTCTCATGCGTCTCGCTCGCTCTCTCATGTGTCTCGCTCTCTCTCTCTCTCTCTCATGTGTCTCGCTCTCTTTCATGTGTCTCTCTCTCTCTCTCTCATGTGTGTCTCTCTCTCTCTCTCATGTGTTTTGCTCTCTCTCTCATGTGTCTCGCTCTCTCTCATGTGTCTCGCTCTCTCTCTCTCTCATGTATCTCGCTCTCTCTCTCTCTCATGTATCTCGCTCTCTCTCTCTCTCATGTGTGTCTCTCTCTCTCTCTCATGTGTTTTGCTCTCTCTCTCTCATGTGTCTCGCTCTCTCTCATGTGTCTCGCTCTCTCTCATGTGTCTCGCTCTCTCTCTCTCTCATGTATCTCGCTCTCTCTCTCTCTCATGTATCTCGCTCTCTCTCTCTCATGTGTCTCGCTCTCTCTCTCATGTGTTTCGCTCTCTCTCTCATGTGTTTCGCTCTCTCTCTCATGTGTCTCGCTCTCTCTCTCATGTGTCTCGCTCTCTCTCTCATGTGTCTCGCTCTCTCTCATGTGTCTCGCTCTCTCTCTCATGTGTCTCGCTCTCTCTCTCATGTGTCTCGCTCTCTCTTTCTCTCTCTCATGTGTCTCTCTCTCACTCATGTGTCTCGCGCTCTCTCTCTCACTCATGTGTCTCGCGCTCTCTCTCTCACTCATGTGTCTCGCGCTCTCTCTCTCACTCGTGTGTCTTGCTCTCTCTCTCTCATGTGTCTCGCTCTCTCTCTCTCTCATGTGTCTCGCTCTCTCTCTCTCATGTGTCTCGCTCTCTCTCTCTCTCTCATGTGTCTCGCTCTCTCTCTCTCTCATGTGTCTCGCTCTCTTTCATGTGTCTCTCTCTCTCTCTCTCACTCATGTGTCTCTCTCTCACTCATGTGTCTCTCTCTCACTCATGTGTCTCTCTCTCACTCATGTGTCTCTCTCTCACTCATGTGTCTCTCTCTCTCATGTGTCTCTCTCTCTCATGTGTCTCTCTCTCTCATGTGTCTCTCTCTCTCATGTGTCTCGCTCTCTCTCTCTCATGTGTCTCGCTCTCTCTCTCTCATGTGTCTCGCTCTCTCTCTCTCATGTGTCTCGCTCTCTCTCTCTCATGTGTCTCGCTCTCTCTCTCTCATGTGTCTCGCTCTCTCTCTCTCATGTGTCTCGCTCTCTCTCTCTCATGTGTCTCGCTCTCTCTCTCTCATGTGTCTCGCTCTCTCTCTCTCATGTGTCTCGCTCTCTCTCTCTCTCATGTGTCTCGCTCTCTCTCTCTCTCATGTGTCTCGCTCTCTCTCTCTCTCATGTGTCTCGCTCTCTCTCTCTCTCATGTGTCTCTCCCTCTCATGTGTCTCGCTCTCTCTCTCTCATGTGCCTCTCTCTCTCTCTATGTCTATGTCTCTCTCTCTCTCTCATGTGTCTCGCTCTCTCTCATGTGTCTCTCGCTCTCTCTCTCATGTGTCTCTCGCTCTCTCTCTCATGTGTCTCGCTCTCTCTCTCTCTCATGTGTCTCGCTCTCTCTCTCTCTCTCATGTGTCTCGCTCTCTCTCTCTCTCTCTATGTCTCTCTCTCTCTATGTCTCTCTCTCTCTATGTCTCTCTCTCTCTATGTCTCTCTCTCTCTATGTCTCTCTCTCTCTATGTCTCTCTCTCTCTATGTCTCTCTCTCTCTATGTCTCTCTCTCTCATGTGTCTCGCTCTCTCTCTCATGTGTCTCGCTCTCTCTCTCATGTGTCTCGCTCTCTCTCTCATGTGTCTCGCTCTCTCTCTCATGCGTCTCGCGCTCTCTCTCATGCGTCTCGCGCTCTCTCTCATGCGTCTCGCGCTCTCTCTCATGCGTCTCGCGCTCTCTCTCATGCGTCTCGCGCTCTCTCTCATGTGTCTCGCTCTCTCTCTCTCTCTATGTCTCTCTCTCTCTATGTCTCTCTCTCTCTATGTCTCTCTCTCTCTATGTCTCTCTCTCTCATGTGTCTCGCTCTCTCATGTGTCTCGCTCTCTCATGTGTCTCGCTCTCTCTCTCTCATGCGTCTCGCTCTCTCTCTCATGCGTCTCGCTCTCTCTCTCATGCGTCTCGCTCTCTCTCTCATGCGTCTCGCTCTCTCTCTCATGCGTCTCGCGCTCTCTCTCATGCGTCTCGCGCTCTCTCTCATGCGTCTCGCGCTCTCTCTCATGCGTCTCGCGCTCTCTCTCATGCGTCTCGCGCTCTCTCTCATGCGTCTCGCGCTCTCTCTCATGCGTCTCGCTCTCTCTCTCGCGTCTCGCTCTCTCTCTCGCGTCTCGCTCTCTCTCTCGCGTCTCGCTCTCTCTCTCGCGTCTCGCTCTCTCTCTCATGTGTCTCTCTCTCATGTGTCTCGCGCTCTCTCATGTGTTTCGCTCTCTCTCTCTCTCATGCGTCTCGCTCTCTCTCTCATGTGTCTCTCTCTCTCTCTCTCTCATGTGTCTCTCTCTCTCTCTCATGTGTCTCGCTCTCTCTCTCACTCATGTGTCTCGCGCTCTCTCTCTCACTCATGTGTCTCGCGCTCTCTCTCTCACTCATGTGTCTCGCGCTCTCTCTCTCACTCATGTGTCTCGCGCTCTCTCTCTCACTCATGTGTCTCGCGCTCTCTCTCTCACTCATGTGTCTCGCGCTCTCTCTCTCACTCATGTGTCTCGCGCTCTCTCTCTCACTCATGTGTCTCGCGCTCTCTCTCTCACTCATGTGTCTCGCTCTCTCTCTCATGTGTGTCTCTCTCTCTCTCTCATGTGTCTCTCTCTCTCTCTCATGTGTCTCGCTCTCTCTCTCATGTGTCTCGCTCTCTCTCTCTCTCTCTCTCATGTGTCTCGCTCTCTCTCTCTCTCTCTCTGTGTCTCGCTCTCTCTCTCTCTCTCATGTGTCTCGCTCTCTCTCTCTCTCATGTGTCTCGCTCTCTCTCTCCCTCATGTGTCTCTCTCTCTCATGTGTCTCGCTCTCTCTCTCTCTCTCATGTGTCTCGCTCTCTCTCTCTCTCTCATGTGTCTCGCTCTCTCTCTCTCTCTCATGTGTCTCGCTCTCTCTCTCTCTCATGTGTCTCGCTCTCTCTCTCTCTCATGTGTCTCGCTCTCTCTCTCTCTCTCATGTGTCTCGCTCTCTCTCTCTCTCTCTCTCATGTGTCTCGCTCTCTCTCTCTCTCATGTGTCTCGCTCTCTCTCTCTCTCATGTGTCTCGCTCTCTCATGTGTCTCGCTCTCTCATGTGTCTCGCTCTCTCTCTCTCTCTCTCTCTCATGTGTCTCGCTCTCGCTCTCTCTCTCATGCGTCTCGCTCTCTCTCTCATGCGTCTCGCGCTCTCTCTCATGCGTCTCGCGCTCTCTCTCATGCGTCTCGCGCTCTCTCTCATGCGTCTCGCGCTCTCTCTCATGCGTCTCGCTCTCTCTCATGTGTCTCGCTCTCTCTCTCTCTCATGTGTCTCGCTCTCTCTCTCTCTCATGTGTCTCGCTCTCTCTCTCTCTCATGTGTCTCGCTCTCTCTCTCTCTCTCTCATGTGTCTCGCTCTCTGTTATACCTGAAGGGTTTCACATGTACTGTCACTTTAAGGCTGGCTCCACCCAGGAGTGATGACAAGGGTCAAGGGGCAGAGTGGCCATCTTTAGACACATGCAGAGATGTATTGATATGCAGAGCTGTCCTGTAATGCTGTACAGTGAGTCCTGAATAAACAACCGTAGTTCCAGACCAGAGTCCTGTGTCTCTCACAACACGGAGAATATAACAGTGGCGACGAGGATGGGATTTACAAGGTTACTATCCGTGTGAGAAAGGAAAGGAAGAAAAAAAAACTCTGGATTGTCAGGAATACAAAACCCACAGAGCCCAGCAGGAAAATGTCATTGATCGGGACATTAAGTGAATTTGATGGCGAACAGACAACGTGGATTTCTTGGATTGAAAGATTAGAACAATATTTCTGTGCAAATGCCATCCCAGGCGACAGGCAAGTAGCAGTTTTTCTGACACTGGTTGGTGCTAGGACATATGACACTCTTAGGGATCTCCTTTTCCCTGAAAAACCAGCAACTAAGACTTTGGCAGAGCTCCTGACACTGTTAGGGAATCACTTCCAGCCTAAACCACTAGAGATTGCAGAAAGATTCAGGTTCTATCAGCGGCAGCAGCAGCCGGGTGAAGATATTAAGGCTTATGTGCTCGCCCTTCGCAGACTAGCCTCAACCTGTTCTTTTGGGGAGTATTTACCGACTGCACTGAGGGATAAGTTTGTCATGGGACTAAATAGTGAGTCTAGCCAAAAGAGACTGTTAATAGAGAAAGATCTTACCCTTACAAAGGCAATTGAGATAGCTTCAGTGATGGAAATGGCTGTGAAAGATACAGAGGCATTGAACCCCCAGAGCAGATTGAACCCCCAGGTTAAAGAGGAAGTTTTCAGAACAGCAGTCAAGCAAACTGCAGCTAACTGTAAATATAGATCCTCACCAACCAGGACGTCAGCTTGCTACCGTTGTGGGAATACAGACCATGATCACAAAGTCTGCCGGTTTAAGGATCAGCTCTGTCATAATTGTGGAAAGGCAGGCCATCTGAAACGAGTCTGCCGTAGTAAGAAGGTGCGAAATAAACAACCTCTGAACCCCAGGACAAAGGCATATATGGTGGGAAGATATACATCGTCATCTGAATCAGAGGATGAGGAAGTGCTCCACAGATTGGACATACATCATATGCATTCAGCACCCTCAGCAATGACTGTAGAGGTAACCGTGGAAGGAAAGAAACTCAAGATGGATGTAGACACAGGAGCAGCAGTTTCAGTTATCACCCAGAAACAATGGAGAAAACTTCTGATCCGAACAACTGTCCGTCCAACACCAATCAAACTGCAGACATATTCAAAGCAGATACTCCACCCACTGGGGTACGTGAAAGTACAGGTATCCTACAAGGGTCAGACAAAGAGAATGCCATTATATATCCTAGAACATGGGGGACCCCCTCTTTTTGGGAGAGACTGGATTGCTCACTTTGGCATGCCAGACATCGCCATTAACCCCTGCAACAGCGTGACCATCCCATCAGGGGATGAAGAGGGATGGGTGAAGTCCCTGAAACAGCGATTCCCGCAAGTCTTTGATAACCATTTGGGAAAAATAAAGCATGACTGTGTGAGACTCAGGCTGAAACCCAATGCCCAGCCTAGGTTCTTCAAAGCTCGGACGGTACCTTTCGCACTCCGAGCAGGTGTGGAAGCTGAACTAAGCCGGCTGGAGGAACAAGGTGTCATCTCAAAGGTAGAGCACAGCGAGTGGGCATCACCAGTTGTACCAGTAAAGAAAGCGAATGGGGACTTACGCATTTGTGGCGATTTCCGCATGGCACTAAATTCTCAACTGGAGATAGACCAGTATCCCCTACCCAGAGTAGATGACATTTTTGCCTCTCTTGCAGGAGGTCAAAAGTTCACCAAGCTTGATCTCAGGCAAGCTTATTTACAGTTTGAGGTCCACCCTTCGTCCCGCAAGTTTCTAACCATCAACACTCACAAGGGACTGTATGAATACAATCGGATGGTGTTTGGGGTAGCCTCCGCCCCAGCCATTTGGCAACGCAAAATGGATGAGATTTTGGCGGACATTCCTTTCACACAGTGCCTGTTAGATGACATGCTCATCACGGGCCTGACGGACCAGGAACACAAGCATAACGTGGAGCTTGTGTTGGCGAGACTGCAAGAACAGGGTCTAAAAGTGAACTTGGCGAAATGCCAATTCATGGTACCTAAATTGGAGTTTTGTGGCCACCTTGTGGATGCAGAGGGTATACACACCACGGAAGCCAAAGTTGATGCTTTAGTAAAAGCTCCAGCCCCGACCAACGTCCAGCAGCTGCGATCATACCTGGGCTTGCTGAACTATTACCACAAATTCCTGCCGGATCTAGCACACACTTTGTTTCCATTAAACAAGCTTTTGGAGACACACTCCAGATGGAACTGGTCGGCTGCATGCCAACGTGCTTTTGAAGTTTCTAAGCGAAAGCTGTTGGCGTCACGCATGCTCGTGCACTATGACCTCCAAAGGCCTCTCACCTTGGCTTGTGATGCCTCACCCTATGGTCTAGGGGCTGTACTATCTCACGTTTTACCAGATGGGTCAGAGAAACCTGTGGCATTCGCCTCCAGGTCCTTGACAAAAGCAGAAAGCAATTACTCTCACATTGACAAAGAGGCTCTGGCGCTCATATGGGCAATTAAGAAGTTTCATCTTTACCTGTATGGTAGGGAATTCACCATACTGACTGATCATAAACCACTCCTTCAGATCTTTAGCCCTGACAAAGGCATCTCCCAGACGACTGCAGCCCGTCTTCAACGCTATGCCCTATTCTTGGGAGCATATAGCTACAAAATCCAGTATCGCAGCCATGATGCCAACGCTAATGCAGACGCCATGTCCCGTCTGACAAGGACATTAACAGACTCTTCTCCACCTGTCAAGAGTTGTCGTTACACCAGCCTGTCCTTTCTGTCTTCCGGGGAAGTAGCAGCCCATACAGCCAAGGATACCTTCCTTAAGACAATACTCTCCTGGGTACGGTACGGTTGGCCTGCAACTGTCACACAGGATTATGAGCCTTACTTCCGTAGGCGTCTGGAATTAACTGTGTCTGGCAACTGTGTTTTATGGGGAGACCGAGTGATCGTTCCACAGACCCTCCGGAGACACATTCTGGAATTGCTACATACTGGTCATCCCGGGGGCACACGTATGAAACAAAAGGCCCGAGGCTATGTGTGGTGGCCGAACCTCGACTCCGATATCACGACATATGTGAATGCGTGTGCTGGATGTGCACAAACTGCGAGAGACCCTCCTCGAGGGTGCGTCCAGCCCTGGACTTGGCCCACGGTTCCCTGGTTTCGCCTACACTTGGACTTTGCAGGCCCGATCAGAGGACACACCTTTTTGATCATTATTGATGCCCATTCAAAGTGGCCTGAGGTCGTTCCTGTTACTCAGCCAACGACTAAGGCGACGATTTCCATACTGTTACATCTCGCTGCTACGTTTGGATACCCCAGAGAAATTGTCACAGACAACGGTGCACAATTCACAAGCCAGGAGTTTCAGGGTTTCCTGACTGCCCACAACATCAAACACAAGTTGACCGCACCTTACCACCCGGCTACAAATGGTCAAGCAGAAAGGTTTGTACAGACCTTCAAACGCTATTTCAAAGCTACTGTGGCTACAAGTAAACAACAGTCCCTGTCACCCCAGCAGCTGGACTCCTTCCTTTCTGCTTACAGAACCACACCACATGCAACCACTGGGAAAACTCCAGCTGAACTTCTTTTGGGTCGGCAGCCATGGACTGTTTTGGATATGCTCCGCCCTCAAACGGTCCAGGAACATGTACGGCAGTCCCAAGACAAGAGGGTCGAACACGACGAGATTCCCCGGTTTACAGCCCAGCAAAAGGTATGGGCCCGATCTTATGGCGCTTCCAACACTCGTTGGCTTCCTGCTATCGTCGCAGAGACTTTGGGACCCAAAATGTATAGGGTCTGCCTGGAAGATGGTTCCATTTGCAGAAGGCATGCGGACCAATTGCGTCCTCGTTCTCAGCTGCCCGAATCCCTGACATCGGCTGCACCTCCAGTGTCTCAAGGATCTGCTCCTACCGGATCAGGAGGCATTGAGACTGATGCTTGGGGAGACTCTGAACTTTTGAACTCAGCTCCAACAGAGCCCTCCAGCCCTGGTCCAGAGGTCTGCTCACCCTCTGAGCTAGGGAATCCCCTCTTGGCCCCGCCGGTGTCCATTCCGGCCAGCCCTGCTTCCTCCAGCCCCGAGTCGCTGGGTGCCCGTCCTCAACGACACTGTCGCCCTCCTGACCGGTTTCAAATGCAAGACCGGTTACGAGACTTTCGACGGGCCCGCCGAAAGTGATCCGCTGCCATTTTCTCCCCGGAGCTTCCCTGGAAGTTGTTCTCACATCCGGACATGGAAGAAACCATGTAAATCTCCTGAGTTGGAGGACTGTATTGGACAATTATGAGTTACTGTTTTATGCCTGTTCTCGTTTTGTTGTTTTTTTTTTTGTTTTTTGTTTTTTTTTTTAGGTATGGATGGAAGGTGTTATACCTGAAGGGTTTCACATGTACTGTCACTTTAAGGCTGGCTCCACCCAGGAGTGATGACAAGGGTCAAGGGGCAGAGTGGCCATCTTTAGACACATGCAGAGATGTATTGATATGCAGAGCTGTCCTGTAATGCTGTACAGTGAGTCCTGAATAAACAACCGTAGTTCCAGACCAGAGTCCTGTGTCTCTCACAACACGGAGAATATAACACTCTCTCTCTCTCATGTGTCTCGCTCTCTCTCTCATGTGTCTCGCTCTCTCTCTCTCTCTCTCTCTCTCATGTGTCTCGCTCTCTCTCTCATGTGTCTCGCTCTCTCTCTCATGTGTCTCGCTCTCTCTCTCGCTCTCCCTCTCGCGCGCGTCTCGCTCTCCCTCTCGCGCGCGTCTCGCTCTCCCTCTCGCGCGCGTCTCGCTCTCCCTCTCGCGCGCGTCTCGCTCTCCCTCTCGCGCGCGTCTCGCTCTCCCTCTCGCGCGCGTCTCGCTCTCCCTCTCGCGCGCGTCTCGCTCTCCCTCTCGCGCGCGTCTCGCTCTCCCTCTCGCGCGCGTCTCGCTCTCCCTCTCGCGCGCGTCTCGCTCTCCCTCTCGCGCGCGTCTCGCTCTCCCTCTCGCGCGCGTCTCGCTCTCCCTCTCGCGCGCGTCTCGCTCTCCCTCTCGCGCGCGTCTCGCTCTCCCTCTCGCGCGCGTCTCGCTCTCCCTCTCGCGCGCGTCTCGCTCTCCCTCTCGCGCGCGTCTCGCTCTCCCTCTCGCGCGCGTCTCGCTCTCCCTCTCGCGCGCGTCTCGCTCTCTCTCTCGCGCGCGTCTCCCTCTCTCTCGCGCGCGTCTCCCTCTCTCTCGCGCGCGTCTCCCTCTCTCTCGCGCGCGTCTCCCTCTCTCTCGCGCGCGTCTCCCTCTCTCTCGCGCGCGTCTCCCTCTCTCTCGCGCGCGTCTCCCTCTCTCTCGCGCGTCTCCCTCTCTCTCGCGCGTCTCCCTCTCTCTCGCGCGTCTCCCTCTCTCTCGCGCGTCTCCCTCTCTCTCGCGCGTCTCCCTCTCTCTCGCGCGTCTCCCTCTCTCTCGCGCGTCTCCCTCTCTCTCGCGCGTCTCCCTCTCTCTCGCGCGTCTCCCTCTCTCTCGCGCGTCTCCCTCTCTCTCGCGCGTCTCCCTCTCTCTCGCGCGTCTCCCTCTCTCTCGCGCGTCTCCCTCTCTCTCGCGCGTCTCCCTCTCTCTCGCGCGTCTCCCTCTCTCTCTCATGTGTCTCGCTCTCTCCCTCTCATATGTGTCTCTTTCTCTCTCTCATGTGTCTCTCTCTCTCTCTTTCTCATATGTGTCTCTCTCTCTCTCTCTCTCATATGTGTCTCGCTCTCTCTCTCTCTCATGTGTCTCGCTCTCTCTCATGTGTCTCGCTCTCTCTCATGTGTCTCGCTCTCTCTCATGTGTCTCGCTCTCTCTCATGTGTCTCGCTCTCTCTCTCATGTGTCTCGCTCTCTCTCTCATGTGTCTCGCTCTCTCTCTCATGTGTCTCGCTCTCTCTCTCTCTCATGTGTCTCGCTCTCTCTCTCTCTCATGTGTCTCGCTCTCTCTCTCTCTCATGTGTCTCGCTCTCTCTCTCTCTCATGTGTCTCGCTCTCTCTCTCTCTCATGTGTCTCGCTCTCTCTCACGTGTCTCGCTCTCTATGTGTCTCGCTCTCTCTCATGCGTCTCTCTCTCTCTCTCTCGTGTCTCGCTCTCTCTCTCTCGTGTCTCGCTCTCTCTCTCTCGTGTCTCTCTCTCTCTCGTGTCTCGCTCTCTCTCTCTCGTGTCTCGCTCTCTCTCTCTCTCTCTCTCTCTCATGTGTCTCGCTCTCTCTCTCTCATGTGTCTCGCTCTCTCTCTCTCATGTGTCTCGCTCTCTCTCTCTCTCTCATGTGTCTCGCTCTCTCTCTCTCTCTCATGTGTCTCGCTCTCTCTCTCTCATGTGTCTCGCTCTCTCTCTCTCATGTGTCTCGCTCTCGCTCTCTCTCTCTCATGTGTCTCGCTCTCTCTCTCTCATGTGTCTCGCTCTCTCTCTCTCATGTGTCTCGCTCTCTCTCTCTCATGTGTCTCGCTCTCTCTCTCTCATGTGTCTCGCTCTCTCTCTCTCATGTGTCTCGCTCTCTCTCTCTCATGTGTCTCGCTCTCTCTCTCTCATGTGTCTCGCTCTCTCTCTCTCATGTGTCTCGCTCTCTCTCTCTCATGTGTCTCGCTCTCTCTCTCTCATGTGTCTCGCTCTCTCTCTCTCTCATGTGTCTCGCTCTCTCTCTCTCTCATGTGTCTCGCTCTCTCTCTCTCTCATGTGTCTCGCTCTCTCTCTCTCTCATGTGTCTCGCTCTCTCTCTCTCATGTGTCTCGCTCTCTCTCTCTCATGTGTCTCGCTCTCTCTCTCTCATGTGTCTCGCTCTCTCTCTCTCATGTGTCTCGCTCTCTCTCTCTCTCATGTGTCTCGCTCTCTCTCTCTCTCTCTCATGTGTCTCGCTCTCTCCCTCTCATATGTGTCTCTTTCTCTCTCTCATATGTGTCTCTCTTTCTCATATGTGTCTCGCTCTCTCTCTCATATGTGTCTCGCTCTCTCTCTCTCATATGTGTCTCGCTCTCTCTCTCATATGTGTCTCACTCTCTCTCATGTGCCTCTCTCTCTCTCTATGTCTATGTCTCTCTCTCTCTCATGTGTCTCGCTCTCTCTCTCTCATGTGTCTCGCTCTCTCTCTCTCTCATGTGTCTCGCTCTCTCTCTCTCTCATGTGTCTCGCTCTCTCTCTCTCTCTCTCATGTGTCTCGCTCTCTCTCTCTCATGTGTCTCGCTCTCTCTCTCTCTCTCTCTCTCTCTCATGTGTCTCGCTCTCTCTCTCTCATGTGTCTCGCTCTCTCTCTCTCATGTGTCTCGCTCTCTCTCTCTCATGTGTCTCGCTCTCTCTCTCTCATGTGTCTCGCTCTCTCTCTCTCATGTGTCTCGCTCTCTCTCATGTGTCTCGCTCTCTCTCATGTGTCTCGCTCTCTCTCATGTGTCTCGCTCTCTCTCTCTCATGTCTCGCTCTCTCTCTCTCTCATGTGTCTCGCTCTCTCTCATGTGTCTCGCTCTCTCTCTCTCATGTGTCTCGCTCTCTCTCTCTCATGTGTCTCGCTCTCTCTCTCTCATGTGTCTCGCTCTCTCTCTCTCATGTGTCTCGCTCTCTCTCTCTCTCTCATGTGTCTCGCTCTCTCTCTCTCTCTCATGTGTCTCGCTCTCTTTCTCTCATGTGTCTTGCTCTCTCTCTCTCTCATGTGTCTCGCTCTCTCTCTCTCTCTCTCATGTGTCTCGCTCTCTCCCTCTCATATGTGTCTCTTTCTCTCTCTCATGTGTGTCTCTCTCTCTTTCTCATATGTGTCTCTCTCTCTCTCTCTCTCATATGTGTCTCGCTCTCTCTCTCTCTCATGTGTCTCGCTCTCTCTCATGTGTCTCGCTCTCTCTCATGTGTCTCGCTCTCTCTCTCATGTGTCTCACTCTCTCTCTCATGTGTCTCGCTCTCTCTCTCTCTCATGTGTCTCGCTCTCTCTCTCTCTCTCTCTCATGTGTCTCGCTCTCTCTCTCTCTCATGTGTCTCGCTCTCTCTCACGTGTCTCGCTCTCTCTCATGTGTCTCGCTCTCTCTCATGCGTCTCTCTCTCTCTCTCTCGTGTCTCGCTCTCTCTCTCTCGTGTCTCGCTCTCTCTCTCTCGTGTCTCGCTCTCTCTCTCTCGTGTCTCGCTCTCTCTCTCTCGTGTCTCGCTCTCGCTCTCTCTCTCTCTCTCTCATGTGTCTCGCTCTCTCTCTCTCATGTGTCTCGCTCTCTCTCTCTCATGTGTCTCGCTCTCTCTCTCTCATGTGTCTCGCTCTCTCTCTCTCTCTCATGTGTCTCGCTCTCTCTCTCTCATGTGTCTCGCTCTCTCTCTCTCATGTGTCTCGCTCTCTCTCTCTCATGTGTCTCGCTCTCTCTCTCTCATGTGTCTCGCTCTCTCTCTCTCATGTGTCTCGCTCTCTCTCTCTCATGTGTCTCGCTCTCTCTCTCTCTCATGTGTCTCGCTCTCTCTCTCTCTCATGTGTCTCGCTCTCTCTCTCTCTCATGTGTCTCGCTCTCTCTCTCTCTCATGTGTCTCGCTCTCTCTCTCTCTCATGTGTCTCGCTCTCTCTCTCTCATGTGTCTCGCTCTCTCTCTCTCATGTGTCTCGCTCTCTCTCTCTCATGTGTCTCGCTCTCTCTCTCTCATGTGTCTCGCTCTCTCTCTCTCATGTGTCTCGCTCTCTCTCTCTCATGTGTCTCGCTCTCTCTCTCTCTCATGTGTCTCGCTCTCTCTCTCTCTCTCTCATGTGTCTCGCTCTCTCCCTCTCATATGTGTCTCTTTCTCTCTCTCATATGTGTCTCTCTTTCTCATATGTGTCTCGCTCTCTCTCTCATATGTGTCTCGCTCTCTCTCTCATATGTGTCTCGCTCTCTCTCTCATATGTGTCTCACTCTCTCTCATGTGCCTCTCTCTCTCTCTATGTCTATGTCTCTCTCTCTCTCATGTGTCTCGCTCTCTCTCTCTCTCTCATGTGTCTCGCTCTCTCTCTCTCTCATGTGTCTCGCTCTCTCTCTCATGTGTCTCGCTCTCTCTCTCATGTGTCTCGCTCTCTCTCTCATGTGTCTCGCTCTCTCTCTCATGTGTCTCGCTCTCTCTCTCTCATGTGTCTCGCTCTCTCTCATGTGTCTCGCTCTCTCTCTCTCTCATGTGTCTCGCTCTCTCTCTCTCTCATGTGTCTCGCTCTCTCCCTCTCTCTCTCATGTGTCTCGCTCTCTCCCTCTCATGTGTCTCTCTCTCTCTCATATGTGTCTCTCTCTCTCTCATATGTGTCTCGCTCTCTCTCATGTGTCTCACTCTCTCTCTCTCTCATGTGTCTCACTCTCTCTCTCTCATGTGTCTCACTCTCTCTCTCTCATGTGTCTCACTCTCTCTCTCTCTCATGTGCCTCTCTCTCTCTATGTCTCTCTCTATGTCTCTCTCTCTCTCTCTATGTCTCTCTCTCTCTCTCTATGTCTCTCTCTCTCCCTCTCTCTCTCTCTCATGTGTCTCGCTCTCTCTCTCATGTGTCTCGCTCTCTCTCTCATGTGTCTCGCTCTCTCTCTCATGTGTCTCGCTCTCGCTCTCTCTCATGCGTCTCGCTCTCTCTCATGCGTCTCGCTCTCTCTCATGCGTCTCGCTCTCTCTCATGCATCTCGCTCTCTCTCATGCGTCTCGCTCTCTCTCATGCGTCTCGCTCTCTCTCATGCGTCTCGCTCTCTCTCATGCGTCTCGCTCTCTCTCTCATGTGTCTCGCTCGCTCTCTCATGTGTCTCGCTCTCTTTCATGTGTCTCTCTCTCTCTCTCTCTCTCATGTGTCTCTCTCTCTCTCATGTGTCTCTCTCTCTCTCTCTCTCATGTGTTTCGCTCTCTCTCTCATGTGTCTCGCTCTCTCTCATGTGTCTCGCTCTCTCTCTCATGTGTCTCGCTCTCTCTCTCTCTCATGTATCTCGCTCTCTCTCTCTCATGTGTCTCGCTCTCTCTCTCTCATGTGTCTCGCTCTCTCTCTCATGTGTCTCGCTCTCTCTCATGTGTCTCACGCTCTCTCTCTCATGTGTCTCACGCTCTCTCTCTCATGTGTCTCACGCTCTCTCTCTCATGAGTCTCACGCTCCCTCTCTCATGTGTCTCACGCTCCCTCTCTCTCATGTGTCTCACGCTCCCTCTCTCTCATGTGTCTCACGCTCCCTCTCTCTCATGTGTCTCACGCTCCCTCTCTCTCATGTGTCTCACGCTCCCTCTCTCACATGTGTCTCACGCTCTCTCTCTCTCATGTGTCTCACGCTCTCTCTCTCTCTCTCTCTCTCTCTCATGTGTCTCGCTCTCTCTCATGTGTCTCTCGCTCTCTCTCTCATGTGTCTCTCGCTCTCTCTCTCATGTGTCTCGCTCTCTCTCTCTCTCATGTGTCTCGCTCTCTCTCTCTCTCATGTGTCTCGCTCTCTCTCTCTCTCATGTGTCTCGCTCTCTCTCTCTCTCATGTGTCTCGCTCTCTCTCTCTCTCATGTGTCTCGCTCTCTCTCTCTCTCATGTGTCTCGCTCTCTCTCTCTCTCATGTGTCTCGCTCTCTCTCTCTCTCATGTGTCTCGCTCTCTCTCTCTCTCATGTGTCTCGCTCTCTCTCTCTCTCATGTGTCTCGCTCTCTCTCTCTCTCATGTGTCTCGCTCTCTCTCTCATGTGTCTCGCTCTCTCTCTCTCTCTCATGTGTCTCGCTCTCTCTCTCTCTCTCATGTGTCTCGCTCTCTCTCTCTCTCATGTGTCTCGCTCTCTCTCTCTCTCATGTGTCTCGCTCTCTCTCTCTCTCATGTGTCTCGCTCTCTCTCTCTCTCTCATGTGTCTCTCTCTCTCTCTCATGTGTCTCTCGCTCTCTCTCATGTGTCTCTCGCTCTCTCTCATGTGTCTCTCGCTCTCTCTCTCTCATGTGTCTCACGCTCTCTCTCTCATGTGTCTCACGCTCTCTCTCTCATGTGTCTCACGCTCTCTCTCTCATGTGTCTCACGCTCTCTCTCTCATGTGTCTCACGCTCTCTCTCTCATATGTCTCACGCTCTCTCTCTCTCTCATGTGTCTCACGCTCCCTCTCTCTCATGTGTCTCACGCTCCCTCTCTCTCATGTGTCTCACGCTCCCTCTCTATCATGTGTCTCACGCTCCCTCTCTCTCATGTGTCTCACGCTCTCTCTCTCTCATGTGTCTCACGCTCTCTCTCTCTCTCTCTCTCTCTCTCTCTCTCTCTCATGTGTCTCTCTCTCTCTCTCGTGTCTCGCTCTCTCTCTCGTGTCTCGCTCTCTCTCTCTCTCTCATGTGCCTCTCTGTCTCTCTCTCTCTCTCTCTATGTCTCTCTCTCTCTATGTCTCTCTCTCATGTGTCTCGCGCTCTCTCTCATGCGTCTCGCGCTCTCTCTCATGCGTCTCGCGCTCTCTCTCATGCGTCTCGCGCTCTCTCTCATGCGTCTCGCGCTCTCTCTCATGCGTCTCGCGCTCTCTCTCATGCGTCTCGCGCTCTCTCTCATGCGTCTCGCGCTCTCTCTCTCTCTCATGTGTCTCGCTCTCTCTCTCTCTCATGGGTCTCGCTCTCTCTCTCTCTCATGTGTCTCGCTCTCTCTCTCATGTGTCTCGCTCTCTCTCTCATGTGTCTCGCTCTCTCATGTGTCTCACTCTCTCTCTCTCTCTCATGTGTCTCACGCTCTCTCTCTCATGTGTCTCACGCTCTCTCTCTCTCTCATGTGTCTCGCTCTCTCATGTGTCTCTCTCTCTCATGTGTCTCACTCTCTCTCTCTCTCATGTGTCTCACTCTCTCTCTCTCTCATGTGTCTCACTCTCTCTCTCTCTCATGTGTCTCACTCTCTCTCTCTCTCATGTGTCTCACTCTCTCTCTCTCTCATGTGTCTCACTCTCTCTCTCTCTCATGTGTCTCACTCTCTCTCTCTCTCATGTGTCTCACTCTCTCTCTCTCTCATGTGTCTCACTCTCTCTCTCTCATGTGTCTCACTCTCTCTCTCTCATGTGTCTCACTCTCTCTCTCTCATGTGTCTCACTCTCTCTCATGTGTCTCACTCTCGCTCTCTCTCTCTCTCATGTGTCTCGCTCTCTCTCTCTCTCTCTCTCTCTCTCATGTGTCTCTCTCTCTCTCATGTGTCTCGCTCTCTCTCTCATGTGTCTCGCTCTCTCTCTCATGTGTCTCGCTCTCTCTCTCTCTCTCATGTGTCTCGCTCTCTCTCTCTCTCTCTCTCATGTGTCTCGCTCTCTCTCTCTCTCTCTCTCATATGTGTCTCGCTCTCTCTCTCTCTCTCTCTCATGTGTCTCTCTCTCTCTCTCATGTGTCTCTCTCTCTCTCTCATGTGTCTCTCTCTCTCTCTCATGTGTCTCGCTCTCTCTCTCATGTGTCTCGCTCTCTCTCTCTCTCTCTCTCTCTCATGTGCCTCTCTCTCTCTCTATGTCTATGTCTCTCTCATGTGTCTCGCTCCCTCTCTCTCTCTCATGCGTCTCGCTCTCTCTCATGCGTCTCGCTCTCTCTCTCATGCGTCTCGCTCTCTCTCTCATGTGTCTCGCTCTCTCTCTCTCTCTCTCTCATGTGTCTCGCTCTCTCTCATGTGTCTCTCTCTCATGTGTCTCGCTCTCTCTCTCTCTCTCATGTGTCTCGCTCTCTCTCTCTCATGTGTGTGTGTCTCTCTCTCTCTCTCTCATGTGCCTCGCTCTCTCTCTCTCTCTCTCTCTCATGTGTCTCGCTCTCTCTCTCATGTGTCTCGCGCTCCCTCTCTCTCATGTGTCTCGCACTCTCTCTCTCTCTCATGTGTCTCGCTCTCTCTCATGTGTCTCGCGCTCTCTCTCATGTGTTTCGCTCTCTTTCTCTCATGTGTTTCGCTCTCTCTCTCTCATGTGTCTCGCTCTCTCTCTCTCATGTGTCTCGCTCTCTCTCTCTCATGTGTCTCGCTCTCTCTCTCTCATGTGTCTCGCTCTCTCATGTGTCTCGCTCTCTCTCTCATGTGTCTCGCTCTCTCTTTCTCTCTCTCTCTCATGTGTCTCGCTCTCTCTCATGTGTCTCGCTCTCTCTCTCTCATGTGTCTCGCGCTCTCTCTCTCTCTCATGTGTCTCGCTCTCTCTCTCATGTGTTTCTCTCTCTCTCTCTCTCATGCGTCTCGCTCTCTCTCTCATGTGTCTCTCTCTCTCTCTCTCTCATGCGTCTCGCTCTCTCACTCATGTGTCTCGCGCTCTCTCTCTCACTCATGTGTCTCGCGCTCTCTCTCTCACTCATGTGTCTCGCGCTCTCTCTCTCACTCATGTGTCTCGCGCTCTCTCTCTCACTCATGTGTCTCGCGCTCTCTCTCTCACTCATGTGTCTCGCGCTCTCTCTCTCACTCATGTGTCTCGCGCTCTCTCTCATGTGTTTCGCTCTCTCTCTCATGTGTTTCTCTCTCTCTCTCATGTGTTTCTCTCTCTCTCTCTCTCATGCGTCTCGCTCTCTCTCTCTCTCTCATGTGTCTCGCGCTCTCTCTCTCTCATGTGTCTCGCTCTCGCTCTCTCTCATGTGTCTCGCTCTCGCTCTCTCTCATGTGTCTCCTTATCTCCCTCCCATCTGCAGAGCCGTTCCTCTATGGCTCCTGTGCCCTGTCACAGGCGGAGGCGGAGTACATTTGATATCACTCCGCCTGTGACAGAAGCCGGCACTATACAGGAATATTGGTAGGGTTGCAGCGCTCAGAAAACAGTCCGTGTTTGGGACAGGGACAATCCAATCTGCTTACCAGATAAGAAAAAAGAATAAGCCTATCGTCAAATAAGGATGATGTTGAATCACTTTATTCCAACTCAGCTCAATCGACTCGGCGGAGACCGCAGGGCATATGTAAACAAACAAAAAAAGATCTCATGGTGCAGTATATTGCTACTAATAGGTAATAAAACCACGACCCATCACCAGGAACCTCTTTTGTGCCACACTTGCACTATGGACAAACAGGCTGCTCACCAGATAGGGATTTGGATTAGGCAGTAAATTCAAGGGGTGACCGTCACCGAAACTCCTCTATAGATAACAATCAGTGATAGTCACACAAGCTCCTTACCAGATTCTGGTTGGGAATGAATATTAAACATAGATGGTCTATTCCACTCAGATACAAGGGATTCCACTTCCAATGGCCGACTCAATTCAGGGATCAGTTCTGAAAACCATGCAATATATCCAAAACAAAGGGAGATACACATAGTGTGGTATGTATGGACACAAAGATAGCTTATATGAATCCACCACCAAGAACCCCGTGGATCAGGAGCAGTCACTCTAAAGATGTAAATGGATAGGCTGCTTACCAGACCACATCTTGTATTAGCGTACAATCAGGATGTAGGGGTCCAAATCTTGTTAAAAAGGGAGATCCCATATAGGGAGGATGATCCAATTTGCAGGTAACCCAGTCAAACTGGTCAATACACAGGGAGTTTCAATACCCAGAAGAAGGAAAGAAGCTCATAGTGCAATACGTATAAAACAGCAAACATTTATTGTAGTCAGGGACGGTTTTAGACAAAGTGTGGCCCTGGGCAAACCTAAAAGTGGGGCCCCAAATTTTTTTATATTCTACCAAAAATATAGGCACATTTAATCAATTTAGCCAAATAAAACATACAACTACATGAAAATATGCTTTAATTAAGTAACATTGAATGGTACCTTCAAATATCTGACTCTGCTACAGAAGCACCCTATCTCTGATCGCAGGCTCTCTTCCTGTATATGAATGCGGGCGGTTGTGGCAAGTGACGGAGCAGCAAAGCTGTGTAGAGAACAAATCTCATCAATTATAATATTCTATTATGTTATCTACACAGCTCTACTGCTCCTCACCCAGGTCTATTATAAGTAGGCCTGGGTGACGAGCAGCAGAGCCATATAAAGAACATTCAGAGCTCTGCACATTGCGTTGTACAGGGACTTACTCATTTACATGAAACACATGGCGTCCTGACAACAATACTCATAATAAATGAGGCACAGGTCATTTAGGAGTTTTTTTTTTTTTTTACACATATTGCACCAGAAATTGGTTGCATTTAAATTATAATACCTACAAAAGATAACGCACTTGCAAAAAATGACAGATCTAATAATGCTACATGATATGTCAATGTGGCATGATATGTCAATGTTTGCTTTGGTCTGCTCGATCTTGGACCATAGCATAAGACCCCTGGAGACGGACGGAGGCAGGTTACAGGCCCTCCGTCCGCCAATATGGATGATCGGATCCCCGCGGCAGCATCCATTTTACTGACTGCACTGATGCAGATGCCGTGATCTGTATTGATCACAGCATCTGAGTGGTTAATGGCGCACATGAGCGTAATCGCTGATGTCCACCATTACCGGTGGGTCCCTGGCTGCTGATAGCAGCCGGGACCTATGACATGAGCACCACTCCGGTGCTCGCCGTCATGTACAGGATGTAAATGTACGTCCTTGTGCGATAAGTACCGCCGCACCAGGACGTACAATTGTTTACATTATTTTATTTGAAAAATGGGAAAAGGGGGAAAATTCAAACTTTTATTAGGGAAGGGGCTTATTTACATTTATTAACATTTTTTTTGCGTTAGGGAGTACTGGGAGTTGCAGTGAGCTACTGACAAACTACAACTCACAGAATGCCCTAACATAGCCTATGGCTCTGCAGCTGCCTCAAACCAAAACTACAACTCCCATTATGTTGCACCATAACTTATTCTGTAATACTATATAGTGCAACATGCTAGGAGTTGTAATTTTGGGGCAGCTGCAGAGCCATAGGTTGTATCAGGGCATACTGGGAGTTGCAGTTACTAACTAACATGCCCAGCATGCCCTGATACAGCTAACCCAAAAGGTTTGGTGAGCTGAATAGGGTGTATGTGTATCAGGGCATGCTGGGCCACACCCTTGCCATGCCTCCATCCACACCCCGCCTCCAGCCACACCCACAATAAAACAACACAACATTGCTCTCTGAGACCTAGGCCAAGTTGGCTCCTCTTACCTTAATTACAGTTGCTGGTTGGCAAGCTGTGGTCTTGCTGGCTATGACTGACAGGCTGTGGTCTTGTTGGCTACCGCTGGCAGGCTGTGGTCTTGCTGGCTACTGCTGTAGCCATGTATCTCGCTCTCTCTCTCATGTGTCTCGCTCTCTCTCTCATGTGTCTCGCGCTCTCTCTCATGTGTCTCGCGCTCTCTCTCATGTGTCTCGCGCTCTCTCTCATGTGTCTCGCGCTCTCTCTCTCTCTCATGTGTCTTTCTCTCTCTCTCATGTGTCTCATGAATCATATATTTTTATTAAAATTGTGTGGGATAATGCAAATGTATTTACACATCATTCCTCACAGGAGAGACCATTGAGTGGATCTGGATTTCACATAGAGGCCATATGTTACAAGAACTACTCATATCATACAGAAACTGCCAGGGATGAAGCAGGGATTGAAGAAGATGAAGAGGGCACTCCTTCACAATCGCCGGCATCCATGAAATTGTCTCCCGTGAGGTTAGCGACCGTTACCCCCAGAGGCGTAACTAGAACCTTCAGGGCCCTGATGCAAGAAACCATGAAGGGCCCCGCAACCTCCAGCCTCAGCCCTTCCCACTGGTACCAGGACACTTTGCGGTCCTGCAGCGGATCCCTTTCACATTTTGTGCAGTGTACCCCCTTCCTGCAGTTTAAAGTTTAAACAAGAAAATGAATGTAGCCACCCCATCTAAGAAGGGTACCTGGGCAGTGTTACAGGAGGGGGCAGTGTGACAGGATGGGAGACAGTGGAGGACAGCTTGGGGGTGCAGTGTGATGGGCGCGGGTCAGTGAAGGGGCCAGTGCGGCTGGAGGGTGGGACTGTGTGACAAGAGGGGGGGCAGTGTGACGGGAGGGGGGCAATGTGATGGTAGGGGGCAGTGAATGGGATGGGGGCAGAGTGCCAGGAGGGAGGTACTGTAATGGGAGGGGGGCAGTGTGATGGGAGGGGGCAGTGGAGAGCAGTATGAGGGGGCAGTGTGACAGGAGCGAGCAGTATGGGGGCACAGCATGATTGGGTGGGGGCAGTGGAGGGTAGTATGGGGAGACAGTGTGACAGCAGGGGGCAGGATGGGGGAAAGCATGATGGGAGGGGGCAGTGTGACAGGAGGGGGAAGTATGGGGGGACAACATGATGCGAGGGGGGCAGTATGACAGCAGGGGACAGTATGGGTACAGTATGATGGGAGGGGGACAGTGTTATGGGAGGGGGCAGTGGAGAGCAGTTTGGGGGGCAGCATGACAGGAGGGAGACAGTGTGATGGCGGTATGGGGAGGACAGTATACCAGGAGTGGGCAGTTTGGGGGGGACAGTGTGATGGGAGGGGGCAGTGGAGGGCAGTATGGGGAAGGACAGTGTGCCAGGAGGGGGTAAGTATGGGGGGACAGTGTGATGGGAGGGAGACAGTGTGATGGGAGAGGGCAGTGGAGGGCAGTATGGGGGGGGGGGACAGTGTGCCAGGAGGGGGCAGTATGGGGGGGACAGTATTATGGGAGGGGGCAGTGGAGGGCAGTGGGGGGGGGGCAGTGTGCCAGGAGGGGGCAGTACTTCCCTACCATGCCCAGCAGCAGGCACAGCCTTAAAACAAGAAGTTGAAGCTGAAGCCAGAGTCAGGGGGCGGAGCTTGGAGGCGGTCCTAGGTATGGATGACTACTTGTGAACATTGTGGAGACAGCTAGCACCAGGCTGGATAGGAGGGCTGACGGGGCGGCATATAGGAGAGCCATGGTGACCCTTGTGATCCCTATAATTATGCCCCTGGTTACCCCTATCACAACCTTCTACTGAGACAGGAGCCTGTTGAGAAGAAACGCCGTAAGAGAGGAGGCGAATCGCGCCGCCACGGACGTCACACAGAAGCCCGGTCTGCAGCCGGGATCTGTGTACTTGCCTGTCATCCACGCTCGAGTTCCCCTTTTACATGTAAGTGCAACACTTGTTAAATAAACGTTACCTCGGGGATATTATGCTATGGTCTCTTCTTCTATTTGTCCCACTCATGTGATTTGTGAGAGTGAATAGAGAAATAGAACCTCCAGCAAGAAGCGGGATCTATTGTCGGGCAATCGATTATTACTGGATCCTATCTGTGCCTGTTTTTCCCAGTATCTGGTAAGAGGCCATCCTTATCCTACTGCGGGGTGATTCTTTCCTAGATATCTCTGTCTACCATCTAGCAGTCAGAATATTTTCTGCCTATAACTCCAATACCTTTGGTAAGGAGGGAAGCTAACTGGTGATGGGATTTTCTACCACAGAGCACTGGATACAGCACCTTTAGTTCACTTTTGATTTTCAACACTTGGTGGAGATCATCACGGAATTTATTTCATTGGATTTATATTTGAAATGTATTTTTCACCATAAATCATACACGTGGTGACATTGCACATAGTGGACGTTATTATATTTGGACTTTTTTTATACACGGATTGGCTTATATATATTTGTGTATTTATTTTATTTCACAATCACCATTGTATATGTTTTGGTCACATATTTGTTGTGGATTGTTGATTTTAGCGCACCTTTAATTTTATCATTTCTAACACTATACACCGTTCAGGTAGCAGCTACAGTTATCAGCGCACCCTTTAATCACTACATACACACATATACAATATGTTACCAAAAGTATTGGGACGTCTGCCTTCACACGCACATAAACTTTAATGACATCCCAGTCTTAGTCCATAGGGTTCAATAGGGAGTTGGCCCACCTCATCTTCTGAGAAGGCTGTACACAAGGTTTAGTAGTGGGTCTATGGGAATTTTTGACCATTCTTCCAGAAGTGCATTTGTGAGGTCAGGCACTGATGTGGACGAGAAGGCCTGGCTTGGAGTTGGGCTTGACCACTTAGTTCCAGTGAAGAGAACTTTTGAGGCGTCAGCAAACCAAGACATTTTGGAAAATTTCATGCTCCCAACTTTGTAGGAAAAAAGTTTGAGGATGGTCCCTTCCTATTCCAACATGACTGCTCACCAGTGCACAAAGCAAGGTCCATAAAGACTTGGATGAGCAAGTTTGGGGTTGGGGGACTTGACTGGCCTCAACCTGATAGAACACCTTTGGGGATGAATTAGAGCACAGACGGTGAGCCAGGCCTTCTCGTCCAACATCAGAGCCTGACCTCACAAATGCGCTTCTGGAAGAATGGTCAAACATTCCCATAGACACACTACTAAACCTTGTGGACAGCCTTCCCAAAAGAGTTGAAACAATTATAGCTGCAAAGGCTGGACAAGCTCAATATTGAACCTCTAGGACTAAGACTGGGATGCCTTTAAAGTTACATGCGCATATAAAGGCAGGTGTCCCAATACTTTTGATAGTGTATAACATAAGAATTAAAAAAAAATAAAAATCTGGCAGAACATTGTATTGGGTTATAGGGTTAACCTTAGCAAAATCTACACTGGTAATGAATGAGATACTCACTCACTGGCTCGGGATTGCATTGGAAGGTGGATCCGCACATGTTGGTTGAATTGGAGGGTGGATCCGCACATGCTGGTTGAGTTGGAGGGTGGATCCGCATATGCTGGTTGAGTTGGAGGGTGGATCCGCACATGCTGGTTGAGTTGGAGGGTGGATCCGCACATGTTGGTTGAGTTGGAGGGTGGATCCGCATATGTTGGTTGTGTTGGAGGGTGGATCCGCACATGTTGGATGGTGGATCCTCACATGTTGGATGAGTTGGAGGGTGGATCCGCACATGTTGGTTGAGTTGGAGGGTGGATCCGCACATGTTGGTTGAGTTGGAGGGTGGATCCCCACATGTTGGTTGAGTTGGAGGGTGGATCCGCACATGTTGGTTGAGTTGGAGGGTGGATCCTCACATGTTGGTTGAGTTGGAGGGTGGATCCGCACATGTTGGTTGAGTTGGAGGGTGGATCCGCACATGTTGGTTGAGTTGGAGGGTGGATCCGCACATGTTGGTTGAGTTGGAGGGTGGATCCCCACATGTTGGTTGAGTTGGAGGGTGGATCCCCACATGTTGGTTGAGTTGGAGGGTGGATCCGCACATGTTGGTTGAGTTGGAGGGTGGATCCGCACATGTTGGTTGAGTTGGAGGGTGGATCTGCACATGTTGGTTGAGTTGGAGGGTGGATCTGCACATGTTGGAGGGTGGATCCCCACATGCTGGTTGTGTTGGAGGGTGGATCCTCACATTCTGCTTGTGTAAGGTACAATAGCCACCTGACATCAAGAAGGTAAGACAATGTTAGACTGTAATGGATCACACCCTAAACTCACCAATTGTATTTCCATGTGCAATGGCTTCCTCCTGCAATAAAGTCAAAGTCTGCTTACACTCCACCTAGCCTGGTCCCCATTGAGCTAAACCAAGCTTTTTATATTCAATCAAGCTGTACCATTCCAGCAATGGGTTTTAGTATAAGTTTAAAGTTTGATTTTCTACCTGTCCCTCCATCTTCCTCTCCATATAACACAATCCTTTGCAACGTTTGGCCACAAAGCAGCGCCCAGAGCTTCTGCTCCCATACAGATCTCAGTAACTATCTATGAAACTTCTACATTGCTTCAGATTGATTGTACAGAGGAAGGTTTTGCTAACTGCTGTTTGTAACTAAATGACCTTCAGGGCTCCTTGACACCTGTGCGTTAGGTGTATGCGTTAATGTGTGTGATGGTAAAAAGCAGCTGCCAACATGTCATTTGTGCATTGTGGTGTGTCGCAATGAATTTACAGTGGAATGCATTTGGAAGGAACGTTGGGGTATAAATTGTTTGCTTCCATGCGTTGCGGTATATGAATGGAATAAAATGCACATTTTAGCAAAGCACACCTATGGGAAGCAAATCATTAGAAAATAAAATAAAAATCATGTTCATAAAATAAGAGGATAATGAAACTTTCCAGTGTCATTGGCAGCAGCATAAGACATATATTTTTGGTTTAGTGGGAGGAAAATGACTCAATGTATTTTGATGTTCCTAGTAGTGGAAAGGCCCCATCACTTGTGTCAGTGGGGATATAAAAAAAAAAAAAAAAAAAAAAAAAAAAAAAAGCCTGATAATGTCAGTGGGAAGAGAAAACCTTGTTGCTGGTATCGGCATGAGCAAAACAAGCCACATATCCTTGATATCAGTTAGAAAAAAATGTAAGACCCCATATCGATGGTGTCAGTGAGCTGACACCCATATTGTTTATGTCAATGAAAGCAAAATGGGTCCCATATTGTCAATGTTCCCTGGAAGTCAAATAAGGCCCACATTGCTGGAGTCAGAATAAAAAGAACCAATCAAGGATATCTTTGGGATAAACGAATCCTTATTGTTGGAGTCATTAGGACTAATTATTGGTGTTTAGAGATGGGCTCGTGTTTGTTTGAGTTTCCATGTGCCCGAGCCCTACGCTAATCACAGGCACTGAGACATTTCCTGATCTGTGCAGCTGCGGATTGGGAAATGTCTCACTGCCTGTGATTAGCAGAGTGCAGTGTTGGCATCCTGGTGGGATTGGGCAAGTGGGAACTTGAACACCCCCGAGCCCATCTCAGCCCCATCTTTGTTATCAATGAGGATAAGATAAGCTCCACTCTTAGTGTTAGTAAGTGAATAATACATTTTCTAGTTGGTGTCAGTGAGAGCAAAATAAGCCCCATATTGGTGGTGTTAGTGGGAGGAAAATTACCCCATATCATTGGTGTCAGTGGGGATACAATAAGCCCCATTATTGGTGCCAGGGAGAAGAAAATAAGCCCCATCGTTGGTGTGAAAGGGGACAGAAAAAGCCCCCATCGTTGGTGCGAGTGGGGCCAGAATAAGCCCCCATCGTTGGTGCGAGTGGGGTCAGAATAAGCCCCCATCGTTGGTGCATGTGGGGCCAGAATAAGCCCCCATCGTTGGTGCGTGTGGGGCCAGAATAAGCCCCCATCGTTGGTGCGTGTGGGGCCAGAATAAGCCCCCATCATTGGTGCGAGTGGGGACTGAATAAACCCCCATCGTTGGTGCGAGTGGGGACTGAATAAGCCCCCATCATTGGTATCAGTGGGAGAAATAGTGCCCCATCATTGGTGTCAGTGGAGATAGAATAAGCCCCATCATTGGTGTCAGTGGAGATAAAAGCCCCATCATTGGTGTGAGTGGGAATGGAACACGCCTCATCATTGGTGTGAGTGTGAATGGAATAAGCCCAATTATTGGTGTGAGTGGGAATGGAATAAGCCCAATTATTGGTGTGAGTGGGAATAGAATAAGCCCAATTATTGGTGGGAATGGAATAAGCCCAATTATTGGTGTGAGTGGGAATAGAATAAGCCCAATTATTGGTGTGAATGGGGATAAAATAAGCCCCATCATTGATGTGGATGAGGATAGAATAAGCCCAATCATTGGTGTGGGTGGGGATAGAATAAGCCCCATCATTGGTGTGGGTGGGCATAGGATAAGCCCCATCATTGGTGTTGGTGGGGATAGAATAAGCCCCATCATTGGTGTGGGTGGGTATAGGATAAGCCCCATCATTGGTGTGGGTGGGAATCAGGCCCGGACTGGGACAAAAAATAGGCCCGGGCATTTTAGGCTGAGCAGCCCATTTTTTTTTTTTTTTTTTAAACAAAATGACCAATGATGAACAACTACCAGTTTCTCCATGTTTTTTAGTTATATTTAGCCTGCACACCCATGCGATTTGATTCTGCAAATCGTGCTGCGTTTTGAAAACCGATTGCGGGGTGTCGTTAACCTAACATACACTCCGCAATCTGTTTGCATGGACGGGTTGCTATTTAGATGCAGTCCGCATTTAGTGTGAACCAAGGCTACGAGGGAAAAGGTAATTTTAGGGTACATAAAAAATATATTACCCAATTTTTGGGTAAAATATAAAAGATGAGTTTGTGTCAAGTAAATAAATACCCAACATGTCAAACCTTAAGACTATGCATGCCTGAAAATGGCAACCCATTTCAGTACCCTATATTTTCCATAGGCACAGTGGTGGTGGGGATAGGGGTGACATCAGTGGTGGTGGGGATAGGGGTGACATCAGTGGCAGTGGTGGTGGGGATAGGGTTGACATCAGTGTTGGTGGGGAAAGGGGTGACATCAGTGGCAGTGGTGGTGGGGATAGGGGTGACATCAGTGGTGGTGGGGATATGGGTGACATCAGTGGCAGGAGAGGTGGGGATAGGGGTGACATCAGTGGCAGTGGTGGTGGGGATAGGGGTGACATCAGTGGTGGTGGAGATAGGGGTTACATCATTGGCAATGGGAATAGGAATGACATCAGTGGCAGTGGGGATTGGGATGACATCAGTGGCAGTGGTGGGGATAGGGATGACATCAATGGCGGTGGTGGTGGGGATAGCGTTGACATCAGTGGTGGTTGGGATAGGAATAACATCAGTGACGGTGTTGAGGATAGGGATGACATCAGTGGGAATGATGAGGATAGGGTTTACATCAGTGGGAGTAGTGGTAAGGATAGAGATAGCATCAGTGGCAGTGGTGGTGGGGATAGAAATTACAATGTTCCCTGCCACTGATGTCATCCCTATCCCCACCACCACCGCTACTGATGTCATCCCTATCCCCCATCACCACTGCCTCATGGGAGGGGTGGAGATCAGACAGAGGGATGACGGTGGAAGGGATGGATGGGATTAGGCAGAGTGATGGCAGTGGGAGGGATGGATGAGATCAGGCAGTAATGGCAGTGGGGGGGGGGTGGATGGGATCAGGGCAGGCAGAGTGATGGCAGTGGGAGGGATGGATGGAATCAGGCAGAGAGATGGCAGTGGGATGGATGGATGGGATCAGGCAGTGATGGCAGTGGGGGGGGGGGGGTGGATGGGATCAGGCAGAGTGATGGCAGTGGGAGGGATGGATGGAATCAGGCAGAGTGATGGCAGTGGGAGAGATGGATGGAATCAGGCAGAGTGATGGCAGTGGGAGGGAGGGATGGATGGGATCAGGCAGAGTGATGGCAGTGGGAGAGATGGGATCAGGCAATGATGGCAGTGGGAGGGATGGATGGGATCAGGCAGAGTGATGGCAGTGGGAGAGATGGGATCAGGCAGTGATGGCAGTCGGAGGGATGGATGGGATCAGGCAGTGGGAGGGATGGATGGGTTCAGGCAGAGTGATGGCAGTGGGAGAGATGGGATCAGGCAGTGATGGCAGTCGGAGGGATGGATGGGATCAGGCAGAGTGATGGCAGTGGGAGAGATGGGATCAGGCAGTGATGGCAGTCAGAGGGATGGATGGGATCAGGCAGAGTGATGGCAGTGGGAGGGATGGATGGTCAGGCAGAGTGATGGCAGTGGGAGAGATGGGATCAGGCAGTGATGGCAGTCGGAGGGATGGATGGGATCAAGCAGAGTGATGGCAGTGGGATGGACGGAATAAGGCAGAATGATGGCAGTGGGAGGGATGGATGGGATCAGGCAGAGTGATGGCAGTGGGAGGGATGGATGGGATCAGGCAGAGTGATGGCAGTGGGGGGATGGATGGGATAAGGCAGAGTGATGGCAGTCGGAGGGATGGATGGGATCAGGCAGAGTGATGGCAGTGGGAGGGATGGATGGGATCAGGCAGAGTGATGGCAGTGTAAGAGATGGGATCAGGCAGTGATGGCAGTGGGAGGGATTGGTGGGATCAGGCAGTGATGGCTGTGGGAGGGATTGGTGGGATCAGGCAGAGTGATGGCAGTGGGAGGGATGGATGGGATCAGGCAGTGATGGCAGTGGGAGGGATGGATGGGATCAGGCAGAGTGATGGCAGTGGGAGAGATGGGATCAGGCAGTGATGGCAGTCGGAGGGATGGATGGGATCAGGCAGAGTGATGGCAGTGGGAGGGATGGATGGGATCAGGCAGAGTGATGGCAGTGGGAGAGATGGGATCAGGCAGTGATGGCAGTGGGAGGGATGGATGGGATCAGGCAGAGTGATGGCAGTGGGAGAGATGGGATCAGGCAGTGATGGCAGTGGGAGGGATGGATGGGATCAGGCAGAGTGATGGCAGTGGGAGAGATGGGATCAGGCAGTGATGGCAGTCGGAGGGATGGATGGGATCAAGCAGAGTGATGGCAGTGGGAGGGATGGATGGGATCAGGCAGAGTGATGGCAGTGGGAGGGATGGATGGGATCAGGCAGAGTGATGGCAGTGGGGGGGGGGGGTGGATGGGATCAGGGCAGGCAGAGTGATGGCAGTGGGAGGGATGGGATCAGGTAGAGTGATGGCAGTGGGAGAGATGGGATCAGGTAGAGTGATGACAGTGGGAGGTATGGATGGGATCAGGCAGTGATGGCAGTGGGGGGGATGGATGGGATCAGGGCAGTGGGAGGGATGGGATCAGGTAGAGTGATGGCAGTGGGAGGGATGGATGGGATCAGGCAGTGGGGGGGATGGATGGGATCCGGCAGTGATGGCAGTGGGCGAGATGGATGGGATCAGGGCAGGCAGAGTGATGGCAGTGGGGGGATGGATGGGATCAGGGCAGGCAGAGTGATGGCAGTGGGAGGGATGGGATCAGGTAAAGTGATGGCAGTGGGAGGGATGGATGGGATCAGGCAGTGGGGGGGATGGATGGGATCAGGCAGTGATGGCAGTGGGGGGGATGGATGGGATCAGGGCAGGCAGAGTGATGGCAGTGGGAGGCATGGATGGGATCAGGCAGTGATGGCAGTGGGGGGATGGATGGGATCAGGCAGTGATGGCAGTGGAGGGGATGGATGGGATCAGGCAGAGTGATGGCAGTGGGAGAGATGGGATCAGGCAGTGATGGCAGTCGGAGGGATGGATGGGATCAGGCAGAGTGATGGCAGTGGGAGGGGTGGATGGGATCAGGCAGAGTGATGGCAGTGGGAGGGATGGATGGGATCAGGCAGAGATGGCAGTGGGAGGGATGGATGGGATCAGGCAGAGTGATGGCAGTGGGAGGGATGGATGGGATCAGGCAGTGATGGCAGTGGGGGGGATGGATGGGATCAGGGCAGTGGGAGGGATGGGATCAGGTAGAGTGATGGCAGTGGGAGGGATGGATGGGATCAGGCAGTGGGGGGGATGGATGGGATCCGGCAGTGATGGCAGTGGGCGAGATGGATGGGATCAGGGCAGGCAGAGTGATAGCAGTGGGGGGATGGATGGGATCAGGGCAGGCAGAGTGATGGCAGTGGGAGGGATGGGATCAGGTAGAGTGATGGCAGTGGGAGGGATGGATGGGATCAGGCAGTGGGGGGATGGATGGGATCAGGCAGTGGGGGGATGGATGGGATCAGGGCAGGCAGAGTGATGGCAGTGGGGGGATGGATGGGATCAGGGCAGGCAGAGTGATGGCAGTGGGAGGCATGGATGGGATCAGGCAGTGATGGCAGTGGGGGGATGGATGGGATCAGGCAGTGATGGCAGTGGAGGGGATGGATGGGATCAGGCAGAGTGATGGAAGTGGGAGAGATGGGATCAGGCAGTGATGGCAGTCGGAGGGATGGATGGGATCAGGCAGAGTGATGGCAGTGGGAGGGGTGGATGGGATCAGGCAGAGTGATGGCAGTGGGAGGGATGGATGGGATGAGGCAGAGTGATGGCAGTGGGAGGGATGGATGGGATGAGGCAGAGTGATGGCAGTGGGAGGGATGGATGGGATCAGGCAGAGTGATGGCAGTGGGAGGGATGGATGGGATCAGGCAGAGTGATGGCAGTGGGAGGGATGGATGGGATCAGGCAGAGTGATGGCAGTGGGAGGGATGGATGGGATCAGGCAGTGGTGGCAGTGGGAGGGATGGATGGGAATCGGGCAGAGTGATGGCAGTGGGGGGGGTGGATGGGAATCGGGCAGAGTGATGGCAGTGGGGGGGTGGATGGGATCAGGCAGAGTGATGGCAGTGGGGGGGGGGGGTGTATGGGATCAGGCAGAGTGATGGCAGTGGGAGGGATGGATGGGATCAGGCAGAGTGATGGCAGTGGGGGGGGGGGTAGATGGGATCAGGCAGAGTGATGGCAGTGGGAGGGATGGATGGGATCAGGCAGAGTGATGGCAGTGGGAGGGATGGGATCAGGAAGAGTGATGGCAGTGGGAGGGATGGATGGGATCAGGCAGAGTGATGGCAGTGGGGGGGGGGGGGGTAGATGGGATCAGGCAGAGTGATGGCAGTGGGGGGGGTAGATGGGATCAGGCAGAGTGATGGCAGTGGGAGGGATGGATGGGATCAGGCAGAGTGATGGCAGTGGGAGGGATGGATGGGATCAAGCAGAGTGATGGCAGTGGGAGGGATGGATGGGATCAGGCAGAGTGATGGCAGTGGGAGGGATGGATGGGATCAGGCAGAGTGATGGCAGTGGGAGGGATGGATGGGATCAGGCAGTGTGATGGCAGTGGGGGGGTGGATGGGATCAGGGCAGGCAGAGTGTTGGCAGTGGGAGGGATGGGATCAGGTAGAGTGATGGCAGTGGGAGAGATGGGATCAGGTAGAGTGATGGCAGTGGGAGGGATGGATGGTATCAGGCTGTGATGGCAGTGGAGGGGATGGATGGTATCAGGGCAGGCAGAGTGATGGAAGTGGGAGGGATGGGATCAGGTAGAGTGATGGCAGTGGGAGGGATGGATGGGATCAGGCAGTGGGGGGGATGGATGGGTTCAGGCAGTGATGGCAGTGGGGGAGATGGATGGGATTAGGGCAGGCAGAGTGATGGCAGTGGGAGAGATGGGATCAGGTAGAGTGATGGCAGTGGGAGGGATGGATGGGATCAGCAGTGATGGCAGTGGGGGGGGTGGATGGGATCAGGCAGTGATGGCAGTGGAGGGGATGGATGGGATCAGGGCAGGCAGAGTGATGGCAGTAGGAGGGATGGATGGGATCAGGGCAGCTAGAGTGATGGCAGTGGGAGAGATGGGATCAGGCAGTGATGGCAGTGGGAGGGATGGATGGGATCAGGCAGTGATGGCAGTGGGGGGGGGTGGATGGGATCAGGGCAGGTAGAGTGATGGCAGTGGGAGGGATGGATGGGATCAGGCAGTGGGGGGTGGATGGGATCAAAGCAGGTAAAGTGATGATAGTGGGAGGGATGGATGGGATCAGCCAGAGTGATCAGCAGTCAGCACACGCGGTCGGCCGGTGTTGTGCCGATATCGTTTTCCCCGCATCACCGGGGCAGCACAGCACTGTCTGCACTCTGCACTCACTTACCTTCTCCCCACAGTCGCCGCCGTCCCCCGTGAGCAACCCGGGCCCCGGACTGAAGAAGCTGCTACATCTGAGACTGACTGCAGCTGCTTGAGAGATTCAGGCTGGGCTGGCCGCGCCGAGCATGACACTGGCGGGAAGGAACAAGAGTGACTCATGACAAGTGTTGATTACTTCCTTGTCCGGCTTTGCAGCCAATTAGCCTTCTGCTCAGGGGGGTGTGACTCACACCCCCCCTGAGCAGAAGGCTGATTGGCCGCGAAGCCGGCCGGCGGCCGCAGTGACTATGAGGGAACTTTTTGTGATGTCTGCAGACCGCGGCCCGCGGCCGACCGGGAAAACGCCCGGTCTGCCCTATGGCCAGTCCGGCCCTGGTGGGGATAGGATAAGCCCCATCATTGGTGTGGGTGGAGATAGGACAAGCCCCATCTTTGGTGCGAGTGGGGACAGGATAAGCTCATCAGTAGTGTGGCTGGGGACAGAATAATCTCCATCAATGATGTTGGTGGGAATAAAATAATCGTCTTCCTTGGTGCCATTGATAGTAAAAAAAGTAACGCAACGCATTAATAATGCACTAAAAACGCGAAGTGTGTTTCACAACACCCAGATATGAATGGGCCCTGAATGTACTCTGCATTATTAAATAACCCTATTTGTCTGATTAGGTTGCTGAATTTGAATAAATAAAAGTGACAAATTTTTTTTTTTTTTTTTGCTTCCTGAAACCATAAAACAACAACCGCAGCCAAATTGACCCTGAGCAAAATAAAGGCAACACTGAATCTGGGCGATAAGGAGTTAAAGTTGAGGTGGTGTGGCTGTGTGTCAGCTGACCTTTAACTTCCTTTTTTTTTTTTTCTTGCCTTATTTTATTTTTTCCTTGATTTAAATTTATTTTCCATTTCTGCGCAGTTGTTCAGGAGCAGCGACGCATGCGAACCCTTCCTGCAAGAGAAAAAGAGAGTTATTTTCAACGTTTTTAGAGTTTGTGAGCTTTGTCAGTTTGGTACTGTCACAAATAAAGTTGGGTGAAATGGCTGATTTACCTATAAATACGCCCACTTGTGAAGCATTCTTCCCTTTGGCCTACAGATGTGAGCACATGGCTTTCTGCCGCCATGTTTGTTTGGTAAGTATTGGTTGATTATGTTTGCAATGTTGATTTAAAAACTACAGTTTAAACTTTATTTTTTTTCTGCACTTTGTTAAAATGTAACAAATCCTGTACATGTTCCAATCTTCATGTATAATCTCCTAAAATTTACTATTAACTATGTTATGCTGGGGCCTGCCTTAATGGTTTGTATTCAAGCAGATAAGCTCTTGCACCACATAGACCTTTTCACTGCAAGGGAACCCTTGCTAAAATCAATCCACTGGTGATCAATGGGATGCATGCAACCCCTAGCCATTGGTTTTCAATAATAGCTCAGTGACAATTGGGGCTTTATATTTATATAGTACAATGTGTAATGCCCTTATAGCAAACAATCACATGACTGCTGGAAAACAGCATGGGTCAGTTGCTGATTGGCTGCTATGGTTATTGCACCTTGCTATGTGCCTAAACTTAGATGCAAACTGAACAGTCACCGATACTATAAACCATTTTACAGCCTGCTCAGTTTCTCTAGAACTTTTTATGTTGACTAAGACTGGTGTTCGAAATAAGAAAAACTAAACGTGCATTTTCAGGAAAGGAGAGACAGTGGCCTGCCACTGTGGATCTCTCCTGCTGAAAATGCTAGTTGCCTGGCTCTCTGGCTGCTGCTGAGCTCCAGTGCAGGTTTCATTTATTGTCAAAATTGTTATTCACCCATTTGAAAGATGTGCGTTGCAGGAAATGTTGCTTGTAGAATTTATTAATACACTAATACTTGTGTGAATGTACCCTAGGGGTCATATACACAATATCTGCTTTAACTGTGCGTTTCTGCAAGCATATTGGTTGTGCGTTTACATGCATTCGCAGTGCGTGTTTGGCGCATTTGCAGTGTGTTTTTTGGAATATTTTTTTTTTATTTGTTTATTTTTTTTTTGTATACATCTACGTATGTTTGCAATGCATTTTTTTTTGCAGAAAGTGCAGTATGCTGTACTTTTTTTTAAATACACACGAAAGCACTGCCATGCTATAAACTAAGCTAATTGGAATACATTCATTTTTTTTACATATGCGTTCATACTGCCAACTGTTTAAAAATGCATTGACTGTAAATCAGCCCTAAATGTTATCTGTTTGCATGACATTACAGGTGAAGACTAATGCACTTTGGCTCAATCTTCTAGTGGTCCGCAGCCATCACAGACCCATTTTACATCATAGCCCCCCCAACCTCTCCCCTCCCCCCCTGCTAATAGAGCTTTCTTAAGGTGGTATTTGATTGCCTCTGCATTTATTTTTTGCTCTATAAACAAAAAAAAAAAAAATCGACAATTTTTAAATGAAAATTAAAAAAAAAAAATCCACATTAAGCGTATCTTGATTTGGTTTGAGCAAAATTCTACAAACTATGGGGTGTTGTATTTATTATATTGTATTTATTTTATTTTTTTTTTACTAGTAATGGCGGCGAGAAGCGACTTATAGCCGACTGCAATATTGCGGCAGGTAATCGAACATGAAGGGGTGTATTTACTAAAGCTAGAGGGTGCAAAATTAGTCACAATTCTGCACAGAACCAATCAGCTTCCACGTTTTTTTTTTTTTCTGCCAAAGCTTAATTTAACAAGCTGAGGTTAGAAACTGATTGGCTTCTATGCAGCAATGGGACTAATTTTGCACTCTTTAGCTTTAGTAAATAAACCCTGACACTTTTTGGGGACCAGTGACACTACTACAGTGATCAGTACTAAAACATATGCACTGGAACTGTACTAATGGCACTTGCAGGGATGGGGTTAACATCAGGGGGTGATCAAAGGGTAAATGTGTCCCTAGGGGGTGTTTTCCAACTGTGTGGGGGATGGGATTGTACTGTAAGAAGACAGAAATCTGTGTTCCTGCTTAGCAAAAACACAGGATCTCTGTCTTCTCTTGTCACAGAACTGCCATCTGCCTTATTTACATAGGCAGACTGCCATTCTGTTTGCCTTGGTAACAATCGGTGGGTCCACCGGACCCGCTAATTGGCTCCTGCTGTGTCCAATCACAGCGGGAGCTGGTCTAGGGTTGCCACCTCATCCCTTTATACCTGAACGCGTATTAACCACATAAGGACCAGACCTATTTCTGACACTTGTTTACAAGTTAAAATCAGTCTTTTTTGCTAGAAAATTACTTAGAACCCCTAAACATATATTTTTTTTTTTTTTTTTTTTTTTTAGTGGAGACCCTAAAGAAAAAAATGGGGATCATTGCAATACTTTGTCACACCGTATTTGCGCAGCGGTCTTACGAATGCAGTTTTTTTGGAAAAAATTCACTTTTAAAAAAAAAAAAAAAAAAGAACCAGTGAAGTTAGCCCATTTTTTTTTTTTATAAATGTGAAAGATATGTTACAGCGGAGTAAATAGATACCCAACATGTCATGCTTCAAAATTGCACACGCTCGTGGAATGGGAACAAATATTGGTACTTAAAAATCTCCAAACGCGATGCTTTAAAAATGTAAACATCTTTTGTAATAGAAATAAGCAGGACAGGACCTCTTTAATGTGAGATCTGGGGTCAAAAAGAAATCAGATCTCGCATCTACACTAAAAAGCAAAAAAAGTAATTTTTTTTATTTCAGCATGAAAAAAATGGGCCATTGGGAGAAATTGATGTATGAGGTCACTGCGGTCCTCATAGCCATACAGTTAAGTGGGGGCAATCTTGCCCTCACCTGACTTCCTGCCTGGGACATGTCGGACCGGATCGTTTTCTCCGCTACCAATGGCTCCGGTAAGCAGGAAAAATGACTGGGGGGGCACCTCTTCTGCCCCCCCTAAGTGATCCCACGTGAATTCACCACTGGGACCACTTTTATGTGAGAGGACCACCCACCCTGTAAGAAAATACCGGGGTTATGGCAGCAAGCTGCTGCCATAACACCGGCATTTAACATCAAATTCCCAACATAAAACTGCGGCGGGCGGTCCCGGAAGTGGTTAGGATGTTTGTTACCCAGAAAAGAAAAAAAAGATCCCGTTTCTTTAAAGCATGGATAACCGCACAGTGCTTGTGCTGTGTCATTTGTCCCCTTCTATCACCTGCAATACCTGACTGATCCTGCCTGGTTCTGCCCTCCCCCCTGTAAACTGTCCACGGTGTATCATGGTCAAGTTTACGTGCCTCCATCATCCACTCTCTCTTCTCTGTCTCATGTGTCCCCCTCCCCCTCCCCCCTCCCCCCTGTACACTGTGTGTGAGCCGTCCCATTCTAGCACTGTTCTGAGCGGTGCAAACATTACTATTTCCAATCACTGTCGGCACTAGGGATGATCGAACGGTTCGGGTCGACCATCGGTTCGACCCGAACATTGGCTGTTCGAGGTTCGGCCGAATTTAGAACTTTTTACCCAAAAAGTTCGCAATTCGGCAACCAGAACCGACCAAAATCAATGGTTCAGGAAATGGGCTTTAAAAGCCTGTGATTGGACCAGAACCATCAGTAAAAGCCAATTGAGGGGGCAGGAGAATGCTAGGAATGTGATTGGAGTGACTAGGGGGTCCATAGTCCAATCATTAGTGAATACGCGCCCCAGTATATAAGATAGCCCCCGCCAAATTCCTAGCATTCTCATACAGGGACATGGAAGAGAGTGGAATGCTGTTCTGTTACTTCTGTTACAATGTGTTACAAAGTGTCATTTAGCAATTTTTAGTGTGAGGAAAGGGATATCTAGTGTAGTTAGGGTGCTATTTTTCACTATAGTTAGCTTTTAATTTATACAGTTTCTGTAGGGAAAGTGTTAAGTGTAAGGGGACCGTAGTGTAGGGTTAACTGACTCTTGACTGCTATGGCAGGGTGACAAAACCCTTCCATAGCAGGGTGACCGCTATAGAGAAAAGATTGTTTCTCTGTCGCTCATTGACAGACGTAGTCCTCGTTGATTAATAACAACTCGGGTTATACTGCCCTCTACAGGAGTAGGACTAGACAGGAAAGAAAACGTTCTGGCCACACCCTAGGGGCAGTCCCAGAGGGTATATCCTCTCACTTCCTGCTACAGCAAATCATTTTTTTTCTGTCTAGTTAGGAGTAAGGACCTAGATGCCTTGCTAGGATCTTCGGTCCTGGCAGGATTTTTTTCTTGGAAAGATTTTTTAGACAGCTTTTTTCTCCAGTGTTCCTGTGAGATCTTCAAGCAAGAAAGCTGGAACTATGCGACGGGCTGGCTGTTGAGATCCAGTGGTCACCCCAGTTCAGCCTACGAGCGCGTGCAGGCCATAGCTCCGCGCTGGGTCGGCCGCGACATAGTCCCACTGGACGGGGACTGACCCTGCGAGTTAAACGTCTCGCTTAAACGCCAATGACCATGAGTCACGGCGTCCGTATTGGTCGACAGCCCTCCCACCCCGGTGGAGAGGGGTACTGTCAGGAGTTGGCGCCCGCCTGGTTCCGGTATGGTGAGTAGTATGTTCCCCCTTTTCCCCCCTGACGGGTTTGTGGTGAACGCGGGCCCCTCTCTGAAATGGTAAGGATGGGTCTCCCCTCTATCCTATAATGTCACAGATCCACCTATTTGAGTGTGATTTTTGTGAACAAGAAACCAGGAGGCTTGGTTTGGGAGCTGACAATCTAATGTCATTTCAAAACTGTAAACATGACTGAAGTCAGTGGCAGTACTAGAAAATTACTGTGGTAGCATAAGGTATTCTATCTGTCTGAGGTGTTCACAGGGCGATGTCTATGCATGTATAACTGCAGTCCAGATCGCATTCCTCCAGCAAGGGCAGGCTGCCTTCCGACGGCCCACGGACCGCATGCGGCCCGCCAGGGTCCGGTACCGCCGGCCAGGCTGATCACCATCCAGGGTGAAGTTTGGGGGGCCGATGCACTCCCGCAGGCCGCTAGGCCGAATACCGCATCCCGCAGGCCACTGCTAAGCCGCCGCTATCCTAACAGGCCGCCGCCATTGTCTTGCAGAGCACACGAGGCCGCCATATTGGCGTAGCCTCGTGTCTCCAGCATGGGGGCGGCCATGTTTGAGGTGACCAAACACCTCGTGGAGCCAGGGGGAGGCGCCGGAAGGCGTGTTAAGGGGCGGAGCCGCCTCCTTTACCCAGGAAAAAGGGCCAAAGACTTCCTGTCTGTAACAGGACAGCACTGAGCAAGCTGATGAAAACTTCTGTGCATCAGGGATGAGCCTTGGGGTCTCTCTCTCTCTCTCTCTCTGTGGGGTCCAAAAAGGCAGGTAACACTGAGGGACGCTGTTGCGACTGGGGGATACAAAAAAAAAAAGTTTTTTACTTTGTCATTTTTTGTCGCTGGCAAATGTCTTGTATAATCATTGACCCTGCCCCATAGGGATCCCCACCTGATCCCCTTTAAGGTGGCCGCAGGACCCTCCAGTACCCCACTTGTTTTTAATGCATTATCGGCAGTTTTGGAGTCTTTGGTATCCCGGGTGGAGGTGGCCTGTCAGGGACGGGGGTCAAGAAGCGACCCCCGCCTACCCCTATTTTTTTATCTGATACTTCAGATACGGATTCGGAGCTGGTCAATGCAGCTGCAGGTCCCTCTTATGGGGCTGTTGTCTCAGGTAATGTCTCCTCAGCAGTGAGGAGAACGTTTCTGCCTCCGCCATAGCACAAGAGTGGTGGATGCACTAGTTGTGTCCGTCCGGGAAACCTTTAGTCTTGAGGTTACACCGGCAGAGGTAGCTGAGACTGAAATTCTTTGTTGGTACTTGTTAGCCTACCAAAAGGGCGAAGGATTTTCCTTTACCCAAATGGGGTCGTTTTGAAACTAACCCCTGTTATTTCCTAACGCATGGCTAGGCGCTATCCATTTGAGGAATCCCTCTTTAAAGGATAGATGGTACCACCTGCTGTCTTGCCACAGACTGTTAGGATAAAGAGGACCTCGTAACCAACGAGGACCTTCCCTTTCTGCTCATAAAGAGTTTGTTCATTCCGCGAGGGCGGGCGATAAGGCGAGACCCTCCAAAGCCCCTTCAGAGGGTTTTTCAAAGGGCGCTGGTCGGCTAAACAAAAAGTCCGGCTCAGCCAAGCCTGAAGTATACAGCCTGATGCGCCCCTACCCATCTCTGGGGTGGGGGGATGTCTTCACCGGTTTCTGGATCCATGGCTTGCCAGAACCCCGGACTAAGGGGTTCGCGAGGTCATACGGTCAGGATACAGGATCGAGTTTCGATCACTTCCACCGGTACGATTCTTCCCTTCTAACATTTAACGGTTTCAGGGGTTCTATTCGAACCTGTTCACAATGCCCAGGAAAGAGGGCAAGGTGCGTCCAATTCTGGACTTGGGAAAAGATGGAGTCCATCCGAACAGTGGTGGCCTCCCTGCATCAGGGGGAGTTCCTGGCGTCCATAGACATTTAGGATGCCTATCCTTATATCCCCATCATCGCAGGACATCAGCGTTTTCTTAGCTTTCCCAAAGATCATCCCTGGTTCCCACCAGGAGACTGAACTATCTGGGCCTAATGTTGGATACATCCTGGGCAAGAAAGTTTCTCCTTGCGGAGAAACTCCAGAAGGTTCAGTCAACGATTCGGATGTTGCTGTCCGTCAATTGGCTGGGACTGATGGTGGCCTTCTTACAGGCAGTACCGTATACCCAGTCTCATACCCGAATTCTCCTGAAGGAGATTTTTTTCTAATGGAATCAGAATTCCGATTTCCTGGATTTGAGCGAGCGGACCAGGAAGTCTCCGATGCTCAACCAGGGGAAGTCATTCCTTCCGATAGCATCCAGGTTACCAATAGGGTATCGGAACTGAGAGCGATCAGATTTTGTCTGATTTACTGGACCGAGCAGCTCTAGAGCAGTCCGATTCGGATCCAATCGCACTATGCCACGGTCGTGACTTATGTCAAGAAAGGGGCACTTAGAGTGTCCTGGTGGCCATCGAAACGACTAGCATATTTTCATTGGACGGAACGGTTTGTTCCGGATCTCCCCACAGTGTTCACTCCGGGGGTGGGAAATCGGCAGGCAGATTATTTCAGCCATCAGATTCTGGATCAAGGGGTATGGCCTCTTCATCCAGAGGTTTTTCACTAGCTGTCCTTTCATTGGGGCACCCCGGATGTGGATCTGTTGGCACCTTGGCTCAACAGGAAGGTGCGGAGGTTTGTAGCTCACACCCGCGATCCTCTAGCGGACGCAGCAGAAACGCTGATCGTCCCGTGGGGGCAGTATCAGCTACGGCATGCCTTCCATCCTCTCAAGTTACTGCGGGAACTTCTTCGCAGGATAGAGGTGGAGGGAATTCCAGTTATTCTGGAAATTCCGGACTGACCTCGTCGAGCCTGGTACGCCGACTTGGTGAGGCTAGTCGCGGACGCTTCTTGGAGACTTCCTCTCAGGGAGGATTTGCGGTCTCGGGGACCGATCCTCCATCTTTCTTTACAATCGCTGGCATAATGGCCAGTCCATTGAGTGCCAGGTACTGAAGGACAAGGGAGTGTTAGCTTCAGTTATTCCTACCTCTAGTTAGAGCAAGGAAAGCGAATTCCAGCACATGGAAGTCTTATATGGCGTGGTGTGAATCTTTTGGATTTCCCTCACATACCTATTCGGTGACCCGAATCTTGGTCTGTCTGCAACAAGGGGTTGAGCAGAAACTGTCCTTGAGCACTATCAAGGGTAAGGTTTCGGCGTTAGCAATCTTCTTTCAGAAACCTTTGGCTAATCAGTCCTTGGTGCGGAATTTCATCCAGGGGGTGCGACATCTGGCTCCACCAGTGCGTGCACCCTTACCGCCTGGGATCTTAATTTAGTGTGGTCGGTTCTTCAGAAACTTCCCTTGAAGATATTAGGGAGATTCCCTTGCTTACATTATCCCAGAAGGTGGCCTTCTTGGTGGCCATTACTTCTGCACGCAGGGTGTCAGAACTGGCCGCATTATCTTGACGTTCCCCATATCTGGTGGTTTTTTAGGGATAAGGTGGTTCTTCTTCCAGATCCATCCTTCCTTCCTAAGTGGTTTTCAGAGTTTTCATCTGAATAAAAATATTGTGTTACCTTCCCCGTGTCCTAAGACTAGCCATCCTTGGGAGTTTGCATTACACTCCTTGGATGGGGTTCAGAAGGATACACTTGACTACTACGAACTTGTTTTCGTAAGACGGACTCACTTTTTGTGATCACGGATAGCCCTTGAAGGGGGTTGCCTGTGTCTGCCGCGACCATATCTAGATGGACCAGTCAGACGGTGGTACAGGCTTATTCTATTAAGGGTCGGAATCCTCCGTTCCCTGTTAAGGCGCACTCTACTCGGGCGCCTAGTGTCTCCTGGGTCTTCCGTCATCAGGCGTCAGCGATCCAGGTTTTCAAGGCGATGACTTGATCGTCGGTTCATACCTTTACAACATTTTATAAAGTTGATGTGATGGCATCATCAGATGCCTCTTTTGGCCACAAGGTTCTGCAGGCCGCAATCTGAGGAGACTGTTGGTCTACCTCAAGGGTTTGTTGGGTGTTTCACTTAGGTCTCATCTTTTTGCTCGATGAGTCCTTGATGCTTCTGGTTGGCTCCGGTTGGGCCTTCTCAATTTTGATTTCTGTTATCCCACCCCTCATTTGTAGTACTGCTTTGGGACGTCCCGAGTTGTTATTAATCAACGAGGACTACGTCTGTCAATGAGCGACAGAGAAACAATCTTTTCTCTATAGCGGTCACCCTGCTATGGAAGGGTTTTGTCACCCTGCCATAGCAGTCAGAGTCAGTTAACCCTACACTACGGTCCCCTTACACTTAACACTTTCCCTACAGAAACTGTATAAATTAAAAGCTAACTATAGTGAAAAATAGCACCCTAACTACACTAGATATCCCTTTCCTCACACTAAAAATTGCTAAATGACACTTTGTAACACATTGTAACAGAAGTAACAGAACAGCATTCCACTCTCTTCCATGTCCCTGTATGAGAATGCTAGGAATTTGGCGGGGGCTATCTTATATACTGGGGCGCGTATTCACTAATGATTGGACTATGGACCCCCTAGTCACTCCAATCACATTCCTAGCATTCTCCTGCCCCCTCAATTGGAGCGACAGAGAAAAATGGATTTTTGTAAAATCTTACCGTATAATCCTTTTCTCTTAAGCTCATTGACAGACGTAGTACTCGCCCCTCTGTTTTTGAGTTGGGTTGGGTTAAATTCTCTAAACACTGCTTTGTGACATAACTGATTTGCTGTAGCAGGAAGTGAGAGGATATACCCTCTGGGACTGCCCCTAGGGTGTGGCCAGAATGTTTTCTTTCCTGTCTAGTCCTACTCCTGTAGAGGGCAGTATAACCCGAGTTGTTATTAATCAACGAGGACTACGTCTGTCAATGAGCTTAAGAGAAAAGGATTTTACGGTAAGATTTTACAAAAATCCATTTTTCTCTTGTGTCACTTCAGAGCAGGGATATGGCTCCGCTCCCGTCAGCATTCTTTATACTGCAGGGGTTGCTAGTGCTTTTTTGAGGACATGTTTGGAGTCAGCCATGACATCTGAACATGTCTATAGGGGTATATATACACACCCATGTCTGTATATATACACCTGCACATATATAGGTGTTAAAGGAGCAGAACATTATACTTTTGCTAATGAAATAATTTGCACTAATATGGCTACGCTCCCAACACACCTATATATGTGTAAGTGTAATATACATATCAGTGTGTGTGTGTGTGTGTGTGTGTGTGTATATATATATATTATACCCCTATACAGAAGTTCAGATGTTTTGCCTGCCTCAAAAGAACCCAAGAAAATGCCCAAAAAAATTCCTGCAAGAACAAGCCTGGGCATTTTTTTTTTTTTGGCGCTGGCATTTTTTTGGGTTCTTTTTAGGCAGGCAAAACATCTAAACTTCTGTATAGGGGTATGTACACACACACACACACACACACACACACACACACACACACACACACACACACACACACACACACACACACACACACCACACACCACACACCACACACCACACACCACACACCACACACCACACACCACACACCACACACCACACACCACACACCACACACCACACACCACACACACACACACACACACACACACTACATTTACACATATATAGGTGTGTTAGGAGCCTAGCCATATTCGTGCAAATTATTTCATTAGCAGTATAGTAGTAGTAAGTATAGTGTTCTGCTCCTTTAACACCTATATATGTGCAGGTGTATATATACAGACATGGGTCTGACTCCAAACATGTCCTCAAAAAAGCACTATCAACGCCTGCAGCAAAAAAAAAATGCTGACGGGAGCGGAGCCATATCCCTGAAAGTGACAAAATACAAACGATCTCTTTTGTTCTGGTTCTGAACATGCTACAGAGCTGAAAATTCACAGGTACACTTTTTAGACCCCCCAGATACTAAATCCAAAGTAAAAAAAAATCTTTTTTTTTTTTTTTTTTTTTTTTTTTCAATATTTGGATCTCTATCAAAAATGACAATTTTTAAGAAATCTTTTTTTGTGTGATTAATAGTCCCTGGGGCATGACCCAGAACCCTAGGCACTTTTTAGGGGCATTTATTGGGTTTTAGGGCTTTAAAATTGTGTTTTTTGATTACCGAAGTTCGTGTCCCATTGATTTCAATGGGGTTCTGAAATCCGGGCTGAACTTTCGGGTAGTTCGGATGTTCTGGCCGAACCAAACTTTTCAAAAGTTCGATCATCCCTAGTCGGCACCTCTGCTAGGATAACATGTCGTATATACTGTATGCGGTTTGTAAAATTAATCTTCTAAATACCTCAATCCTTCTCCAGATCAGCGATCATGTGACCGCCCGTCGCTCTCTTCCTCCAATGTATACACTACAAAGGGAGGTTACGTGACTGCCTGGCAGATGTCATTAAGAAATCTCGGCCCCTCCCTCTTTAGTACATATATCAGATAAAGAGAGCGACGGGCGGTCACGTGACCGCTGATGGGGGAGAAGGATTAAGATATTTAGAAGATGACTTTTACAAAACATACAGCATATACTACATGTTGTCCTAGCAGAGGGGCTGGCAGTGATTGGGAGCACTGCTTTAAAAACCCCTTTAACTACACAGGTTCTGTGGCTAATTAAGGTGGTAATTAAACTCACTTGGTGCCTTATCTGCATTCAATCAGCCTTAGAACATGTGTAATTCATGTGTGTTTGGGTGTAACGGGATGAGGTGGCAACCCTAAGCTGGTCGCCAGAGGCGCGCGTGCACGCCCCAGATGAGGAAGGGTGAAATCGCATACAGGTACGTAATTTCATGCAAAGAGGCCGCCCCACTGCAATAAATGTACATGGGGCAGTCCAGAAGAGGTTAGGAAATCACAGCAACGTTTATTTTTTGAGACTCCTTAGGAAGAATGGCTTGGAACAGAAGGTGGTAGAGACCTATTGTTCTGCGATTGAGAGTATATGAGCATATTGTATTCTAGTTTGGTATCCAAATTGTATGCAGGTGGAAAAAAATGCTCTAAGCCTGGGTTCACACTGCTGTGATGTCAGACATTGCATCCGATTCTCACTGCACTGCTGTGCAGATCACATGCGATGTCTGTGCAATGCTAATTCAGCCATACAGTTGTATGGGTGAGCTCGCAATGAATTCACATGAAAATAATGCAGGAAACTTATTTTTTTTTTCCGCACTGGAATTGGATCACACCCATGCGATTTGTTTTCTATCCGAATTAACATTTCACACTGCGATCTGCGAACTGATCTGGGGTTGTCATTAACTTTATATTGACACCCACAGCAGTTTATAGAAGGCAGTGTGAACTGCCTGCAAGGGATATCGGATGCGGGAATCCACACTGGAATCGCGCTGATTTCCGCATCACGTGAACTGGGGCTACAGCATGGTGCAGAAAATTGTAGGGGGGGAACTTGTTACTCTTGAAAAATTGAGACTTTTTGCCGGAGGAATGAAATGAGAGGTTATGTAGTCTTATGTTGTTGCTTTGTTTTGGGGACGTTTTTTGATGATTGTGTTGTATGAATAATGTGTGGAGTAGAAATGGAATTTCTCTGTCAATTTGTTTTCTACAACGACAAATCTTTTCTTTATTTTGTAGATGGTGAAATGACCATCAAGGCTGAACAATGACAACACGGTGCTGTGAGGGTCAAATGCTGGGAAATTAGAGGTATGTATCAAATTTAGTCTATAAATGCTGTAATCTGCGGGACATTTAAGTGACTTTTTTTTTTTTTTTAAGTTGTGGGCTACATTTACGAAGCAGTATTTTCCTGTTTACAATTTGAGGTAAAATAGCTTTTATATTGCAATTCACAAAAAAAAAAAACGCTACTAAAATACCGCATGCATGCGCTATTTCATCAAAATATATAGACCGTGAAGCACAGCTCAAGGTGTGTCTTCACCTATCTCACCCCCACTGCACACTAATGGGTGCTGGCTATGTTTGTCACATAAGTCATGGTGTGAAAATAAAATCTGGTTGGTTGCACTTCTATAAAATAAACTTTGTACAGATGAGGGAATATAGCCACTTAGCTGGTGGCTAAATTCTCTCATCTGTACAAGGGGAGGCCAATAATTTATTACCCTCACCAAGATCCAGATGTGCTAGGGATCCTAAATAGGGATGATCGAACGGTTCGGGTCGACCATCGGTTCGACCCGAACATTGGATGTTCGATATTCGGCCGAATACCGAACTTTTTGCGGCAAAAGTTCGGTATTCGGCCACCAGAACCGCCCAAAATGCACTGGGACAGGAACTGGGCTTTAAAAGCCCGTGATTGGCCCAGAAACGTCTGCAAAAGCCAATGAGGGGGCAGGAGTCTCCTAGGAACGTGATTGGAGTGACTACGGGGACCAGAGGCCAATCAGGAGTGAATACGCCCCACACTATATAAGATGGCCCCGCCTAACCCCTAGCACAGTTATCCAGAGCCTGTTGAAGAGAGTTGAAGCAGTTCTGTCTGACTCCTGCTTGCTACACTACATTTCCTACATATCGAGTGGTTCTAAAGCTCCATATAGCAGAATTGTATTTAGCTTACAGCCAGTGTAGTTAGATACAGCGATTGTGCTGGTTCTTAGAGTTAAAAAAAAAAAAAAAAAAACTTAAGGGACAGTGTCAGTCTTCTGCTGTATGGAGCTTTCTATTTAGTGGAAAGGGATATCTAGTGTAGTTAGGGAACTTTGTACTACATTAGTTAGATTTGAAAATTTAGTTTCTGTAGGGAAAGTGTGAGGGTTCTGTTTAGTGAGCACGTGGCACAGTGCTGCTGTATCACAGCAGGTATACGTGCTTAAAAGCATAAATAGACAGCGCTAACAGGTGACAAAATGTAAATGAATTATAAATATATATAAATGTGCTACAATAATTATTTGGTGCCCTAAAACATTGATGCTCTAAAAAATTGATTGGTACAACCAAAAAGTGTATTTATAAACAATATAATAAATACTAAAGTGCTAAGATTAAGTGTCCATAATAATTAAGGTGCAAAGTGATTTGTTAAGGTGCAGTCCAATAAATGCTTCTTCAACAGAAAACTAAAGTGCCAAACAGGTGCTCGAATCCATAAAAGTGCCCAAGTGCTCTTCAGGAAAAAGGCCCCCAATGGGGATGCACTCACCAGATTTTGGGTAAAAATGAGCCTTGAACATGTATAATGTTCCTTGATCGGATCACAGGATCAATGCAGCTACCCTAGCATATGAGATATCCCTCAAACGGATGGATGGATGACATGCACCTCATAGACTGGCTCCTTAATAATTCGTCTCCTCTCTCTCTCCCATGTGTGTTTCAAATATAAAGAGAGAAGCCATACATAGTGAAGCCCGTAATATTTATTTAAAACAGAATGGTAAGAATAATACTCACAAAGTATCTTTAAAAAATCGGCAATAAACAGCATTAAGCAGCCTAGCACAGTCAATCCTCCAATTTCCGTGTCGCTGCCGGCGACACGGAACGCACGCCGGCAGCGACACGGAAATTGGAGGATTGACTGTGCTAGGCTGCTTAATGCTGTTTATTGCCGATTTTTTAAAGATACTTTGTGAGTATTATTCTTACCATTCTGTTTTAAATAAATATTACGGGCTTCACTATGTATGGCTTCTCTCTTTATATTTGAAACACACATGGGAGAGAGAGAGGAGACGAATTATTAAGGAGCCAGTCTATGAGGTGCATGTCATCCATCCATCCGTTTGAGGGATATCTCATATGCTAGGGTAGCTGCATTGATCCTGTGATCCGATCAAGGAACATTATACATGTTCAAGGCTCATTTTTACCCAAAATCTGGTGAGTGCATCCCCATTGGGGGCCTTTTTCCTGAAGAGCACTTGGGCACTTTTATGGATTCGAGCACCTGTTTGGCACTTTAGTTTTCTGTTGAAGAAGCATTTATTGGACTGCACCTTAACAAATCACTTTGCACCTTAATTATTATGGACACTTAATCTTAGCACTTTAGTATTTATTATATTGTTTATAAATACACTTTTTGGTTGTACCAATCAATTTTTTAGAGCATCAATGTTTTAGGGCACCAAATAATTATTGTAGCACATTTATATATATTTATAATTCATTTACATTTTGTCACCTGTTAGCGCTGTCTATTTATGCTTTTAGTTTTTTCTGGTATTTTACCTAGTGAGCAGCAGCTTCAGGTTTTATACATTGTTTATATTTTATTTTTTCACCAAAATATACATCACAGCGCGGAAAATAAGTTATTGTTTTACAGGTATACGTGCTTGCTAGGCAGCAAAATACAGTGACAACTTAACGCCTGTTGTTCAAAGCGTTAGGTGCACTGTACAAAAGCCTTTGCAACTGTGCGTGACACGCAACTGCTGTGCTGTATCCAGCGACAACTGTGGGTCGCATAGCAGTGTGCGTTTTTCACCGCACACAGTTGCCAACGCATCAGTGACAACCTAACGCCTGTTGTTCAAAGCGTTAGGTCCACTGTGCAAAAGGCTTTGCTACTGTGCATGAACCGCAACTGCTGTGCTGTATCCAGCGACAACTGTGGGTCGCATAGCAGTGTGCGTTTTTCACCGCACACAGTTGCCAACGCATCAGTGACAACTTAACGCCTGTTGTTCAAAGCGTTAGGTGCACTGTACAAAAGCCTTTGCAACTGTGCGTGACACGCAACTGCTGTGCTGTATCCAGCGACAACTGTGGGTCGCATAGCAGTGTGCGTTTTTCACCGCACACAGTTGCCAACGCATCAGTGACAACCTAACGCCTGTTGTTCAAAGCGTTAGGTCCACTGTGCAAAAGGCTTTGCTACTGTGCGTGAACCGCAACTGCTGTGCTGTATCCAGCGACAACTGTGGGTCGCATAGCAGTGTGCGTTTTTCACCGCACACAGTTGCCAACGCATCATTGAGAAATATGCCTGGTAGACCAAGAAAAGGCATACGTGGCCCTGCTGCAGAAAGGGGCACAGCTTCTAGGGTGTCTAGAGGCAGGGGTGGACGTGGTGGTCAGTCCTCAGCCAGGCCACCATTTGGATTGTTCTCCGGCAGTGGCCAAGCTATACGTCCACAGTATGTACAGGAGGTGGTGGACTATATGAACAAACCCTCATCATCGGCATCATCTGCAACTAAAGTGACCCAGGCAGAGAAAAGTGGTCAGTCTTCTGCAGTTGTCAGAACAAATACAGATGAGTCCATGTCCACCTCATGTCCTCCCTTAGACCCAATTTCAGACATGGCAGAGGAGTCAGCTGAGCTGTTTGACCACAGTGTCGGCCATCTACTCCAGCCTGATGCTCAGTCCTTTATGGAGTCTGATGTTGGGTCTGAGTTTGAGGAGGAGGCAGAGCAAACAAGAGGGGAGAGCAGACGGCCCGCTCCATCTAAGGCCGCACCTGTTGTCTCCCAGGCCAGGCCTGATGCTCAGTCTTTGATAGAATCAGATGTTGGGTCTGAGGTTGAGGAGGAGGCAGAGCAAACAAGAGGGGAGAGCAGACGGCCCGCTCCATCTAAGGCCGCACCTGTTGTCTCCCAGGCCAGGCCTGATGCTCAGTCTTTGATGGAGTCAGATGTTGGGTCTGAGGTTGAGGAGGAGGCAGAGCAAGCAAGAGGGGAGAGCAGACGGCCTACTCCATCTAAGGCCGCACCTGTTGTCTCCCGGGCCACTATACACACCTCATCTTGCTGGGCCTTTTTTGAGACATCCCATGCAGATAAAACAGTTGCGATCTGCAAGATTTGTAAGAAGGGTATAAAACGTGGCAAAAATGTCAACCACCTGGGTACAAGCTGCCTAAACAGGCATTTGACAACCCACCACTCGGCCCGTTGGCAGGAGCATTTAAAGAACCCACAAAAGGGCCAAAGATTGGTCAGTCGGCCTCCTAGTTCTCCTCGCGCTCCTCCTCATGCTCCATCTGCTCCACCTGCTCCACCTGCACATCAGTCTGTTCCTGGCCCTGCTATAGTCACTCGTCACCTGTTGGCAGCCTCCACTGGCAGGGATGATGATATAGCAGGCAGTGTCGCATCTACCTCCAGCACACCACCAGCTGTATCATCTAGACGCCAAATTTCGATTCCACACATGCTGGAACGAAAAAAAATGTATACTCCCCGCCACCCACATGCCCAGCGTCTAAACAGTAGTTTGGCTAAACTACTGGCTCTGCAACTATTACCATTTAACCTGGTAGAGTCTGCTCCCTTCCGTGACTTCGCAAAATGTGCAGTTCCACAGTGGCAGGTGCCAAGTCGGCATTACTTTTCCCGTAAGGCCCTGCCATCCCTATACCAACATGTGGAAGGCAATGTAGTGTCATCCCTGGCCAAGTCAGTCAGCCGTAAGATACACTTGACGGCTGACACTTGGTCAAGCAAACATGGGCAGGGACGGTACATTTCTGTCACTGCTCACTGGGTGACACTGCTTGCCAGTGGAAGGGATTGTAGCCAGGGCTCGGTGCTGCAGCCAGTGTTGCCCCCACGTCTGCAAACAGCTGGTGGTGTCGCTGATCCGGGTAGATCGATCACTTCTACCCCCTCCTGCTCCTCCTCCTCTACCTCCTCCATGCCCTCCTCTGCAGAATGGTCCTTTGAATATGATGAGATACCACGTAAACGTTTAAAGGGCTATTCTATGTCTCAGGCCAAAAGGTGTCACGCAGTGCTGCAGCTTGTGTGTCTAGGGGACAGGCAGCACACTGCCCCTCAGATTCTTGGGGCTCTGCAGGCACAGGCCCAGAGGTGGTTGACACCACGCCAGCTGCAGCCAGGGATGGTGGTTACTGATAATGGGTCAAACCTCCTGGCCGCCCTTCGTCAGGGAAAGTTAACCCATGTGCCATGCCTGGCGCATGTCCTGAATCTCGTGGTACAGCGGTTTTTGAACTCGTACCCGGGAATGCAGGATGTGCTAAGGATGGCAAGAAGGGTGTGCAGTCACTTCAGGCGGTCGTACAGTGCCACTGCACGTTTGGCCGAAGTGCAGCGCGAGTTTCACCTGCCGGTACACCGCCTCATCTGTGACATGCCCACCCGCTGGAACTCCACCTTGGCTATGCTGCAGCGCCTGTACACGCAGCAGAGGGCCCTCAATGAATACCTATGCGAGTACGGCACCAGCACTGGCTCTGCGCGCCTGGGCTTCTTTTCACCACGGCAGTGGCTTTTGATTAAGGATGCATGCGCTGTCCTCTCGCCATTTGAGGAGGCCACAAGGATGGTCAGCCGGGACAGCGCATGCATCAGTGACACCCTACCGGTACTGTTTTTGTTGGAGCACACTCTGCGTGGCATTATGGACAGGGCACTGGAGGCAGAGCAGCAGGAGGAAGAGGAGGACTTCCTTGCCTCTCAAGGCCCCCTTTATCCTGAGAATCCTGACCCCATTATGCCTAGCTCCCAGAGGCCCGAGCAGGATCCAGGGGTGGAAGAGGAGGAGGAGGACGATTCTGCGGGAACTTTTGCAGGGTTTGAGGAGGAGGAGGAGGAAGACATGCGGCAATCTGCAAGGCCTAGTTTGACTCCCTCGGGACACTTTGGAGTAGTACGTGGCTGGGAGGAGGAGGAGCCCGTTGAAGATAATGTCGTTATGAGTGACCCCGAGGAGTCAGCTTCTCAGGCCTTCGCTAATTTGCGACGCATGGGAAACATCATGCTCCAGAGCCTGCGAAAGGACCCCAGAATCAAGGCCATTAAAGAGACTAACCACTATTGGTTGGCCACCCTACTTGACCCCCGGTACAAGTGTAAAGTCTCGGAGCTTTTCCCATCCACCCATAGAGTCCACAGGATCAAATCCCTTGAGGACAGTCTCAAGAGGAATCTGGTGAACATGTTCCCCGACTCCCGTAGGGTGCAGGGGCGGGGACAACCTACCATGGATTCTACTGGTGGTCACGAGAGGAGCGTTGGAGAAGGCGTGCGGTTGACGGATGCCTTTCGGTCTTTTTTTAGTCCTCACCGCCCAGGCCTCTCGGCTGCCACATCGCATCGACACCGTCTGCATCACATGGTGGACGATTACGTGAGGGCACAAAGTGACACAGAGGGCTTTTCATGTGACGAATCCGATCCACTGGCATACTGGGTCTTAAGATTAGACCACTGGCCAGAACTGGCCCAGTATGCCATGGAGTTGTTGGCCTGCCCTGCTTCCAGTGTCCTATCGGAACGGGCATTCAGCGCAGCAGGAGGATTCGTCACAGACCATCGAACTAGACTCTCCACCGACTCAGTCGACCGTTTGACATTCATTAAGATGAATCAGTCGTGGATATCAAGCTTTGATGCACCTGATGCAGACCTTGTAGACTAGGCTATCGTTGTGATGTGGCAGTTGAGCCTCAGTTTAAGCCTGGACCATGGTGCCACCCTCAAACCCTCCTCTCATTCTCTTTACGTTCACAGAACCTCATTTTGGTTATGACAAAAACGACAATGTTTGCGCACCTGTTCCACAGGTGCACACCTTTACAATTTTTGGGCCTCCTTCAACACCAGCTCTTTGGGGTTAAGGTGGGGAGGCTATGCTAAAACAAAAACGACAATGTTTGCGCACCTGTTCCACAGGTGCACACCTTTACAATTTTTGGGCCTCCTTCAACACCAGCTCTTTGGGGTTAAGGTGGGGAGGCTATGCTAAAACAAAAACGACAATGTTTGCGCACCTGTTCCACAGGTGCACACCTTTACAATTTTTGGGCCTCCTTCAACACCAGCTCTTTGGGGTTAAGGTGGGGAGGCTATGCTAAACAAAAACTACCATGTTTGCGAACCTGTTCCACAGGTGCACACCTTTACAATTTTTGGGCCTCCTTCAACACCAGCTCTTTGGGGTTAAGGTGGGGAGGCTATGCTAAAACAAAAACGACAATGTTTGCGCACCTGTTCCACAGGTGCACACCTTTACAATTTTTGGGCCTCCTTCAACACCAGCTCTTTGGGGTTAAGGTGGGGAGGCTATGCTAAAACAAAAACTACAATGTTTGCGCACCTGTTCCACAGGTGCACACCTTTACAATTTTTGGGCCTCCTTCAACGCCAGCTCTTTGGGGTTAAGGTGGGGAGGCTATGCTAAAACAAAAACTACAATGTTTGCGCACCTGTTCCACAGGTGCACACCTTTACAATTTTTGGGCCTCCTTCAAATCCAGCTCTTTGGGGTTAAGGTGGGGAGGCTATTTTTTTTTTTTTTTTTAAAGCCCGTAGCGTGTGAAACACACTCAAAAGACTTCACCCGGTGCATAAAAAAGTGCACACACACAAACGTGAGGAACACAAAAAGTGCACAGGGTGTGCAAACAAATGGTCTTCCCTCCGAAGAGGTAGGACCCGAACCTCGATCCCCCGGGGCGCAAGACTCCTGACAGGGATTTAAGGTACTCATGGTCTATCTGGCCGAAACCAGACTGACCCCGTTCTTCAGGGGGACTGCCGAAACAGCCCCCACCGAGTACTAAGTGGGGCTCCCCCGAAGGGAGACCCCATGAGAGAGGGCAGACCAAGCCAAAAGGCCATATCCACCCCCTCCCAAGACTCAAGGTAGGGCCCCAGGACCCACACCCTCCAAGTCGTGCAAGTGAAAAAAAGGTGATAGAAAGTGACAAACTACAAAGAAAAAGCACACACAAACAAAAAGGTGGGGGAAGGGAAGTGGAGAGGTGAATTAGTGCCCTTGTGAAAATACAAGGGCAGGCCTTCCGGCCGGAATAAAAATTCCTCTGGTCGAAGCCAAAAGGCCTTGCCCAAGAGGCAGGTGCTTAAAAAAGTGTGCGTAGGTGCAGTGACCATGGTGCCGAAAAACTCAAGGCGAGCTGCCCCTCACCAGTGAGAATTAAGGCACCCCTGGGCTGCCACCCCAGGGGCACATACACTACGGGCTTTCTCTACCCCGGCCCAATGGCCAGACCGAGTGTAGCCCTTGCCCACCAGGAGGTTTGGAACGTGGACAGCTTAGAGAGAGCCTGCCTTCAACTGGGGACAAGCCTTTTGCAAGGCCAGATTCAACCCAGGAGGAAAGGCCCTCCCACCGCCATCCCAATTCCTCACCAATTACATCCAGGAGCAATACTAACAGTCTTTCCCCAGCTTTCTTGCTCCCTTCAAACTGGTAGGGGCGGACCCATTCAAATCAGGAAGGCATTGGAACCCTCCGGCTTTCTCTGGTTTGGCCTACTCCGGTCCTCCAGTTACGCCCAGAGCGCCCCGGTATACTTCGGCCACCACCGATACTAACCTTCAGGTTCCATTCCAACACTGATAAGAACAGATACTACACTTGATCTTAGCCAAAACTACCATGTTTGCGAACCTGTTCCACAGGTGCACACCTTTACAATTTTTGGGCCTCCTTCAAAGCCAGCTCTTTGGGGTTATGGTGGGGAGGCTCCGCCAACACCAAAACTACCATGTTTGCGCACCTGTTCCACAGGTGCACACCTTCATAATTTTTACGCCTTCTTCAACACCAGCTCTTTGGGCTTACAGTGGTATGGCTCCGCCAACACCCAAACAACAATTTTTGCGCACCTGTCACACAGATGCATATCATTGTAATTTTTTTCCTTACAAAGGCAATTATTGCTTTCATTACCAGCACTTTCATAGGGATATGGTGTCAAGGCATCGTCCGCACCACCAAATGCCCAATTTTTAAGCATCCTTTACTTCTATTCAAAGTCAAGAGACAACAGTATTCATCCAAAACATCTCTAATCTTGTTCACTCTGCACTACATTGTGGCCCCTACCCCTAACCCTCAATGTATCCGTGCATATATGTCTGTTTCTTGTGAGATTTCAAGTTAAAGTGCACCAAACACCATTTTACATGAAATAAAGTGCAATTACATACATCTTTGGACTTCTTGAAACATTTGGTAATAAAAGCCCCATTGTGGAAATACACCCGTTAATTATATGCACATTTAAAGAGACAGCACCTTTTTCCAAAAAAACCTCTAATCTTGTTCCCAGTGCACTGCATTATGTCCCCATCATACACATTGGCTGAGCCGTTGATTAGGAGCAAAAGAAAGGTGCGGTTAAGCAAAAAAGTCATTTTTGAAGGTTTGGTATGCTGTAATTCTGGTTCTGGACATGCTACAGAGCTGAAACTTCACAGGTACACCTTTTAGACCCCCCAGACACTAAATCCAAAGAAATCTCTTTTTTTTTTTTTTTTTTTAATTTTTTCAATAATTGGCTATCTATCAAAAACGACAATTTTTAAGAACTTTTTTTTGTGTGATTAATAGTCCCTGGGGCATGACCCAGAACCCTAGGCACTTTTTAGAGGCATTTATTGGGTTTTAGGGCTTAAAAATGGTGTTTTTTGATTACAGAAGTTCGGGTCCCATTGATTTCAATGGGGTTCTGAAATCCGAACCGAACTTTCGTGAAGTTCGGGTGTTCTGGTCGAACCGAACTTTTCAAAAGTTCGATCATCCCTAATCCTAAATGTAGTCCACTAACTCTTCCTTATCTACATATCCACCTCCTATGGTCTACACGCGTCTCACATCTGTCGAATAGATCTTTACTACCATCTGCGTAGAAGTATGCAGATTTTGGAGGAAAACCAGCTGACAACATGACCTTGCTGAATGAATGTTGCACCTTATCCTTTTTGGTGGTGGGCCATTAAGCATGTTTTACTCATTTCTTTAGTCTCAGGGTCGTATAGATATACCCAGCTTTTCACCCATGGTCACTAATCTGTTTAAAAAGTCCTCCTCCTTGTTGTGGTACAGGTTCAAAATGCTTTGTGCAAATTCTACTCTTTGCTGTTTTTGGAAAGTTGTCAGTAACCTTGGAACGCATTTCTCTTGACTCGAACTATAATTCACCACAAATTGGCATGCAGATTACGAAGATATCCACTTAAAAACCTGCAAATATTCAAATACCTAGCACATCTAGATCATGGTGAGCGTAAGAACTTATTGGCCTCCCCTTGTACATTGTGGATTGTCAGCGTGAATTATGTGTCAATTAAGGTGATTTTATGGAAGTGCGGCCAACCGGACTTTTCTTCACACCATTTCATTGCAATATTCTATATTTATTTCATGCAACCATGCAGTATTTTATTTCATGCACTATCCAGTGGGATGGACACAGTGAACCTCCATCTGTTTTTATTGCTAATAAAGAGGTAAAATTGTGTAAACCATAGAAACATGCCAACACAGTCAGTGCGGGCCCTGCAGCATAAGTATTAATACAAAAGAAAAATGGTGACTAATGCCCCGTACACACGTGCAGATTATCTGAAGACTTTTGTCTGCAGACGTACCAAAACCATATAATATGAGGTCAAACCTAAACACTTTCAATTTGTATGCAATCCAGCAGGCCCTTGCACTACATAGAAAAGGTAAATCTGAAGACAAAAGTCTTCAGATAATCTGCACGTGTGTATGGGGCATAAGAATGCCAAAGGAAAGTTGCTTTCACAGGACACACGTGGTGTATCGAAAACGACGAAGTTCAATTAAGTACATACTAAAAACCTTAAATGTCAAATATCTGAATGAAAATGGTATAAGAAATGACATGTATAAATACCCTTCCACCTATGAAAAGAAAAGTCTTGGTGGAAGAAGGGTATGCATGTGTCATTTCTTTTATACTATATTCACCTGGTATCCTCTGGAGGAACCCTAGGGTTCCATAGAGCCCTGAAACAAGGAAATGTATAAAAATGACACACAGCATCCAGTGCGCCTCTATTTAATGTATTAGCAATTATTCCATTGATAAACACACTAAGAGTCTGTGGTATAACATTTAAAAGCATTAGTGGGGGGGGTGAATGATGGATGGTTCACCTCTGCAGCTCCTGTAAGATTTGGGCAGGATCCTAGAACCTGTGATTCCATAGAACCCTGGTTGAGAAACCCTGCTTTAAAGTCCTTTTTTGGTGTGATATTTGGGAAGTCAATACTATATCTTTAGACAAGTCTATTTTTTCTTGTTGAATAGCCATTACCATTCTCCGATGTTCTTGAAAGTGTTTCTTGTATCTATCAAATCTTCAAATTGACACCCTGCTCCTTACAGCTCAAGTTCTGCACCTTTTGTAGGACTACTCAAAATTGGCTATTATATTTTTACATTCCTTAAAAACCACATGCCTGGAACATAAAAGGTTTTTTTTTTTTTTCAAAAATCCTACTTGCTTATGTAGATGCAGCCTTGGTCCTCTCCTGCTGGCTCGAAGACTTAGAACCAAGCGATCAAAGACTGCAGATCTCTCAGTTCTCAGAGCTCCGTGAGCAGAGAGCTGGTGACTGTCGGCCAACTGACTCTTTGCTCTACCCCCCTGGACTGTGCTGTTTGTGGTCCCAACAGAGCAGAGTTCAGATGCGATGTGCAGATATATGTAACGGGGTTTTGAGGGTGCCCCCTAGTGTCTTTGGGGTCCCTAAACCTAGTTAACTCACTATGCCTGACAGGCAGATCCTGAGCCTCCGCTATCTGGGAGCTGGGGTACATGTCTGCGGCAGTGCCTCCACCCAGTGGGGCATCCAGGGTAGGGATGTGGGGTCCCACTGGGAACATACTTGGTGCAAAGAGACTGACACAGCCTAACTGGAACTAACTTTATATAGTAAGTAGCAAATGAATCAACATACATGGGAAAATACAAGAGTAACACTGATAATGCAATGTGGATTTTCCTCACCCACCCACTAGCACACCTGCGTCCCAACCCCCTATCTTCACCCTAATGGCCGTTGGTGCACAAGGAGAGTTGGGGCCCTTATAAGTCGCAGGGTCACTGAAGCAGCCTGAGCTGTGCAATGTCCACTCTGGACCTCAGAGTCTTTACTGAGAGTGAGGAGACAGGTGCCCTGGGGTGATACAGGGAGAGGCTTGGCTTACCCTCAGAAACGCAATTAACCAGGTCAGTCCACTGCAGTCTCCTCTCACTGGATTCACCAGACGTCTGGACTCAGTGCGTGTCTTTGAAAGCAGGTACCTCTCTCAGCTGGTGTGGTCTTGGGTGAAGTAAGTTCTCTCAGCAGGGTTCTATCTCTGTGCAGCAGTCTTTCACAGCTAGTCACATGTCCTTTCTCTGGCTGAGCATGTGGTAACTTCTAGAAGTCTTCCATGACCTCCTTCCTCAGAGCTGTGCAGGAAGTCCTCCCAGGACATTAATAGGTGAAAATCCTGAGCAGAAGGATAAGAAGAAAATCCAGAGCTGGTGTCTATCTCCCTCAGTCTTTCCTCACACACCACTTCCTGGTCACACTGTGATGATGCCACAATCATGTGACTGAAAAAGCCAAGTCCTGTGATCATTGCTCAATGTTTAATTAACAGCATACTGAGTCCATCTGCCATCTACTGGGCATTTCAGATAATACAGCCTGTGTAACTCTACAGGGCTACATGCTCCCCCTTGAAAATACTTGCCTTCCACTGGCAAGTCCTAGCCAGGGGGCTTAACAAAAATTCAATAGAAAAAGGTTTAGCATACATATAGTACAGTTAGCACAGTAACATCCTAGCTAGCTAGTTATCTAGGGTAAAGAGTCACTAACATTTACCACTTCAGCTAGTGCATGTAGGAAAGTGGCCATTTTGGATGCCGCTTGTGTCAGCGGGGCATAACTGGGCTTTCCTATATTATCATAAACTAGGGCCCTAGGGGGTTGCCGCACTCTGGTGCTGTGTCTCAGTTCTCGCTGTGGGAGAGGATCTTGGGACATCAACTGTGGAACTTCGACTCCTGCCCTCGAACTAGAGTCTCTAAGGGAAGTTCCAGGCACAAAACATGGACTTTCTGGATTCAACCTTGGAGAACTTTGTGAAACCACAGGAGTTAAAGGAGGCAATTGCTGTGTTTCTTCAGCGGGTGATGACCACCACTGATCCTCTGCACTGGGAGTTCCTGGGGTCTCCTCTGCCCCATTTCCAGGACTCTCTGGATTTTCCCTCAGTTCTTTACTACTCTCCTCCTCTTCATCAGCATACACAACTGGAAGCAGATGGTTTCTATGCCAAGCCTTTATTCGGCCCTCCGGGCCCCTAATGTTGTACACTGGCAGCCCTTCCAGCTTGGACACAACCTCAAACAGGGTATCTTTCCATCTGTCAGCCAGTTTGTGTTTTCCAGGCACACCTAGATTCCGGAGAAGAACTTTATCCCCTGCTTGAATCTCCCGATATCTCACCTTAGCATCATACCTTCTTTTGTTCCGTTCTTCAATTTTTGCTGCAGCTTGGGTGGCCAACTCATAGGCCCGATGAAGGTTTTGTTTGAGGTTCCTCACATATTGAGAGTGTGAAGTTGAATCTGTTCCATCAGGAGACACTCCCAAACGGACATCTATCGGCAATCGAGCTTCTCTGCCGAACATTAGGAAATAGGGTGAGAACCCTGTAGATTCATGCCTTGTACAGTTGTATGTGTGGACCATGGCTTCCACATGTTTACTCCAAGACCGCTTCTCGACTTGCTTTAGAGTCCCTAGCGTATCTAGGAGGGTCCTATTGAACCGTTCTGGCTGTGCATCGCCCTCCGGATGATAAGGTGTGGTTCTGGTCTTCTGCACCTGCAACATGTCCAACAGCTCCTTGATAAACTTACTCTCAAAGTCTCTACCTTGATCAGAGTGTATCCGATTGGGTAGTCCATAGTGAATGAAATACTTCTGCCAAAGGACTTTGGCTACAGTCACAGCCTTTTGATCTTAAGTGGGGAAGGCTTGAGCATATCTGGTGAAATGGTCCGTTACCACCAGCACATTTCCAATTCCCGCTGTATCGTTCTCAATGCAGAGATAGTCCATGCACACAAGATCCATGGGTCCTGTACTTTTCAGATGACCCATAGGGGCAGCTCTCACAGGCAGGGTCTTCCTCTGGATACACCTCCTGCATGTCTGTACATGTTGCTCGACATGTTCCCTCATGCGAGGCCAATAGAACCGATCTTGTACTAGGCCATAGGTCTTGTCCACCCCGAGATGCCCATGTTGATCATGGAGAGCTCTCAGGACCATGCCACGGTATCTGTGCGGTAGTACCAATTGTTTTCTGTAAGGGTGATCATGATACTTCACGACCCTATAGAGTACTCCATCTTCGAGATGTAGTCGGCTCCATTCTCTTCGGTATAATTCTCTTTGACTCACAGGCAGAGAAGTCAGCAATTTAGGATTTTTAGTCTTTATTGCTCTGAGAACTATCCCAATATACCAGTCCTGCGCTTGAGCCTTCCTCTTGTCTTCTGTGGTTATACTGGACCACTGTTGAAGCATGACTGGAGCATGGAACACCTCAGGCACAGCTTCCGGAGAGTGGCTAATGGAGTCTATCCCTCTTAGCTCGGCAAATTCTTCTTGACTCTCGGCCACCACATACATCTGACAAAAGGCTCCTACCCCCGGCCCAGGGATCTCTTCCCACTCCTCTTCTTCTTGGTGAGGAGGGAGTCTAGGTCTGCGGGACAGGGCATCTGCGCTGACATTCTTGGGCCCAGGCTTGTACTTCAGGCTGAAACTGTAGCTTGACAAGGCAGCCAACCACCTATGTCCTGTGGCATCCAGCTTAGCTGTAGTCTGTATGTAGGTAAGTGGATTGTTGTCAGTCCTTACTTCGAATGTTGCTCCATACAAATAGTCATGCAGCTTATCCACGATGGCCCACTTGAGTGCCAGAAATTCCAATTTATGAACTGAATAGTTCTTCTCTGTACCTGTAAGACTTCTGCTTATGTAAGCCACCAGCCTCAATCCTTCTGGATAACTTTGGTGCAGTACACCCCCTAGGCCTTCCATATTGGCATCCACGTGGAGGATATATGGTTTCTCAGGGTCTGCATAGGCTAAGACAGGAGCTTCTGCAAGTCTCTTCTTCAATGTCAGAAAGGCGTCTTCACATCCTGAAGTCCATTTTTCTCCAAAGGGGTCTTTAGGATATGGTGCCCTAGCACCCCTTACGTCAGGGGTAATCTTCAGCAGGTCATGTAACTCTCGAGCAATCTTTGAGTAGTCTTTCACGAACCTTCGGTAGTAACCACAGAATCCGAGAAAGGACCGCAACTCACTGATGTTATTTGGTCTTGGCCAATTCAACACTGCTTCAATTTTAGCAGGATCTGTGGCTACTCCTTCAGCGGAGACTATGTGCCCCACATAAGTGACAGAGTTTTGGGCAAATCGGCATTTGTCCACTGATAGCTTCAGGCCTTCAGCTTGAAGTCGATCCAACACCTTTAGCAACCTTTGTTCATGCTCCTCTGGCGTCTTCCCGAAAACAATTAGGTCATCTAGATACACTAGACACTCTTTGGGATTCATATCCCCCACAGTTTTCTCCATCAGCCTCTGAAAGGTAGCAGGAGCTCCTGTGACTCCCTGTGGCATTCTGGTAAACTGGAAGAACCCCAAAGGGCAGATGAAAGCTGTCTTTTCCTGATCCTCCTTCTTCATGGGTACCTGATAATATCCAGACCTCAAGTCAAGCACACTGAACCACTGGCTGCCAAATAGGGCGTTCAGGAGATCCTCTATCCGGGGCAAAGTGTACTGATCTGGCACAGTCCTCTTGTTCAGAGTACGGTAGTCCACACATAGCCGAACTGAACCATTCTTTTTCCTCACTACCACAATAGGTGAGGCATAGGGGCTCCTGGACTCTGCGATGATGCCTGCTCCTTTCATCTGCTGGAGTATGTCCCGGACATCTTCCACATCTCGAGGGGGTATTCTTCTTGACCTTTCTCTGAAAGGAGTAGAATCAGCAAGTCTTATAGCATGGGTGGCACTCTTAGAACACCCCACGTCCATCTCTGCTCTGGAGAACACTCCCTCTCGGGTGGCCAGTTTTGAACGAAGACTGTCTTTCCACTGCTGTGGTAGAGGAGAATCTTCTAGATCAAAATCTAAAGGTGTTTTCACATGATCCTTCTGTTCTGCACTCACAGACATGATTGACAAAACTTGATCTAAAAGGTGTATCACACCAATCTTCTGATGACGATCAATCCGGATTTCTGTGGGGGTTAAATTCTGTACCATCACAGGAAAGCTCCGACACCACCTTTTTCGCCAATCTTTTACCTCCGGTATGAGAGTCCAGCCCTTCTTCTGATCCTCTTCAGGCAGAGACTCAATAAGGTATTGTCCAGTTCCCCCCAACATTTCATGGTGCATTGAGTTTTGGTCTCACCAGGCTTCACAAATGCAGGTTCTGTTCCTGAATAGTGGCACGACCCTGGTTTTGATTCAAGGGCTAGTCGTTGACACTCTTTTCCTAGGACAGGGCTGACCTCCATCAATCGGTCTAAAGAGACATCTCCCACTTCTGTCAGATAGGCCCTGAATACATCCTGTACCATCTTTGCATTAGTACCCAATATTATTGGGGCACACACTTTCTTGGCTGCAGGGCATATCAAAGCTTCCAGCTCCATAGGATATATCATCCCGGTGTTTAACTGGGGAATAGTTATGGTCACTTTTATGCATCCCTCCACAGGTTGAGCTTGAGACCCAACGCCCCATAGCTGAAACTCTCCTGCAGGTTCCATAGGAATGTGTTTCAAATGACATTCATAGAAGTCTCTGTAGATAATGGTGACTTGAGAACCTGTATCTAGCAACGCTGAAGCATGAATTCCTTCTACTTGCACGTGTATCAAAGATTTAGGCCCAATCTTGGCCCCAACAGATAGACTATATGTAGGCCGGGTCTTCCTCCGCTTGTAAGACCTGGTCATTTGAGTCTCCTCAAGCTCGGTTGCCAGCACCTCCACATCCACCTCCATGGAATTCACAGGGCACTCCCGCTGAAAATGCCCTGACTTTCCACACTTAAAGCAGTCCCCTCGGCGGGGTGAATCCTCAGGAAACCGCTTTTTCTGAGTCTTCCGGTGTTGCCCCCCACTTCCAGGGGGAGGATCTGCTCTCTCTGGTGGTGATTTGCATAAGAGCTCCAATTCAGCCACCTTCTTCCTAAGAGCTGACAGTTCTGTATCCTCTTTCTCCTTCTGTAGGGGTGGACACATCTGGTCTTCTAATCTCCTGGCTGTATTTATTAATGTGGAATAAGGCAGAACTTTATCATCCAACTTGGCTCTCAGCAGAATCATAACTGGATTATTGGTCAAACCACCTCTCTGAATTTGTTTAGATAGCCGAGCATCCAATTCAGAGGCAGTGACTGCTCCTTTATGGAATAACTTTCCTAGCGTTAGCTGTAACCGGTTGATATAGTCAGTGGCTTTTTCATGCTCCTTCTGCTTAGTGGCTAGGAACTTAACCAACAGATCATCCAAATCTTCTGATTTCCCATAAGCATCCTGTAAGACTCGTAGATAGTCGTGCACAGTAGCTTGCCCATTTACTCCCTTGTACAGTCTTATCATGTCTGTAGCGGGAAAACGAAGACTCTCTACCAACCGCTGTTTCTTTATGGTATCCGTACAAGACCATTCCTCCAACAACTGCATAGCATTATCCTTCCAGACCTCAAAAGGCTCTTCTCCTGCAGGAACAGGCTGATTCCCAGAAAACACCTTTAGTTTGCGGCAACTATGGGTGTGGTTTGCCGTCACTATGGCTTCTGAGAGTTTCTGTAGTATGTCCGATACATCACTACCACCTGTAGGCAGGGTGCATACTTCAGGGTTGTCTGGTTTCAGTAATGCTGCAGATGGATGAAATTCTGCTTTAGGAGTAATCATCCCCTGTCCTGTAATAGGATGGGCAGCTTGTTTAGGAATGGCTCCGGCCTTTCCTGAGATGGGAGTCAGGAGCTTAGAATAATTTTCTGTGACATAGTCTTTCTGTTCTAATTTAAAGGGTGGTTGCAGTGAGACCCTTTCTTCCTTATCAAGGAGAGCGTACACTAAGGAGCATCCTTCATCCGGGGCTCCATATAAATGAACGTTGGTAGGCATCTCATGGTCTCCCAAGTCCGTATGACAATATATTAACATGTAAGTTTGGCCTTCAGAATCCTGCAGGATATCCCTGATGGTCGCCATTTCTATTCCCAGTCGAATTTCTATACACAAGATGACGTGATTCATCTCACAGCAGGAGGGGACTTTGCATAACATCCCAGCTTGCTGTAATGGTACATTTCTTTGCTGGGCCCACTGTTTTGCAAAGGAGGGAGTGGCCTGAGGACATAACCTATTCTCACTGGTTGTACCCCAATAGATCTTAGCAGTGCCTCCATATGTAAAAGGGTTTTGAGGGCGCCCCCTAATGTCTTTGGGGTCCCTAAACCTAGTTAACTCACTATGCCTGACAGGCGGATCCTGAGCCTCCGCTATCTGGGAGCTGGGGTACATGTCTGCGGCAGTGCCTCCACCCAGTGGGGCATCCAGGGTAGGGATGTGGGGTCCCACTGGGAACATACTTGGTGCAAAGAGACTGACACAGCCTAACTGGAACTAACTTTATATAGTAAGTAGCAAATGAATCAACATACATGGGAAAATACAAGAGTAACACGGATAACAATGCAATGTGGATTTTCCTCACCCACCCACTAGCACACCTGCGTCCCAACCCCTTATCTTCACCCTAATGGCCGTTGGTGCACAAGGAGAGTTGGGGCCCTTATAAGTCCTGCTCTGCAGGGTCACTGAAGCAGCCTGAGCTGTGCAATGTCCACTCTGGACCTCAGAGTCTTTACTGAGAGTGAGGAGACAGGTGCCCTGGGGTGATACAGGGAGAGGCTTGGCTTACCCTCAGAAACGCAATTAACCAGGTCAGTCCACTGCAGTCTCCTTTCACTGGATTCACCAGACGTCTGGACTCAGTGCGTGTCTTTGAAAGCAGGTCCCTCTCTCAGCTGGTGTGGTCTTGGGTGAAGAAAGTTCTCTCAGCAGGGTTCTATCTCTGTGCAGCAGTCTTTCACAGCTAGTCACATGTCCTTTCTCTGGCTGAGCATGTGGTAACTTCTAGAAGTCTTCCATGACCTCCTTCCTCAGAGCTGTGCAGGAAGTCCTCCCAGGACATTAATAGGTGAAAATCCTGAGCAGAAGGATAAGAAGAAAATCCAGAGCTGGTGTCCATCTCCCTCAGTCTTTCCTCACACACCACTTCCTGGTCACACTGTGATGATGCCACAATCATGTGACTGAAAAAGCCAAGTCCTGTGATCAATGCTCAATGTTTAATTAACAGCATACTGAGTCCATCTGCCATCTACTGGGCATTTCAGATAATACAGCCTGTGTAACTCTACAGGGCTACACACATATATATATATATATATATATATATATATATATATATATATATATATATATACATATATATATATATATATTATATACAGGTCCCTCTCAAAAAAATAGCATATTGTGATAAAGTTCATTATTTTCTGTAATGTACTGATAAACATTAGACTTTCATATATTTTAGATTCATTACACACAACTGAAGTAATGCAAGCCTTTTATTGTTTTAATATTGATTTTGGCATACAGCTCATGAAAACCCAAATTCCTATCTCAAAAAATTAGCATATTTCATCCGACCAATAAAAAAAGTGTTTTTAATACAAAAAAAGTCAACCTTCAAATAATTATGTTCAGTTATGCACTCAATACTTGGTCGGGAATCCTTTTGCAGAAATGACTGCTTCAATGCGGCGTGGCATGGAGGCAATCAGCCTGTGGCACTGCTGAGGTGTTATGGAGGCCCAGGATGCTTCGATAGCGGCCTTGAGCTCATCCAGAGAGTTGGGTCTTGCGTCTCTCAACTTTCTCTTCACAACATCCCACAGATTCTCCATGGGGTTCAGGTCAGGAGAGTTGGCAGGCCAATTGAGCACAGTAATACCATGGTCAGTAAACCATTTACCAGTGGTTTTGGAACTGTGAGCAGGTGCCAGGTCGTGCTGAAAAATGAAATCTTCATCTCCATAAAGCTTTTCAGCAGATGGAAGCATGAAGTGCTCCAAAATCTCCTGATAGCTAGCTGCATTGACCCTGCCCTTGATAAAACACAGTGGACCAACACCAGCAGCTGACATGGCACCCCAGACCATCACTGACTGTGGGTACTTGACACTGGACTTCAGGCATTTTGGCATTTCCCTCTCCCCAGTCTTCCTCCAGACTCTGGCACCTTGATTTCCGAATGACATGCAAAATTTGCTTTCATCCGTAAGTAATTTTGGACCACTGAGCAACAGTCCAGTGCTGCTTCTCTGTAGCCCAGGTCAGGCACTTCTGCCGCAGTTTCTGGTTAAAAAGTGGCTTGACCTGGGGAATGCGGCACCTGTAGCCCATTTCCTGCACACGCCTGTACACGGTGGCTCTAGATGTTTCTACTCCAGACTCAGTCCACTGCTTCCGCAGGTCCCCCAAGGTCTGGAATCGGTCCTTCTCCACAATCTTCCTCAGGGTCTGGTCACTAGTGATGTCGCGAACCTAAAATTTGCCGTTCGCGAACGGCGAACATCGGTAAATGTTTGCGAACCGCCATAGAGTTCAATAGGCAGGCGAATTTTAAAACCCACAGGGACTCTTTCTGGCCACAATAGTGATGGAAAAGTTGTTTCAAGGGGACTAACACCTGGACTGTGGCATGCCGGAGAGGGATCCATGGCAAAACTCCCATGGAAAATTACGTAGTTGACGCAGAGTCGGGTTTTATTCCATAAAGGGCATAAATCATCTAACATTCCTAAATTGTTTGGAATAACGTGCTTTAAAACATCCCAGTGTGTGTATACGATCAGGTATATTGTATCAATCAGGTAGTGTAAGGGTTACTCAAAATCAGATTGGAATCCTGCGAGCTACCCCCCTAATCTAGATTTTATAACTGCCGCAAACACCTCACTCCTCAGAAAGTGCTCTGCGCTATAAATACAATAAATAGTGTTGCGCAAGAGTAAAAATCTGCCTAGTTGCTATTTCAACGATATTGGTGACCAATCCAGATTGTACTGTGTATGGTGTGCTATCCAAAAATGTAAAATAAAATAAACCTGTGATATAAATTGTTTCGTGAAAAGTCAATGTTTTGATGTGATTCCAATGCTGAGTATATAAATAAATGTGTAATCCGCTTCAATAATCATACAGTGTTACCAAATATAAAGTGCTGTTTTCAACAATTTATATCACACAGGTTTATTTTATTTTACATTTTTGGATAGCACACCATACACAGTACAATCTGGATTGCTCACCAATATCGTTGAAATAGCAACTAGGCAGATTTTTACTCTTGCGCAACACTATTATATTTATAGTGTAAGGGTTACGCCCGCTTCACAGTGACAGTCTGACCAAACTCTGACATACAATACTCCGCATTGTCATGGACATGCAATAAATGTCTGTTTTATTTTTTTCTTTTTTGTCTCAGTATGGACTTCAGCACACCTATACCACCTGTACATGGTGACCGTAATCTACACATCATTTGACAACCAGAAACCAACACAATTATTCAATTAACACAAAGTTTCTCATTTTTGCATTACAAGCAGCTTCCATTTATCCCTCTTCCAGTATTTCCCAGCCAGCACCCTCCTCCCCCATCTCTCTTACATCAAAAAGATATACAATATACAACCTAGCCAAAAAGATGTTAACTGTTTCTTCCGCAGAAATTAACTTCTTCCTCCCCACCCAAAGATTCCTGACATCCCAGATAACTTCTCTGAAGATGACTGAAAAACACCAGGCTTTCCTCACTACACCCCTTCCAGCCCTTAGAGAACCTAAAACCACCAACTCCTCCCTCACATCCACCACTCCTATCACCTCTTGCAAAAAAACCCTCAACAATCCCAGCACTTCTCTCACAAAAACACATCCCCAGAATACATGAAAAATGTTCTCCACACCACCACAACCTTCTCTTGGGCATCTCTCAGACCTTACCAAGTCTCTACTCTTCAGGAAATGCATTGTCATTAAGCATCCCATAAAGGTCATCCAAGAGATATCCTTTTGACGATTGGTGACACCTCTGATTTCCATCCGCTTCCAAACCTCCACACTCTCCTTTTCTCTTAGGTACTGTATGCTATTTGGAATTATATCTCCCTCAATCCATGCCTTCAGTTTCTTCTTATTCCCTACCTCCATACCCAGACCCCCCAGCCTCCAGCCCTCCCAGATTTTAGAGAGAACCAAAAGATAATGTGGGACCACCCACGCCTGTGGTTTATTCAAGCCTCGACTATAGAGTCCCCACCTTGTAAACAGCCTTCCCCCAAGATATCTCATCATTGCAGCTCCAGTGTTTTCACTTTTCACAACTCTCACTGTTGCCAACCAGTACTGCATCATAAGGAAATCTGCAATCCTTGGGAATCCAAACCCCCCTTTTCCCGGTGGTTTGGTAATCTTATCCCTTGCACACTTCTCCATCCTCCCTCCCCAAAAAAACACAAACAGCAACCGCGTCACCTCCCTCACCCAACCTTCCGGTGGGGGGAAAACAGCTGAGATGTACAGTAAAATGGGAAGGATCACCGACTTAGTAATTAAGATCTTTCCCGTGCAGGACAGATCACGCATCCTCCACATGCTTAACTTTTTCTCCACCCTCACAGCCACTTTTTTCAAAGCTGCTCCTCCCTCTCAGTTCCCTATCAAAACACACCCCTAAGACTTCCATCCGCTCCACCTTCTGCCCTTGACCCTCATCCACTTCCACTCCTCTCCCAAGACTACACACCTGACACTTACTGCAATTCACACTCATCCCAGACACACTACAAAACAAACTAACTTGTAACCTCCCACGCCGCACATCAGACACCCCACTAGCAACCAACACAACATCATCCATGTAACCCAGCACTTTCACACTCCTTCCACCACTTCCAGGAACACACACACCCCTAAATGCCTTGTCCTTCTTCACTGCACTCAGTAAAGTTTCCATCACGCAGATGAACATTAAGGGTGAGAGTGGGCAACCCTGTCTCACACCAGACCTCACAGGGATGTTTCCTCCTAGGGTACCGTTGACCAGGATCTGGCTGGAGATGTTCCTATAAAACCCACGGATAACCTTCATCAACTGGTCCGGAAACCCTAGGACTTCCAGAACCTGAAATAGAAACTGGTGGGAAACCTTGTCATAAGCCTTCTCAAAGTCGATAGACTCAAGAACACATGGCAGGTTGTTAGACTGCGCATAATATATGACATCCCTCAGTAAATGCAGATTGTCGGAAATCCGGCAGCCAGGAACCGCACAGACCTGCTGCTCCCCTATCACTCCGCTAACCACAAGCTTGACTCGGTCTGCAAGCAGCCTCGCCATGATCTTATAATCGACGTTCAGCAGAGTAATTGGCCGCCAATTCCGCAGATCTCTCATTGCCCTTTTTGTGGATAAGGGTAATAACCCCTCCCTTAAGGACTTTGGCAGCTCACCACACTCAAAAACCATTCTCACTAACTTACACGCCTCATTCTTCAGCACTTCCCAAACCTTACAATAAAACTCCACAGACAGTCCATCCTTCCCAGGCGTCTTACAACGATTCATTCCAAAAATTACCCGTCGCACTTCCTCTTCAGTCACTGCCACACACAGACCCCCTCTATCTTCCTTGGACAATCTTGCGTCCACTTTCTCACAATACTCCCGCATCTCTTCAACATTTGCACCCTCACGTCCACCAGCAAACAAGCCCGTATAAAACTCAGTCACCGCCTCCTCCATCCTATCACCATCCACTTCCTGTCCCTGCACGAGCACGGACCTCAAACACCCCTGTCCTTTCAAAAGTTTTTTGAAGAAGAAACGAGAGCACGTCTCCCCTTCCTCCATATCCTTCACCTTAGCCTGGAATATTAGTTTCTTCCCCTTATCAACCCAGGCCTGTTTAATTTCCTCCCGCTCATTCTTGATCTCCTCCTCCAACTCCCAGCCCCCTTGTCTTAATTTAAGCAAAAGCCTCAATCTATTCTTCAACCTCCTTCCCTCACGCCTCTCCTTCTTTGCCTTCTCAACACCCACCTTGATGAAGAAATTTTTTATTTCCACCTTTACCCAATCCCACCAACTGAAAAAGGACTCAAAATTCCCTTTCCTTCTCAGCCACCCTTTGTACTGTAAAGCAAATAATTCAAGGACCTCCTGGTCCTCCAACAAAAGATTATTTATTTTCCAAACCCCCCTTCCAAACTGAACACTCTGATCAAAAATAAACTTACCCACCAGAACTTGGTGGTCTGAAAAAGACACATCCCACTGCTTCCAATCAGCAACCTTTAACCCCATTGAACAACAGATGAAATCAATCCGTGATTTTACACTTCCTTTGTCCGAAAAAAAAGTAGCTGGCGCCTTACCATTACCATAATGGCATACCGCCCCATCCAGCAAACCAAAATCGTTTAACAAATTATTAAATGCTGTACTTGTAATATCTGTCCGGCTCTCCCCTTGACCCACTCTGTCTCCAGCCGTCCTAATTAGGTTGAAATCCCCAGCCACGATGACCTTTCCTCTTCCCATCAGATGAAGGCGCAAAATTTCTAATAGATCCATCCTGCGTGCCCTTTGGGTCGGGGCATATACACATACCAACTTAAACATCTCCTCTAAGAAGGAGAAAACTACACTCAAAATTCTGCCTGCCACCACCTCCTCCCAGGATACAATCTTGATACCAGGATTTTTAAAAATTATCCCCACTCCTTCATTCTTGTTCTCTGCCGCACAGAACCATAAAGCAGGACCTGCAGCCCATTCCTCCCGCCTTGGAACATATGACAATGCACATTCTTGCAGACACAGGACATCGCACTCAATCTTTGCTAATTCAGACAAAACAGCCGCTCTACGATAGACGGAACCAATTGAACGCACATTCAAACTACATACAGACAAAGCCATGAGAAGAATCAAAAAAACTCCACAACACACTTTAATCCCCTCCATCATCAGAAAGTAACCTCTCACCTTTATACCCAGTACTGACTGCACTTGTGGACTCCATGACTTCCGAATCTATACTCAGGCTTGGCAGTTCACACTTCCCCCCACCTGGGCTCTGACCCAATGAAAGATCCCACATAGGCTTTTTCCTCGTCACTTCCCTCTCTTCAGTATCCGTCACCTTCCGTGCACATTGCACCTGCTCACTTCCATCCCTTCCTTCCGCTTAGCTTCCACTACCTCCATCTCTTCAGCCCAATCCCCAATCTTATCTGCATAATTAGCCTCTTGCTCCACCTCCACCTGTTTAATCAAGGCATCCAGTTCCTCGAAAGTATTCCCCTCCTCCCTGCTCTCTCCCTTCACCTCCTCAATACTTTCAGCCACACCTGCCTCCATCACCTCGTTAATATTCATTGCACTCCCACCCATACTCCCTTGTGGCTCCTGTCCGGCACCATCCCTGGAGCTCAGAGATGGGATTTCAGCATCTGGGGGGGCCGACGCCTCCTCTCTCTCAGAACTGGCCATCCGCACACCCCCTTCACTTGCATCCACTGTTCCCTGCTCCTCAGGTTTACGGCTCACATTCTGTCCAAAAAGCCACTCACTCCGCACTGCTGCTGCATATGAAAACATCCTCTTCCCCTCCATCTGTGGACAGTTTTTAACCATATGACAACCTGCACCACACAAGTCACACTTTTTTTCCTCGCACTCTGCCGCATTGTGGCCTGGTTTCAAGCACACCCTGCAACAGTGTTTAATTGGACAATCATCCCGAATGTGACCATACCTAAAACAACCCCTACAATAACGGGGCTGCCCAGGATAATACACTGCGCATCGCTCCCCCGCAATTGTAAAAGCTGCAGGAGGATGGCACACACCACAATACCCTTCAGGGTCTCTCTTCATGCAAACTTTAAACCTCAACTTCCCCCTGTATATACCAAACTGATTGTACATTTTTTCCCCATAGTCCACTCCCACACAGTATCGCAGCAAGAACAACCTCACCAAATCCGGCTCCAAAAATGGGTTATAACAGTGCACAATCATTGTCTTCAAACCAGGGTTAAACAGCAACCAGGCATCAATCTTCTTTGTTAGCATATTCTCTTCCAGCCCCGCCTTTATCCAGTTCTCGTATGCAGATTGACATGCATCTTCGGTAAAGAAAGAGACATCATATGTACCACTTATAACGAAATCCTGCAACGCATATATCTCACTGACCTGTAAATTCAATAAATCCTGCAACACTTCCACCACGATAGTCCTCAGATTCACTTCACTACGGAACTCAGGCTTAACCTGTAATCTCATTGAGTTCTATAAGCGCATTGAACCCCACGACATATTGACGTCCTCCTAGAAAATCTGGGGGACCCCCCAAAAAGAGGGGCCCCTAGAGCACTTTCCAGGTACACGACCAGTATCCAGCACTCACTGAGTTTACCTGTTCCTCCTGATGCTCATGTCTGCATTATTAAGGGCCAGACTATTCCTTCTGGCTGTTTTTATCATCTCTCCTCCCTGTTTGGCTCCACCCCAGGCCATTACAGGAAGTCTATATTAACCAATGCACTGCAGGCCAGCTAGCTTTGCTGTTCCCTGTTGCTAGTTTCCTGTTTCCTGATCTACTGTGTACCGACTTTGGCTTGTCTCTGACTGTTCCAGTTTGGCTGTTACCCCAACCTCGGCTTACCCATCACCATTCCGTGTGTCCTGAGTGGCTGCTTCCCTTCTCTCCCTACGGAACGTGACCTGGGGGACCCCAGGGGCCGCGACCTGGGCCCAGCTGCAGCCAAGTCCATCCTCACCACTAGAGGCTCTGGTGAACACCTGCTGGGTCTTAGACTCCGCGCCCTGGGGAATCTTGGGCTCATGTTCCGGTCCATCTGCAGCAGTCTATCGGGTTCACTACCTTGCGCTGCGCCCCTGCCTCCAACAGGGTGCAGTTATCACCTGGCCATTGGCCAACAGTCAGTCAGTCCATTTGCACAACCGCAAACTCCCCATTTGCACAAGGTTGGATAGCAAGCTAGCCATGTCCCGTTCCTTGTCCTCACTGATGTCATTGAAGGTCTCTTCCTCCACCCAGCCATGTACAACACCAAGGTTCCCCGAAAGGTGACAACAAGCCCCCTGGGATGCCTGCTGTGGTTGGTCTTCCACCTCCTCAAAGCCACCTTCCTCCTCTGACTTCTCTTCTTCAGACTCCTCTCTCTGCGTTGCCACAGGTCCAGCAATCGACAACGACAAGACTGCTTCTGGTGGTGATGGGGACCACAACTCTTCCTCTTCATGCTCATCTATGGCCTGATCCAAAACTCTTCGCAGGGCACGCTCCAGAAAAAACGCATATGGGATGAGGTCGATGATGTTGCCTTGGGTTCAACCGACCAGGTTGGTCACCTCCGCAAAAGGACGCATGAGCCTACAGCCATTGTGCATGAGCATTCAGTATACCCAGCTCCGCAGAGGCTTTCAAGGCAGAAAGTGCACTAAAACATTGCGGCTTGAACCGTAGTTGGTGGCGGAGACGTCGTGTAAGTCATCCGGCATGCAGAGATTAAATACAGCAGCGTGTGGACCATTTTTAGCCCAAGGCATCTCATCAGGCCTTTTTTAGTCAAATGCATCCCCCACTGTCAGTCCCTTCGGGATCCATGCCTCATTCATCTTAATAAAGGTGAGGTAATCGAGACTTTTTTGACCTAGGCGACTTCTCTTCTCAGTGACAATACCTCCTGCTGCGCTGAAGGTCCTTTCTGACAGGACACTTGAAGTGGGGCAGGCCAGAAGTTCAATGGCAAATTGGGATAGCTCAGGCCACAGGTCAAGCCTGCACACCCAGTAGTCAAGGGGTTCATCGCTCCTCAGTGTCGATATCTGCAGTTAAGGCAAGGTAGTCTGCTACCTGTCGGTCGAGTCGTTCTCTGAGGGTGGACCCCGAAGGGCTGTGGCGATGCGTAGGACTAAAAAAGCTCTGCATGTCCTCCATCAACAAGATGTCTGTAAAGCATCCTGTCCTTGCCGGCGTGGTTGTGGTGGTAGGAGGAGGATTACTTTCACCTCTTCCCCTGTTGGATTCCCGTTGTGCTGTGACATCACCCTTATATGCTGTGTAAAGCATACTTTTCAACTTATTTTGTAGCTGCTGCATCCTTTGCGACTGCCGGTAATTAGGTAACATATCAGAGACTTTCTGCTTATACCGGGGGTCTAGTATCGTGTCCACCCAGTACAGGTCGTTCTCCTTCAGCCTTTTTATACGAGGGTCCCTTAATAGGCATGACAGCATGAAAGACCCCATTTGCACAAGGTTGGATGCCGAGCTACTCATGTCCAATTCCTCGTCCTCACTGATGTCATTGAAGGTGTGTTCTTCCCCCCAGCCACGTACAACACCACTGGTACCAGATAGGTGACAATGAGCAGACTGGGATGCCTGCTGTGGTTGGTGTTCCTCCTCCTCAAAGCCACATTCCTCCTCTGACTCCTCTTCCTCAGACTCCTCTTCCAGTGTTGCTGCAGGTCCAGCAAGCGATGGTAAGGCTGTTTCTGGTGGTGGTGATGGTGACCACAACTTTTCCTCTTCACGCTCATCTACGGCCTGATCCAGCACTCTTCGCAGGGCACGCTCCAGGAAGAAAACATATGGGATGATGTCGCTGATGGTGCCTTCGGTGCGACTGACTAGCTTTGTCACCTCAAAAGGACGCACGAGCCTACAGGCATTGCGCATGAGCGTCCAGTAATGTGGCAAAAAAATACCCAGCTCCGCAGAGGCTGTCCTAGCACCCCGGTCATACAAATACTCGTTGACCGCTTTTTCTTGTTGGAGCAGGCGGTCGAACATTAGCAGCGTTGAATTCCAACGTGTCGGGCTGTCGCAAATCAAGCGCCTCACAGGCATGTTGTTTCGCCGCTGAATATCTGAAAAGTGCGCCATGGCCGTGTAGGAACGCCTGAAATGGCCACACACCTTCCTGGCCTGCTTGAGGACATCCTGTAAGCCTGGGTACTTCTGCACAAAGCGTTGTACAATCAGATTCAACACATGTGCCATGCACGGCACATGTGTCAACTTGCCCAAATTCAATGCTGCCAACAAATTGCTTCCGTTGTCACACACCACTTTGCCGATCTCCAGTTGGTGCGGGGTCAGCCACTGATCCACCTGTGCATTCAGGGCGGACAGTAGTGCTGGTCCGGTGTGACTCTCTGCTTTCAGGCAAGTCAACCCCAAGACAGCGTGACACTGTCGTATCAAGCATGTGGAATAGCCCCTGGGGAGCTGGGGGGATGCAGTTGGTGTGGAGCAAGACACAACAGCAGAAGAGGACTCACCCGAGAAGGTTAGCAAAGAGGATGGAGTAGGAGGAGTAGAGGAGGTGGCAGCAGGCCTGCCTGCAAGTTGTGGCCGTGTCACCAACTCCTCTGCAGCAGAGCCACGCATTCCATGCTTGGCAGCCGCCAGCAGGTTTACCCAATGCACAGTGTAAGTGATATACCTGCCCTGACCGTGCTTTGCAGACCAGCTATCAGTGGTCAGATGGACCCTTGCCCCAACACTGTGTGCCAGACATGACATGACTTCCTTTTCCACAATAGAGTACAGGTTGGGGATTGCCTTTTGTGAAAAATTATTTTGGCCGGGTACCTTCCACTGCGGTGTCCCAATAGCGACACATTTTTTGAAGGCCTCAGACTCCACCAGCTTGTATGGTAAAAGCTGGCGGGCTATGAGTTCCGACAAGCCAGCTGTCAGACGCCGGGCAAGGGGGTGACTCTGTGAGATTTGCTTCTTACGCTCAAACATTTCCTTGACAGACACCTGACTGTGGGCAGGTGAGCAGGAACTGCTGAAGGTGAGAGGCGGAGTGGCGGGTTGTTGATAGGGGGCAAGGAGGACAGCAGTGGTTGACGTGGCTGAAGATGCTGGACCAGGAGGAGGATGGTGGCTTTGAGTTTGTGTGCTGCTTTTACTCATGTGTTGATCTCATAGGCGTTTGTGATGTGAGATCATGTGCCTTCGCAAAGCAGTTGTACCTAGGTGGGTGTTGAACTTCCCACGACTCAGTTTCTTTTGGCACAGGTTACAAATGGCATCGCTGATATCAGAGGCAGACACACAAAAAAAATGCCACACTGCTGAGCTTTGCAATGACGGCATTCTGGTGGTGGCAACAGCTTGCGTTGAATGGCGTGCTGTCAGGCTGACCCTGGGTGCCGAATCTACATGCCGTCTGACTGTGCCACTAGCTCCTTACGATGACCTCCCCCTGCTTCCAACTCGTCGTCTCCTCCTCCTCTCGGTCTCCCCATCTGAACTTTCCCCCTCTTCTTCTGCTCTTCTTCGAGCAGGCACCCAGGTGACATCCACGGACACATCGTCATCAGCCGCTTCACTTGACAACTCAGCAAAGGCAGCAGCAGCAGGTACAACATCATCATCATCATCACAATGTACGTCCATGTGTATAATGCTGCCTGACTGAGACATATCCCCGTTATCTACATCCTCTGGCACTAATGGTTGCGCATCACTTATTTCTTCCATCTGATGTGTAAATAACTCCTCTGACAGATCAAGTGAAGCGGTTTGTGGTGCTAATGTTGGTGGTGGTGCCGGCGGGCGGGCGAGAGGTAACTTGAGAGGTGCCCGAAGCTGAGCTGGAGGAGGATAGTGCATTAAGGTTCCCAGCGGAAGCTGTAGACGATTTGGTGTCCTGTGTAAGCCAGTCAACTATGTCCTCAGAATTTTTTGAGTTCAGGGTCTGTGGCCTCTGAACACTGGGCATTATTCTAGGGCCAAAGGAAATCACAGCACCACGACCACGACGGCCCTTGCGGGGTGGCCTGCCTCTGCCTGTCATTTTTTTTTTAATGTGTTGTACTATGAGTGCAAGGTGCTGTGCCACCCTATAGGAGTGTTGGGCAGTGGGTACAGTACACTCTGTGGACCTGACAGTCACTGGCAGCCCAGGCAACTGCAATTATAAAAAAATATATATTTTGTTTGCAAGTTGCTGTGCCACCGTATATATCAGTGCTGGGTGGTCACGCAGTGGCACTGCAGTGGACACAGTACACTCTGTGGACCTGACAGTCACTGGCACCCAGGCAACTGCAATTATAAAAAAAAAAAATATATTTTTAATTTGCAAGCTGCTGTGCCACCGTATATATCAGTGCTGGGTGGGCACGCAGTGGGCACAGTACACTCTGTGGACCTGACAGTCACTGGCAGCCCAGGCAACTGCAATAATAAAAAATATATATATTTTTTTTCAATTTGCTACAAGATGCTGTGCCACCGTATCTATATCAGTGGTGGGTAGTGCACTGCAGTGGGTACAGTACACTCTGTGGACCTGATACAGCACTCACTGCAATTATGACAGAGGAAAAAAAAAATATTTTTTAAAATGCAAGGTACTGTGCCTGTGCCACCCGAAATGAGTGTGGTGTGCACACAGTACAGTCTGTGGTGGGTCTGTGGCCTCTCACACACAGCGGGCAGGTAACTGCAGTGCACTGCACAATAGATGTGTGTGTGTATGTATATATATATATATATATATATATATATATATTACTCAAATGCCAGCCCTCAAAAGGGCTTTTGGGGACGATAGATAGATAGATAGATAGATAGATAGATAGATAGATAGATAGATAGATATATGTGTATATATATATATATATATATATATATATATATATATATCCAAAAAAACCTCAAATACCAGCCCTAGGAAGGGCTTTTTGGGGTGCTGTCCTTACAGCAGGAGTGTATCAAGAACACTGGCTAACAACAAGTCCGGGAACACTGACTAACTGTCCCTAGCTATAACAGCAGCAGCACTTTCCCTGCTCTCAGTAACACACTGCTTCAGAAATGATCTAAGATGGATGCTGCCTTAGGGAGGTATGCTGATTGGCCTGGAATGTGTCTGCTGACTGTCAGGTTCAGGGTCAAAGTTTGCCTCAATGATGATGTATAGGAGGCGGACCGAACATCGCATATGTTCGCCCGCAGCGGCGAACGCCAACATGCTAAGTTCGCCGGGAACTGTCCGCCGGTGAACAGTTCGGTACATCACTACTGGTCACCTCTTCTCGTTGTGCAGCGTTTTCTGCCACACTTTTTCTTCCCACAGACTTCCCACTGAGGTGCCTTGATACAGCACTCTGGGAACAGCCTATTCGTTCAGAAATGTCTTTCTGTGTCTTACCCTCTTGCTTGAGGGTGTCAATGATAGCCTTCTGGACATCAGTCAGGTCGGCAGTCTTACCCATGATTGCGGTTTTGAGTAATGAACCAGGCTGGGAGTTTTTATAAGCCTCAGGAATCTTTTGCAGGTGTTTAGAGTTAATTAGTTGATTCAGATGATTAGGTTAATGGCTCGTTTAGAGAACCTTTTCATGATATGCTAATTTTTTGAGATAGGAATTTTGGGTTTTCATGAGCTGTATGCCAAAATCATCAATATTAAAACAATAAAAGGCTTGCACTACTTCAGTTGTGTGTAATGAATCTAAAATATATGAAAGTCTAATGTTTATCAGTACATTACAGAAAATAATGAACTTTATCACAATATGCTAATTTTTTGAGAGGGACCTGTGTGTGTGTGTGTATGTATGTATGTATGTATGTATGTATGTATATATATATATATATGTATGTGTGTGTGTGTGTGTGTGTGTGTGTGTAACAGATCCCCAATACTTGAACCAAGTATTTCGGTCTTAGGTCTCCAGACTCTCACGTGATGCAGTGACCTGGCCCCTCAATTCCCCCCAAACGTTAGCCTAAGCTCAATGAAGGGTAAAACAAAAGACACTTTATTCACCTACTAACTTCCAATATATACAGTTTTAGGTGCTTGATTACATCATGTAAATGTATTGTATACAGAACATAATTAACATACCTGGCCATCTGGACAGAAACAGGTGAATGACATTGCAGACTCAGACAGGATTAGCATTATCATAATTGACTCCACAAACAACCAGCCCAAACATAGCTGAATACACTTTCCTAGAAATGTGAACACACTTAACCTCTAAACAGATGAAAGCAGAAGACGTAGGCTCTCAGACTGCCCGTCTCCATTTTCAACACACCTTATTATAACTGTCAATACACATCCCCACAGTAGACATCATTAGCATCTCTTTAGTCTCTCAATGTGTGGAGAAGTCCTCTGCGGCAACAGGCCGCTTTAGGCCTGTAACATTGATCCCAGTCTGAGTCTATATCTTGGGGTGACATGGATTTGAGTCCAAAGCAACACTACTCCCATGCAGACATATGCCGGTTTTCGGTAATTCGATATATATCGCAGTATTGTTATTGTGGCATTTTTAAAATACCGAGTTTCTCTGTCAAGTCTGCCTGACTTTAGAATTGATACATTTCAGTGAGCTGGATGACTCATTCACTCACTCAATAGAAACAGCTCTGGTAATATGATCCTAGAGTGAGAGACTTAGCTCCTCCCTGTAACCAATCAGACATCTCCCAGCACATGCTTCCTTCCCGGTGTTCCGTGAGAATTACCTACCCGTGAGAAAAACCTACCCCTCGTCACTTCCGGTTCACGGCACTGTATGGAATGCAGCGGTTACATTAAAACAACTGGGCTGCAATACGAATCATCTCCGCTCCTGTGCCTGTCACTTCCCTGCTCTCGGCAAGTAAATATAAAAGCGGCGGCGGGTGTATGTAAACATAAATCACGGAGCCGCCAGCCGCTTTTATATTTACTTGCCGAGAGCAGGGAAGTGACAGGCACAGGAGCGGAGATGATTCGTATTGCAGCCCAGCTGTTTTATTTAACCGCCGCGTGGGTAGGTTTTTTCCATGGTACACCATGCTATTTCCATACTAGTGCGCATGCGCACTAGTCTGCTCCTCTGTTGTCCCTTTAGGTATCCGGCCCTGTGAGCATGCGCACTGCTGCGCTGCTCAGCTGTTCCTGGCCGGAAGTGACGAGGGTAGGTAATTCTCACGGGGTAGGTAATTCTCACGTTACACCGGGCTCAGAGAGACACAGTGCCAGAATTCTACAAGTAAGTCTCTGCAAGTACTTTTACCATATACTGTCACTAGATAGATAGATAAGAGAGAGAGATAGATACAGGAGATAGATAGAAGAGATAGATAGAAGAGATAGATAGAAGAGATAGATAGAAGAGATAGATAGGAGAGATAGATAGATAGGAGAGATAGATAGAAGAGATGGATAGATAGATAGATAGATAGGAGAGAATAGAAGAGATAGAAGAGATAGATTAGATAGATAGATAGATTGGAGAGATAGATAGATTGGAGAGATAGATAGATATACATACACAGGCATAGCAGCCCACATTACATTGTCTGACCTACCTGGTGATAACTGGTCCTGGCGCTCGGCTCCGATCCGATGGCCTGGTCATTAAGGGGGCAAATTCTTGCGGTCCAGAAGTGGTTAAACCTGCAGGAGGAGCGGTGTTTTTATTTGGAAATTACTTTACTATTGCTTTAGGCCTGATTCACATGATACGGTCCTGCAGGTTTAACCACAACTGGACCGCAAGGATTTAGCCCCTAATGACCAGGCTATCAGATCGGAGCCGAGCACCAGGACCAGTCATCACCAGGTAGGCCAGACACTGCTTGATGGCTTATTTTAGGCCTGGTTCACAGAGTCTGTACTGACTGACTATATAATAATGTGCAAAAGTGAACCAAAGTCCCTAAATTCAGCAATGAAGTGAGGTAGAAATTTAATAATTTAAGTTTAATAATTGAATACCGTGATAATACCGTATACCGTGGCAAAACCCTAATCAATTAATCGCAGCATGAAAATCTGATACCGTCACATGCCTACTCCCATGGTCCTCCAGCATATACCCCCACACAGAGGTGCACTCCCCTACAAGCCAGGGCCCGTAGTCCATGGGCAGGAGGCTGGTCTCCACACTCCTCCAGTAGCCCATGGCACTTGTCACACTAATATATATAAGCACCCTCCAAGGTAGGTGCTAGGTAAAGTATAGTCTTACCAGCAGGGCCATGATTTTCAGCTAGGCTTGTATGTGTTCCCAGGTGTGCCTGTTGTGTTGGGGAGTCTCCCCATTGTGTCCCAATGAGGGATCTCATTGGGCAGTGGAGGAAACCTGACCAATAGCACACCTGGGCTTGTATCCATCCTGGAAGGGCAGATTCTGCCGCAGAGCATTCTGGGAAGGGGTATAAGTCTGTGGGGAGCACATGACAGATTGTCTTTGGCAGGAAGCAGAGTCCCAGGAGAGAGGCAATGGGTGTCTCTCCTCCTATCAGGAGGAATCAGGTGTCTCAGGCAGCTTGTCTGAGGGGACACAGGGCTGAGCTGCAGGAGAGGATCCAGTGTGATGAGGACCAGTGGAGCTGTGAGGGGTCGAGTTTCAGGAAAGCATTCCCAGTCATGAGTACTGTAAACTGCCCCTGGGGGTCTGCCTAGCAGAGGGGGCCACTGTGGAGAAGGTCAGAGGGATCCAGGAGCTAGCTAGCTGGTGCAGGAGCAAAATAAAGGGGGTGCCAGTGGTTGGGCCCTGAAGTGTAGAGTGTACAGTGCAGTGTTTACAGTGTTAAGAGTTGCTGCAGCATTACAAGAGATTACCTCAATCAGTGAAGACTACAGGGAGTGCTTTAAAGGACTTTTGAGCTGTGAGGAAGTGTCAGAAGTCAAGTTTAAGTTCACCGACAGTGAGTCAGATTCTCAAGCGCCTATGGGCGTTGACCGGCATTCAGCCAGCATCAAGCCAGCCCTTAAAGGCATTTTTCTCATTTCACCCTTTCAGGACGGCCTACATATGAGAGATTGTGGCTCCACCCTACAGGAAACAGAACTAATTTGCAGCTGTTAAAAAGGTCCCACCCATCCTTGAGCTTCAGTTCAGTTGTGTTTCCAACCTTACACCGGAATGTTTGTTTTTTTTCTCTGACCTGAAGGCAAAGGAGTGTCTGATGGGTACCCCTGTAAGACAGGTACGGACGGCCTATGAGAGGTTCCTCCCTATCTGTGTCCTGGAAACAGGAACTTACAGGTCGCCAAACATGTCGGGTAGTCTGTTACCTTAAGGAGAAGGTCCCTCCATACCTGTTGTCTCTGCAGGAAGAGTCTCTTCCATTGCTCCTTTGAATTTCCCGCCAAAGAGCGTGCCTCAAGCCTCGCTGTGAAGACCGGAAGTTCCGGTCAGAAGAGGAGGAGCGAGCGGTACCCGGAAGGAAGCTCGAGAGGGAGGAGACGCCGGATCTACGAGCACTCATGGCAGAATCTCCGGCTACGAAGGGGCTGAAACACCCCAAAGAGACTCGAACGATCGCACTTTCCACAGAGGAGAAAGCGGCAGTGCAGGTCACTGTAGGAAACTCAGAAAAACCAGGTAAGTGACTACAGCGGTGGCGGGGCCGACTGCTGTCTATAGGAGACAGTCAGGCCTTTTTCTTTCCTGATTGAGCAGCCGCAGTGTTAGACTAAATATGTCTGTTGCAAACAAATGTCTTCTCTTCGTGTCTATGCACAGGTCTTCCAGCTACACAGGAGGCCCTGCCAGACCAAACCCCCATCTAACACCAGCACTAACATGACTAGAAAGTGTGGTAACTGTGGGGATAAGTTGTCGAGGTCTTACTTAACCACTTCCCCCTAGGACGCCGTCATATGACGTCGTAAACTTTGCGGGGGTATACCGGGATGATGCCTCTAGCTAGAGGCATCATCCCGGTACTGTTGTTTGAAGCCGACGGTCGGCTTTCCGTCGGTACCGATCGATGCGGCTCGGGAGCCGCTTGATCGTTACCCGGGGGGCGGGAGGGGACGTCCCCCCCCTCCCGCCGCCTTCCGCGGCTTTTACCGGGGCTCCCGTCCCACCGGGAGCCCCGAGCACCCAGCCGGGGCGTCCGCCGGCTGGATGGAGTCCCGATGAATGCCGGAAACGGCATTGATCGGGTCTCCGATGACGTAACCCGGAGGCGCGTCGTCCATGACGTCACTTCCGGGTTAGTGTGCTGCAAAACGGCACCAAATTTGAAAAACGGCTGTATGCAAAAACGCCGTTTTCGGCGTTTTGCATACAGGGAAGTGTAGTGGAGGGGTCGAGGGTCTTTTAGACCCTCGATCCCTCCATAAAGTGTATCTGTCACCGCATATTGCTGTCACAAGGGATGTTTACATTGCTTGTGACAGCAATAAAAGTGATCAGATTTTTTTTTTTTAAAAAACTGTAATAAAGTTAAAAAAATAAATAAAATAAATGGGAAAAAAAAAAAAAAATTTAGCCGCCCCGATCACCGTTAGCTCGCGCACAAAAAAAAACGTATACGGAAGTCGAGCCGCGAATGAAATCGCTGTTCAAACCACACATGTGAGGTATCGCCGCGATCGCCAGAGCGTGAGCAATAATTTAAAAAAAAGAGCTACACTCTAGCTCTAAACTGGTAACCGTTAAATAAATTTAAAGTGTCGCCTATTGAGATCTCTATTGACCGTAGTTTGTCGCCATCCCACAGGGGGGCGCAATTTTAAACCGTAACATGTTGGGTATCTATTTACTCGGCATGACATCATCTTTCACAATATACAAAAAAAATGGGCTAACTTTACTGTTTAGTATTTTTTAAATGCAGTGAAATGTAATTTTTCCCAAAAAAATGGCGTTTTAAAGACCGCTGCGCAAATACCGCGTGACAAAAAATATTGCAATGACCGCCATTTTATTCTCAAGAGTCTTTGCTAAAAAAATATATATAATGTTTGGGGGTTCTAAGTAGTTTTCTAGGAAAAAATACTGGTTTTAACTTGTAAACACAAAGTGTCCGAAATAGGCCTGGTATGGAAGTGGTTAAAGCCATTGTGCCATACATGCATTAATAAATTGGCAGGGCAAGAAGCATCTGTTTTAATAAAAAGGTTTCCTTAAATCAATGCAGGATGAGATGTTGGCTACTATTCAGTCATTTAGGACTGCAGCAGCTATCACTCAGACCCTAACAAAGACAGAGGAAATATCAAGGGATAGTTTATCCTCCCAGGATAGTGTGTGGTCAAGAGGACCCTCTTCTCTCGTGTCAGGATCCCAACCCATTCCCTCATCACAAGTTAGGGAGGAGGAGGAGGATCCAGGGGAAGGCACCAGTCACATTAGATCCCCATCCAGTTCAGACAAGGAGTCAAACAGTGACAATGAGAAGGAAAGGGATAGTTGCAAAAGAAACAAGAGTCTCTTTCCTTTAGAGTGTATGGAGGGTCTCCTTAAAGTGGTGCATGCCACTGAAGGGATCCCAACTCCGGTCAAAGAGTCTTCCATTAAGGATAAAGTGTACAAGGGCTTGGGAAGAGCCCAGTACAGAGCAATTCCCATCCACCAGTCTTTAAAGGACATGATTGACCAGGAATGGAAATTTCCTATGAATGCCTTATCCAGACCAAAAAACTGGAAAAGAAGGTATCCTTTTGAGGAACAGGAATTGGAGGAGTTTATAAAAAGCCCTAAACTAGATGCTCCTCTGGCCCAGCTATCAAAGAGGTCAGATTTGTCCTTTGAAAATGCTGGTCACATTAAAAGTGTCATGGATCTCGAGATCGAATCCTTACTAAAAAAGGCTTTGGCTTCTAACTCATATAATATGACTACAGCTCTAGCAGATACCTGTATGGCCAGAAATGCAGATTTCTGGATCAAGGAATTGTCAAAACATATCTCTACAATGGAGGGATCACAAGACTTACTAGATTCCCTATCTGTGATTGGGAAAGCGGTGTCTTAGCAGACTCAGCAGTAGAGTCAATATTAGTCTCTGCAAGAACAGCAGCTCTGATGAATTTTGCTAGGAGGGCAGTTTGGGTCAAAGCATGGGAAGGAGATGTATCTTCCAAGCTGAGACTTTGCGCATTACCTTTTGAAGGGTCTTTTTTGTTTGGCTCTGGGCTGGATGATGTTTTATCCAGATCCTCAGAGAAGGGGAAAAATTCCCTACTAAGAGGAAGGATAAGTTGGGGAGGTATTCCTTTCGGAACTTTCAAGACAGAAACCAACAAAGGCCTTTCAGGGGGCAAACCAGGAGAGGTGGTCCGGCAAAGGGAAAACAAGGAGCTAACTTGCTGTTCTTGAACCTGGACCCAATCCTAAAGAGACCAAGTGACGCCAGTGTCGGGGTAGGGGGCAGGTTAGCCCATTTCATTTCCCAATGGGAAAACATCTCAACCAGCCCCTATATTCTCCAGATCATCCGGGAAGGTTACCGACTGGAGTTTTCCTCTCAGCCAGTGACAGAAATAACAATGACATATCCCTCAAGAGTAAAACAAAAGAAGAAAGCACTGCTAGAAGGTATTCAATAGTTAGTATAACAGAGGGTGATTACAACTGTACCATTAAGTCAGGTATTCCAAGGCTTTTACTCCCACATATTTGTGGTACCAAAGCCCTCAGGAAAATTCCGGCTAGTCATAAACCTCAAAAATTAAACAAATTTCTAATATACAAGAAGTTCTCTATGGAGAACATTTATGCGGTCAGAAAAAATCTGTTTCAGAACATCTCTTTATGACCACACTGGATCTAAGGGATGCTTACCTGCATGTCCCAATTTGTCCGGAACATCAAGCATTCCTCAGATTCACAGTAGTGACGGAAGAAGGAACTGCACACTGGCAGTTCAGAGCTCTTCCCTTTGGCTTGGCAGCCAGTCCAAGGATCTTTACGAAGATCTTGGCAGAAGTAGTAGGCCATCTTCATCTTCAGGGCCTTAAGTTTGATCCCTTATCTGGACGATATGTTGATCTTTGCAAGATCAGCAAAACAGGCCACGGCAGACACCCAAAAAGTGATGTCAGTCCTACAGACGGTAGGGTGGCTGATGAATGTGGAGAAATCCTCAATAGAGCCAGCACAGGTTCAAGTCTATCTGGGGTACAAGATAGATAGATTCCAGAGTAAAGAGACTTTTTCTCCCAGAGGAAAAGGTGGAAAAAGTGGTCTCGGCGGTGGAAAATGTCTGTTCTCGTCCTTGGTGTTCCTGGAGACAGATCATGAGGATTTTGGGTCTGATGACAGCTTGTATCCCAGCTGAAGAGTGGGCCAAATTGCACTCATGACACCTTCAATTTTTCCACCTGCTCTCTTGGAACAAGAAACAAGAGTCCCTAGACGAAAAAATGACGCTCTCCCCACTAGTAATATCCCTAAAATGGTGGACAGTTCTCAAAAATCTGAGGGAAGGGGCGACTCTGGGGTCAAGAAAAACCCGAAAGATCACCACGGATGCAAGTTCCAAGGGGTGGGGAGCTCATCTTGAATGAGCTCATGCCCAGGGCACCTGGGATATACAGATAAGTCAGGCCTCATCCAACTACAGAGAGCTGAAAGCGGTGGGAGAAGCAATAAGAGCATTCGAAAAGGACATTTCAGGGAAAAGTCCAAATCCATTCAGACAATGCTACAACAGTAGCTTACTTGAATCATCAAGGGGGGACCAGATCGAACACCCTGTTAAAGTTAGCTCAGGAGACACTGGGCTGGGCAGAAAAGAGAGTGATTTCTCTATTGGCAGTGCATATAAAAGGGAAGGACAACTGGGAAGTGAACTTCCTCAGTCGCCATTCCATCAAGCAGACAGAATGGCAACTGAATCCCAGAATATTTCAACTTCTAGTTCAAAAGTTTGGTCAGCCGGAAGTGGATATGTTTGCCACTTGGCAGAACAAAAAAGTAAGCCGGTTCTTCTCCCTGACACAACAAAAGGGTATGTTGGGCTTGGATGCTCTAGCACAGCCATGGCACTTCAGGCTAGCCTATGCTTTTCCTCCTCAAAATCTGATTCCAAGAGTTCTACAGAGACTCAGTGGATGGCCACAACTACGTCTCCTCTTGATTGCCCCTTGGTGGCCAAAGAGAACGTGGTTCGCGACTCTGGTATCCCTATCAGTGACAGCTCCTTGGAAACTACCAGAGGTTCCGGATCTGTTACTACAAGGGCCTCTTATTCACCCCAGACCACAGTTTTTTTTTCAGTTAACAGCTTGGGTAGTGAGCGCCAAATCCTAAAGGGAAAAGGTTGTTCATATAAGGTCATTGATACCCTCCTTCTAAGTAGAAAACGAGTTACTAGGAAAATGTATTCCAAAATTTGGAAAAAAATCTGTACTTGGCAGAGTCAGAAGAAGAATTCCTCTGCCTCGATCCCCATTATCCTGGAATTTTTACAGGATGGGGTAGATAAGGGGGTGGCAGTTAACACCCTTAGAGTACAGGTAGCGGTACTTTCTGTTTTCTTAGATAAAAGTCTGGAGCCGTTAAAAGATTTTTGTTAGCTCGGGGAAGAGCGACCCCGATTAATAGGGCTAATGTTCCAGTATGGAACTTAACTCAAGTACTAGAGACGTTATCTAGTGAGCCCTTTGAACCTTTGGTTAAGGTTAATCTGAATATTTTGTCAATTAAGTTAACTTTTCTGTTGGCAATTACCACAGCCAGAAGAGTGGGAGATTTACAAAGTTTGTCCATAAAGGAGCCCTTTATGCTAATTCTCTAAGACAGAGTGATTCTTAGACCAGATCCCCTGTACCTACCCAAAGTAGTTTCCTATTTTCACAGAAAACAAGAGATGGTCCTGCCATCATTTTGTGAAAAGCCTAGGTGTGCAAAGGAATGAAAATTCCATTGCCTGGATGTAAAAAGGTGTCTTCTCACCTATTTGGAAAGAACCAAAGGATTTAGAAGGTCTAGTCACCTGTTGGTTCTACATTCTGGACCAAGAAAGGGATTGCAAGCTTCAAAACCCTCGATCTCTAGGTGGATTAAGCAAGCCATTAGTATGTCTTATAAGGTGTCAGGTATCCCCACACCAGCAAATCTAAAGGCACATTCCACAAGGGGCATGGCAACATCCTGGGCCGAAGGAGCCGGAGCATCCTGGGAACAGATCCGTCATGCAGCCACCTGGTCCAGTCAAGATACCTTCCTAAAGCACTATCGTGTGGAAGTACTGTCTCAACAAGTCCTTGCCTTTGGCAGAAAGGTTTTACAGGCAGTGGTCCCGCCCTAAGGTAGGCCAGTATGGATTCCTTTATCATCCTCTCATATGTAGGCCGTCCTGGAAGGGTGAAATGAGAAAACTTACCGTTAGTGTACCGGTAACGGCCTTTCTATTAACCCTTCCAGGACAGCCGGCCTACTTCCCGCCCAAGGGTGGTGGTGAGTTAAATGTGTGTATGTATGTGTGTATGTATGTATATATAACTGTAGGTTATTGAATAACTGTGTCCCTTGAAAGTTTGGTTGGAAAGTTACTTTTCTATTACTGAAGCTCAAAGATGGGTGGGACCTTTTTAACAGCTGCAAATTAGTTGTGTTTCCTGTAGGGTGGAGCCACAATCTCTCATATGTAGGCCTTCCTGGAAGGGTTAATAGAAAGGCTGCTACCGGTACACTAACTGTAAGTTTTCTTCAAATGTCCCAATTTGTACCTAGTTGAGCCAGAGGAGTATCCCACTCATTCCCTTCTCCCATCCCCATATAAAATAAACAAAAACAACCAAAGACGCCGGACTGGTCATTGCCTCAGATCTCACACTTGAGCAATCAGCTTAAAGGTGCTGTTGGTGTTAACGGTAACCATGGCAGACCCACATCAGGCCCAATGCCTGGATATATTGCTACAGATATAATCATTTAAAAAAAAAATGTTTCTGCTGTACGCTTTAAAGTTCTACCTCTTCCACCATGCCCTCAGTTATGCTGTTTCCTCCAGTATGGAGCCATTACAGGCAACTTTTGTAGTGGGGACTATGCTCTCTCCGTGGTGGGGGGGGGGTCTTACCCAGGGTTTTTTCTGATCTTCTGACCATCCCAGCACCTCCCTTCTGTTGGATGATGGGGGTGTTGCAGTGCCTTTTTTTCCCTCACCAGCCCAGGGGAGCAATGGCCAGCCGGGTTGTCTGTGCCTGTGTGCCCAAAGCTGCATGGAGTTATTTGGGCTGGTGTCATGCAGCCCAGGACTTACAAGGTGGTTCCTTCAGTGCAGGGAAGCCGCTATAGTGGTGGAGGCTTGCCACATGTGAACTCCGGGTCCTGGCCATTCCACATTCTCAGAATTCCGCTGCACTGTGCAACATGGAAAAAGCAGAAACTGCTGGCTGCTACGGCGGAAGCAGGTGCCTCATCTTATGCACTAGCCAGGCCCAGGTAAGGGGGGTACATTTGTGCCTTTCGGTTATCCTTACTATTGGGCTTTTTTGTGTGTGGTTTATTGTGACTTCCTCTCTGGGAGTCAGGGTGATGGAAGCCTGCTGCTGAAGTGTGCTACAGCTGGGGGGCTGCTCTGCACTGGTGAAGGTTCTCGGAGCTCCTTCCTCTCTCCTCTATTTGCAGTTGTTTAACCTTGCATGGGGAGCTTGGGTGGTCACATGACGGGTGTGGGTCAATTCGTGCTGGAGCCCACTTAAAATGGGATTGTATTTGTTCCCCTGTGTTATTGTTTAACCACCTCCCACCCGGGCCATTGTAAATATACGGCCGGGTGGGAGTCTCCTCCTTCTGATCGGACGTTCCGGAACGTCCTTCAGAAGGAGAGAGATCGCGCCACCGCGGGCACGCGCAGCGGCGCAATCTCGATGTGCCTGTGTCCCTAGGACACAGCAACCAGACTCGGCAGGAGGGCCCTGTGATTGGCCCTCCTGATCACAGGATGGCTGTGTCCAATCACAGCCGTCATGCAATGTAAATACAGCCGTTGTAATGGCTTCAATCTCTTCTCCTCCTGACAGATCCTGTCAGTGAGGAGAAGAGGAGAGGATCTATTCTGCAGCCGGGGTGATCAGTGAGTATTTCTAATTACTCACTGATCACAGGGGGGGGGGTCTGTGCTGGTAATCAGATGATTGATTACCAGTGCAGCCCTGGGGGGAGGGGGTGCCACTAGAGCCACCAGGGATGCCCACCCATGACCACCAGGGATGCCCACCCATGACCACCAGGGATGCCCACCATGGCCACCAGGGATGGCAAACAGGGCTCAGAGAGCCTGCCAGTGGTGCCCCCCTATCAGTGCTGCCCACCAATGCCATCTATCAGTGCTGCCCACCAGTGCCCGTTATTGCCATCTATCAGTGCCGCCCACCAGTGCCCATTATTGCCCATCAGTGCCGCCCATCAGTGCCACCTATCAGTGCCCATCAGTGCCGCCTATCAGTGCCCATCAGTCCCCATCAGTGCCGCCCATCAGTGCTGCCTATCAGTGCCCATCAGCGCTGCATATCAGTGCTATCTATCAGTGCCACATATCAGTGCCCATCAGTGCTGCATATCAGTGCTACCTATCAGTGCCCATCAGTGCTGCATATCAGTGCCACCCCATCAGTGTCTCCTCATCAGTGCCTGTCAGTGCGGCGTCATCAGTGCTCATCAGTGCAGGAAAAAACGTATCTATTTACAAAATTTTATAACCTAAACAAAAAAACTTTATTTTTTTTTCAAACTTTTCGGTCTTTTTTTATTTGTGCACCAAAAAAGAAAAAACCTGGCGGTGATCAAATACCACCAAAAGAAAGCTCTATTTGTGGGGAAAAAATTACGTAAATTTGGTTTAGGTACAGTGTTGCATGACCGCAATTGTCATTCAAAATGCAACAGCGCTAAAAGCTGAAAATTGGTCTGGGAAGGAAGGGGGTTTAAGTGCCCAGTATTGAGGTGGTTAAGGTTGAAGCAAATAGAGCTCTCCTGTTAAAGGGAAGTGCCCTTCCTAGAAAAAGCCACTTAAAGTAGAAGTACAAGCAAAACTTATTTTGTATAGAGTAAGGGGGGGGGGGTTATAAACTCAGTCAGATATTTTTTGCCATCTGTCCCATTGCCGAGATTTTCCATCACTTCCTGTCCGATAGCCAAACAAGAAGTGAGAAGAAATCCCTGCAGATTGAGGGATTTCCTTGGGGATGACAAGGTCCCCAGAACTAGAGTCCCCATTGGAATATTTCCCCTCTATTTCTTTTATGGGGACAACCCAAACTTTGTGTTTTTTTTTATTTTTTTTACTCACTGGTGCTCCAGGGCCTTCAAAAGTGTGATGGGTTGTAATGAAATTAGATGTGTAATTAATGCTCCTAGAACGCCTGAAGGTGCTACTTGGATGTTGGGCCTCTGTATGTCGCCAGGCTGTGTAAAAGTCTTACACATGTGGTATTGCCATACTCCAGAGGAGTAACAGAATGTATTTTGGGGTGTAATGTTTGCTATGTACATGCTATGTGTAGGAATATCTTATAAATTTACAACTTTGTGTAAAAAAAAAAATACGTTTTAATTTTCTTTCCACATTTTTCCAAAAACTTGTGTAAAAAAATGACATGTTCAAAAGACTCATGCCTCATAGAATATACATTGGGGTGTTTTCTTTTCAAAATGGGGTCATGTGGGTAATTAGATTGTCCTGGTGCTCCAGGGCCTTCAAAAGTGTGTTAGGTCGTTAGGATATTATGTGTGAAACTTATGAAATTATGTGTGTAATTTATGCTCCTAGAACACCTGACAGCGCCCCTTGCATGTTAGGACTCTGTATGTGGCCAGGCTGTTTAAAAACCTCTCTTGGTATTGCCATATTCAGGAGGAGTAGCAGAATGTATTTCAGGGTGTAATTGCAAGTATGCATATACTGTGTGTGAGAAATAACTTGTTATTATGACAATCTTGTGTAGAAATAAAGTATTTTCCCAAGAATTGTGGGAAAATATTACAACTTCAAAAAACTCACCATGCCTCTTACTAAATACCCTGGAATGTCTACTTTCCAAAAAGGGGTAATTTGGGGGGTATTTGTACTGTCCTGACATTTCAGGGCCTCAATAAATGCGATAGGCCGACGGTACATCAGGTGTGATTAGGCGTGATCAATTTTCAATGATTGGCACAATAGCTTGTAGACTCTAACTTTCACACAGACTAAATAATATCCACTAATTTGGGTTATTTTTTACCAAAGATATATAGTAGTATAAATTTTGGCCCAAATTTATGGAAAAAAAAAATTACTTATTTGCAAAATGTTATAATAGAAAGTAAAACAAAATGTGTTTTTTTTTTTTTTTTTTTTTTCAAAATTTTCTCTTGTATTGCAAAAATAAATAAATTACTCAGTGGTGATTAAATACCACCAAAAGAAAGCTTGATTTGTGTGAAAAAAAAGAGAAACATTTGGGTACAGCGTTGCATGACTGAGTAATTAACATTCAAAGTGTGAGAGCGCTGAAAGCTGAAAATTTGGTCTGGGCAGGAAGGGGGTGAAAGTGCCTTGTACTGAAGTAGTTAACCAAGAGTTGCTTGCTCAATATTACTTCTGTAACTTGACCATCTAAGACTAAAATGCTGTCTTATTGTGCATGAAAATGTTTAAATGCAAACAAAGAAATGCATGTTCTTTTTTTGGTTGGCTATAATTTGATGTGTCAAGGCTTCTTCCTTTTTCTTCTACTGGAGACTGCTGATTTTCTAGAGAAACTAAAACTGGCTATAGATGGATCACGATTCAAGCAGTTCAGCAGGGACTGGGCCGCATTTTCAATTAATCTATGGCTGTTCCCATTCCAGAAATGTAGATCTGATGATAGACTTCTCTCGAGCCAGCTTGTTGTTCCTTTCAATAAGCACTGCTTAGTGTATTCTGACAGCGGAGGAGTCTCCCCGCTGTCAAATACATTACAACAATTGGAAGGATGTCTCTTTCCACCTGTTGTGGAAATGATTGGAGCATTGAAATTTGCTGCAATGAAAAGCACACTTGTGGATATTAATATGTGCCAAATGCCATTAATCCCTTGTATTGAAAAGTACAATGTACAGCTCTTTTGTATAAGGTTAGCCCATTCGCACTCGGCGACAAAGGAACCGTCACGTTGGGTCATATCGATGCCATCTGAAGGGTCTCTCTGTGTCTGAGTGAGTGTGTGTGTGAAAGTCTCTGAGCCCTCCAGAGCAGCGCTAGGTTTATTTACAGCAAGTGAACAAAAGGAAGGGGGTTACAAGGGAGTGGCTTCAAGACAACCAATAACAGACATGTATACATTAATTTCAAATAGTTTTTATTGTAATTTTTGGGAAGGGAAAACAACAAGCAGGTTTGCAAAACATTTGTAACAGGTAAAACTGTGAAGAATTCAATCATCAATATCTTTCCAGACCTTATCAGCTCAGATAGCACGTAACATCTACAATATCGGCAGGTGAAAAGTACAATGCATTATACCTACATCTTCACCACTCACAACAGCTAATGAAAAAACAAGTGCGCCATCTAGTGATCAATTTAGATTATACATCAAAATTCGAACTGAACCATTAAAACCAGGGGTGCCATTTCTTTCTTTATGGTAATGCTCGCTCGATGGGGACATAATCAGTTCATATGTGTAGTGCAATTGGGTGGTACGGACAATGTCTAGCAATGATGGGGGTTGGATGGTGTTCCATTTCCTAATGATGCTTAATCTTGTTGCTAGGAGTATATTCAATACTATTTTGTGGAGTTGCAGCGGTATTTTTTCTATTGTCAGATTAAGTAGACCTAGCTCTGGGGAGGGGTCTAGGGGTATTTGAGTAATTTTTGAGAGTAAAAGGCTTCAGACCATAGGGCTCATATGGGCGGGCAATCCCACAGTATATATTTGGTACCCTGCTGACCACACTCTCGCCAACATGTTGGGGGGGGTGTTGTCATCGAATTTTGCTATGATATGCAGTGTGAGATACCATCTCAAGGATATCTTTAGATGCAATTCCCTGACAGAAGCGCTCAGGGAGGCTTTACAACCTGAGGTTAGGGCCAGGGACCACTGACGCTGGGAAAAAACTGTGCCCAAATCTCCTTCCCATTTAAGTAGGGGGGGGGGGGTCTTGGTCAGGACGTTCTTCTCACCGAGGACGGGATAAATTGTAGATATGCCCTTGGCTTCTTCGGGAGGGGAGCTCTGAGCTTGGGGTTTTGTGTCAGGCAGGACTTAATTTGGATGTAACGGTACCATTCCGTTGTGGGAATGTGATATTCCGACACTAACTGTAAAGAAGGGTTTAAGGACTCCAAGATTATACAGGACATCTAAGGTGGTACAGCCATGGAGTATCCACCGGTTGAGGTTCATATCTGGGACCACTTGAAGGATGCTGGACATAGGAAGGGAGATCGTGGTAAGTGAGGTGTTTCCATCTAGAGTGTGTCAAATGTAGCCAAGCCGAGACCGATGCTCTGATGGTCGGCGATATGTGTTCCGGAAGTTTGTCCCCTATGTTCCTACTGCATAACCATGATGAGAGGTCCTTTTGAGGGGTTTGGTCTCTTTCCAGTGCTCCCCAGAGGCTGTCTGGGGTTCGCTGGGACCAAGTGCGCAACTGGGAGATTATGGAGGCTGTGTAATCTTCCAGGTAAGGCATGGAGGCACCTCCGGCTTCCCTGGATTTCAGTAAGATCCCTTTAGCACACCGAGACCGTTTTGTCTTGTCACAGATAACGAGACCGCATCGTCTGTAGTGAACGCAGGAATGACTTGGGGACGGGGATAGGTAGCGACCTGAATAGGTACCGAAGTTTGGGCAATGTGAACATCTAAAAAGCATGTAAATGAAGAAGAAAGTGGCACTTCCAGACCCAGGAACTTGGAAACTTGAGTTTATTTCTTCAAATCATAGGTACAACATCAGACAAGACTGCAAGACAAACTGGACAGCAGACGCGTTTCACACCTTGTGCTTATTCATTGCTGAAAATTAAAAGCAGCCAGGTGTCCCGACCACGCAAGTTCAAATTTTGCCAAAGATTGCAGTTCCGTGGCCAATTGGCTCTTGAAGGGAGAGAAATTGGCTTGAAAAAGTAGGGATGTGGATTTGGTAAGCGTAATGCCCAGATAGGTAATACCCGCATCTGCCCATTTGTACAGGAGTGACCGATTGAGAAGGTTTCTGGTTGTTCCGTCTACACCTAAATCAAGTATATGGGATTTGGCCTCATTTACCTTGTATAGTGAAACTTCTCCGAACGCTGTAAGGATATCCTTTGTGGAAGTGAGGTGACGGGGTTCGATACCATCAGGATAACATAAGCGAACAAGCTGATGCGGTTCTCCTGAGAGCCGATAATTATGCCCGTGATGCCGGGGTCCATTCGGATTTTTTGGGCCAGAGGTTCTATGGCCATATTAAAGACCAGGGGGGAGAGTGGGCATCCCTGCCGCGTCCCATTAGTAATATGGAAAGGTGAGGAAAGGGAGGCGTCAACAAGTACTCGGGCTGATGGATGAGAATAGAGCGCTAGTATAGACGCATGCATTCTGCCGTTTATACTAGGCATGTGACGATATCAGATTTCCATGCTGCGATTAATTGATTAGGGTTTTGCCACGGTATACGGTATTATCACGGTATTCAATTATTAAACTTAAATTTCTACCTCACTTCAATTTCATTGCTGAATTTAGGGACTTTGGTTCACTTTTGCACATTATTATATAGTCAGTCAGTACAGACTCTGTGAACCAGGCCTAAAATAAGCCATCAAGCAGTGTCTGGCCTGCCTGGTGATGACTGGTCCTGGCGCTCTGATCCGATGGCCTGGTCATTAGGGGCTAAATCCTTGCGGCCCAGAAGTGGTTAAACCTGCAGGAGGACCGGTGTTTTTATTTGTAAATTACTTTTCACATGCTTTAGGCCTGGTTCACATGTATGCGGGTTGGCGGTTCACATGTATGCGGGTTGGTGGCCCACTTTTGCACAGGCATAGCAGCCCATTGATTTGAATGGGCTGCTATGCCCTCATTTTACGCAGAAAAAAGGTGCATGCAGCATTTTAAAAAAAATACAGTGGCCTTGAAATCCATCCTACTTCTGCACCATGAGACTTACCTGCAGTTCCTGCTCTGGCAAGCTTTCTGCGTTTTTAAATACATGGGACCAGCATTTAAAAACACAGTTTGCGTGTGCAGGAACTGCAAGTAAGTCGCATGGTGCTAAAGCAGGATGGGGTTCACGGCCACTGCATTTTTTAAAATTCTGCATGCGGCTTTTTTCAGCTGAAAACTCAGGCATAGCAGCCCAACCCCATTCAAATCAATGGGCTGCTATCCCTATCCCTGTGCAAATATGGGCCGCCAACCCACATACATGTGAACCAGGCCTAAAGCAATAGTAAAGTAATTTACAAATAAAAACACCGCTCCTCCTGCAGGTTTAACCACTTCTGGGCCGCAAGGATTTGCCCCCTTAATGACCAGGCCATCGGATCAGAGCTGAGCGCCAGGACCAGTCATCACCAGGTAGGCCAGACACTGCTTGATGGCTATATAATATAATGTGGGCTGCTATACCTGTGCATCTATATATATATATATATATATATATATATATATATATGCTGCTATGCCCGTGTATGTATTTCTATCTATATCTCTATATCTCCATCTCTCCATCCAGGGATGCACCGAAATTTCGGCCGAAAATGAGCCTATCCCATTTCGGCCGACAATGGGTTAACATTGCCGAAAATAATGGCCACCGTGAGGAAGGAGGAGGGCGCAGCGCAGGTTTTAAAAGTCCCGCCTCTGGCCGGCCGCCCGCCTCTCAATGACGTCCCTACTACGATCTGTGCATGAATGGACATACCAGGCGGGGAGGGTTGGCCGAGCGGCCGCTATAGATAGAACTATGTGATCCATCCCTGTCAGCTCAGCGCGACTATGTGTGAATGAGAAGTGACCTGACATCGGGCTGGGGGAGCGGCCGCTAATAACTATAACAATGTGAGCTTCATTTCACTGTCAGGCATGTATCTCCGCTGACAGTGAAGCTCACATAGTTATAGTTATTAGCAGCCGCCCCCCCGCCCGATGTCAGGTCACTTCTCATTCACACATAGTCGCGCTGAGCTGACAGGGATGGATCACATAGTTCTATCTATAGCGGCTGCTCGGCCCGCCCTCCCGCCTGGTAGGTCACTTCATTCAACACAGATCGTAGTAGTGACATCACCGGGAGGCGGGAATTTTGAATGAAGGACACCCGAGGAAGGACGCTGAGCCAGAGGGAGGGGGGGGGGAGGGTGTACTGCCGAGGGGGACGCTGAGGCAGTGGGGGGGGGGGGGAGAGCTGAGGCAGCTTACCAATGGTTCTTGTATTATGAAGCATGAGGGGGTTAATGTATTGTCACTGCTGGTCACTCATCTATTAGTGACCGACCAGTGGCAGTTAACCACTTTACCACCGGAGGATTTTGCTGTCTTCCGTCCAGGCCACTTTTTGCGATTCGGCGCTGTGCGACTTCAACTGACAATTGCGCGGTCGTGCGACGCCGTACCCAAACGAAATTTACGTCCTTTTTTTCCCACAAACAGAGCTTTCTTTTGGTGGTATTTGATCACCTGTGCGATTTTTACTTTTTGCGCTATAAACAAAAAAAGAGCGTTTATTTTGAAAAAATAACAATATTTTTAACATTTTTTTATATGAAATTCCCCCCAAAAAAGATGTAAAAACCAATTTTTTTAAAAATTTTTGGCCAATTTGTTTTATGCTACATATGTTTGGTAAAAAAAATCGCAATAAGCGTATTTTGATTGGTTTGCGCAAAAGTTATTGCGTTTACTAACAAAGGGAAAGATTTCTGTCATTTTTGGTGTTTTTTTTTTAACGCGTAATGGCGGCGATCTGCGATTTTTTTTGCGGGACTGCGACATTGCGGCGGACAGATCGGACCCTTGACTGACATTTTTGACACTTTTGGGGGTACCAGTGACATTACTGCAGTAATCAGTGCTATATATATGCACTGTTACTGTAAAAATGACACTGGCAGGGAAGGGGTTAATTTTATTGGAGAGGGAGGGGTTAATGTATGCCTGGTGCTTACTGACGTGTTGGGGGGGAGGTGACTGTGTGACAGAAGGACAGATCGGATGTCCAGCTATGCTGAACAGTCCGATCTGTCACTATGGAGATCCGCCCGCTGTGTTTACACACAGCGGGCGGATCTCCAGACTCGATCCCCGACGATCGGGTAAGAGCAGCGGCGATCGCCGCTGCTCCTCCCCTGGCCCGACTCCCGCTGTGAATGAAAACAGCGGGAGCGAGCCTCCGGCGGCGCGCAAGCGCCGCCCAGAAGGGGGAGTGTCCAGTCACGTTAATACTACGTGGCTGGACGATAACGAACCACTCTGCCGCAGTAGTATTACTGTGAGCGGTTGTAGAGTGGTTAATTAACCCCTTTGTTCTGCATTAGTGCAACCAGTATCAGTGTTAATTAACACTGGTTGCACTGATATTGGTTGCAATAATGCAGCACAAAGGGGTTAATTAACTGCCACTGGTCGGTCACTAATAGATGAGTGACCAGCAGTGGCAATACATTAACCCCCTCATGCTGCATAATACAAATACCATTGGTAATTAACCTCTTGCCAACCCGTCACAGTACATATACTGTGACAGGGTGGCAGCGACAGGTGTACGTCGCTACCTGTTTTTGGCGTATGCCCCTCTTCTATCCATTTTAAATTTTTTTGGGGGGAAAAAGTCATTTTCGGTTTCGGTTTTCGGCCAAGGGCATCCTGCATTTTCGGTTTCAGCTCAAAAGTTTCATTTCGGTGCATCCCTAATCTCTATCTCTCCATCTATCTGTATATCTATCTGTATATCTATCTCTCCATCTATCTCTCCATCTATCTGTATATCTATCTCTCCATCTATCTGTATATCTATCTCTCCATCTATCTGTATATCTATCTGTATATCTGTATATCTCTCTCTCCATCTATCTGTATATCTATCTGTATATCTATCTCTCCGTATATCTGTATATCTATCTCTCCATCTATCTGTATATCTATCTCTCCATCTATCTCTCCATCTATCTGTATATCTATCTCTCCATCTATCTGTATATCTATCTCTCCATCTATCTGTATATCTATCTCTCCATCTATCTGTATATCTATCTCTCCATCTATCTCTCCATCTATCTGTATATCTATCTCTCCATCTATCTGTATATCTATCTCTCCATCTGTCTGTATATCTATCTGTATATCTATCTCTCCATCTATCTGTATATCTATCTCTCCATCTATCTGTATATCTATCTGTATATCTATCTGTATATCTATCTGTATATCCATCTCTCCATCTATCTCTCCATCTATCTGCATATCTATCTCTCCATCTATTCTATCTAGTGACATATATGGTAAAAGTACTTGCAGACGCTTGTAGAAGGCACTGTGTCTCTCTGAGCCCGGGAAGGAAGCATGTGGGTGTGTGCTGAGTGGGAGCCGTCTGATTGGTTACAGGGAGGAGCCAAGTCTCTCACTCTAGGATCATATTACCAGAGCTGTTTTCTATTGAGCGAGTGAACTGCTGAGTGAGTGAATGAGTCATCCAGCTCACTGAAAAGTATCAATTCACAGGTCAGACCCAGGAGCAGATAAAGACGGTATTTTAAAAATGCCACAATAACAATACCGTGGGTATGCAATACCGCGATATATCGAATTACCGAAAACCGGCATATGTCTAGTTTATACCAAATCTGTGGAGCACCTCCTGAAGGTACCCCCAGTGCACTCTATCGAATGCCTTATCTGCATCCAGTGACCGGAGCAGAGAAGGCGTTCTAGAAGCATTTGCATTGTGAATAATGTTAATGAGGCGTCTGGTTGCGTCTGCGGATTGTCTACCTAAGGTGAAACCCGATTGGTCCTTGTGGATAAGCTGTGGGAGGATGGGCATTAGTCTATTAGCTACCATTTTGGCATAGATTTTTATGTCTGAATTGAGTAAGGAGATAGGATGGAAATTTTGTGGAGTGATTGGTTCTTACTCGGCTTGGGGAGGGTGATGATAGTGACCTCAAGCATTTCCGTTGGGAATGAAGAGGATGTGGTGGCATCGTTAAACAACATGCACAGGTGGGGAGCTAGGACATCCTTTAGAGCTTTATAATAGTCATTAATCAAGCCATCCGGGCCTGGGGATTTCGCAGTCGGTAGGGACGCTATGGCTTCACAAACCTCCTCTACCGTGAAGGGGGTGTTAAGTTGTGCAGATTGTACGGGAGTCAGGGTAGGAAGGGAGATGCTGTCTAGAAAGTTTTTGATGTGGTCAGGAGTAGGCGACGTAGACTGGGAGTCTTTAAGATTGTACAAAGATTCGTAGTAGCTACTAAAGGCGTTGGCCATGTCTCTGGGGTCATAGAGCTGCTCGTTTTTGTAGGGGTGAATGATATATTTAATTTTGTGTTTAAGACATTGCCCTTTAAGTCTGGTGGCTAATAATTTGCCTGCCTTGTTGTTGGTGGCATAATAAGTGGCCTTAATTTTTCGGAGATTGCGTTCGTTCGTGTCAAGGAGATGTGATCTAAGTTCCTGCCTAAGTGATAAGAGCTTGATTTTGAGGTCTGCGGAGGGGCTAGTTTGGTTTGGAGCTTCCGGAGAGGTGATGTCGCAGGTGAGTTTGTCTACAATGTGCGAGCGTTTTCTGTTTGTTCTATGCTGCAGTTGGATCAGAACCCCTCTACTGAATGCCTTATGGGCATTCCAGAGAGTCGTGGACTCAGATACCGACCCCTGGTTATATTTAAAAAAATCAGAAATGGAGTGTTTTAGAAAATCTACATTTTCTGGGATCTTAAGAATTCCAGCATTTGCTCTCCAAGGTTTTTGCAAAGATGTTTTAGAAGACAGCGAAAGTACAACGCTCACTGGGGCGTAGTCAGACCACGTAATTGGGGCTATCTCTGGGTCCACCGCTCTCTGGAGAATCGACATATCAGATAAAATAACATCAATACGCGAATAAGTATTATGCACTACTTAATGGTGGGAGAATTCCCGGTCAGAGGGATGGTGGCACCTCCAAATGTCGTAGAGGTAGTTTCTATGGATAAACCCTTGCAGGGATTGATGACATTTGGTGGTGGCTGAAATGTCCACGGTTCTATCCGGGGGTAGGTTAAAGTCACCACATAGCACTAGGGGACCCTTTTGAACTGCACAAATTTTTTTCATAATTCGATTCAGAAAGCGAATTTGATGGACGTTGGGGGCATAAACAGAAACTAAAGTCACTGTAAAGCCATTAATAGAACAGACAATGATGAGGTATCTATTGTTGGTGTCTGTTACTGACGACATTAGATCAAAGTCCAGATCTTTGTGAACGGCCAATAGGACACCCTTCCTCTTTTTGGAACAGGAGGATGTGAATACTGTAGGGTAGTCTCTATGGGAGCAGGTAGGAGCATGCTGATCCAAAAAATGAGTCTCTTGGGCACAAACTACATCTGCTTTGTGCTTGATGGCAGTGCGCCACAGCGAAGCTCGCTTGGCCAGATGGTTGAGGCCATTGGCGTTCAGGGATAAGATTTTAACTGTCATAAGTGAGTGTCAGAGTGTGTGATAAGTCGTTACTCACGGAACCGTAAGCAGTCTTTTGGAAACTTAAAGAATGAGTGATGAGCTGTTGACCGTCTAGGCATGCTCCAGGGTGGCTGTAGAGTGTGCTGGCGGATCTGGAGAGCTTAAGGAAATTCCAATAGGTCCTGGAAGGAGACATAGCGTTGCTTGGGAGCACAACATCTGTTACACCTGCAGAAGGGGGAAAAAGAGGACAACACAAAACAAATCAAGACAACAAGGGAATATAAAATCGGGTGGAAACCATGGGCTGGTGTAGCCGCTTCCAAATGGGGGTAAGAACAGTTCAGTAGCCAAACGGGCTTAATGCCTCAGGACGACAGGCTGGATTCAGAACAGGACCCAATGATGAAGAGGTAAAAAAAGATAAAAAAAAAAAAAAAAATAGGATGCACGAGTCCAGACTTCAAGTGTCCCTTGCGGAGCATTGAGGCAGGGGATGCCATTGAGGGGGAACTCTGCTCGGGGATTTTTTCGCTCCCGGGGAGGAACCAGATCAGGCATGATGCCCCAAGAATTTAACAGGGATATGCCCCTTTCAAGCGTGGTGACTGTGTATGATTCTCCATTCCTCTCCACTAAGATCTTGGAAGGGTGTTTCCACTTGTACGGCAGGTTGTGGTTGCGCACTGCTTTGGTAATGGTGGAAAGTTGTCTGCGCATATCTAGGGTATGCTTAGAGAGGTCCGCGAAGATTTGCACAGCTGAGTAGGGGGTCAGGGAGAGTGCCCAGGGATCTAGCTTTGGTTAAGATGGATTCCTTAGTTTGGTAGAAGTGCACACGTAGCAATGTGTCGCGGGGAACATGCTGAGGGAGGAAAGGGGGCTTTGGGACCCTGTGAATACGGTCAACCGTCAGCTCCAGGGGAGACGCTCCAGGCAATATATCTAAGAAAAGGTCCGTGGCAAATTTGTGTAGCTCAGCAGGAAGCAGTTTCAGGAATGCCACGGATTTTAAGGTTATTTCTTCTGGAGCGATCCTCCAGATCTGCAATTTTTGGTTTGGTCCAGTGTCGCTCATCCACATGTTCTTCATGTGCCTCTACCAAATCATTCACAGTGGTCACAATCTCTGATATGGAGTATTCTACAGTGTGTACCCTGTCCCCTAGGGAGTGGACTTCTGCTGAGAATTTGTTAGCAAGTGTCACAATGTTCGCTTGGAGAGAGGTTTGGAGGGCATACATCATTTCCTTGAGAGCTGTGTCCATGATAGGCTGGCCTACCGTGGGAAAGGCCGCAAATGGAGATGTCCCCAGGGAGATGGGCAGTAGAGGGTTACTGGAGCTCCCAGGCTGTGGGGCCTTGTCAGCGCTGTCTAGCCTCATTTTTTACTTAGCTGGGCTCGTGCAGGAAGGGCTGGAGGGAGCAGATGCGAAGGGGGAGAGAGTACCTGACAGGAGGGGTTCAGCCGAGGCAGCGTCCTCCGGCAGGTCAGTGTAGTGCACCCGCTGCTTCCCCGAGGCGCGGGGAAGCAAGCGGTGAGTTTCTTCGGCCCTTTCTCCTTTTGCTTGTGGGACATCGCTGCAGGTTGCCGCGGTCAACTGGGGTGACAATCAGGCTCGGATCCTGTCTGTGCCGCTGTGGATGGCGCTGGATGGAGTCATCTGTCTGCGGAGCGGGAGATCAGGCGTCCATCACTGTCCCGCGCTGGCCACGCCCCCAGACATGTATACATTCCAAAGTACAATAGAAGAGTCAATGTTTATGTATGAACATCACTGAGTGCAGAGACTAACTGCCAGGTGAACAAAGAAACATGGCTGCTACATAGATTCCCATGCACCCAGCCATGCTAATTCACAAGCATGAACTCATCATATCCTGTTAGTGGATCCTATCAAATATGGTTCATGTAAACCCTATTTGATACTGATCATGTTATTGTTCCAGTGAATGGGACTTTATTATATCTGCAAAAGACAATAGCAGCTGTCTGATGTCAGTCATATGGATCAAATATAATAGAAAGATGCCAACCATTAATCCTGGTAAAACGATAAGAATTCCACATCACAAACAAACTTCTGCAGTGAATACTGGTGCTCTCGATGGCGGATATATATTTGTGCGATGGATTTCTCCTTGCCATAAATCAGGCTACAAGTTTTGTGCAATTCTATCTAATGGAAGAGTTCCACTAACAGGTCTTTCCTCAATGCCAGTTAAAGCAATATTCGCATAGTGAATAAAGTTACGAGGTACCGGTACACTGACACTGGGAGACATAATGGCAATTTAACTAAAAATACATCCTAAAGAAATGTCCACATAAATGTTAATAAAACTTCCACAACACACTTCGCTTGTGTGGATGGGGAAATCTGTTCAGTTTAACAGTTCCATGTATGGCCAGCCTTAAACCATGACATGTATGCAGAAAGACTTGTAACTTCCTTAAACTAACCATACATGGATCAAAATGTGGCTGGTTCAGCAGGGCCCAGCTGAATTTCGATCCATGTGTGGCCAATGCGGTTTACAGGAGTCATATTCTCGCTCGATCAGTGCAGTAGGCTGCAGAGCTGATGTGTATAGTTAACCACTTAAGCCCCGGAAGATTTTACCCCCTTCCTGACCAGACCCCTTTTTACAACTTGGCACTTTGTGAATTTTAACTGACAATTGTGCGGTCATGCAATGTGGTACCCAAATGACATTTACGCCCTTTTTTTTACCACAAACAGAGCTTTCTTTTGGTGGTATTTGATCACCTCTGCATTTTTATTTTTTGCGATATTAATAAAAAAAGAGCGAAAATTTTGCAAAAAAATTACATTTTTAACTTTCTTTTAAAAAATATCCAATATACTCAATTTATGTCATTTCTTTTGGCCAAAATATATTTAGCTATATGTCTTTGACAAAAAAAAATTCAATGAGCGTATTTTTATTGGTTTGCGCAAAAGTTATAGCGTCTACAAACTATGGTGTAAACACTGAAATTTACACAGCTTTAATTTCTGACTGCCTATCTTATTTCATGAAGTGCTAAAATGGCAGGGCAGTACAACCCCCCCCCCCCCCAAAAAACTACCACTTTTTGGAAAGTAGACATCCTAAGGAATGTTCTGAGAGGCATGTGGAGCTCATTGAATGTTTCATTTTTTTGTCACAGGTGTTTGAAAAATGACTAAAAAAATATATATATATTTTTTTTACACAAAGTGGTCAATGAAATGATATATTGCTCACACATGCGATGGGTATATGTGTAATTACACCCCAAAATATATTCTGCTGCTTCTCCTGAGTACAGGGATACCACATATGTGAGACTTTTTGGGAGCCTAGCTGTGTACGGGAGCCCGAAAACAAGTCGCCACCATCAGAATTTCGAAGGGCGTACATTTTTCATTGCATTTTCTCACTACCTATAACGGTTTAGGAGGCCCTGAAATGTGAAGATACCACAAAACCCCCCCCAAATGACCCCATTTTGGAAAGAAGACACCCCAAGCTGTTTGCTGAGAGGCATGGTGAGTCCATGGAATATTTTATTTTGCCACAAGTTTTGGGAAAATTACAATTTTTTTTTTTTTTTTACACAACGTTGTCACTAAAAGATACATTTCTCACACATGACATGGGTATATGTGGAATGGCACCCCAAAATAAATTTTGACGCTTCTCCTGAGTATTGGGATGCCCCATGTGTGAGACTTTTTGGGAGCCTAGCTGTGTACAGGACCGCGAAATCCAATCAACACTCTCAGGTTTTCTAATGGCGTAAATTGTGCATGTCACCTATGCACTACCTGTCACAGTTTCGGAGGCCCTAAAATTCCAAGCAAGATAGCACAAACCCCCCCCCCCCCCAATTACCCCATTTTGGAAAGTAGACACCCCAAGCTATTTGCTGAGAGGCATGGTGAGTCCATGGAATATTTTATATTTTGCCACAAGTTCCGGGAAATATATATATTTTTTTACACAAAGCTGTCAGTAAATGATATATTGCTCACACATGCCATGAGTATATGTGAAGTGACACCCCAAAATACATTCTGCTGCTTCTCCTGAGTACAGGGATACCCCATGTGTGAGACTTTTTTGGCCATGAAATGCCAAGACAGCACAACCCCCCCCCCCCCCCCCAAATGACCCCTTTTCGGAAAGTAGACACCCTAAGCTATTTGCAGAGAGGCATGTTGAGTGTTTTGCAGATCTCACTTTTTGTCACAAAGTTTTGGAAATTGAAAAAAGAGGAAAAAAAATGCATTTTCCTGTATTTTCTTAATTTTCCCAAAAAAATGAGAGCTGCAAAATACTCACCATGCCTCTCAGCAAATAGATTGGAGTGTCTAATTTTCAAAATGGGGTCATTTGGGGGGGGGGGGGGGTTGTGCCATCTTGGCTTTTTATGGACTTCAAAAGTGCGATAGATAGTAAGGAGTGAGATCAACAATTTACGCCCTTAGAAAGCCAGAAGGTGCGGATTGGTTTTCCGGGTCCTGTACGCGGCTAGACTGCCAAAAAGTCTCACACATGGGGTATCCCTGTACTCAGGAGAAGCAGCAGAATGTATTTTGGGGTGTCTTTTCACATATACCCATGGCATGTGTGAGCATTATATCATTTACTGACAACTTTGTGTAAAAAAAAAAAAAAAAAATTTCCCGAAAATTGTGGCAAAATATAAACTATTCCATGGACTCACCATGCTTCTCAGCCAATAGCTTGGAGTGTCTACTTTTCAAAATGGGGTCATTTTGGGGGGGGTGGGGGTTGTGCTATCTTGAAATTTCAGGGCCTCTGAAACTGTGACAGGTAGTCAGGGGTAAAATCAGCAATTTACGCCATTAGAAAACCTGAAGATGTGGATTGGATTTCGGGGTCGCGTACACAGCTAGGCTGCCAAAAAGTCTCACACATGTGGTATCCCTGTACTCAGGAGAAGCAGCAGAATGTATTATGGGGTGTCTTTTCACATATACCCATGGCATGTGTGAGCAATATATCATTTAGTGACAACTTTCTGTAAAAACAACAAAAAAATTTTCCCGACACTTGTGGCAAAATATAAAATATTCCATGGACTCACCATGCCTCTCAGCAAATAGCTTTGGGTGTCTACTTTTCAAAAAGGGGTCATTTGGGGGGTGTTTGAACTGTCCCGGCATTTTATGCTCAATCTTATCCACACATCACCCACTCTTCTAACCACTTGAAAACCAAGCCTTTTCTGTGACTTTTTGTTTACATGAAAAAATATATATTTTTTTTTTACTAGAAAATTACTTTGAACCCCCAAACATTATATATTTCTTTAAAGCAGAGGCCCTAAAATGGTGGATGTTGCAAATTTTTTGTCACACGGTATTTGCGCACAGATTTTCCAAACGCAATTTCTGCGAAAAAAAATACATTTTTTTTAATTTATTGCACAAATACACTATATAATTCCAATTTGTTTGGTAAAATTTAAAAGATGATTTTATGCCAAGTACATAGATACCAAACATGACATGCTTTAAAAATTGCGCACGCCTCTGCAGCGGCAACAAAATACGTACATTTTTAGAAACCTTTAAAAGTCTTTTAAAAACAGGTTACCACTTTAGACTTACAGAGGAGGTCTACTGCAAGAATTACTGCACTCAAACTGGCTTTTGCGGCGATACCTCACATGCATGCTGCAATTGCGGTTTACATATGTCACTAGACCAACGCTTGTGTGCGCCATTGCGTGCAAGCACGGGGGGGGGGGCTTGATTTTTTTTTTTTTTTTGTTATTTTGACACCTTTCCTTTCATTTTTTTTTTTTAAATCATTTTTGTTATCTCAGTTCATTTAAATATCCCCTATGATAGCAATCTGTAGTGACAGGTACTCTTGTTTTTTAAAAAATTGGGGTCTCTTAGACTCTAGATCTCTCCTCTGACCTTAACGCATCTGACCACACCAAAATTGGTGATAAAATACTTTCCCAATTTCCCAATGGCCCTGTTTATTTCTGGTGAAACAGAAGTCATGAAATGCTCGTAGCTTCCGGTATCTTAGGCCATAGAGATGATTGGAGCCATTCTCATCTCCAATTAAATCTATGGTTAGATAATTGAACCACCGGCTGCACTCTCGGGTTAACCGGTGGGACAGGAGAGCCAGAGAAAAACCACGGAAGGCTGCGGAAGGCGGTGGGGGGGGGGGGGGAGTGTAAAAGCAGTCTAGCGGCCAATTACCTGCTAGGATTGCTTTTACATGTAAGCCGACCGCTGGCTGTAAAAAAAAAAAAACGATACCAAGATGATGCCTAAATCTGCAGGCATCATCCTGGTATAACCACTCAAAGTCCAGCAACGTACCAGTACATTGCTGGTCCTTGTTTGGCATATCGTTTTTTTTTTTTTTTCATGCAGCCTGTGGGCTGAACGAAAAAAAGGACAACCTATCAGAAATCAGCACAGGAATAATGCGTAGTATTACTCATCATTAACCGCCCAAACAATCACCCACTGTATTTAATGATGGGTATACACGACACTATCCACGTATACCAAAATAGGATTTTAACTGCAGTGCTGAAATCAGAAAATCACCACAGCTGCTGCCAGCAAAGGTATCCATATATGCTGAGTGCAAACGCTGTTTGTGTCAGAATATATAAAATCAATATCGTGGCAGCCGACGAGTACCTGCCAGAGAAACAGGTCACAAAAGAATGAAAAAACAAAGTACATTAAAAGTACAGTAGGAAGAGTAGAAGAACATATAAAATGACTGACACAACAACAGTTTTTGGATCCTTTTATTTTTCTTTCTAACAGTTGTTCCTTGATTTGGGACTGCGATCTTCCAGCTTGGGTCGCTCAAAATGTCGATGGACTTTTAACATCTTTCGAGACCCTGTGTTTGTGTGCCCTACACTGTGTTGTGCTGTACCCTATACTAATACTCCACTAGTGTATGGTAGCGCTCGAAACATTCCCCAATGCAGAGACCAGGTTGGTCAGGACATTTGGGACAATAACGGGTGTCACGCCTACATCCGCGCCTGCTACAGATACGACATCGTCTTTGGGGTTGTCTTTGGGTAGGGGTCCTCGGGAGGACATAAGGAAAATGTCTCTCATGCAGCCGTCTCACTGCATCTGGAAGGGGAAGTGGGGCAGGCATGCCTCCTGGGTACAGGTAGGTAAGGATGATCGCTTCCTGCAATTCCCGGAAGGATCCAGTTCATCCTGACGCCCTGTATAGGACAAAGGCGTTCAGCATAGCCAATTGGTGAAGGTAAACAGACACTTTTTTGTACCAGCGTCTGGCTTTACGGGCAACTAAATACGGCGCCAAAAGCTGGTCGTTAAGGTCCACCCCTCCCATATTAAGGTTATATTCGTGGACACAGAGGGGTTTCTCCATAACGCCAGTTGCCTAGGGATTTGGATCATCGTGTCTGCGTGAAGGGAGGACAGAACATAAACATCCCGTGTATCCTTCCACTTCACCGCAAGCAATTTGTCCGTTTTCAAGCAGGCTCTCGCCCCCCGACTAAGACGGGAATTTACAAGCCATTGTGGGAAGCCCCGGCGATTAGGTTGCACGGTGCCACATGCGCCAATTTGTAATTCAGAAAGATGACTAAATAGTGGCACGCTTGTGTAAAAGTTGTCCACGTACAAATGGTACCCCTTTCCGGATAAGGGTTACACCAAGTCCCAAACAATCTTGCCGCTGCTCCCTATGTAGTCTGGGCAGTTGGGGGGCTCCACACAGCTATCTTTTCCCTCATAGACCCGGAAACTAACTGTATAACCTGTGGCCCTGTCACACAATTTATACAGCTTGACCCCGTACTTGGCACGCTTGCTGGGGAGGTACTGTTTCATAACAAGGCGGCCAGTAAATTTAATCAGGGACTCGTCAACGCAGACAACTTGTTCAGGGGTGAACAAGGCTGCAAACCGCTGATTGAAGTGGTCTATGAGGGGCCGAATTTTGTGGAGCCGATCATATTCAGGGTCTCCCCGAGGACGACAGAGTTCATTGTCGCATATGGTGAACTGGGCTAGTGGACCAATATAGCCACACTTCACTCTGTTTGGTTATGCCCATGTGGAGGGAAAGGCCCAGAAAGATTTTAAATTCGGAAACCGTTATAGGTTTCCAGCCGAATGGTCTGGCAAGGGCCAAATTTGGGTTGGCGGCGATGAATTGTCGTGCATATAAATTTGATTGATTCACAATAGATCTGTAAAGATCTTCTGTGAAGAACAGCTCAAAAAAGTTCAGGGGCGTAAAACCAGCTGTCTCCACGTGGAATCCAGGTTGGGCAGTGAATGGGGGAGGTACTGGCGCTGTAGAATCAGTGGGTTGCCAATTGGGATATGCCAGCGCATCAGGGAGGGCACTATGGGCTCTACGGGCCTGTCTACAAATGCGCAGTGGCTGCGGGCCACTACTTGTGCTAGCCACCGCACCAACTTCAACTGCACTTAGGGGACTCGCCACGTCACCAGGTGATACTGCAGTGCTGGTTGTACTAGGTCCAGGGTATACTAGGCCGCTGGCGCTTGCCAGGTCACCAGAAGGATGAGCGGCACTAGTAACCACACTCTGCTCCATATGAGCACCCTGCGATTCCTGCATCTCAACTCCAGAATGGGGTCCGGTACGCCTAGGTCTAACAGGGACCCATCTGTCGTCGGAGCTATCTGTCAGGGAGCCGCTGCTGTCATCTGGTTCATATACTGACTCTGATTCTGCCAGTGTAGCTTCCCCATCGCTATCATCTGACACGGACAGTATATTATATACCTCTTCACCACTGTACCAACGTTTGGCCATTTTGGTAACTAAATTTACCGGTACAGTGGTGCGAGTCACAGGACCTGGTTGTCAAGGACTATTTCAAGCGCTACCAAAAAAACTGCTAATGCTAGCAGGGATCAGGCCTGACTCTCAACACAGCAGTTTTGTGTGTTGTGTTTTTTTGTAAGTGACAGTAATCTATTGATTACTACAATTGCCTGGGTGAAAGGGTTAAACGCAGGCGCTGGCAGGAATCAGTGCTGACCGTGCAAACACTGCGTTTTGGGAACCCCAAACTATGGGGGCGCTAGTATAGTTCTGATCAGATATTGATCTTTTCAAACACTACTGATCAGATATTTATCTGTTCAAACACTATACTAGTAATGGAAGTGTATGTGTGCGTATGTATGTGTGTGTGTGTGGTAATCAAGGGGTTATTTCTAACTATGTGCCGGGGGTCTGCGGGGACCCTAAATCTCCTTTGGGATAGAAACTAACTCGCTAGCGCAAACTCAAGTCACAAGCACACTATTACAAAATACAGTAAAAACAGTATATTATGTGTGTTAGTGTGCAATATGACAGGGGGGAAGGGGTTAACTGGATGTGATCAGGGGGGATCAGGGGGTTAAATCTTTATTGGGAGGGGCTGGCGGGTATCCTACAGATAAAAGAAACGGTGGCAAGCGCTAAACCTGGTCACAAGTCCCACTTATACGGGTATATAGAAAATGCTATATACTGTATACAGTGTGTGTTGTGGCAGGTGGTGTAGGGGGGATCAGAGGGTTAAATCTTTATTGGGGGGTGGCGGGGACCCTAAACCTTCTTGGGACAGAAACTTAGTCGCCTGCGCTAATTCTGATCACAATCACACTAATACAAAAACACCGTATATTACGTTTGTATTAGTGTTGAATGTGACAGCGGGGTAGGGGTTAACTGGAGGTGATCAGGGGGTTAAATATTTATTGGGGGGGTAATTTAAGTGGAAAAGGGGGGGGTCGCAAGCGCTACACCTGACCACAAATCACACTTATACAGGTATATAGGAAAATGCTATATGCTGTATACAGTGTGTGTTGTGTCAGGGGCTGTAGGGGTTAATTGGGGGGGCATCGGGGGTTAAATGTGCCTATCTACCTGTGTGTGGGTGTGCTTGTGCAGTTACTCAGTTAGATGTGCTCTCCTCGCACGCTGGATCCAAAAAGGACGATGGGAGGGGAGGGCACCTATTCTCTAAGCCTGTGTTTACATTTCACAGGCTTAGAGTGTCATTTGATTGGGCAGGACCGATCAACAGGTCCAGGCCAAAAATGATTGGCCTGGACCGGATGACTGATCGGTTCTGAACCCAATCGAGTCATCGGCGGGACCGCGAGCGCCACAGCGGCGAAGGCTAGTGACGTACCGGTACATCACTTTGCCTGGCTGGGGCTGACTGCCGCAGTATATGTACTTGCGGCGGTCAGCAAGTGGTTAAACAGCTGGGCAGTCTCCCCGCTGTCAGAATACAATGCCACAGCAGGGAAGATTCCTGAATGCGACCTGGAACACAGTGAAGCCAGATTTAACCATAACCATGCAGCAAGCATTTTAGGTTCATGGTGAAAGTCTTTCTCATGACATGGTTTATATTGTGTGTGTTTTTAACTAAAATCTCCTATTTCATTATCTTTGAAAACATAGGCATGATGCCATCGTAAATTTTATCTTTTCCATTAATAGTTGGAAGCAATGATCAGCAAGGTGGGAAGCCATGAACACTCCAAGCAAAATTGGAAGCCATGAACACTCCAAGCAAGATGAAATCCCTTTTCTGCTCCTGCAGCATTAACGGATGGTGGGTACCAATGTAACTCATGGCTTGAGTTAGCCACTCAATTTTGTGGACCGAAAAATGAATGTAATAAGTTTTGCAATGCTGAGTAAGGAAGAAAAGCAACGGAGTTATGAGCTTTCATCATAACTCATTGGTTGGGTTTAGCCACTCAGTTTTGTGGACCCAAAGTTTTACTACATATTTCACCACTATATTCTATAGCTTGCTAAATATCCCCACACTGAGATCCCTCTTGCGAAAGTGTACAGGGAGCCCCCGCTCTCTGGAAGTAAAGGATTAGCTGTTGCAAGAATTGCTGCAAAATTTCTATTGTGAGCTGTAATTGGGTACCTGGACTGGTTGCTGGGCTGTTCTGTAGTAGAGGGTTGAGGGACTGGGGCTATCAAAGTCCTTGCTGGATTGGGGGAGGAGTGCCCACTCCTCCGAGAAGGTCAGGGCTAGATCAGATTCAGTTTTCTCTCCAACTGCTCCCAGTGCATCCTAACAATCACTCTAGATGTTTGATTATGGCTTACAATGGAAATGGCCCTCTCCCAAAGCCCAATGTAGCTTTGTATAAAAGGCTCTTAATTCCTTGATTGCTGCTCATTAATGCCCACCTTGGAGCAGTATAGTACGCGGTTGCAAATAATTTCCCATTGATTGCAGGCTCTTTGTGGTCCCAACAGAACAGCATTCGTATACTACCCCCATAGTGCCTAGTTCCTGTGCTGGAGTGATGGGATGAAATGCAAATGATGTGTATTGAAGTCCAGTTGAGCATTGTTCGAATACAGTGCCATTAATTCCCCTTTGCTGCTCATTTATATGCCCACCCTGGAGCAGTGTAGAATGCATTGCAAATGATTTCCTTTTGCGCATATGCTCTTTGTGGTCCCAACAAGGCAGAGTTCATAGGCAATGCATATAGTTATTGGCTGCTTTACTAGAGCCGTGTTTCGTTCATATGCAATGCAAATGATATGTTGCGTAATCAAGCCCTCTCTAGCGTTGTTTGTATACAATGCCAGTAATTCCCCTTCGCTGCTGATTTATGCCCAGCCTGGAGCTATCTAAATCTATCTAAATCTTGTTGCGGATCATCTGAATGATCAGTATGGTTGGGCTCTGGCAAGACTTTGCTGTTTGGGTTAGTTTGGTAAATTGGTAAGCATACTATTTAGTAGTTAGAATATGTAACCTGTGTTGTTTTTTAGCTACAAGAAAATCTAGGAGGATCATGAGATATAAGTAAAGGGTGATGGAAGTCTGCTGCTGAACTGCGCTAAAGCTGGGGTGCTGCTCTGCATTGGTGAAGGTTTTCGGAGCTCCTTCCTCTCTCCTCTATTTGCAGTTGTTTGACCTTGCATGGGGAGCTTGGTTATCCTTACTATTGGGATTACTTGTGTGTGGTTTATTGTGTCTTCATCTCTAGGTGTCAGGGTAAAGGAAGCCTGCTTCTGAAGTGCGCTACAGCTTGGGGGCAGCTTTGCATTGGTGAAAGTTCTCGGAGCTCCTTCCTCTCTCGTCTATTTGCGGTTGATTGACCTTGCATGGGGAGCTTGGGTGGTCACATGGCGGGGGTGGGTCAATTCTTGCTGGAGCCCACTTAAAATGGGATTGTATTTGTTTCCCTTTGTTATTGTTTAAGGTTAAAGCAAATAGAGCTCTCCTGATAAAAAAAGTGAAGTAAAGAAAAAAGCCACTTGAAGTAGAACTACAAGCAAAACCTTCTTTTTGTATAGAGTAAGGGGGGGGGGGGGTTATAACCTCAGATATTTATTTGCCATCTGTCCCATTGCCGAGATTTTCCTTTATTTCCTGTCCCATAGCCGAACAGGAACTGAAAAGAAATCCCTGCAGATTAAGGGTTTTCCATGGGGACCGCCAGGTCACCAGAACTAGTGTCCCCATTGTAATATTTCCTCTCAATTTCTTTCATAGGGAAAACCAAAACTTTGGTATTTTTTTAATTCCAATGATCCCACCTGTCTTCTGCTCATCAGAAGTGCATGAGTACCTGTCTCCAGCCCGTCAGAAGTGCGCAGGTGCCTGTCTCCAGCCCGTCAGAAGTGCGCGGGTGCCTGTCTCCAAGCCCGCCAGAGGGCTCAGGTGCCTGTCTCCAAGCCCACCAGAGGGTCCGGTTGCGTGTCTCCAAGCCTTTCCAGAGGGCCCCGGTTGCGTGTCTCCAAGCCCTTCCAGAGGGCCCCGGTTGCGTGTGTCTCCAAGCCCTTCCAGAGGGCCCGGTTGCGTGTCTCCAAGCCCTTCCAGAGGGCCCGGTTGCGTGTCTCCAAGCCCTTCCAGAGGGCCCCGGTTGCGTGTCTCCAAGCCCTTCCAGAGGGCCCCGGTTGCGTGTCTCCAAGCCCTTCCAGAGGGCCCCGGTTGCGTGTCTCCAAGCAATTCCAGAGGGCCCCGGTTGCGTGTCTCCAAGCCCTTCCAGAGGGCCCCAGTTGCGTGTCTCCAAGCCCTTCCAGAGGGCCCCGGTTGCGTGTCTCCAAGCCCTTCCAGAGGGCCCCGGTTGCGTGCCTCCAAGCCCTTCCAGAGGGCCCCGGTTGCGTGTCCCCAAGCCCTTCCAGAGGGCCCCGGTTGCGTGTCCCCAAGCCCTTCCAGAGGGCCCCGGTTGCGTGTCTCCAAGCCCTTCCAGAGGGCCCCGGTTGCGTGTCTCCAAGCCCTTCCAGAGGGCCCCGGTTGCGTGTCTCCAAGCCCTTCCAGAGGGCCCCGGTTGCGTGTCTCCAAGCCCTTCCAGAGGGCCCTGGTTGCGTGTCTCCAAGCCCTTCCAGAGGGCCCCGGTTGCGTGTCTCCAAGCCCTTCCAGAGGGCCCCGGTTGCGTGTCTCCAAGCCCTTCCAGAGGGCCCCGGTTGCGTGTTCTGCTGCACTGTGCAACATGGAGAAAGCAGAAACTGTTGGCTGCTACAGCAGAAGCAGGTGCCTCATCTAATGCACTAGCCAGGCCCAGGTAAGGGGGGCACAGTGGTGCCTTTTGGTTATCCTTACTATTGGGATTACTTGTGTGTGGTTTATTGTGTCTTCATCTCTAGGTGTCAGGGTAAAGGAAGCCTGCTTCTGAAGTGCGCTACAGCTTGGGGGCAGCTTTGCATTGGTGAAAGTTCTCGGAGCACCTTCCTCTCTCGTCTATTTGCGGTTGATTGACCTTGCATGGGGAGCTTGGGTGGTCACATGGCGGGTGTGGGTCAATTGTTGCTGGAGCCCACTTAAAATGGGATTGTATTGGTTTCCCTTTGTTATTGTTTAAGGTTAAAGCAAATAGAGCTCTCCTGATAAAAGGAAGTGAAGAAAAAAGCCACTTATAGTAGAACTACAAGCAAAACCTTCTTTTTGTATAGAGTAAATCCATCAGGGGTGCCCGTGTCCAGCCTATCAGGAGTGCCCGGGTGCCCGTCTCCAGCCCTTCTAGAGTGCCGGGGTGCCGGTCTCCATGCCCTTGCAGAGTGCCGGGGTGCCGGTCTCCATGCCCTTGCAGAGTGCCGGGGTGCCGGTCTCCATGCCCTTGCAGAGTGCCGGGGTGCCGGTCTCCATGCCCTTGCAGAGTGCCGGGGTGCCGGTCTCCATGCCCTTGCAGAGTGCCGGGGTGCCGGTCTCCATGCCCTTGCAGAGTGCCTGGGTGCCTGTGGTGTGGGTCTGCACTTGAAGCCCCCTGTGTCAAGAAGGTTGACCACCACTGCCTTAAATAATGCTCTTAAAAAGCTGGGGGTCTATTGGATTCAAGCTTCTGGTTCATGTGGTCTCTTCTTCCATTCAGCTCTTTAATAGGTTTCTGCAGTTCATCCATGGACCATGGCTGGAAGGTGTGTGTGCGTGGACTTAAGAAGCATTGAACAAATATTGGCATTGAGCTCTTTGTTTTCATCCAGCATCGGGTATAATTAACCTTTTACACTTCCCCATTCGTCTATCAGGACTGCACCTGGAGAGAGAGTTGCTGCACACAAATTCCCAGGAAACACCACAGCAAGCCTTTAAGTTCTACATCTTCCACTCTTCCACCATGCCCTCGGTTATGGTGTTTTCTCCACTATGGAGGCACTACAGGCAATTTTTGTAGTGGGGGCTATGCTCTCACTGGAGAGGGGGGGGGGGGAAGTGGTAGTGGTGGCCTTACCCAGGGTTTTTTCTGACCATCCCTGCACCCTCCCTCCTGTCAGATGATGGGGGTGTTGCAGTGCCATTTTTTTTCTCTACCAGCCCAGGGGAGCAGTGGCCAGCGTGGTTGTCTGTGCCTGTGTGCTCGACGCTGTTCGGAGTTATATGGGCTTCTCATGCACCCCAGGACTTACAAGGTGATTCCTGCAGTGCAGGGAAGCCACTGTAGTAGTGGAAGCTTGCGGGGGCCTGGCCACTTCACATTCTCAGTATTCTGCTGCACTGTGCAGCATGGAGAAAGCAGAAACTGACTGCTGCGGCGGAATCAGGTGCCTCATCTCATGCACTAGCCAGGCCCAGGTAAGGGGGGTACAGTGGTCCTTACTATTGGGATTTTTTGTGTGTGGTTTATTGTGCTTTCTTCTTTAGGTGTCGGGGTGATGGAAGCCTGCTGCTGAAGTGTGCTACAGCTGGGGGGCTGCTCTGCATTGGTGAAGGTTTTCGGAGCTCCTTCTTCTCTCCTCTATTTGCGGTTGTTTGACCTTGCATGGGGAGCTTGGGTGGTCACATGGCGGGTGTGAGTCAATTCTTGTCTTGCTGGAGCCCACTTAATATGGGATTGTATTTGTTTCCCTTTGTTATTGTTTAAGGTTAAAGCAAATAGAACTCTCCTGATAGAAGGAAGTGCTCTTCCTGGAAAAAGCCACTTAAAGTAGAACTACAAGCAAAACTTTCTTTATGTATAGAGTAAAGGGGGGTTTATAACCTCAGTCAGATATTTATTTGCCATCTGTCCATTTGCCAAGATTTTCCTAAACTTCCTGTCCCGTAGCCAAACTTAGTGAGAAGAAATCCCTGCAGATTGAGGGGTTTCCTTGGGGACTGCCAGGTCACCAGAACTAGTGTCCCTACTGTAATATTTCCCCTTTATTTCTTTTATGGTGACAACCCAAACTTTAGGATTGTTTTACTTTCAATGATACCACCTTTCTCCAGCCCGTCAGAAGTGCGCGGGTGCCTGTCTCCAGCCCGTCAGAAGTGCGCGGATGCCTGTCTCCAGCCCGTCAGAAGTGCGCGGATGCCTGTCTCCAGCCCGTCAGAAGTGCGCGGATGCCTGTCTCCAGCCCGTCAGTAGTGCGCGGATGCCTGTCTCCAGCCCGTCAGAAGTGCACGGATGCCTGTCTCCAGCCCGTCAGAAGTGCGCGGATGCCTGTCTCCAGCCCGTCAGAAGTGCGCGGATGCCTGTCTCCAGCCCGTCAGAAGTGCGCGGATGCCTGTCTCCAGCCCGTCAGAAGTGCGCGGATGCCTATCTCCATCCTGGCAGAAGTGCGCGGATGCCTGTCTCCAGCCTGTCAGAAGTGCGCGGATGTCTCCAAGCCCTTCCAGAGGGCCCTGGTTGCGTGTCTCCAAGCCCTTCCAGAGGGCCCCCGGTTGCGTGTCTGTAAGCCTTTCCAGAGGGCCCCCGGTTGCGTGTCTCCAAGCCCTTCCAGAGGGCCCTGGTTGCGTGTCTCCAAGCCCTTCCAGAGGGCCCTGGTTGCGTGTCTCCAAGCCCTTCCAGAGGGCCCCGGTTGCGTGTCTCCAAGCCCTTCCAGAGGGCCCCGGTTGCGTGTCTCCAAGCCCTTCCAGAGGGCCCCGGTTGCGTGTCTCCAAGCCCTTCCAGAGGGCCCCGGTTGCGAGTCTCCAAGCCTTTCCAGAGGGCCCCGGTTACGTGTCTCCAAACCCTTCCAGAGGGCCCCGGTTGCGTGTCTCCAAGCCCTTCCAGAGGGCCCCGGTTGCGTGTCTCCAAGCCCTTCCAGAGGGCCCTGGTTGCGTGTCTACAAGCCCTTCCAGAGGGCCCCGGTTGCGTGTCTCCAAGCCCTTCCAGAGGGCCCCGGTTGCGTGTCTCCAAGCCCTTCCAGAGGGCCCCGGTTGCGTGTCTCCAAGCCCTTCCAGAGGGCCCCGATTGCGTGTCTCCAAGCCCTTCCAGAGGGCCCCGGTTGCGTGTCTCCAAGCCCTTCCAGAGGGCCACGGTTGCGTGTCTCCAAGCCCTTCCAGAGGGCCCCGGTTGCGTGTCTCCACGCCCTTCCAGAGGGCCCCGGTTGCGTGTCTCCACGCTCTTCCAGAGGGCCCCCGGTTGCGTGTCTCCAAGCTCTTCCAGAGGGCCCCCGGTTGCGTGTCTCCAAGCTTTTCCAGAGGGCCCCGGTTGCGTGTCTCCAAGCTCTTCCAGAGGGCCCCGGTTGCGTGTCTCCAAGCTCTTCCAGAGGGCCCCGGTTGCGTGTCTCCAAGCTCTTCCAGAGGGCCCCGGTTGCGTGTCTCCAAGCCCTTCCAGAGGGCCCCGGTTGCGTGTCTCCAAGCCCTTCCAGAGGGCCCCGGTTGCGTGTCTCCAAGCCCTTCCAGAAGGCCCTGGTTGCCTGTCTCCAAGCCCTTCCAGAGGGCCCCGGTTGCGTGTCTCCAAGCCCCTCCAGAGGGCCTTCTGACCATCCCTGCACCCTTCCTCCTGTCGGATGATGGGGATGTTGCGGTGCCTTTTTTTCCTCCTCCAGCCCAGGGGAGCAGTGGGCCAGCAGGGTTGTCTGTGCCTGTGTACCCGATGCTGTTTGGAGTTATATGGGCTTGTGTCATGCAGCCCAGGACTTGCAAGGTGGTTCCTGCAGTGCAGGGAAGCAGCTGCAGTGGTGGAGGCTTGCCACATGTGAGCTGTGGGTCCTGGCCACTCCGCATTCTCAGAACTCTGCTGCAATGTGCAACATGGAGAAAGCAGAAACTGTTGGCTGCTACAGCAGAAGCAGGTGCCTCATCTAATGCACTAGCCAGGCCCAGGTAAGGGGGGCACAGTGGTGCCTTTTGGTTATCCTTACTATTGGGATTACTTGTGTGTGGTTTATTGTGTCTTCTTCTCTAGGTGTCAGGGTAAAGGAAGCCTGCTTCTGAAGTGCGCTACAGCTTGGGGGCAGCTTTGCATTGGTGAAAGTTCTCGGAGCTCCTTCCTCTCTCATCTATTTGCGGTTGATTGACCTTGCATGGGGAGCTTGGGTGGTCACATGGCGGGTGTGGGTCAATTGTTGCTGGAGCCCACATAAAATGGGATTGTATTGGTTTCCCTTTGTTATTGTTTAAGGTTAAAGCAAATAGAGCTATCCTGATAAAAGGAAGTGAAGAAAAAAGCCACTTATAGTAGAACTACAAGCAAAACCTTCTTTTTGTATAGAGTAAATCCATCAGGGGTGCCCGTGTCCAGCCTATCAGGAGTGCCGGGGTGCCGGTCTCCATGCCCTTGCAGAGTGCCGGGGTGCTGGTCTCCATGCCCTTGCAGAGTGCCGGGGTGCCAGTCTCCATGCCCTTGCAGAGTGCCGGGGTGCCGGTCTCCATGCCCTTGCAGAGTGCCGGTCTCCATGCCCTTGCAGAGTGCCGGTCTCCATGCCCTTGCAGAGTGCCGGTCTCCATGCCCTTGCAGAGTGCCGGTCTCCATGCCCTTGCAGAGTGCCGGTCTCCATGCCCTTGCAGAGTGCCGGTCTCCATGCCCTTGCAGAGTGCCGGTCTCCATGCCCTTGCAGAGTGCCGGTCTCCATGCCCTTGCAGAGTGCCGGTCTCCATGCCCTTGCAGAGTGCCGGTCTCCATGCCCTTGCAGAGTGCCGGTCTCCATGCCCTTGCAGAGTGCCGGTCTCCATGCCCTTGCAGAGTGCCGGTCTCCATGCCCTTGCAGAGTGCCGGTCTCCATGCCCTTGCAGAGTGCCGGTCTCCATGCCCTTGCAGAGTGCCGGTCTCCATGCCCTTGCAGAGTGCCGGTCTCCATGCCCTTGCAGAGTGCCGGTCTCCATGCCCTTGCAGAGTGCCGGTCTCCATGCCCTTGCAGAGTGCCGGGGTGCCGGTCTCCATGCCCTTGCAGAGTGCCGGGGTGCCGGTCTCCATGCCCTTGCAGAGTGCCGGGGTGCCGGTCTCCATGCCCTTGCAGAGTGCCGGGGTGCCGGTCTCCATGCCCTTGCAGAGTGCCGGGGTGCCGGTCTCCATGCCCTTGCAGAGTGCCGGGGTGCCGGTCTCCATGCCCTTGCAGAGTGCCGGGGTGCCGGTCTCCATGCCCTTGCAGAGTGCCGGGGTGCCGGTCTCCATGCCCTTGCAGAGTGCCGGGGTGCCGGTCTCCATGCCCTTGCAGAGTGCCGGGGTGCCGGTCTCCATGCCCTTGCAGAGTGCCGGGGTGCCGGTCTCCATGCCCTTGCAGAGTGCCGGGGTGCCGGTCTCCATGCCCTTGCATAGTGCCGGGGTGCCGGTCTCCATGCCCTTGCAGAGTGCCGGGGTGCCGGTCTCCATGCCCTTGCAGAGTGCCGGGGTGCCGGTCTCCATGCCCTTGCAGAGTGCCGGGGTGCCGGTCTCCATGCCCTTGCAGAGTGCCGGTCTCCATGCCCTTGCAGAGTGCCGGTCTCCATGCCCTTGCAGAGTGCCGGGGTGCCGGTCTCCATGCCCTTGCAGAGTGCCGGGGTGCCGGTCTCCATGCCCTTGCAGAGTGCCGGGGTGCCGGTCTCCATGCCCTTGCAGAGTGCCGGGGTGCCGGTCTCCATGCCCTTGCAGAGTGCCGGGGTGCCGGTCTCCATGCCCTTGCAGAGTGCCGGGGTGCCGGTCTCCATGCCCTTCCAGAGTGCCGGGGTGCCGGTCTCCATGCCCTTCCAGAGTGCCGGGGTGCCGGTCTCCATGCCCTTCCAGAGTGCCGGGGTGCCGGTCTCCATGCCCTTGCAGAGTGCCGGGGTGCCGGTCTCCATGCCCTTGCAGAGTGCCGGGGTGCCGGTCTCCATGCCCTTGCAGAGTGCCGGGGTGCCGGTCTCCATGCCCTTTCAGAGTGCCGGGGTGCCGGTCTCCATGCCCTTGCAGAGTGCCGGGGTGCCGGTCTCCATGCCCTTGCAGAGTGCCGGGGTGCCGGTCTCCATGCCCTTGCAGAGTGCCGGGGTGCCGGTCTCCATGCCCTTGCAGAGTGCCGGTCTCCATGCCCTTGCAGAGTGCCGGTCTCCATGCCCTTGCAGAGTGCCGGTCTCCATGCCCTTGCAGAGTGCCGGTCTCCATGCCCTTGCAGAGTGCCGGTCTCCATGCCCTTGCAGAGTGCCGGTCTCCATGCCCTTGCAGAGTGCCGGTCTCCATGCCCTTGCAGAGTGCCGGTCTCCATGCCCTTGCAGAGTGCCGGTCTCCAAGCCCTTCCAGAGGGCCCCGGTTGCGTGTCTCCAAGCCCTTCCAGAGGGCCCCCGGTTGCGTGTCTCCAAGCCCTTCCAGAGGGCCCCCGGTTGCGTATCTCCAAGCCCTTCCAGAGGGCCCCGTTGCGTGTCTCCAAGCCTTTCCAGAGGGCCCCGGTTGCGTGTCTCCAAGCCCTTCCAGAGGGCCCCGGTTGCGTGTCTCCAAGCCCTTCCAGAGGGCCACGGTTGCGTGTCTCCAAGCCCTTCCAGAGGGCCACGGTTGCGTGTCTCCAAGCCCTTCCAGAGGGCCACGGTTGCGTGTCTCCAAGCTTTTCCAGAGGGCCCCAATTACGTGTCTCCAAGCCCTTCCAGAGGGTTCCGGTTGGGTGTCTCCAAGGTTTTCCAGAGGGCCCCGGTTACGTGTCTCCAAGCCCTTCCAGAGGGCCCCGGTTGCGTGTCTCCAAGCCCTTCCAGAGGGCCCCGGTTGCGTGTCTCCAAGCCCTTCCAGAGGGCCCCGGTTGCGTGTCTCCAAGCCCTTCTAGAGGGCCCCGGTTGCGTGTCTCCAAGCCCTTCCAGAGGGCCCCGGTTGCGTGTCTCCAAGCCTTTCCAGAGGGCCCCGGTTGCGTGTCTCCAAGCCCTTCCAGAGGGCCCCGGTTGCGTGTCTCCAAGCCCTTCCAGAGGGCCCCTGTTGCGTGTCTCCAAGCCTTTCCAGAGGGCCCCGGTTGCGTGTTTCCAAGCCCTTCCAGAGGGCCCCGGTTGCGTGTCTCCAAGCCCTTCCAGAGGGCCCCGGTTGCGTGTCTCCAAGCCCTTCCAGAGGGCCCCGGTTGCGTGTCTCCAAGCCCTTCCAGAGGGCCCCGGTTGCGTGTCTCCAAGCCCTTCTAGAGGGCCCCGGTTGCGTGTCTCCAAGCCCTTCCAGAGGGCCCCGGTTGCGTGTCTCCAAGCCTTTCCAGAGGGCCCCGGTTGCGTGTCTCCAAGCCCTTCCAGAGGGCCCCGGTTGCGTGTCTCCAAGCCCTTCCAGAGGGCCCCTGTTGCGTGTCTCCAAGCCTTTCCAGAGGGCCCCGGTTGCGTGTCTCCAAGCCCTTCCAGAGGGCCCCTGTTGCGTGTCTCCAAGCCTTTCCAGAGGGCCCCGGTTGCGTGTCTCCAAGCCTTTCCAGAGGGCCCCGGTTGCGTGTCTCCAAGCTTTTCCAGAGGGCCCCGGTTGCGTGTCTCCAAGCTTTTCCAGAGGGCCCCGGTTGCGTGTCTCCAAGCCTTTCCAGAGGGCCCCGGTTGCGTGTCTCCAAGCCTTTCCAGAGGGCCCCGGTTGCGTGTCTCCAAGCCTTTCCAGAGGGCCCCGGTTGCGTGTCTCCAGGCCCTTCCAGAGGGCCCGGTTGCTTGTCTCCAGGCCCTTCCAGAGGGCCTCGGTTGCGTGTCTCCAAGCCCTTCCAGAGGCCCCGGTTGCGTGTCTCCAAGCCCTTCCAGAGGGCCCCGGTTGCGTGTCTCCAAGCCCTTCCAGAGGGCCCCGGTTTGCGTGTCTCCAAGCCCTTCCAGAGGGCCCCGGTTGCGTGTCTCCAAGCCCTTCCAGAGGGCCCCGGTTGCGTGTCTCCAAGCCCTTCCAGAGGGCCCCGGTTGCGTGTCTCCAAGCCCTTCCAGAGGGCCCCGGTTGCGTGTCTCCAAGCCCTTCCAGAGGGCCCCGGTTGCGTGTCTCCAAGCCCTTCCAGAGGGCCCCGGTTGCGTGTCTCCAAGCCCTTCCAGAGGGCCCCGGTTGCGTGTCTCCAAGCCCTTCCAGAGGGCCCCGGTTGCGTGTCTCCAAGCCCTTCCAGAGGGCCCCGGTTGCGTGTCTCCAAGCCCTTCCAGAGGGCCCCGGTTGCGTGTCTCCAAGCCCTTCCAGAGGGCCCCGGTTGCGTGTCTCCAAGCCTTTCCAGAGGGCCCCGGTTGCGTGTCTCCAAGCCTTTCCAGAGGGCCCCGGTTGCGTGTCTCCAAGCCTTTCCAGAGGGCCCCGGTTGCGTGTCTCCAGGCCTTTCCAGAGGGCCCCGGTTGCGTGTCTCCAGGCCCTTCCAGAGGGCCCCGGTTGCTTGTCTCCAGGCCCTTCCAGAGGGCCCCGGTTGCGTGTCTCCAAGCCCTTCCAGAGGCCCCGGTTGCGTGTCTCCAAGCCCTTCCAGAGGGCCCCGGTTGTGTGTCTCCAAGCCCTTCCAGAGGGCCCCGGTTGCGTGTCTCCAAGCCCTTCCAGAGGGCCCCGGTTGCGTGTCTCCAAGCCCTTCCAGAGGGCCCCGGTTGCCTGTCTCCAAGCCCTTCCAGAGGGCCCCGGTTGCCTGTCTCCAAGCCCTTCCAGAGGGCCTTCTGACCATCCCTGCACCCTCCCTCCTGTCGGATGATGGGGATGTTGTGGTGCCTTTTTTTCCTCCTCCAGCCCAGGGGAGCAGTGGGCCAGCAGGGTTGTCTGTGCCTGTGTGCCCGATGCTCTTTGGAGTTATATGGGCTTGTGTCATGCAGCCCAGGACTTGCAAGGTGGTTCCTGCAGTGCAGGGAAGCAGCTGCAGTGGTGGAGGCTTGCCACATGTGAGCTGTGGGTCCTGGCCACTCCGCATTCTCAGAATTCTGCTGCACTGTGCAACATGGAGAAAGCAGAAACTGTTGGCTGCTACAGCAGAAGCAGGTGCCTCATCTAATGCACTAGCCAGGCCCAGGTAAGGGGGGCACAGTGATGCCTTTTGGTTATCCTTACTATTGGGATTACTTGTGTGTGGTTTATTGGGTCTTCCTCTCTAGGTGTCAGGGTAAAGGAAGCCTGCTTCTGAAGTGCGCTACAGCTTGGGGGCATCCTTGCATTGGTGAAAGTTCTCGGAGCTCCTTCCTCTCTTGTCTATTTGCGGTTGATTGACCTTGCATGGGGAGCTTGGGTGGTCACATGGCGGGTGTGGGTCAATTGTTGCTGTAGCCCACATAAATGGGATTGTATTGGTTTCCCTTTGTTATTGTTTAAGGTTAAAGCAAATAGAGCTCTCCTGATAAAAGGAAGTGAAGAAAAAAGCCACTTATAGTAGAACTACAAGCAAAACCTTCTTTTTGTATAGAGTTAATCCATCAGGGGTGCCCGTGTCCAGCCTATCAGGAGTGCCGGGGTGCCGGTCTCCATGCCCTTGCAGAGTGCCGGGGTGCCGGTCTCCATGCCCTTGCAGAGTGCCGGGGTGCCGGTCTCCATGCCCTTGCAGAGTGCCGGGGTGCCGGTCTCCATGCCCTTGCAGAGTGCCGGGGTGCCGGTCTCCATGCCCTTGCAGAGTGCCGGGGTGCCGGTCTCCATGCCCTTGCAGAGTGCCGGGGTGCCGGTCTCCATGCCCTTGCAGAGTGCCGGGGTGCCGGTCTCCATGCCCTTGCAGAGTGCCGGGGTGCCGGTCTCCATGCCCTTGCAGAGTGCCGGGGTGCCGGTCTCCATGCCCTTGCAGAGTGCCGGGGTGCCGGTCTCCATGCCCTTGCAGAGTGCCGGGGTGCCGGTCTCCATGCCCTTGCAGAGTGCCGGGGTGCCGGTCTCCATGCCCTTGCAGAGTGCCGGGGTGCCGGTCTCCATGCCCTTGCAGAGTGCCGGGGTGCCGGTCTCCATGCCCTTGCAGAGTGCCGGGGTGCCGGTCTCCATGCCCTTGCAGAGTGCCGGGGTGCCGGTCTCCATGCCCTTGCAGAGTGCCGGGGTGCCGGTCTCCATGCCCTTGCAGAGTGCCGGGGTGCCGGTCTCCATGCCCTTGCAGAGTGCCGGGGTGCCGGTCTCCATGCCCTTGCAGAGTGCCGGGGTGCCGGTCTCCATGCCCTTGCAGAGTGCCGGGGTGCCGGTCTCCATGCCCTTGCAGAGTGCCGGGGTGCCGGTCTCCATGCCCTTGCAGAGTGCCGGGGTGCCGGTCTCCATGCCCTTGCAGAGTGCCGGGGTGCCGGTCTCCATGCCCTTGCAGAGTGCCGGGGTGCCGGTCTCCATGCCCTTGGAGAGTGCCGGGGTGCCGGTCTCCATGTCCTTCGAGAGTGCCGGGGTGCCGGTCTCCATGCCCTTCCAGAGTGCCGGGGTGCCGGTCTCCATGCCCTTCCAGAGTGCCGGGGTGCCGGTCTCCATGCCCTTGCAGAGTGCCGGGGTGCCGGTCTCCATGCCCTTGCAGAGTGCCGGGGTGCCGGTCTGCATGCCCTTGCAGAGTGCCGGTCTCCATGCCCTTGCAGAGTGCCGGTCTCCATGCCCTTGCAGAGTGCCGGTCTCCATGCCCTTGCAGAGTGCCGGTCTCCATGCCCTTGCAGAGTGCCGGGGTGCCGGTCTCCATGCCCTTGCAGAGTGCCGGGGTGCCAGTCTCCATGCCCTTGCAGAGTGCCCGGGTGCCGGTCTCCATGCCCTTGCAGAGTGCCCGTCTCCATGCCCTTGCAGAGTGCCTGTCTCCATGCCCTTGCAGAGTGCCCTTCTCCATGCCCTTGCAGAGTGCCCGTCTCCATGCCCTTGCAGAGTGCCCGTCTCCATGCCCTTGCAGAGTTCCCGTCTCCATGCCCTTGCAGAGTGCCCGTCTCCATGCCCTTGCAGAGTGCCCGGGTGCCTGTCTCAATGCTCTTCCAGAGTGCCTGGGTGCCTGTGGTGTGGGTCTGCACTTGAAGCCCCCTGTGTCAAGATGGTTGACCACCATTGCCTTAAATAATGCTCTTAAAAAGCTGGGGGTCTATTGGATTCAAGCTTCTGGTTCATGTGGTCTCTTCTTCCATTCAGTTCTTTAATAGGTTTCTGCAGTTCATCCATGGACCATGGCTGGAAGGTGTGTGTGCGTGGACTTAAGAAGCATTGAACAAATATTGGCATTGAGCTCTTTGTTTTCATCCAGCATCGGGTATAATTAACCTTTTACACTTCCCCATTCGTCTATCAGGACTGCACCTGGAGAGAGAGTTGCTGCACACACATTCCCAGGAAACACCACAGCAAGCCTTTAGGTTCTACATCTTCCACTCTTCCACCATGCCCTCGGTTATGGTGTTTTCTCCACTATGGAGGCACTACAGGCAACTTTTGTAGTGGGGGCTATGCTCTCACTGAAGGGGGGGGGTGGTAGTGGTGGCCTTACCCAGGGTTTTTTCTGACCATCCCTACACCCTCCCTCCTCTCAGATGATGGGGGTGTTGCAGTGCCATTTTTTTTCTCTACCAGCCCAGGGGAGCAGTGGCCAGCGTGGTTGTCTGTGTGCTCGACGCTGTTCGGAGTTATATGGGCTTCTCATGCACCCCAGGACTTACAAGGTGATTCCTGCAGTGCAGGGAAGCCGCTGTAGTAGTGGAAGCTTGCCGGGTCCTGGCCACTTCACATTCTCAGTATTCTGCTGCACTGTGCAGCATGGAGAAAGCAGAAACTGACTGCTGCGGCGGAATCAGGTGCCTCATCTCATGCACTAGCCAGGCCCAGGTAAGGGGGGTACAGTGGTCCTTACTATTGGGATTTTTTGTGTGTGGTTTATTGTGCTTTCTTCTTTAGGTGGTCGGGGTGATGGAAGCCTGCTGCTGAAGTGTGCTACAGCTGGGGGGCTGCTCTGCATTTGTGAAGGTTTTCGGAGCTCCTTCTTTTCTCCTCTATTTGCGGTTGTTTGACCTTGCATGGGGAGCTTGGGTGGTCACATGGCGGGTGTGAGTCAATTCTTGTCTTGCTGGAGCCCACTTAATATGGGATTGTATTTGTTTCCCTTTGTTATTGTTTAAGGTTAAAGCAAATAGAACTCTCCAGATAGAAGGAAGTGCTCTTCCTGGAAAAAGCCACTTAAAGTAGAACTACAACCAAAACTTTCTTTATGTATAGTGTAAAGGGGGGTTTATAACCTCAGTCAGATATTTATTTGCCATCTGTCCATTTGCCAAGATTTTCCTAAACTTCCTGTCCCGTAGCCAAACTTAGTGAGAAGAAATCCCTGCAGATTGAGGGGTTTCCTTGGGGACTGCCAGGTCACCAGAACTAGTGTCCCTACTGTAATATTTCCCCTTTATTTCTTTTATGGGGACAACCCAAACTTTAGGATTGTTTTACGTTCAAAGATACCACCTGTCTCCGGCCCGTCAGAAGTGCGCGGGTGCCTGTCTCCAGCCCGTCAGAAGTGCGCGGGTGCCTGTCTCCAGCCCATCAGAAGTGCGCGGATGCCTGTCTCCAGCCCGTCAGAAGTGCGCGGATGCCTGTCTCCAGCCCGTCAGAAGTGCGCGGATGCCTGTCTCCAGCCCGTCAGAAGTGCGCGGATGCCTGTCTCCAGCCCGTCAGAAGTGCGCGGATGCCTGTCTCCAGCCCGTCAGAAGTGCGCGGATGCCTGTCTCCGGCCTGTCAGAAGTGCGCGGATGTCTCCAAGCCCTTCCAGAGGGCCCTGGTTGCGTGTCTCCAAGCCTTTCCAGAGGGCCCCCGGTTGCGTGTCTCCAAGCCTTTTTCTGAGGGCCCTGGTTGCGTGTCTCCAGGCCCTTCCAGAGGGCCCCGGTTGCTTGTCTCCAGGCCCTTCCAGAGGGCCCCGGTTGCGGGTCTCCAAGCCCTTCCAGAGGCCCCGGTTGCGTGTCTCCAAGCCCTTCCAGAGGGCCCCGGTTGCGTGTCTCCAAGCCCTTCCAGAGGGCCCCGGTTGCGTGTCTCCAAGCCCTTCCAGAGGGCCCCGGTTGGGTGTCTCCAAGCCCTTCCAGAGGGCCCCGGTTGCGTGTCTCCAAGCCCTTCCAGAGGGCCCCGGTTGCGTGTCTCCAAGCCCTTCCAGAGGGCCCCGGTTGCGTGTCTCCAAGCCCTTCCAGAGGGCCCCGGTTGCGTGTCTCCAAGCCCTTCCAGAGGGCCCCGGTTGCGTGTCTCCAAGCCCTTCCAGAGGGCCCCGGTTGCGTGTCTCCAAGCCCTTCCAGAGGGCCCCGGTTGCGTGTCTCCAAGCCCTTCCAGAGGGCCCCGGTTGCGTGTCTCCAAGCCCTTCCAGAGGGCCCCCGGTTGCGTGTCTCCAAGCCCTTCCAGAGGGCCCCGGTTGCGTGTCTCCAAGCCCTTCCAGAGGGCCCCGGTTGCGTGTCTCCAAGCCCTTCCAGAGGGCCCCGGTTGCGTGTCTCCAAGCCCTTCCAGAGGGCCCCGGTTGCGTGTCTCCAAGCCCTTCCAGAGGGCCCCGGTTGCGTGTCTCCAAGCCCTTCCAGAGGGCCCCCGGTTGCGTGTCTCCAAGCCCTTCCAGAGGGCCCCCGGTTGCGTGTCTCCAAGCCCTTCCAGAGGGCCCCCGGTTGCGTGTCTCCAAGCCCTTCCAGAGGGCCCCGGTTGCGTGTCTCCAAGCCTTTCCAGAGGGCCCCGGTTGCGTGTCTCCAAGCCCTTCCAGAGGGCCCCGGTTGCGTGTCTCCAAGCCCTTCCAGAGGGCCCCGGTTGCGTGTCTCCAAGCCCTTCCAGAGGGCCCCTGTTGCGTGTCTCCAAGCCCTTCCAGAGGGCCCCGGTTGCGTGTCTCCAAGCCCTTCCAGAGGGCCCCGGTTGTGTGTCTCCAAGCCCTTCCAGAGGGCCCCGGTTGCGTGTCTCCAAGCCTTTCCAGAGGGCCCCGGTTGCGTGTCTCCAAGCTTTTCCAGAGGGCCCCGGTTGCGTGTCTCCAAGCTTTTCCAGAGGGCCCCGGTTGCGTGTCTCCAAGCCTTTCCAGAGGGCCCCGGTTGCGTGTCTCCAATCCTTTCCAGAGGGCCCCGGTTGCGTGTCTCCAAGCCTTTCCAGAGGGCCCCGGTTGCGTGTCTCCAGGCCCTTCCAGAGGGCCCCGGTTGCTTGTCTCCAGGCCCTTCCAGAGGGCCTCGGTTGCGTGTCTCCAATCCCTTCCAGAGGGCCCCTGTTGCGTGTCTCCAAGCCCTTCCAGAGGGCCCCGGTTGCGTGTCTCCAAGCCCTTCCAGAGGGCCCCGGTTGCGTGTCTCCAAGCCCTTCCAGAGGGCCCCGGTTGCGTGTCTCCAAGCCCTTCCAGAGGGCCCCGGTTGCGTGTCTCCAAGCCCTTCCAGAGGGCCCCGGTTGCGTGTCTCCAAGCCCTTCCAGAGGGCCCCGGTTGCGTGTCTCCAAGCCCTTCCAGAGGGCCCCGGTTGCGTGTCTCCAAGCCCTTCCAGAGGGCCCCGGTTGCGTGTCTCCAAGCCCTTCCAGAGGGCCCCGGTTGCGTGTCTCCAAGCCCTTCCAGAGGGCCCCGGTTGCGTGTCTCCAAGCCCTTCCAGAGGGCCCCGGTTGCGTGTCTCCAAGCCCTTCCAGAGGGCCCCGGTTGCGTGTCTCCAAGCCCTTCCAGAGGGCCCCGGTTGCGTGTCTCCAAGCCCTTCCAGAGGGCCCCCGGTTGCGTGTCTCCAAGCCCTTCCAGAGGGCCCCGGTTGCGTGTCTCCAAGCCTTTCCAGAGGGCCCCGGTTGCGTGTCTCCAAGCCCTTCCAGAGGGCCCCGGTTGCGTGTCTCCAAGCCCTTCCAGAGGGCCCCGGTTGCGTGTCTCCAAGCCCTTCCAGAGGGCCCCTGTTGCGTGTCTCCAAGCCCTTCCAGAGGGCCCCGGTTGCGTGTCTCCAAGCCCTTCCAGAGGGCCCCGGTTGCGTGTCTCCAAGCCCTTCCAGAGGGCCCCGGTTGCGTGTCTCCAAGCCCTTCCAGAGGGCCCCGGTTGCGTGTCTCCAAGCCCTTCCAGAGGGCCCCGGTTGCCTGTCTCCAAGCCCTTCCAGAGGGCCCCGGTTGCCTGTCTCCAAGCCCTTCCAGAGGGCCTTCTGACCATCCCTGCACCCTCCCTCCTGTCGGATGATGGGGATGTTGTGGTGCCTTTTTTTCCTCCTCCAGCCCAGGGGAGCAGTGGGCCAGCAGGGTTGTCTGTGCCTGTGTGCCCGATGCTCTTTGGAGTTATATGGGCTTGTGTCATGCAGCCCAGGACTTGCAAGGTGGTTCCTGCAGTGCAGGGAAGCAGCTGCAGTGGTGGAGGCTTGCCACATGTGAGCTGTGGGTCCTGGCCACTCCGCATTCTCAGAATTCTGCTGCACTGTGCAACATGGAGAAAGCAGAAACTGTTGGCTGCTACAGCAGAAGCAGGTGCCTCATCTAATGCACTAGCCAGGCCCAGGTAAGGGGGGCACAGTGATGCCTTTTGGTTATCCTTACTATTGGGATTACTTGTGTGTGGTTTATTGGGTCTTCCTCTCTAGGTGTCAGGGTAAAGGAAGCCTGCTTCTGAAGTGCGCTACAGCTTGGGGGCATCCTTGCATTGGTGAAAGTTCTCGGAGCTCCTTCCTCTCTTGTCTATTTGCGGTTGATTGACCTTGCATGGGGAGCTTGGGTGGTCACATGGCGGGTGTGGGTCAATTGTTGCTGTAGCCCACATAAATGGGATTGTATTGGTTTCCCTTTGTTATTGTTTAAGGTTAAAGCAAATAGAGCTCTCCTGATAAAAGGAAGTGAAGAAAAAAGCCACTTATAGTAGAACTACAAGCAAAACCTTCTTTTTGTATAGAGTTAATCCATCAGGGGTGCCCGTGTCCAGCCTATCAGGAGTGCCGGGGTGCCGGTCTCCATGCCCTTGCAGAGTGCCGGGGTGCCGGTCTCCATGCCCTTGCAGAGTGCCGGGGTGCCGGTCTCCATGCCCTTGCAGAGTGCCGGGGTGCCGGTCTCCATGCCCTTGCAGAGTGCCGGGGTGCCGGTCTCCATGCCCTTGCAGAGTGCCGGGGTGCCGGTCTCCATGCTCTTGCAGAGTGCCGGGGTGCCGGTCTCCATGCTCTTGCAGAGTGCCGGGGTGCCGGTCTCCATGCCCTTGCAGAGTGCCGGGGTGCCGGTCTCCATGCCCTTGCAGAGTGCCGGGGTGCCGGTCTCCATGCCCTTGCAGAGTGCCGGGGTGCCGGTCTCCATGCCCTTGCAGAGTGCCGGGGTGCCGGTCTCCATGCCCTTGCAGAGTGCCGGGGTGCCGGTCTCCATGCCCTTGCAGAGTGCCGGGGTGCCGGTCTCCATGCTCTTGCAGAGTGCCGGGGTGCCGGTCTCCATGCTCTTGCAGAGTGCCGGGGTGCCGGTCTCCATGCCCTTGCAGAGTGCCGGGGTGCCGGTCTCCATGCCCTTGCAGAGTGCCGGGGTGCCGGTCTCCATGCCCTTGCAGAGTGCCGGGGTGCCGGACTCCATGCCCTTGCAGAGTGCCGGGGTGCCGGTCTCCATGCCCTTGCAGAGTGCCGGGGTGCCGGTCTCCATGCCCTTGCAGAGTGCCGGGGTGCCGGTTTCCATGCCCTTGCAGAGTGCCGGGGTGCCGGTCTCCATGCCCTTGCAGAGTGCCGGGGTGCCGGTCTCCATGCCCTTGCAGAGTGCCGGGGTGCCGGTCTCCATGCCCTTGCAGAGTGCCGGGGTGCCGGTCTCCATGCCCTTGCAGAGTGCCGGGGTGCCGGTCTCCATGCCCTTGCAGAGTGCCGGGGTGCCGGTCTCCATGCCCTTGCAGAGTGCCGGGGTGCCGGTCTCCATGCCCTTGCAGAGTGCCGGGGTGCCGGTCTCCATGCCCTTGCAGAGTGCCGGGGTGCCGGTCTCCATGCCCTTGCAGAGTGCCGGGGTGCCGGTCTCCATGCCCTTGCAGAGTGCCGGGGTGCCGGTCTCCATGCCCTTGCAGAGTGCTGGGGTGCCGGTCTCCATGCCCTTGCAGAGTGCCGGGGTGCCGGTCTCCATGCCCTTGCAGGGTGCCGGTCTCCATGCCCTTGCAGGGTGCCGGTCTCCATGCCCTTGCAGAGTGCCGGGGTGCCGGTCTCCATGCCCTTGCAGAGTGCCGGGGTGCCGGTCTCCATGCCCTTGCAGAGTGCCGGGGTGCCGGTCTCCATGCCCTTGCAGAGTGCCGGGGTGCCGGTCTCCATGCCCTTGCAGAGTGCCGGGGTGCCGGTCTCCATGCCCTTGCAGAGTGCCGGGGTGCCGGTCTCCATGCCCTTGCAGAGTGCCGGGGTGCCGGTCTCCATGCCCTAGCAGAGTGCCGGGTGCCGGTCTCCATGCCCTTGCAGGGTGCCGGTCTCCATGCCCTTGCAGAGTGCCGGTCTCCATGCCCTTGCAGAGTGCCGGTCTCCATGCCCTTGCAGAGTGCCGGTCTCCATGCCCTTGCAGAGTGCCGGTCTCCATGCCCTTGCAGAGTGCCGGTCTCCATGCCCTTGCAGAGTGCCGGTCTCCATGCCCTTGCAGAGTGCCGGTCTCCATGCCCTTGCAGAGTGCCGGGGTGCCGGTCTCCATGCCCTTGCAGAGTGCCGGGGTGCCGGTCTCCATGCCCTTGCAGAGTGCCGGGGTGCCGGTCTCCATGCCCTTGCAGAGTGCCCGTCTCCATGCCCTTGCAGAGTGCCCGGGTGCCTGTCTCAATGCTCTTCCAGAGTGCCTGGGTGCCTGTGGTGTGGGTCTGCACTTGAAGCCCCCTGTGTCAAGATGGTTGACCACCATTGCCTTAAATAATGCTCTTAAAAAGCTGGGGGTCTATTGGATTCAAGCTTCTGGTTCATGTGGTCTCTTCTTCCATTCAGTTCTTTAATAGGTTTCTGCAGTTCATCCATGGACCATGGCTGGAAGGTGTGTGTGCGTGGACTTAAGAAGCATTGAACAAATATTGGCATTGAGCTCTGTTTTCATCCAGCATCGGGTATAATTAACCTTTTACACTTCCCCATTCGTCTATCAGGACTGCACCTGGAGAGAGAGTTGCTGCACACACATTCCCAGGAAACACCACAGCAAGCCTTTAGGTTCTACATCTTCCACTCTTCCACCATGCCCTCGGTTATGGTGTTTTCTCCACTATGGAGGCACTACAGGCAACTTTTGTAGTGGGGGCTATGCTCTCACTGGAGGGGGGGGGGGTGGTAGTGGTGGCCTTACCCAGGGTTTTTTCACCCTACACCCTCCCTCCTCACAGATGATGGGGGTGTTGCAGTGCCATTTTTTTTCTCCACCAGCCCAGGGGAGCAGTGGCCAGCGTGGTTGTCTGTGCCTGTGTGCTCGACGCTGTTCGGAGTTATATGGGCTTCTCATGCACCCCAGGACTTACAAGGTGATTCCTGCAGTGCAGGGAAGCCGCTGTAGTAGTGGAAGCTTGCCGGGTCCTGGCCACTTCACATTCTCAGTATTCTGCTGAACTGTGCAGCATGGAGAAAGCAGAAACTGACTGCTGCGGCGGAATCAGGTGCCTCATCTCATGCACTAGCCAGGCCCAGGTAAGGGGGGTACAGTGGTCCTTACTATTGGGATTTTTTGTGTGTGGTTTATTGTGCTTTCTTCTTTAGGTGGTCGGGGTGATGGAAGCCTGCTGCTGAAGTGTGCTACAGCTGGGGGGCTGCTCTGCATTTGTGAAGGTTTTCGGAGCTCCTTCTTTTCTCCTCTATTTGCGGTTGTTTGACCTTGCATGGGGAGCTTGGGTGGTCACATGGCGGGTGTGAGTCAATTCTTGTCTTGCTGGAGCCCATTTAATATGGGATTGTATTTGTTTCCCTTTGTTATTGTTTAAGGTTAAAGCAAATAGAACTCTCCTGATAGAAGGAAGCGCTCTTCCTGGAAAAAGCCACTTAAAGTAGAACTACAACCAAAACTTTCTTTATGTATAGTGTAAAGGGGGGTTCATAACCTCAGTCAGATATTTATTTGCCATCTGTCCATTTGCCAAGATTTTCCTAAACTTCCTGTCCCGTAGCAAAACTTAGTGAGAAGAAATCCCTGCAGATTGAGGGGTTTCCTTGGGGACTGCCAGGTCACCAGAACTAGTGTCCCTACTGTAATATTTCCCCTTTATTTCTTTTATGGGGACAACCCAAACTTTAGGATTGTTTTACGTTCAAAGATACCACCTGTCTCCAGCCCGTCAGAAGTGTGCGGGTGCCTGTCTCCAGCCCGTCAGAAGTGCGCGGGTGCCTGTCTCCAGCCCGTCAGAAGTGCGCGGGTGCCTGTCTCCAGCCCGTCAGAAGTGCGCGGGTGCCTGTCTCCAGCCCGTCAGAAGTGCGCGGATGCCTGTCTCCAGCCCGTCAGAAGTGCGCGGATGCCTGTCTCCAGCCCGTCAGAAGTGCGCGGATGCCTGTCTCCAGCCCGTCAGAAGTGCGCGGATGCCTGTCTCCGGCCTGTCAGAAGTGCGCAGATGTCTCCAAGCCCTTCCAGAGGGTCCTGGTTGCGTGTCTCCAAGCCTTTCCAGAGGGCCCCCGGTTGCGTGTCTCCAAGCCTTTTTCTGAGGGCCCTGGTTGCGTGTCTCCAAGCCTTTCCAGAGGGCCCCCGGTTGCGTGTCTCCAAGCCTTTCCAGAGGGCCCCGGTTGCGTGTCTCCAAGCCTTTCCAGAGGGCCCCGGTTGCGTGTCTCCAAGCCTTTCCAGAGGGCCCCGGTTGCGTGTCTCCAAGCCTTTCCAGAGGGCCCCGGTTGCGTGTCTCCAAGCCTTTCCAGAGGGCCCCGGTTGCGTGTCTCCAAGCCTTTCCAGAGGGCCCCCGGTTGCGTGTCTCCAAGCCTTTTTCTGAGGGCCCTGGTTGCGTGTCTCCAAGCCTTTCCAGAGGGCCCCCGGTTGCGTGTCTCCAAGCCTTTCCAGAGGGCCCCGGTTGCGTGTCTCCAAGCCTTTCCAGAGGGCCCCGGTTGCGTGTCTCCAAGCCTTTCCAGAGGGCCCCGGTTGCGTGTCTCCAAGCCTTTGCAGAGGGCCCCGGTTGCGTGTCTCCAAGCCTTTCCAGAGGGCCCCGGTTGCGTGTCTCCAAGCTTTTCCAGAGGGCCCCGGTTGCGTGTCTCCAAGCCTTTCCAGAGGGCCCCCAGTTGCGTGTCTCCAAACCTTTCCAGAGGGCCCCGGTTTCGTGTCTCCAAGCCTTTCCAGAGGGCCCGGTTGCGTGTCTCCAAGCCTTTCCAGAGGGCCCCCGGTTGCGTGTCTCCAAGCCTTTCCAGAGGGCCCCGGTTGCGTGTCTCCAAGCCTTTCCAGAGGGCCCCGGTTGCGTGTCTCCAAGCTTTTCCAGAGGGCCCCGGTTGCGTGTCTCCAAGCCTTTCCAGAGGGCCCCGGTTGCGTGTCTCCAAGCCTTTCCAGAGGGCCCCGGTTGCGTGTCTCCAAGCCTTTCCAGAGGGCCCCGGTTGCGTGTCTCCAGGCCCTTCCAGAGGGCCCCAGTTGCTTGTCTCCAAGCCCTTCCAGAGGGCCTCGGTTGCGTGTCTCCAAGCCCTTCCAGAGGCCCCGGTTGCGTGTCTCCAAGCCCTTCCAGAGGGCCCCGGTTGCGTGTCTCCAAGCCCTTCCAGAGGGCCCCGGTTGCGTGTCTCCAAGCCTTTCCAGAGGGCCCTGGTTGCGTGTGTCCAAGCCCTTCTAGAGGGCCCCGGTTGCGTGTGTCCAAAACCTTCCAGAGGGCCCTGGTTGCGTGTCCAAGCCCTTCCAGAGGGCCCCGGTTGCGTGTCTCCAAGCCCTTCCAGAGGGCCCCGGTTGCGTGTCTCCAAGCCCTTCCAGAGGGTCCCAGTTGCGTGTCCCCAAGCCCTTCCAGAGGGTCCCGGTTGCGTGTCTCCAAGCCCTTCCAGAGGGTCCCGGTTGCGTGTCTCCAAGCCCTTCCAGAGGGCCCCGATTGCCTGTCTCCAAGCCCTTCCAGAGGGCCCCGGTTGCGTGTCTCCAAGCCTTTAAAGAGGGCCCCGGTTGCGTGTCTCCAAGCCCTTCCAGAGGGCCCCGGTTGCGTGTCCCCAAGCCCTTCCAGAGGGCCCCGGTTGCGTGTCCCCAAGCCCTTCCAGAGTGCCCCGGTTGCGTGTCTCCAAGCCTTTCCAGAGGGCCCCGATTGCGTGTCTCCAAGCTTTTCCAGAGGGCCCCGGTTGCGTGTCTACAAGCCCTTCCAGAGGGCCCCGGTTGCAGGTGTCCAAGCCCTTCCAGAGGGCCCCGGTTGCGTGTGTCCAAGCCCTTCCATAGGGCCCCGGTTGCGTTTGTCCAAGCCCTTCCAGAGGGCCCCGGTTGCGTGTGTCCAAGCCCTTCCAGAGGGCCCCGGTTGCGTGTGTCCAAGCCCTTCCAGAAGGTCCCGGTTGCGTGTCTCCAAGCCCTTCCAGAGGGTCCCGGTTGCGTGTATCCAAGCCCTTCCAGAGGGCCCCGGTTGCCTGTCTCCAAGCCCTTCCAGAGGGCCCCGGTTGCGTGTCTCCAAGCACTTCCAGAGGGCCCCGGTTGCGTGTCTCAGCCCTTCCAGAGGTCCCCAGTTGCGTGTGTCCAAGCCCTTCCATAGGGCCCCGGTTGCGTTTGTCCAAGCCCTTCCAGAGGACCCCGGTTGCGTGTGTCCAAGCCCTTCCAGAGGGCCCCGGTTGCGTGTGTCCAAACCCTTCCAGAGGGCCCCGGTTGGTGTGTCCAAGCCTTTCCAGAGGGCCCCCCGGTTGCGTGTGTCCAAGCCTTTCCAGAGGGCCCCGGTTGCGTGTGTCCAAGCCTTTCCAGAGGGCCCCGGTTGCGTGTGTCCAAGCCTTTCCAGAGGGCCCCGGTTGCGTGTGTCCAAGCCTTTCCAGAGGGCCCCGGTTGCGTGTCTCCAAGCTCTTCCAGAGGGCCCCGGTTGCGTGTCTCCAAGCCCTTCCAGAGGGCCCCGGTTGCGTGTCTCCCAGCCCTTCCAGAGGGCCCCGGTTGCGTGTCTCCCAGCCCTTCCAGAGGGCCCCGGTTGCGTGTCTCCCAGCCCTTCCAGAGGGCCCCGGTTGCGTGTCTCCCAGCCCTTCCAGAGGGCCCCGGTTGCGTGTCTCCCAGCCCTTCCAGAGGGCCCCGGTTGCGTGTCTCCAAGCCCTTCCAGAGGGCCCCGGTTGCGTGTCTCCAAGCCCTTCCAGAGGGCCCCGGTTGCGTGTCTCCAAGCCCTTCCAGAGGGCCCCGGTTGCGTGTCTCCAAGCCCTTCCAGAGGGCCCCGGTTGCGTGTCTCCAAACCTTTCCAGAGGGCCCCGGTTTCGTGTCTCCAAGCCTTTCCAGAGGGCCCCGGTTGCCTGTCTCCAAGCCCTTCCAGAGGGCCCCGGTTGCCTGTCTCCAAGCCCTTCCAGAGGGCCCCGGTTGCCTGCCTCCAAGCCCTTCCAGAGGGCCTTCTGACCATCCCTGCTCCCTCCCTGCACCCTTCCTCCTGTCGGATGATGGGGATGTTGCGGTGCCTTTTTTTCCTCCTCCAGCCCAGGGGAGCAGTGGCCAGCAGGGTTGTCTGTGCCTGTGTGCCCGATGCTGTTTGGAGTTATATGGGAATGTGTCATGCAGCCCACGACTTGCAAGGTGGTTCCTGCAGTGCAGGGAAGCAGCTGCAGTGGTGGAGGCTTGCCACATGTGAGCTGCGGGTCCTGGCCACTCCGCATTCTCAGAATTCTGCTGCACTGTGCAACATGGAGAAAGCAGAAACTGTTGGCTGCTACAGCAGAAGCAGGTGCCTCATCTAATGCACTAGCCAGGCCCAGGTAAGGGGGGCACAGTGGTGCCTTTTGGTTATCCTTACTATTGGGATTACTTGTGTGTGGTTTATTGTCTTCCTCTGTAGGTGTCAGGGTAAAGGAAGCCTGCTTCTGAAGTGCGCTACAGCTTGGGGGCAGCTTTGCATTGGTGAAAGTTCTCGGAACTCCTTCCTCTCGCGTCTATTTGCGGTTGATTGACCTTGCATGGGGATCTTGGGTGGTCACATGGCGGGTGTGGGTCAACTGTTGCTGGAGCCCACTTAAAATGGGATTGTATTGGTTTCCCTTTGTTATTGTTTAAGGTTAAAGCAAATAGAGCTCTCCTGATAAAAGGAAGTGAAGAAAAAAGCCACTTATAGTAGAACTACAAGCAAAACCTTCTTTTTGTATAGAGTAAATCCATCAGGAGTGCCCGGATGCCCGTCTCCAGCCCTTCTAGAGTGCCGGGGTGCCCGTCTCAAGCCCTTCTAGAGTGTCGGGGTGCCCGTCTCCAGCCCTTCTAGAGTGCCGGTGTGCCGGTCTCCATGCTCTTCCAGAGTGCCGGTGTGCCGGTCTCCATGCCCTTCCAGAGTGCCGGTGTGCCGGTCTCCATGCCCTTCCAGAGTGCCGGGGTGCCGGTCTCCATGCCCTTCCAGAGTGCCGGGGTGCCGGTCTCCCTATTCTTCCAGAGTGCCGGGGTGTCGGTCTCCCTATTCTTCCAGAGTGCCGGGGTGCCGGTCTCCCTATTCTTCCAGAGTGCCGGGGTGCCGGTCTCCCTATTCTTCCAGAGTGCCGGGGTGCCGGTCTCCCTATTCTTCCAGAGTGCCAGGGTGCCGGTCTCCCTATTCTTCCAGAGTGCCGGGGTGCCAGTCTCCCTATTCTTCCAGAGTGCCGGGGTGCCGGTCTCCATGCTCTTGCAGAGTGCCGGGGTGCCGGTCTCCATGCTCTTGCAGAGTGCCGGGGTGCCGGTCTCCATGCCCTTGCAGAGTGCCGGGGAGCCGGTCTCCATGCCCTTGCAGAGTGCCGGGGTGCCGGTCTCCATGCCCTTGCAGAGTGCCGGGGTGCCGGTCTCCATGCCCTTGCAGAGTGCCGGGGTGCCGGTCTCCATGCCCTTGCTGAGTGCCGGGGTGCCGGTCTCCATGCCCTTGCAGAGTGCCGGGGTGCCGGTCTCCATGCCCTTGCAGAGTGCCGGGGTGCCGGTCTCCATGCCCTTGCAGAGTGCCGGGGTGCCGGTCTCCATGCCCTTGCAGAGTGCCGGGGTGCCGGTCTCCATGCCCTTGCAGAGTGCCGGGGTGCCGGTCTCCATGCCCTTGCAGAGTGCCGGGGTGCCGGTCTCCATGCCCTTGCAGAGTGCCGGGGTGCCGGTCTCCATGCCCTTGCAGAGTGCCGGTCTCCATGCCCTTGCAGAGTGCCGGGGTGCCGGTCTCCATGCCCTTGCAGAGTGCCGGGGTGCCGGTCTCCCTATTCTTCCAGAGTGCCGGGGTGCCGGTCTCCATGCCCTCGCAGAGTGCCGGGGTGCCGGTCTCCATGCCCTCGCAGAGTGCCGGGGTGCCGGTCTCCATGCCCTCGCAGAGTGCCGGGGTGCCGGTCTCCATGCCCTCGCAGAGTGCCGGGGTGCCGGTCTCCATGCCCTTGCAGAGTGCCGGGGTGCCGGTCTCCATGCCCTTGCAGAGTGCCGGGGTGCCGGTCTCCATGCCCTTGCAGAGTGCCGGGGTGCCGGTCTCCATGCCCTTGCAGAGTGCCGGGGTGCCGGTCTCCATGCCCTTGCAGAGTGCCGGGGTGCCGGTCTCCATGCCCTTGCAGAGTGCCGGGGTGCCGGTCTCCATGCCCTTGCAGAGTGCCGGGGTGCCGGTCTCCATGCCCTTGCAGAGTGCCGGGGTGCCGGTCTTCATGCCCTTCCAGAGTGCCGGGGTGCCGGTCTTCATGCCCTTGCAGAGTGCCGGGGTGCCGGTCTCCATGCCTTTGCAGAGTGCCGGGGTGCCGGTCTCCATGCCCTTGCAGAGTGCCGGGGTGCCGGTCTCCATGCCCTTGCAGAGTGCCGGGGTGCCGGTCTCCATGCCCTTGCAGAGTGCCGGTCTCCCTATTCTTCCAGAGTGCCGGGGTGCCGGTCTCCATGCCCTTGCAGAGTGCCGGGGTGCCGGTCTCCATGCCCTTGCAGAGTGCCGGGGTGCCGGTCTCCATGCCCTTGCAGAGTGCCGGGGTGCCGGTCTCCATGCCCTTGCAGAGTGCCGGGGTGCCGGTCTCCATGCCCTTGCAGAGTGCCGGGGTGCCGGTCTCCATGCCCTTGCAGAGTGCCGGGGTGCCGGTCTCCATGCCCTTGCAGAGTGCCGGGGTGCCGGTCTCCATTCCCTTGCAGAGTGCCGGGGTGCCGGTCTCCATTCCCTTGCAGAGTGCCGGTCTCCATGCCCTTGCAGAGTGCCGGGGTGCCGGTCTCCATGCCCTTGCAGAGTGCCGGGGCGCCGGTCTCTATTCCCTTGCAGAGTGCTGGGGTGCCGGTCTCCATGCCCTTGCAGAGTGCCGGTCTCCATGCCCTTGCAGAGTGCCGGTCTCCATGCCCTTGCAGAGTGCCGGTCTCCATGCCCTTGCAGAGTGCCGGTCTCCATGCCCTTGCAGAGTGCCAGTCTCCATGCCCTTGCAGAGTGCCGGTCTCCATGCCCTTGCAGAGTGCCGGTCTCCATGCCCTTGCAGAGTGCCGGGGTGCCGGTCTCCATGCCCTTGCAGAGTGCCGGGGTGCCGGTCTCCATGCCCTTGCAGAGTGCCGGGGTGCCGGTCTCCATGCCTTTGCAGAGTGCCGGGGTGCCGGTCTCCATGCCCTTGCAGAGTGCCGGGGTGCCGGTCTCCCTATTCTTCCGGGGTGCCGGTCTCCCTATTCTTCCAGAGTGCCGGGGTGCCGGTCTCCCTATTCTTCCAGAGTGCCGGGGTGCCGGTCTCCATGCCCTTCCAGAGTGCCGGGGCGCCGGTCTCCATGCCCTTCCAGAGTGCCGGTCTCCATGCCCTTGCAGAGTGCCGGTCTCCATGCCCTTGCAGAGTGCCGGGGTGCCGGTCTCCATGCCCTTGCAGAGTGCCGGGGTGCCGGTCTCCCTATTCTTCCAGAGTGCCGGGGTGCCGGTCTCCCTATTCTTCCAGAGTGCCGGGGTGCCGGTCTCCCTATTCTTCCAGAGTGCCGGGGTGCCGGTCTCCCTATTCTTCCAGAGTGCCGGGGTGCCGGTCTCCCTATTCTTCCAGAGTGCCGGGGTGCCGGTCTCCATGCCCTTCCAGAGTGCCGGGGCGCCGGTTTCCATGCCCTTCCAGAGTGCCGGTCTCCATGCCCTTCCAGAGTGCCGGTCTCCATGCCCTTGCAGAGTGCCGGGGTGCCGGTCTCCATGCCCTTGCAGAGTGCCGGGGTGCCGGTCTCCCTATTCTTCCAGAGTGCCGGGGTGCCGGTCTCCCTATTCTTCCAGAGTGCCGGGGTGCCGGTCTCCCTATTCTTCCAGAGTGCCGGGGTGCCGGTCTCCCTATTCTTCCAGAGTGCCGGGGTGCCGGTCTCCATGCCCTTGCAGAGTGCCGGTCTCCATGCCCTTCCAGAGTGCCGGGGCGCCGGTCTCCATGCCCTTCCAGAGTGCCGGGGTGCCGGTCTCCATGCCCTTCCAGAGTGCCGGGGTGCCGGTCTCCATGCCCTTCCAGAGTGCCGGGGTGCCGGTCTCCATGCCCTTGCAGAGTGTCGGGGTGCCGGTCTCCCTATTCTTCCAGAGTGCCGGGGTGCCGGTCTCCCTATTCTTCCAGAGTGCCGGGGTGCCGGTCTCCCTATTCTTCCAGAGTGCCGGGGTGCCGGTCTCCCTATTCTTCCAGAGTGCCGGGGTGCCGGTCTCCATGCCCTTCCAGAGTGCCGGGGCGCCGGTCTCCATGCCCTTCCAGAGTGCCGGGGCGCCGGTCTCCATGCCCTTCCAGAGTGCCGGGGCGCCGGTCTCCATGCCCTTGCAGAGTGCCAGGGTGCCGGTCTCCATGCCCTTGCAGAGTGCCAGGGTGCCGGTCTCCATGCCCTTGCAGAGTGCCAGGGTGCCGGTCTCCATGCCCTTGCAGAATGCCGGGGTGCCGGTCTCCATGCCCTTGCAGAGTGCCGGTCTCCATGCCCTTGCAGAGTGCCGGTCTCCATGCCCTTGCAGAGTGCCGGTCTCCATGCCCTTGCAGAGTGCCGGTCTCCATGCCCTTGCAGAGTGCCGGTCTCCATGCCCTTGCAGAGTGCCGGGGTGCCGGTCTCCCTATTCTTCCAGAGTGCCGGGGTGCCGGTCTCCCTATTCTTCCAGAGTGCCGGGGTGCCGGTCTCCCTATTCTTCCAGAGTGCCGGGGTGCCGGTCTCCCTAATTCTTCCAGAGTGCCGGGGTGCCGGTTTACCTAATTCTTCCAGAGTGCCGGGGTGCCGGTCTCCCTATTCTTCCAGAGTGCCGGGGTGCCGGTCTCCCTATTCTTCCAGAAAGCCGGGGTGCCGGTCTCCATGCCCTTGCAGAGTGCTGGGGTGCCGGTCTCCATGCCCTTGCAGAGTGCCGGGGTGCCGGTCTCCATGCCCTTGCAGAGTGCCGGTGTGCCGGTCTCCATGCCCTTGCAGAGTGCCGGTGTGCCGGTCTCCATGCCCTTGCAGAGTGCCGGGGTGCCGGTCTCCATGCCCTTGCAGAGTGCCGGGGTGCCGGTCTCCATGCCCTTGCAGAGTGCCGGGGTGCCGGTCTCCTTGCAGAGTGCCGGGGTGCCGGTCTCCATGCCCTTGCAGAGTGCCGGGGTGCCGGTCTCCATGCCCTTGCAGAGTGCCGGGGTGCCGGTCTCCATGCCCTTGCAGAGTGCCGGGGTGCCGGTCTCCATGCCCTTGCAGAGTGCCGGGGTGCCGGTCTCCATGCCCTTGCAGAGTGCCGGGGTGCCGGTCTCCATGCCCTTGCAGAGTGCCGGGGTGCCGGTCTCCATGCCCTTGCAGAGTGCCGGGGTGCCGGTCTCCATTCCCTTGCAGAGTGCCGGGGTGCCGGTCTCCATTCCCTTGCAGAGTGCCGGGGTGCCGGTCTCCATGCCCTTGCAGAGTGCCGGGGTGCCGGTCTCCATGCCCTTGCAGAGTGCCGGGGTGCCGGTCTCCATGCCCTTGCAGAGTGCCGGGGTGCCGGTCTCCATGCCCTTGCAGAGTGCCGGGGTGCCGGTCTCCATGCCCTTGCAGAGTGCCGGGGTGCCGGTCTCCATGCCCTTGCAGAGTGCCGGGGTGCCGGTCTCCATGCCCTTGCCGAGTGCCGGGGTGCCGGTCTCCATGCCCTTGCAGAGTGCCGGGGTGCCGGTCTCCATGCCCTTGCAGAGTGCCGGGGTGCCGGTCTCCATGCCCTTGCAGAGTGCCGGGGTGCCGGTCTCCATGCCCTTCCAGAGTGCCGGGGTGCCGGTCTCCATGCCCTTCCAGAGTGCCGGGGTGCCGGTCTCCATGCCCTTCCAGAGTGCCGGTGTGCCGGTCTCCATGCCCTTCCAGAGTGCCTGGGTGCCGGTCTCCATGCCCTTCCAGAGTGCCTGGGTGCCGGTCTCCATGCCCTTCCAGAGTGCCGGGGTGCCGGTCTCCATGCCCTTGCAGAGTGCCGGTCTCCATGCCCTTGCAGAGTGCCGGTCTCCATGCCCTTGCAGAGTGCCGGTCTCCATGCCCTTGCAGAGTGCCGGTCTCCATGCCCTTGCAGAGTGCCGGTCTCCATGCCCTTGCAGAGTGCCGGGGTGCCGGTCTCCATGCCCTTGCAGGGTGCCGGTCTCCATGCCCTTGCAGAGTGCCGGGGTGCCGGTCTCCATGCCCTTGCAGAGTGCCGGGGTGCCGGTCTCCCTATTCTTCCAGAGTGCCGGGGTGCCGGTCTCCCTATTCTTCCAGAGTGCCGGGGTGCCGGTCTCCCTATTCTTCCAGAGTGCCGGGGTGCCGGTCTCCATGCCCTTCCAGAGTGCCGGGGCGCCGGTCTCCATGCCCTTCCAGAGTGCCGGGGCGCCGGTCTCCATGCCCTTCCAGAGTGCCGGGGTGCCGGTCTCCATGCCCTTGCAGAGTGCCGGGGTGCCGGTCTCCATGCCCTTCCAGAGTGCCGGGGCGCCGGTCTCCATGCCCTTGCAGAGTGCCGGGGTGCCGGTCTCCATGCCCTTGCAGAGTGCCGGGGTGCCGGTCTCCATGCCCTTGCAGAGTGCCGGGGTGCCGGTCTCCATGCCCTTGCAGAGTGCCGGTCTCCATGCCCTTGCAGAGTGCCGGTCTCCATGCCCTTGCAGAGTGCCGGTCTCCATGCCCTTGCAGAGTGCCGGTCTCCATGCCCTTGCAGAGTGCCGGTCTCCATGCCCTTGCAGAGTGCCGGGGTGCCGGTCTCCCTATTCTTCCAGAGTGCCGGGGTGCCGGTCTCCCTATTCTTCCAGAGTGCCGGGGTGCCGGTCTCCCTATTCTTCCAGAGTGCCGGGGTGCCGGTCTCCCTATTCTTCCAGAGTGCCGGGGTGCCGGTCTCCCTAATTCTTCCAGAGTGCCGGGGTGCCGGTTTACCTAATTCTTCCAGAGTGCCGGGGTGCCGGTCTCCCTATTCTTCCAGAGTGCCGGGGTGCCGGTCTCCCTATTCTTCCAGAAAGCCGGGGTGCCGGTCTCCATGCCCTTGCAGAGTGCTGGGGTGCCGGTCTCCATGCCCTTGCAGAGTGCCGGGGTGCCGGTCTCCATGCCCTTGCAGAGTGCCGGTGTGCCGGTCTCCATGCCCTTGCAGAGTGCCGGTGTGCCGGTCTCCATGCCCTTGCAGAGTGCCGGTGTGCCGGTCTCCATGCCCTTGCAGAGTGCCGGGGTGCCGGTCTCCATGCCCTTGCAGAGTGCCGGGGTGCCGGTCTCCATGCCCTTGCAGAGTGCCGGGGTGCCGGTCTCCTTGCAGAGTGCCGGGGTGCCGGTCTCCATGCCCTTGCAGAGTGCCGGGGTGCCGGTCTCCATGCCCTTGCAGAGTGCCGGGGTGCCGGTCTCCATGCCCTTGCAGAGTGCCGGGGTGCCGGTCTCCATGCCCTTGCAGAGTGCCGGGGTGCCGGTCTCCATGCCCTTGCAGAGTGCCGGGGTGCCGGTCTCCATGCCCTTGCAGAGTGCCGGGGTGCCGGTCTCCATTCCCTTGCAGAGTGCCGGGGTGCCGGTCTCCATTCCCTTGCAGAGTGCCGGGGTGCCGGTCTCCATGCCCTTGCAGAGTGCCGGGGTGCCGGTCTCCATGCCCTTGCAGAGTGCCGGGGTGCCGGTCTCCATGCCCTTGCAGAGTGCCGGGGTGCCGGTCTCCATGCCCTTGCAGAGTGCCGGGGTGCCGGTCTCCATGCCCTTGCAGAGTGCCGGGGTGCCGGTCTCCATGCCCTTGCCGAGTGCCGGGGTGCCGGTCTCCATGCCCTTGCAGAGTGCCGGGGTGCCGGTCTCCATGCCCTTGCAGAGTGCCGGGGTGCCGGTCTCCATGCCCTTGCAGAGTGCCGGGGTGCCGGTCTCCATGCCCTTGCAGAGTGCCGGGGTGCCGGTCTCCATGCCCTTCTAGAGTGCCGGGGTGCCGGTCTCCATGCCCTTCCAGAGTGCCGGTGTGCCGGTCTCCATGCCCTTCCAGAGTGCCTGGGTGCCGGTCTCCATGCCCTTCCAGAGTGCCTGGGTGCCGGTCTCCATGCCCTTCCAGAGTGCCGGGGTGCCGGTCTCCATGCCCTTGCAGAGTGCCGGTCTCCATGCCCTTGCAGAGTGCCGGTCTCCATGCCCTTGCAGAGTGCCGGTCTCCATGCCCTTGCAGAGTGCCGGTCTCCATGCCCTTGCAGAGTGCCGGGGTGCCGGTCTCCATGCCCTTGCAGAGTGCCGGGGTGCCGGTCTCCATGCCCTTGCAGAGTGCCGGGGTGCCGGTCTCCATGCCCTTGCAGAGTGCCGGGGTGCCGGTCTCCCTATTCTTCCAGAGTGCCGGGGTGCCGGTCTCCCTATTCTTCCAGAGTGCCGGGGTGCCGGTCTCCATGCCCTTCCAGAGTGCCGGGGTGCCGGTCTCCATGCCCTTCCAGAGTGCCGGGGCGCCGGTCTCCATGCCCTTCCAGAGTGCCGGGGCGCCGGTCTCCATGCCCTTCCAGAGTGCCGGGGCGCCGGTCTCCATGCCCTTCCAGAGTGCCGGGGTGCCGGTCTCCATGCCCTTGCAGAGTGCCGGGGTGCCGGTCTCCATGCCCTTCCAGAGTGCCGGGGCGCCGGTCTCCATGCCCTTGCAGAGTGCCGGGGCGCCGGTCTCCATGCCCTTGCAGAGTGCCGGGGTGCCGGTCTCCATGCCCTTGCAGAGTGCCGGGGTGCCGGTCTCCATGCCCTTGCAGAGTGCCGGGGTGCCGGTCTCCATGCCCTTGCAGAGTGCCGGTCTCCATGCCCTTGCAGAGTGCCGGTCTCCATGCCCTTGCAGAGTGCCGGTCTCCATGCCCTTGCAGAGTGCCGGGGTGCCGGTCTCCATGCCCTTGCAGAGTGCCGGGGTGCCGGTCTCCATGCCCTTGCAGAGTGCCGGGGTGCCGGTCTCCATGCCCTTGCAGAGTGCCGGGGTGCCGGTCTCCATGCCCTTGCAGAGTGCCGGGGTGCCGGTCTCCATGCCCTTGCAGAGTGCCGGGGCGCCGGTCTCCATGCCCTTGCAGAGTGCCGGGGCGCCGGTCTCCATGCCCTTGCAGAGTGCCGGGGCGCCGGTCTCCATGCCCTTGCAGAGTGCCGGGGCGCCGGTCTCCATGCCCTTGCAGAGTGCCGGGGCGCCGGTCTCCATGCCCTTGCAGAGTGCCGGGGTGCCGGTCTCCATGCCCTTGCAGAGTGCCGGGGTGCCGGTCTCCATGCCCTTGCAGAGTGCCGGGGTGCCGGTCTCCATGCCCTTGCAGAGTGCCGGTCTCCATGCCCTTGCAGAGTGCCGGGGTGCCGGTCTCCCTATTCTTCCAGAGTGCCGGGGTGCCGGTCTCCCTATTCTTCCAGAGTGCCGGGGTGCCGGTCTCCCTATTCTTCCAGAGTGCCGGGGTGCCGGTCTCCCTATTCTTCCAGAGTGCCGGGGTGCCGGTCTCCCTATTCTTCCAGAGTGCCGGGGTGCCGGTCTCCCTATTCTTCCAGAGTGCCGGGGTGCCGGTCTCCATGCCCTTGCAGAGTGCCGGGGTGTCGGTCTCCATGCCCTTGCAGAGTGCCGGGGTGCCGGTCTCCATGCCCTTGCAGAGTGCCGGGGTGCCGGTCTCCATGCCCTTGCAGAGTGCCGGGGTGCCGGTCTCCATTCCCTTGCAGAGTGCCGGGGTGCCGGTCTCCATTCCCTTGCAGAGTGCCGGTCTCCATGCCCTTGCAGAGTGCCGGGGTGCCGGTCTCCATGCCCTTGCAGAGTGCCGGGGCGCCGGTCTCTATTCCCTTGCAGAGTGCTGGGGTGCCGGTCTCCATGCCCTTGCAGAGTGCCGGTCTCCATGCCCTTGCAGAGTGCCGGTCTCCATGCCCTTGCAGAGTGCCGGTCTCCATGCCCTTGCAGAGTGCCGGTCTCCATGCCCTTGCAGAGTGCCGGTCTCCATGCCCTTGCAGAGTGCCGGTCTCCATGCCCTTGCAGAGTGCCGGTCTCCATGCCCTTGCAGAGTGCCGGTCTCCATGCCCTTGCAGAGTGCCGGTCTCCATGCCCTTGCAGAGTGCCGGTCTCCATGCCCTTGCAGAGTGCCGGTCTCCATGCCCTTGCAGAGTGCCGGTCTCCATGCCCTTGCAGAGTGCCGGTCTCCATGCCCTTGCAGAGTGCCGGGGTGCCGGTCTCCATGCCTTTGCAGAGTGCCGGGGTGCCGGTCTCCATGCCTTTGCAGAGTGCCGGGGTGCCGGTCTCCATGCCCTTGCAGAGTGCCGGGGTGCCGGTCTCCCTATTCTTCCGGGGTGCCGGTCTCCCTATTCTTCCAGAGTGCCGGGGTGCCGGTCTCCCTATTCTTCCAGAGTGCCGGGGTGCCGGTCTCCATGCCCTTCCAGAGTGCCGGGGCGCCGGTCTCCATGCCCTTCCAGAGTGCCGGTCTCCATGCCCTTGCAGAGTGCCGGTCTCCATGCCCTTGCAGAGTGCCGGGGTGCCGGTCTCCATGCCCTTGCAGAGTGCCGGGGTGCCGGTCTCCATGCCATTGCAGAGTGCCGGGGTGCCGGTCTCCCTATTCTTCCAGAGTGCCGGGGTGCCGGTCTCCCTATTCTTCCAGAGTGCCGGGGTGCCGGTCTCCCTATTCTTCCAGAGTGCCGGGGCGCCGGTCTCCATGCCCTTCCAGAGTGCCGGGGCGCCGGTTTCCATGCCCTTCCAGAGTGCCGGTCTCCATGCCCTTCCAGAGTGCCGGTCTCCATGCCCTTGCAGAGTGCCGGGGTGCCGGTCTCCATGCCCTTGCAGAGTGCCGGGGTGCCGGTCTCCCTATTCTTCCAGAGTGCCGGGGTGCTGGTCTCCCTATTCTTCCAGAGTGCCGGGGTGCCGGTCTCCCTATTCTTCCAGAGTGCCGGGGTGCCGGTCTCCATGCCCTTCCAGAGTGCCGGGGCGCCGGTCTCCATGCCCTTGCAGAGTGCCGGTCTCCATGCCCTTCCAGAGTGCCGGGGCGCCGGTCTCCATGCCCTTCCAGAGTGCCGGGGTGCCGGTCTCCATGCCCTTCCAGAGTGCCGGGGTGCCGGTCTCCATGCCCTTCCAGAGTGCCGGGGTGCCGGTCTCCATGCCCTTGCAGAGTGCCGGAGTGCCGGTCTCCCTATTCTTCTAGAGTGCCGGGGTGCCGGTCTCCCTATTCTTCCAGAGTGCCGGGGTGCCGGTCTCCCTATTCTTCCAGAGTGCCGGTCTCCCTATTCTTCCAGAGTGCCGGGGTGCCGGTCTCCATGCCCTTCCAGAGTGCCGGGGCGCCGGTCTCCATGCCCTTCCAGAGTGCCGGGGCGCCGGTCTCCATGCCCTTCCAGAGTGCCGGGGCGCCGGTCTCCATGCCCTTGCAGAGTGCCAGGGTGCCGGTCTCCATGCCCTTGCAGAGTGCCGGGGTGCCGGTCTCCATGCCCTTGCAGAATGCCGGGGTGCCGGTCTCCATGCCCTTGCAGAGTGCCGGTCTCCATGCCCTTGCAGAGTGCCGGTCTCCATGCCCTTGCAGAGTGCCGGTCTCCATGCCCTTGCAGAGTGCCGGTCTCCATGCCCTTGCAGAGTGCCGGTCTCCATGCCCTTGCAGAGTGCCGGGGTGCCGGTCTCCCTATTCTTCCAGAGTGCCGGGGTGCCGGTCTCCCTATTCTTCCAGAGTGCCGGGGTGCCGGTCTCCCTATTCTTCCAGAGTGCCGGGGTGCCGGTCTCCCTAATTCTTCCAGAGTGCCGGGGTGCCGGTTTACCTAATTCTTCCAGAGTGCCGGGGTGCCGGTCTCCCTATTCTTCCAGAGTGCCGGGGTGCCGGTCTCCCTATTCTTCCAGAAAGCCGGGGTGCCGGTCTCCATGCCCTTGCAGAGTGCTGGGGTGCCGGTCTCCATGCCCTTGCAGAGTGCCGGGGTGCCGGTCTCCATGCCCTTGCAGAGTGCCGGTGTGCCGGTCTCCATGCCCTTGCAGAGTGCCTGTGTGCCGGTCTCCATGCCCTTGCAGAGTGCCGGTGTGCCGGTCTCCATGCCCTTGCAGAGTGCCGGTGTGCCGGTCTCCATGCCCTTGCAGAGTGCCGGTGTGCCGGTCTCCATGCCCTTGCAGAGTGCCGGTGTGCCGGTCTCCATGCCCTTGCAGAGTGCCGGGGTGCCGGTCTCCATGCCCTTGCAGAGTGCCGGGGTGCCGGTCTCCATGCCCTTGCAGAGTGCCGGGGTGCCGGTCTCCTTGCAGAGTGCCGGGGTGCCGGTCTCCATGCCCTTGCAGAGTGCCGGGGTGCCGGTCTCCATGCCCTTGCAGAGTGCCGGGGTGCCGGTCTCCATGCCCTTGCAGAGTGCCGGGGTGCCGGTCTCCATGCCCTTGCAGAGTGCCGGGGTGCCGGTCTCCATGCCCTTGCAGAGTGCCGGGGTGCCGGTCTCCATTCCCTTGCAGAGTGCCGGGGGGTGCCGGTCTCCATTCCCTTGCAGAGTGCCGGGGTGCCGGTCTCCATGCCCTTGCAGAGTGCCGGGGTGCCGGTCTCCATGCCCTTGCAGAGTGCCGGGGTGCCGGTCTCCATGCCCTTGCAGAGTGCCGGGGTGCCGGTCTCCATGCCCTTGCAGAGTGCCGGGGTGCCGGTCTCCATGCCCTTGCAGAGTGCCGGGGTGCCGGTCTCCATGCCCTTGCAGAGTGCCGGGGTGCCGGTCTCCATGCCCTTGCAGAGTGCCGGGGTGCCGGTCTCCATGCCCTTGCAGAGTGCCGGGGTGCCGGTCTCCATGCCCTTGCCGAGTGCCGGGGTGCCGGTCTCCATGCCCTTGCAGAGTGCCGGGGTGCCGGTCTCCATGCCCTTGCAGAGTGCCGGGGTGCCGGTCTCCATGCCCTTGCAGAGTGCCGGGGTGCCGGTCTCCATGCCCTTGCAGAGTGCCGGGGTGCCGGTCTCCATGCCCTTGCAGAGTGCCGGGGTGCCGGTCTCCATGCCCTTCCAGAGTGCCGGTGTGCCGGTCTCCATGCCCTTCCTGGGTGCCGGTCTCCATGCCCTTCCAGAGTGCCTGGGTGCCGGTCTCCATGCCCTTCCAGAGTGCCTGGGTGCCGGTCTCCATGCCCTTCCAGAGTGCCGGGGTGCCGGTCTCCATGCCCTTGCAGAGTGCCGGTCTCCATGCCCTTGCCGAGTGCCGGTCTCCATGCCCTTGCAGAGTGCCGGTCTCCATGCCCTTGCAGAGTGCCGGTCTCCATGCCCTTGCAGAGTGCCGGGGTGCCGGTCTCCATGCCCTTGCAGAGTGCCGGGGTGCCGGTCTCCATGCCCTTGCAGAGTGCCGGGGTGCCGGTCTCCATGCCCTTGCAGAGTGCCGGGGTGCCGGTCTCCCTATTCTTCCAGAGTGCCGGGGTGCCGGTCTCCCTATTCTTCCAGAGTGCCGGGGTGCCGGTCTCCCTATTCTTCCAGAGTGCCGGGGTGCCGGTCTCCCTATTCTTCCAGAGTGCCGGGGTGCCGGTCTCCCTATTCTTCCAGAGTGCCGGGGTGCCGGTCTCCATGCCCTTCCAGAGTGCCGGGGCGCCGGTCTCCATGCCCTTCCAGAGTGCCGGGGCGCCGGTCTCCATGCCCTTCCAGAGTGCCGGGGCGCCGGTCTCCATGCCCTTCCAGAGTGCCGGGGTGCCGGTCTCCATGCCCTTGCAGAGTGCCGGGGTGCCGGTCTCCATGCCCTTGCAGAGTGCCGGGGTGCCGGTCTCCATGCCCTTGCAGAGTGCCGGGGTGCCGGTCTCCATGCCCTTGCAGAGTGCCGGGGCGCCGGTCTCCATGCCCTTCCAGAGTGCCGGGGCGCCGGTCTCCATGCCCTTGCAGAGTGCCGGGGCGCCGGTCTCCATGCCCTTGCAGAGTGCCGGGGTGCCGGTCTCCATGCCCTTGCAGAGTGCCGGTCTCCATGCCCTTGCAGAGTGCCGGTCTCCATGCCCTTGCAGAGTGCCGGTCTCCATGCCCTTGCAGAGTGCCGGGGTGCCGGTCTCCATGCCCTTGCAGAGTGCCGGGGCGCCGGTCTCTATTCCCTTGCAGAGTGCTGGGGTGCCGGTCTCCATGCCCTTGCAGAGTGCCGGTCTCCATGCCCTTGCAGAGTGCCGGTCTCCATGCCCTTGCAGAGTGCCGGTCTCCATGCCCTTGCAGAGTGCCGGTCTCCATGCCCTTGCAGAGTGCCGGGGTGCCGGTCTCCATGCCCTTGCAGAGTGCCGGGTTGCCGGTCTCCATGCCCTTGCAGAGTGCCGGGTTGCCGGTCTCCATGCCCTTGCAGAGTGCCGGGGCGCCGGTCTCCATGCCCTTGCAGAGTGCCGGGGCGCCGGTCTCCATGCCCTTGCAGAGTGCCGGGGCGCCGGTCTCCATGCCCTTGCAGAGTGCCGGGGTGCCGGTCTCCATGCCCTTGCAGAGTGCCGGTCTCCATGCCCTTGCAGAGTGCCGGTCTCCATGCCCTTGCAGAGTGCCGGTCTCCATGCCCTTGCAGAGTGCCGGGGTGCCGGTCTCCATGCCCTTGCAGAGTGCCGGGGCGCCGGTCTCTATTCCCTTGCAGAGTGCTGGGGTGCCGGTCTCCATGCCCTTGCAGAGTGCCGGTCTCCATGCCCTTGCAGAGTGCCGGTCTCCATGCCCTTGCAGAGTGCCGGTCTCCATGCCCTTGCAGAGTGCCGGTCTCCATGCCCTTGCAGAGTGCCGGTCTCCATGCCCTTGCAGAGTGCCGGTCTCCATGCCCTTGCAGAGTGCCGGTCTCCATGCCCTTGCAGAGTGCCGGTCTCCATGCCCTTGCAGAGTGCCGGGGTGCCGGTCTCCATGCCCTTGCAGAGTGCCGGGGTGCCGGTCTCCATGCCTTTGCAGAGTGCCGGGGTGCCGGTCTCCATGCCCTTGCAGAGTGCCGGGGTGCCGGTCTCCCTATTCTTCCGGGGTGCCGGTCTCCCTATTCTTCCAGAGTGCCGGGGTGCCGGTCTCCCTATTCTTCCAGAGTGCCGGGGTGCCGGTCTCCATGCCCTTCCAGAGTGCCGGGGCGCCGGTCTCCATGCCCTTCCAGAGTGCCGGTCTCCATGCCCTTGCAGAGTGCCGGTCTCCATGCCCTTGCAGAGTGCCGGGGTGCCGGTCTCCATGCCCTTGCAGAGTGCCGGGGTGCCGGTCTCCATGCCATTGCAGAGTGCCGGGGTGCCGGTCTCCCTATTCTTCCAGAGTGCCGGGGTGCCGGTCTCCCTATTCTTCCAGAGTGCCGGGGTGCCGGTCTCCCTATTCTTCCAGAGTGCCGGGGCGCCGGTCTCCATGCCCTTCCAGAGTGCCGGGGCGCCGGTTTCCATGCCCTTCCAGAGTGCCGGTCTCCATGCCCTTCCAGAGTGCCGGTCTCCATGCCCTTGCAGAGTGCCGGGGTGCCGGTCTCCATGCCCTTGCAGAGTGCCGGGGTGCCGGTCTCCCTATTCTTCCAGAGTGCCGGGGTGCTGGTCTCCCTATTCTTCCAGAGTGCCGGGGTGCCGGTCTCCCTATTCTTCCAGAGTGCCGGGGTGTCGGTCTCCATGCCCTTCCAGAGTGCCGGGGCGCCGGTCTCCATGCCCTTGCAGAGTGCCGGTCTCCATGCCCTTCCAGAGTGCCGGGGCGCCGGTCTCCATGCCCTTCCAGAGTGCCGGGGTGCCGGTCTCCATGCCCTTCCAGAGTGCCGGGGTGCCGGTCTCCATGCCCTTCCAGAGTGCCGGGGTGCCGGTCTCCATGCCCTTGCAGAGTGCCGGAGTGCCGGTCTCCCTATTCTTCCAGAGTGCCGGGGTGCCGGTCTCCCTATTCTTCCAGAGTGCCGGGGTGCCGGTCTCCCTATTCTTCCAGAGTGCCGGGGTGCCGGTCTCCCTATTCTTCCAGAGTGCCGGGGTGCCGGTCTCCCTATTCTTCCAGAGTGCCGGGGTGCCGGTCTCCATGCCCTTCCAGAGTGCCGGGGCGCCGGTCTCCATGCCCTTCCAGAGTGCCGGGGCGCCGGTCTCCATGCCCTTCCAGAGTGCCGGGGCGCCGGTCTCCATGCCCTTGCAGAGTGCCAGGGTGCCGGTCTCCATGCCCTTGCAGAGTGCCGGGGTGCCGGTCTCCATGCCCTTGCAGAATGCCGGGGTGCCGGTCTCCATGCCCTTGCAGAGTGCCGGTCTCCATGCCCTTGCAGAGTGCCGGTCTCCATGCCCTTGCAGAGTGCCGGTCTCCATGCCCTTGCAGAGTGCCGGTCTCCATGCCCTTGCAGAGTGCCGGTCTCCATGCCCTTGCAGAGTGCCGGTCTCCATGCCCTTGCAGAGTGCCGGTCTCCATGCCCTTGCAGAGTGCCGGTCTCCATGCCCTTGCAGAGTGCCGGTCTCCATGCCCTTGCAGAGTGCCGGGGTGCCGGTCTCCCTATTCTTCCAGAGTGCCGGGGTGCCGGTTTACCTAATTCTTCCAGAGTGCCGGGGTGCCGGTCTCCCTATTCTTCCAGAGTGCCGGGGTGCCGGTCTCCCTATTCTTCCAGAGTGCCGGGGTGCCGGTCTCCCTATTCTTCCAGAAAGCCGGGGTGCCGGTCTCCATGCCCTTGCAGAGTGCTGGGGTGCCGGTCTCCATGCCCTTGCAGAGTGCCGGGGTGCCGGTCTCCATGCCCTTGCAGAGTGCCGGTGTGCCGGTCTCCATGCCCTTGCAGAGTGCCTGTGTGCCGGTCTCCATGCCCTTGCAGAGTGCCGGTGTGCCGGTCTCCATGCCCTTGCAGAGTGCCGGTGTGCCGGTCTCCATGCCCTTGCAGAGTGCCGGTGTGCCGGTCTCCATGCCCTTGCAGAGTGCCGGTGTGCCGGTCTCCATGCCCTTGCAGAGTGCCGGGGTGCCGGTCTCCATGCCCTTGCAGAGTGCCGGGGTGCCGGACTCCATGCCCTTGCAGAGTGCCGGGGTGCCGGTCTCCTTGCAGAGTGCCGGGGGGCCGGTCTCCATGCCCTTGCAGAGTGCCGGGGTGCCGGTCTCCATGCCCTTGCAGAGTGCCGGGGTGCCGGTCTCCATGCCCTTGCAGAGTGCCGGGGTGCCGGTCTCCATGCCCTTGCAGAGTGCCGGGGTGCCGGTCTCCATGCCCTTGCAGAGTGCCGGGGTGCCGGTCTCCATTCCCTTGCAGAGTGCCGGGGTGCCGGTCTCCATTCCCTTGCAGAGTGCCGGGGTGCCGGTCTCCATTCCCTTGCAGAGTGCCGGGGTGCCGGTCTCCATGCCCTTGCAGAGTGCCGGGGTGCTGGTCTCCATGCCCTTGCAGAGTGCCGGGGTGTCGGTCTCCATGCCCTTGCAGAGTGCCGGGGTGCCGGTCTCCATGCCCTTGCAGAGTGCCGGGGTGCCGGTCTCCATGCCCTTGCAGAGTGCCGGGGTGCCGGTCTCCATGCCCTTGCAGAGTGCCGGGGTGCCGGTCTCCATGCCCTTGCCGAGTGCCGGGGTGCCGGTCTCCATGCCCTTGCAGAGTGCCGGGGTGCCGGTCTCCATGCCCTTGCAGAGTGCCGGGGTGCCGGTCTCCATGCCCTTGCAGAGTGCCGGGGTGCCGGTCTCCATGCCCTTCCAGAGTGCCGGGGTGCCGGTCTCCATGCCCTTCCAGAGTGCCGGTGTGCTGGTCTCCATGCCCTTCCAGAGTGCCTGGGTGCCGGTCTCCATGCCCTTCCAGAGTGCCTGGGTGCCGGTCTCCATGCCCTTCCAGAGTGCCGGGGTGCCGGTCTCCATGCCCTTGCAGAGTGCCGGTCTCCATGCCCTTGCAGAGTGCCGGTCTCCATGCCCTTGCAGAGTGCCGGTCTCCATGCCCTTGCAGAGTGCCGGTCTCCATGCCCTTGCAGAGTGCCGGTCTCCATGCCCTTGCAGAGTGCCGGGGTGCCGGTCTCCATGCCCTTGCAGAGTGCCGGGGTGCCGGTCTCCATGCCCTTGCAGAGTGCCGGGGTGCCGGTCTCCATGCCCTTGCAGAGTGCCGGGGTGCCGGTCTCCCTATTCTTCCAGAGTGCCGGGGTGCCGGTCTCCCTATTCTTCCAGAGTGCCGGGGTGCCGGTCTCCCTATTCTTCCAGAGTGCCGGGGTGCCGGTCTCCCTATTCTTCCAGAGTGCCGGGGTGCCGGTCTCCATGCCCTTCCAGAGTGCCGGGGCGCCGGTCTCCATGCCCTTCCAGAGTGCCGGGGCGCCGGTCTCCATGCCCTTCCAGAGTGCCGGGGCGCCGGTCTCCATGCCCTTGCAGAGTGCCGGGGTGCCGGTCTCCATGCCCTTGCAGAGTGCCGGGGTGCCGGTCTCCATGCCCTTGCAGAGTGCCGGGGTGCCGGTCTCCATGCCCTTCCAGAGTGCCGGGGCGCCGGTCTCCATGCCCTTCCAGAGTGCCGGGGCGCCGGTCTCCATGCCCTTCCAGAGTGCCGGGGCGCCGGTCTCCATGCCCTTCCAGAGTGCCGGGGCGCCGGTCTCCATGCCCTTGCAGAGTGCCGGGGTGCCGGTCTCCATGCCCTTGCAGAGTGCCGGGGTGCCGGTCTCCATGCCCTTGCAGAGTGCCGGGGTGCCGGTCTCCATGCCCTTGCAGAGTGCCGGGGCGCCGGTCTCCATGCCCTTCCAGAGTGCCGGGGCGCCGGTCTCCATGCCCTTGCAGAGTGCCGGGCGCCGGTCTCCATGCCCTTGCAGAGTGCCGGGGTGCCGGTCTCCATGCCCTTGCAGAGTGCCGGTCTCCATGCCCTTGCAGAGTGCCGGTCTCCATGCCCTTGCAGAGTGCCGGTCTCCATGCCCTTGCAGAGTGCCGGGGTGCCGGTCTCCATGCCCTTGCAGAGTGCCGGGGCGCCGGTCTCTATTCCCTTGCAGAGTGCTGGGGTGCCGGTCTCCATGCCCTTGCAGAGTGCCGGTCTCCATGCCCTTGCAGAGTGCCGGTCTCCATGCCCTTGCAGAGTGCCGGTCTCCATGCCCTTGCAGAGTGCCGGTCTCCATGCCCTTGCAGAGTGCCGGTCTCCATGCCCTTGCAGAGTGCCGGTCTCCATGCCCTTGCAGAGTGCCGGTCTCCATGCCCTTGCAGAGTGCCAGTCTCCATGCCCTTGCAGAGTGCCGGTCTCCATGCCCTTGCAGAGTGCCGGTCTCCATGCCCTTGCAGAGTGCCGGTCTCCATGCCCTTGCAGAGTGCCGGGGTGCCGGTCTCCATGCCCTTGCAGAGTGCCGGGGTGCCGGTCTCCATGCCTTTGCAGAGTGCCGGGGTGCCGGTCTCCATGCCCTTGCAGAGTGCCGGGGTGCCGGTCTCCCTATTCTTCCGGGGTGCCGGTCTCCCTATTCTTCCAGAGTGCCGGGGTGCCGGTCTCCCTATTCTTCCAGAGTGCCGGGGTGCCGGTCTCCATGCCCTTCCAGAGTGCCGGGGCGCCGGTCTCCATGCCCTTCCAGAGTGCCGGTCTCCATGCCCTTGCAGAGTGCCGGTCTCCATGCCCTTGCAGAGTGCCGGGGTGCCGGTCTCCATGCCCTTGCAGAGTGCCGGGGTGCCGGTCTCCATGCCATTGCAGAGTGCCGGGGTGCCGGTCTCCCTATTCTTCCAGAGTGCCGGGGTGCCGGTCTCCCTATTCTTCCAGAGTGCCGGGGTGCCGGTCTCCCTATTCTTCCAGAGTGCCGGGGCGCCGGTCTCCATGCCCTTCCAGAGTGCCGGGGCGCCGGTTTCCATGCCCTTCCAGAGTGCCGGTCTCCATGCCCTTCCAGAGTGCCGGTCTCCATGCCCTTGCAGAGTGCCGGGGTGCCGGTCTCCATGCCCTTGCAGAGTGCCGGGGTGCCGGTCTCCCTATTCTTCCAGAGTGCCGGGGTGCTGGTCTCCCTTTTCTTCCAGAGTGCCGGGGTGCCGGTCTCCCTATTCTTCCAGAGTGCCGGGGTGCCGGTCTCCCTATTCTTCCAGAGTGCCGGGGTGCCGGTCTCCATGCCCTTCCAGAGTGCCGGGGCGCCGGTCTCCATGCCCTTGCAGAGTGCCGGTCTCCATGCCCTTCCAGAGTGCCGGGGCGCCGGTCTCCATGCCCTTCCAGAGTGCCGGGGTGCCGGTCTCCATGCCCTTCCAGAGTGCCGGGGTGCCGGTCTCCATGCCCTTCCAGAGTGCCGGGGTGCCGGTCTCCATGCCCTTGCAGAGTGCCGGTCTCCCTATTCTTCCAGAGTGCCGGGGTGCCGGTCTCCCTATTCTTCCAGAGTGCCGGGGTGCCGGTCTCCCTATTCTTCCAGAGTGCCGGGGTGCCGGTCTCCCTATTCTTCCAGAGTGCCGGGGTGCCGGTCTCCCTATTCTTCCAGAGTGCCGGGGTGCCGGTCTCCATGCCCTTCCAGAGTGCCGGGGCGCCGGTCTCCATGCCCTTCCAGAGTGCCGGGGCGCCGGTCTCCATGCCCTTCCAGAGTGCCGGGGCGCCGGTCTCCATGCCCTTGCAGAGTGCCGGGGTGCCGGTCTCCATGCCCTTGCAGAGTGCCGGGGTGCCGGTCTCCATGCCCTTGCAGAATGCCGGGGTGCCGGTCTCCATGCCCTTGCAGAGTGCCGGTCTCCATGCCCTTGCAGAGTGCCGGTCTCCATGCCCTTGCAGAGTGCCGGTCTCCATGCCCTTGCAGAGTGCCGGTCTCCATGCCCTTGCAGAGTGCCGGTCTCCATGCCCTTGCAGAGTGCCGGGGTGCCGGTCTCCCTATTCTTCCAGAGTGCCGGGGTGCCGGTCTCCCTATTCTTCCAGAGTGCCGGGGTGCCGGTCTCCCTATTCTTCCAGAGTGCCGGGGTGCCGGTCTCCCTAATTCTTCCAGAGTGCCGGGGTGCCGGTTTACCTAATTCTTCCAGAGTGCCGGGGTGCCGGTCTCCCTATTCTTCCAGAGTGCCGGGGTGCCGGTCTCCCTATTCTTCCAGAAAGCCGGGGTGCCGGTCTCCATGCCCTTGCAGAGTGCTGGGGTGCCGGTCTCCATGCCCTTGCAGAGTGCCGGGGTGCCGGTCTCCATGCCCTTGCAGAGTGCCGGTGTGCCGGTCTCCATGCCCTTGCAGAGTGCCGGTGTGCCGGTCTCCATGCCCTTGCAGAGTGCCTGTGTGCCGGTCTCCATGCCCTTGCAGAGTGCCGGTGTGCCGGTCTCCATGCCCTTGCAGAGTGCCGGTGTGCCGGTCTCCATGCCCTTGCAGAGTGCCGGTGTGCCGGTCTCCATGCCCTTGCAGAGTGCCGGTGTGCCGGTCTCCATGCCCTTGCAGAGTGCCGGGGTGCCGGTCTCCATGCCCTTGCAGAGTGCCGGGGTGCCGGTCTCCATGCCCTTGCAGAGTGCCGGGGTGCCGGTCTCCTTGCAGAGTGCCGGGGTGCCGGTCTCCATGCCCTTGCAGAGTGCCGGGGTGCCGGTCTCCATGCCCTTGCAGAGTGCCGGGGTGCCGGTCTCCATGCCCTTGCAGAGTGCCGGGGTGCCGGTCTCCATGCCCTTGCAGAGTGCCGGGGTGCCGGTCTCCATGCCCTTGCAGAGTGCCGGGGTGCCGGTCTCCATTCCCTTGCAGAGTGCCGGGGTGCCGGTCTCCATTCCCTTGCAGAGTGCCGGGGTGCCGGTCTCCATGCCCTTGCAGAGTGCCGGGGTGCCGGTCTCCTTGCAGAGTGCCGGGGTGCCGGTCTCCATGCCCTTGCAGAGTGCCGGGGTGCCGGTCTCCATGCCCTTGCAGAGTGCCGGGGTGCCGGTCTCCATGCCCTTGCAGAGTGCCGGGGTGCCGGTCTCCATGCCCTTGCAGAGTGCCGGGGTGCCGGTCTCCATGCCCTTGCAGAGTGCCGGGGTGCCGGTCTCCATTCCCTTGCAGAGTGCCGGGGTGCCGGTCTCCATTCCCTTGCAGAGTGCCGGGGTGCCGGTCTCCATTCCCTTGCAGAGTGCCGGGGTGCCGGTCTCCATGCCCTTGCAGAGTGCCGGGGTGCCGGTCTCCATGCCCTTGCAGAGTGCCGGGGTGCCGGTCTCCATGCCCTTGCAGAGTGCCGGGGTGCCGGTCTCCATGCCCTTGCAGAGTGCCGGGGTGCCGGTCTCCATGCCCTTGCAGAGTGCCGGGGTGCCGGTCTCCATGCCCTTGCAGAGTGCCGGGGTGCCGGTCTCCATGCCCTTGCAGAGTGCCGGGGTGCCGGTCTCCATGCCCTTGCCGAGTGCCGGGGTGCCGGTCTCCATGCCCTTGCAGAGTGCCGGGGTGCCGGTCTCCATGCCCTTGCAGAGTGCCGGGGTGCCGGTCTCCATGCCCTTGCAGAGTGCCGGGGTGCCGGTCTCCATGCCCTTCCAGAGTGCCGGGGTGCCGGTCTCCATGCCCTTCCAGAGTGCCGGTGTGCCGGTCTCCATGCCCTTCCAGAGTGCCTGGGTGCCGGTCTCCATGCCCTTCCAGAGTGCCTGGGTGCCGGTCTCCATGCCCTTCCAGAGTGCCGGGGTGCCGGTCTCCATGCCCTTGCAGAGTGCCGGTCTCCATGCCCTTGCAGAGTGCCGGTCTCCATGCCCTTGCAGAGTGCCGGTCTCCATGCCCTTGCAGAGTGCCGGTCTCCATGCCCTTGCAGAGTGCCGGGGTGCCGGTCTCCATGCCCTTGCAGAGTGCCGGGGTGCCGGTCTCCATGCCCTTGCAGAGTGCCGGGGTGCCGGTCTCCATGCCCTTGCAGAGTGCCGGGGTGCCGGTCTCCCTATTCTTCCAGAGTGCCGGGGTGCCGGTCTCCCTATTCTTCCAGAGTGCCGGGGTGCCGGTCTCCCTATTCTTCCAGAGTGCCGGGGTGCCGGTCTCCCTATTCTTCCAGAGTGCCGGGGTGCCGGTCTCCCTATTCTTCCAGAGTGCCGGGGTGCCGGTCTCCCTATTCTTCCAGAGTGCCGGGGTGCCGGTCTCCATGCCCTTCCAGAGTGTCGGGGCGCCGGTCTCCATGCCCTTCCAGAGTGCCGGGGCGCCGGTCTCCATGCCCTTCCAGAGTGCCGGGGCGCCGGTCTCCATGCCCTTCCAGAGTGCCGGGGTGCCGGTCTCCATGCCCTTGCAGAGTGCCGGGGTGCCGGTCTCCATGCCCTTCCAGAGTGCCGGGGCGCCGGTCTCCATGCCCTTCCAGAGTGCCGGGGTGCCGGTCTCCATGCCCTTGCAGAGTGCCGGGGTGCCGGTCTCCATGCCCTTGCAGAGTGCCGGGGTGCCGGTCTCCATGCCCTTGCAGAGTGCCGGGGTGCCGGTCTCCATGCCCTTGCAGAGTGCCGGTCTCCATGCCCTTGCAGAGTGCCGGTCTCCATGCCCTTGCAGAGTGCCGGTCTCCATGCCCTTGCAGAGTGCCGGTCTCCATGCCCTTGCAGAGTGCCGGTCTCCATGCCCTTGCAGAGTGCCGGTCTCCATGCCCTTGCAGAGTGCCGGTCTCCATGCCCTTGCAGAGTGCCGGTCTCCATGCCCTTGCAGAGTGCCGGGGTGCCGGTCTCCATGCCCTTGCAGAGTGCCGGGGTGCCGGTCTCCATGCCCTTGCAGAGTGCCGGGGTGCCGGTCTCCATGCCCTTGCAGAGTGCCGGGGTGCCGGTCTCCATGCCCTTGCAGAGTGCCGGGGTGCCGGTCTCCATGCCCTTGCAGAGTGCCGGGGCGCCGGTCTCCATGCCCTTCCAGAGTGCCGGGGCGCCGGTCTCCATGCCCTTGCAGAGTGCCGGGGTGCCGGTCTCCATGCCCTTGCAGAGTGCCGGTCTCCATGCCCTTGCAGAGTGCCGGTCTCCATGCCCTTGCAGAGTGCCGGTCTCCATGCCCTTGCAGAGTGCCGGTCTCCATGCCCTTGCAGAGTGCCGGGGTGCCGGTCTCCATGCCCTTGCAGAGTGCCGGGGCGCCGGTCTCTATTCCCTTGCAGAGTGCTGGGGTGCCGGTCTCCATGCCCTTGCAGAGTGCCGGTCTCCATGCCCTTGCAGAGTGCCGGTCTCCATGCCCTTGCAGAGTGCCGGTCTCCATGCCCTTGCAGAGTGCCGGTCTCCATGCCCTTGCAGAGTGCCGGTCTCCATGCCCTTGCAGAGTGCCGGTCTCCATGCCCTTGCAGAGTGCCGGGGTGCCGGTCTCCATGCCCTTGCAGAGTGCCGGGGTGCCGGTCTCCATGCCCTTGCAGAGTGCCGGGGTGCCGGTCTCCATGCCCTTGCAGAGTGCCGGGGTGCCGGTCTCCATGCCCTTGCAGAGTGCCGGGGTGCCGGTCTCCATGCCCTTGCAGAGTGCCGGGGCGCCGGTCTCCATGCCCTTCCAGAGTGCCGGGGCGCCGGTCTCCATGCCCTTGCAGAGTGCCGGGGTGCCGGTCTCCATGCCCTTGCAGAGTGCCGGTCTCCATGCCCTTGCAGAGTGCCGGTCTCCATGCCCTTGCAGAGTGCCGGTCTCCATGCCCTTGCAGAGTGCCGGTCTCCATGCCCTTGCAGAGTGCCGGTCTCCATGCCCTTGCAGAGTGCCGGGGTGCCGGTCTCCATGCCCTTGCAGAGTGCCGGGGGGCCGGTCTCTATTCCCTTGCAGAGTGCTGGGGTGCCGGTCTCCATGCCCTTGCAGAGTGCCGGTCTCCATGCCCTTGCAGAGTGCCGGTCTCCATGCCCTTGCAGAGTGCCGGTCTCCATGCCCTTGCAGAGTGCCGGTCTCCATGCCCTTGCAGAGTGCCGGTCTCCATGCCCTTGCAGAGTGCCGGTCTCCATGCCCTTGCAGAGTGCCGGTCTCCATGCCCTTGCAGAGTGCCGGTCTCCATGCCCTTGCAGAGTGCCGGTCTCCATGCCCTTGCAGAGTGCCGGGGTGCCGGTCTCCATGCCCTTGCAGAGTGCCGGGGTGCCGGTCTCCATGCCTTTGCAGAGTGCCGGGGTGCCGGTCTCCATGCCCTTGCAGAGTGCCGGGGTGCCGGTCTCCCTATTCTTCCGGGGTGCCGGTCTCCCTATTCTTCCAGAGTGCCGGGGTGCCGGTCTCCCTATTCTTCCAGAGTGCCGGGGTGCCGGTCTCCATGCCCTTCCAGAGTGCCGGGGCGCCGGTCTCCATGCCCTTCCAGAGTGCCGGTCTCCATGCCCTTGCAGAGTGCCGGTCTCCATGCCCTTGCAGAGTGCCGGGGTGCCGGTCTCCATGCCCTTGCAGAGTGCCGGGGTGCCGGTCTCCATGCCATTGCAGAGTGCCGGGGTGCCGGTCTCCCTATTCTTCCAGAGTGCCGGGGTGCCGGTCTCCCTATTCTTCCAGAGTGCCGGGGTGCCGGTCTCCCTATTCTTCCATAGTGCCGGGGCGCCGGTCTCCATGCCCTTCCAGAGTGCCGGGGCGCCGGTTTCCATGCCCTTCCAGAGTGCCGGTCTCCATGCCCTTCCAGAGTGCCGGTCTCCATGCCCTTGCAGAGTGCCGGGGTGCCGGTCTCCATGCCCTTGCAGAGTGCCGGGGTGCCGGTCTCCCTATTCTTCCAGAGTGCCGGGGTGCTGGTCTCCCTATTCTTCCAGAGTGCCGGGGTGCCGGTCTCCCTATTCTTCCAGAGTGCCGGGGTGCCGGTCTCCATGCCCTTCCAGAGTGCCGGGGCGCCGGTCTCCATGCCCTTGCAGAGTGCCGGTCTCCATGCCCTTCCAGAGTGCCGGGGCGCCCGTCTCCATGCCCTTCCAGAGTGCCGGGGTGCCGGTCTCCATGCCCTTCCAGAGTGCCGGGGTGCCGGTCTCCATGCCCTTCCAGAGTGCCGGGGTGCCGGTCTCCATGCCCTTGCAGAGTGCCGGAGTGCCGGTCTCCCTATTCTTCCAGAGTGCCGGGGTGCCGGTCTCCCTATTCTTCCAGAGTGCCGGGGTGCCGGTCTCCCTATTCTTCCAGAGTGCCGGGGTGCCGGTCTCCCTATTCTTCCAGAGTGCCGGGGTGCCGGTCTCCATGCCCTTCCAGAGTGCCGGGGCGCCGGTCTCCATGCCCTTCCAGAGTGCCGGGGCGCCGGTCTCCATGCCCTTCCAGAGTGCCGGGGCGCCGGTCTCCATGCCCTTGCAGAGTGCCAGGGTGCCGGTCTCCATGCCCTTGCAGAGTGCCGGGGTGCCGGTCTCCATGCCCTTGCAGAATGCCGGGGTGCCGGTCTCCATGCCCTTGCAGAGTGCCGGTCTCCATGCCCTTGCAGAGTGCCGGTCTCCATGCCCTTGCAGAGTGCCGGTCTCCATGCCCTTGCAGAGTGCCGGTCTCCATGCCCTTGCAGAGTGCCGGGGTGCCGGTCTCCCTATTCTTCCAGAGTGCCGGGGTGCCGGTCTCCCTATTCTTCCAGAGTGCCGGGGTGCCGGTCTCCCTATTCTTCCAGAGTGCCGGGGTGCCGGTCTCCCTAATTCTTCCAGAGTGCCGGGGTGCCGGTTTACCTAATTCTTCCAGAGTGCCGGGGCGCCGGTCTCCCTATTCTTCCAGAGTGCCGGGGTGCCGGTCTCCCTATTCTTCCAGAAAGCCGGGGTGCCGGTCTCCATGCCCTTGCAGAGTGCTGGGGTGCCGGTCTCCATGCCCTTGCAGAGTGCCGGGGTGCCGGTCTCCATGCCCTTGCAGAGTGCCGGTGTGCCGGTCTCCATGCCCTTGCAGAGTGCCTGTGTGCCGGTCTCCATGCCCTTGCAGAGTGCCGGTGTGCCGGTCTCCATGCCCTTGCAGAGTGCCGGTGTGCCGGTCTCCATGCCCTTGCAGAGTGCCGGTGTGCCGGTCTCCATGCCCTTGCAGAGTGCCGGTGTGCCGGTCTCCATGCCCTTGCAGAGTGCCGGGGTGCCGGTCTCCATGCCCTTGCAGAGTGCCGGGGTGCCGGTCTCCATGCCCTTGCAGAGTGCCGGGATGCCGGTCTCCTTGCAGAGTGCCGGGGTGCCGGTCTCCATGCCCTTGCAGAGTGCCGGGGTGCCGGTCTCCATGCCCTTGCAGAGTGCCGGGGTGCCGGTCTCCATGCCCTTGCAGAGTGCCGGGGTGCCGGTCTCCATGCCCTTGCAGAGTGCCGGGGTGCCGGTCTCCATGCCCTTGCAGAGTGCCGGGGTGCCGGTCTCCATGCCCTTGCAGAGTGCCGGGGTGCCGGTCTCCATGCCCTTGCAGAGTGCCGGGGTGCCGGTCTCCATTCCCTTGCAGAGTGCCGGGGTGCCGGTCTCCATTCCCTTGCAGAGTGCCGGGGTGCCGGTCTCCATTCCCTTGCAGAGTGCCGGGGTGCCGGTCTCCATGCCCTTGCAGAGTGCCGGGGTGCCGGTCTCCATGCCCTTGCAGAGTGCCGGGGTGCCGGTCTCCATGCCCTTGCAGAGTGCCGGGGTGCCGGTCTCCATGCCCTTGCAGAGTGCCGGGGTGCCGGTCTCCATGCCCTTGCAGAGTGCCGGGGTGCCGGTCTCCATGCCCTTGCAGAGTGCCGGGGTGCCGGTCTCCATGCCCTTGCAGAGTGCCGGGGTGCCGGTCTCCATGCCCTTGCAGAGTGCCGGGGTGCCGGTCTCCATGCCCTTGCAGAGTGCCGGGGTGCCGGTCTCCATGCCCTTGCAGAGTGCCGGGGTGCCGGTCTCCATGCCCTTGCAGAGTGCCGGGGTGCCGGTCTCCATGCCCTTGCAGAGTGCCGGGGTGCCGGTCTCCATGCCCTTGCAGAGTGCCGGGGTGCCGGTCTCCATGCCCTTCCAGAGTGCCGGTGTGCCGGTCTCCATGCCCTTCCAGAGTGCCTGGGTGCCGGTCTCCATGCCCTTCCAGAGTGCCTGGGTGCCGGTCTCCATGCCCTTCCAGAGTGCCGGGGTGCCGGTCTCCATGCCCTTGCAGAGTGCCGGTCTCCATGCCCTTGCAGAGTGCCGGTCTCCATGCCCTTGCAGAGTGCCGGTCTCCATGCCCTTGCAGAGTGCCGGTCTCCATGCCCTTGCAGAGTGCCGGTCTCCATGCCCTTGCAGAGTGCCGGTCTCCATGCCCTTGCAGAGTGCCGGGGTGCCGGTCTCCATGCCCTTGCAGAGTGCCGGGGTGCCGGTCTCCATGCCCTTGCAGAGTGCCGGGGTGCCGGTCTCCATGCCCTTGCAGAGTGCCGGGGTGCCGGTCTCCCTATTCTTCCAGAGTGCCGGGGTGCCGGTCTCCCTATTCTTCCAGAGTGCCGGGGTGCCGGTCTCCCTATTCTTCCAGAGTGCCGGGGTGCCGGTCTCCCTATTCTTCCAGAGTGCCGGGGTGCCGGTCTCCCTATTCTTCCAGAGTGCCGGGGTGCCGGTCTCCCTATTCTTCCAGAGTGCCGGGGCGCCGGTCTCCATGCCCTTCCAGAGTGCCGGGGCGCCGGTCTCCATGCCCTTCCAGAGTGCCGGGGCGCCGGTCTCCATGCCCTTCCAGAGTGCCGGGGCGCCGGTCTCCATGCCCTTCCAGAGTGCCGGGGCGCCGGTCTCCATGCCCTTCCAGAGTGCCGGGGTGCCGGTCTCCATGCCCTTGCAGAGTGCCGGGGTGCCGGTCTCCATGCCCTTCCAGAGTGCCGGGGCGCCGGTCTCCATGCCCTTCCAGAGTGCCGGGGCGCCGGTCTCCATGCCCTTGCAGAGTGCCGGGGTGCCGGTCTCCATGCCCTTGCAGAGTGCCGGGGTGCCGGTCTCCATGCCCTTGCAGAGTGCCGGGGTGCCGGTCTCCATGCCCTTGCAGAGTGCCGGTCTCCATGCCCTTGCAGAGTGCCGGTCTCCATGCCCTTGCAGAGTGCCGGTCTCCATGCCCTTGCAGAGTGCCGGGGTGCCGGTCTCCATGCCCTTGCAGAGTGCCGGGGTGCCGGTCTCCATGCCCTTGCAGAGTGCCGGGGTGCCGGTCTCCATGCCCTTCCAGAGTGCCGGGGCGCCGGTCTCCATGCCCTTGCAGAGTGCCGGGGCGCCGGTCTCCATGCCCTTGCAGAGTGCCGGGGCGCCGGTCTCCATGCCCTTGCAGAGTGCCGGGGTGCCGGTCTCCATGCCCTTGCAGAGTGCCGGGGTGCCGGTCTCCATGCCCTTGCAGAGTGCCGGGGTGCCGGTCTCCATGCCCTTGCAGAGTGCCGGGGTGCCGGTCTCCATGCCCTTGCAGAGTGCCGGGGTGCCGGTCTCCATGCCCTTGCAGAGTGCCGGTCTCCATGCCCTTGCAGAGTGCCGGGGTGCCGGTCTCCCTATTCTTCCAGAGTGCCGGGGTGCCGGTCTCCCTATTCTTCCAGAGTGCCGGGGTGCCGGTCTCCCTATTCTTCCAGAGTGCCGGGGTGCCGGTCTCCCTATTCTTCCAGAGTGCCGGGGTGCCGGTCTCCCTATTCTTCCAGAGTGCCGGGGTGCCGGTCTCCCTATTCTTCCAGAGTGCCGGGGTGCCGGTCTCCCTATTCTTCCAGAGTGCCGGGGTGCCGGCCTCCCTATTCTTCCAGAGTGCCGGGGTGCCGGTCTCCCTATTCTTCCAGAGTGCCGGGGTGCCGGTCTCCCTATTCTTCCAGAGTGCCGGGATGCCGGTCTCCCTATTCTTCCAGAGTGCCGGGGTGCCGGTCTCCATGCCCTTGCAGAGTGCCGGGGTGCCGGTCTCCATGCCCTTGCAGAGTGCCGGGGTGCCGGTCTCCATGCCCTTGCAGAGTGCCGGGGTGCCGGTCTCCATGCCCTTGCAGAGTGCCGGGGTGTCGGTCTCCATGCCCTTGCAGAGTGCCGGGGTGCCGGTCTCCATGCCCTTGCAGAGTGCCGGGTTGCCGGTCTCCATGCCCTTGCAGAGTGCCGGGGTGCCGGTCTCCATGCCCTTGCAGAGTGCCGGGGTGCCGGTCTCCATGCCCTTGCAGAGTGCCGGGGTGCCGGTCTCCTTGCAGAGTGCCGGGGTGCCGGTCTCCTTGCAGAGTGCCGGGGTGCCGGTCTCCATGCCCTTGCAGAGTGCCGGGGTGCCGGTCTCCATGCCCTTGCAGAGTGCCGGGGTGCCGGTCTCCATGCCCTTGCAGAGTGCCGGGGTGCCGGTCTCCATGCCCTTGCAGAGTGCCGGGGTGCCGGTCTCCATGCCCTTGCAGAGTGCCGGGGTGCCGGTCTCCATGCCCTTGCAGAGTGCCGGGGTGCCGGTCTCCATGCCCTTGCAGAGTGCCGGGGTGCCGGTCTCCATGCCCTTGCAGAGTGCCGGGGTGCCGGTCTCCATGCCCTTGCAGAGTGCCGGGGTGCCGGTCTCCATGCCCTTGCAGAGTGCCGGGGTGCCGGTCTCCATGCCCTTGCAGAGTGCCGGGGTGCCGGTCTCCATGCCCTCCCAGAGTGCCGGGGTGCCGGTCTCCATGCCCTCCCAGAGTGCCGGGGTGCCGGTCTCCATGCCCTTGCAGAGTGCCGGGGTGCCGGTCTCCATGCCCTTGCAGAGTGCCGGGGTGCCGGTCTCCATGCCCTTGCAGAGTGCCGGGGTGCCGGTCTCCATGCCCTTGCAGAGTGCCGGGGTGCCGGTCTCCATGCCCTTGCAGAGTGCCTGGGTGCCGGTCTCCATGCCCTTGCAGAGTGCCTGGGTGCCGGTCTCCATGCCCTTGCAGAGTGCCTGGGTGCCGGTCTCCATGCCCTTCCAGAGTGCCCGGGTGCCGGTCTCCATGCCCTTGCAGAGTGCCCATCTCCATGCCCTTGCAGAGTGTCCTTCTCCATGCCCTTGCAGAGTGCCCGTCTCCATGCCCTTGCAGAGTGCCTGGGTGCCGGTCTCAATGCTCTTCCAGAGTGCCTGGGTGCCTGTGGTGTGGGTCTGCACTTGAAGCCCCCTGTGTCAAGATGGTTGACCACCATTGCCTTAAATAATGCTCTTAAAAAGCTGGGGGTCTATTGGATTCAAGCTTCTGGTTCATGTGGTCTCTTCTTCCATTCAGTTCTTTAATAGGTTTCTGCAGTTCATCCATGGACCATGGCTGGAAGGTGTGTGTGCGTGGACTTAAGAAGCATTGAACAAATATTGGCATTGAGCTCTTTGTTTTCATCCAGCATCGGGTATAATTAACCTTTTACACTTCCCCATTCGTCTATCAGGACTGCACCTGGAGAGAGAGTTGCTGCACACACATTCCCAGGAAACACCACAGCAAGCCTTTAGGTTCTACATCTTCCACTCTTCCACCATGCCCTCGGTTATGGTGTTTTCTCCACTATGGAGGCACTACAGGCAACTTTTGTAGTGGGGGCTATGCTCTCACTGGAGGGGGGGGGGGTGGTAGTGGTGGCCTTACCCAGGGTTTTTTCTGACCATCCCTACACCCTCCCTCCTCTCAGATGATGGGGGTGTTGCAGTGCCATTTTTTTTCTCCACCAGCCCAGGGGAGCAGTGGCCAGCGTGGTTGTCTGTGCCTGTGTGCTCGACGCTGTTCGGAGTTATATGGGCTTCTCATGCACCCCAGGACTTACAAGGTGATTCCTGCAGTGCAGGGAAGCCGCTGTAGTAGTGGAAGCTTGCCGGGTCCTGGCCACTTCACATTCTCAGTATTCTGCTGCACTGTGCAGCATGGAGAAAGCAGAAACTGACTGCTGCGGCGGAATCAGGTGCCTCATCTCATGCACTAGCCAGGCCCAGGTAAGGGGGGTACAGTGGTCCTTACTATTGGGATTTTTTGTGTGTGGTTTATTGTGCTTTCTTCTTTAGGTGGTCGGGGTGATGGAAGCCTGCTGCTGAAGTGTGCTACAGCTGGGGGGCTGCTCTGCATTTGTGAAGGTTTTCGGAGCTCCTTCTTTTCTCCTCTATTTGCGGTTGTTTGACCTTGCATGGGGAGCTTGGGTGGTCACATGGCGGGTGTGAGTCAATTCTTGTCTTGCTGGAGCCCACTTAATATGGGATTGTATTTGTTTCCCTTTGTTATTGTTTAAGGTTAAAGCAAATAGAACTCTCCTGATAGAAGGAAGTGCTCTTCCTGGAAAAAGCCACTTAAAGTAGAACTACAACCAAAACTTTCTTTATGTATAGTGTAAAGGGGGGTTTATAACCTCAGTCAGATATTTATTTGCCATCTGTCCATTTGCCAAGATTTTCCTAAACTTCCTGTCCCGTAGCCAAACTTAGTGAGAAGAAATCCCTGCAGATTGAGGGGTTTCCTTGGGGACTGCCAGGTCACCAGAACTAGTGTCCCTGCTGTAATATTTCCCCTTTATTTCTTTTATGGGGACAACCCAAACTTTAGGATTGTTTTACGTTCAAAGATACCAACTGTCTTCAGCCCGTCAGAAGTGCGCGGGTGCCTGTCTCCAGCCCGTCAGAAGTGCGCGGATGCCTGTCTCCAGCCCGTCAGAAGTGCGCGGGTGCCTGTCTCCAGCCCTTCAGAAGTGCGCGGATGCCTGTCTCCAGCCCGTCAGAAGTGCGCGGGTGCCTGTCTCCAGCCCATCAGAAGTGCGCGGATGCCTGTCTCCAGCCCGTCAGAAGTGCGCGGATGCCTGTCTCCAGCCCGTCAGAAGTGCGCGGATGCCTGTCTCCAGCCTGTCAGAAGTGCGCGGATATCTCCAAGCCTTTCCAGAGGGCCCCCGGTTGCGTGTCTCCAAGCCTTTCCAGAGGGCCCCGGTTGCGTGTCTCCAAGCCTTTCCAGAGGGCCCCGGTTGCGTGTCTCCAAGCCTTTCCAGAGGTCGCCGGTTGCGTGTCTCCAAGCTTTTCCAGAGGGCCACGGTTGCGTGTCTCCAAGCCTTTCCAGAGGGCCCCCGGTTGCGTGTCTCCAAGCCTTTCCAGAGGGCCCCGGTTGCGTGTCTCCAAGCCTTTCCAGAGGGCCCCGGTTGCGTGTCTCCAAGCCTTTCCAGAGGGCCCCGGTTGCGTGTCTCCAAGCCTTTCCAGAGGGCCCCGGTTGCGTGTCTCCAAGCCTTTCCAGAGGGCCCCGGTTGCGTGTCTCCAAGCCTTTCCAGAGGGCCCCGGTTGCGTGTCTCCAGGCCCTTCCAGAGGGCCCCGGTTGCTTGTCTCCAGGCCCTTCCAGAGGGCCTCGGTTGCGTGTCTCCAAGCCTTTCCAGAGGCCCCGGTTGCGTGTCTCCAAGCCCTTCCAGAGGGCCCCGGTTGCGTGTCTCCAAGCCCTTCCAGAGGGCCCCGGTTGCGTGTCTCCAAGCCTTTCCAGAGGGCCCCGGTTGCGTGTGTCCAAGCCCTTCCAGAGGGCCCCAGTTGCCTGTGTCCAAGCCCTTCCAGAGGGCCCCGGTTGCGTGTGTCCAAGCCCTTCCAGAGGGCCCCGGTTGCGTGTGTCCAAGCCTTTCCAGAGGGCCCCGGTTGCGTGTCTCCAAGCCTTTCCAGAAGGCCCCGGTTGCGTGTCTCCAAGCCCTTCCAGAGGGCCCCGGTTGCGTGTCTCCAAGCCCTTCCAGAGGGTCCCGGTTGCGTGTCTCCAAGCCCTTCCAGAGGGTCCCGGTTGCGTGTCTCCAAGCCCTTCCAGAGGGTCCCGGTTGCGTGTCTCCAAGCCCTTCCAGAGGGCCCCGGTTGCCTGTCTCCAAGCCCTTCCAGAGGGCCCCGGTTGCGTGTCTCCAAGCCTTTCCAGAGGGCCCCGGTTGCGTGTCTCCAAGCCCTTCCAGAGGGCCCCGGTTGCGTGTCTCCAAGCCCTTCCAGAGGGCCCCGGTTGCGTGTCCCCAAGCCCTTCCAGAGGGCCCCGGTTGCGTGTCCCCAAGCCCTTCCAGAGGGCCCCGGTTGCGTGTCCCCAAGCCCTTCCAGAGGGCCCCGGTTGCTTGTCTCCAAGCCTTTCCAGAGGGCCCCGATTGCGTGTCTCCAAGCTTTTCCAGAGGGCCCCGGTTGCGTGTCTCCAAGCCTTTCCAGAGGGCCCCAGTTGCGTGTCTCCAAGCCTTTCCAAAGGGCCCCGGTTGCGTGTCTTCAAGCCCTTCCAGAGGGCCCCCGGTTGCGTGTCTCCAAGCCCTTCCAGAGGGCCCCGGTTGCGTGTCTCCAAGCCCTTCCAGAGGGTCCCGGTTGCGTGTCTCCAAGCCCTTCCAGAGGGCCCCGGTTGCGTGTCTCCAAGCCCTTCCAGAGGGCCCCGGTTTCGTGTCTCCAAGCCCTTCCAGAGGGTCCCGGTTGCGTGTCTCCAAGCCCTTCCAGAGGGCCCCGGTTCCGTGTCTCCAAGCCCTTCCAGAGGGCCCCGGTTTCGTGTCTCCAAACCCTTCCAGAGAGCCCCGGTTTCGTGTCTCCAAGCCCTTCCAGAGGGCCCCGGTTGCGTGTCTCCAAGCCCTTCCAGAGGGCCCCGGTTGCGTGTCTCCAAGCCCTTCCAGAGGGCCCCGGTTGCGTGTCTCCAAACCTTTCCAGAGGGCCCCGGTTGCGTGTCTCCAAGCCCTTCCAGAGGGCCCCGGTTGCGTGTCCCCAAGCCCTTCCAGAGGGCCCCGGTTGCGTGTCCCCAAGCCCTTCCAGAGGGCCCCGGTTGCGTGTCCCCAAGCCCTTCCAGAGGGCCCCGGTTGCTTGTCTCCAAGCCTTTCCAGAGGGCCCCGATTGCGTGTCTCCAAGCTTTTCCAGAGGGCCCCGGTTGCGTGTCTCCAAGCCTTTCCAGAGGGCCCCAGTTGCGTGTCTCCAAGCCTTTCCAAAGGGCCCCGGTTGCGTGTCTTCAAGCCCTTCCAGAGGGCCCCCGGTTGCGTGTCTCCAAGCCCTTCCAGAGGGCCCCGGTTGCGTGTCTCCAAGCCCTTCCAGAGGGTCCCGGTTGCGTGTCTCCAAGCCCTTCCAGAGGGCCCCGGTTGCGTGTCTCCAAGCCCTTCCAGAGGGCCCCGGTTTCGTGTCTCCAAGCCCTTCCAGAGGGTCCCGGTTGCGTGTCTCCAAGCCCTTCCAGAGGGCCCCGGTTCCGTGTCTCCAAGCCCTTCCAGAGGGCCCCGGTTTCGTGTCTCCAAACCCTTCCAGAGAGCCCCGGTTTCGTGTCTCCAAGCCCTTCCAGAGGGCCCCGGTTGCGTGTCTCCAAGCCCTTCCAGAGGGCCCCGGTTGCGTGTCTCCAAGCCCTTCCAGAGGGCCCCGGTTGCGTGTCTCCAAACCTTTCCAGAGGGCCCCGGTTGCGTGTCTCCAAGCCCTTCCAGAGGGCCCCGGTTGCGTGTCTCCAAGCCCTTTCAGAGGGCCCCGGTTGCGTGTCTCCAAGCCCTTCCAGAGGGCCCCGGTTGCGTGTCTCCAAGCCCTTCCAGAGGGCCCCGGTTGCGTGTCTCCAAGCCCTTCAAGAGGGCCCCGGTTGCGTGTCTCAAAGCCCTTCCAGAGGGCCCCGGTTGCGTGTCTCCAAGCCCTTCCAGAGGGCCCCGGTTGCGTGTCTCCAAGCCCTTCCAGAGGGTCCCGGTTGCGTGTCTCTAAGCCCTTCCAGAGGGCCCCGGTTACCTGTCTCCAAGCCCTTCCAGAGGGCCCCGGTTGCGTGTCTACAAGCCCTTCCAGAGGGCCCCGGTTGCAGGTGTCCAAGCCCTTCCAGAGGGCCCCGGTTGCGTGTGTCCAAGCCCTTCCAGAGGGCCCCGGTTGCGTGTGTCCAAGCCCTTCCAGAGGGCCCCGGTTGCGTTTGTCCAAGCCCTTCCAGAGGGCCCCGGTTGCGTGTGTCCAAGCCCTTCCAGAGGGCTCCGGTTGCGTGTGTCCAAGCCCTTCCATAGGGCCCCGGTTGCGTTTGTCCAAGCCCTTCCAGAGGGTCCCGGTTGCGTGTCTCCAAGCCCTTCCAGAGGGCCCCGGTTGCCTGTCTCCAAGCCCTTCCAGAGGGCCCCGGTTGCGTGTCTCCAAGCCCTTCCAGAGGGCCCCGGTTGCAGGTGTCCAAGCCCTTCCAGAGGGCCCCAGTTGCGTGTGTCCAAGCCCTTCCATAGGGCCCCGGTTGCGTTTGTCCAAGCCCTTCCAGAGGGCCCCGGTTGCGTGTGTCCAAGCCCTTCCAGAGGGCCCCGGTTGGTGTGTCCAAGCCTTTCCAGAGGGCCCCCCGGTTGCGTGTGTCCAAGCCTTTCCAGAGGGCCCCGGTTGCGTGTGTCCAAGCCTTTCCAGAGGGCCCCGGTTGCGTGTGTCCAAGCTCTTCCAGAGGGCCCCGGTTGCGTGTCTCCAAGCCCTTCCAGAGGGCCCCGGTTGCGTGTCTCCAAGCCCTTCCAGAGGGCCCCGGTTGCGTGTCTCCCAGCCCTTCCAGAGGGCCCCGGTTGCGTGTCTCCAAGCCCTTCCAGAGGGCCCCGGTTGCGTGTCTCCAAGCCCTTCCAGAGGGCCCCGGTTGCGTGTCTCCAAGCCCTTCCAGAGGGCCCCGGTTGCGTGTCTCCAAGCCCTTCCAGAGGGCCCCGGTTGCGTGTCTCCAAGCCCTTCCAGAGGGCCCCGGTTGCGTGTCTCCAAGCCCTTCCAGAGGGCCCCGGTTGCGTGTCTCCAAGCCTTTCCAGAGGGCCCCGGTTGCCTGTCTCCAAGCCCTTCCAGAGGGCCCCGGTTGCCTGCCTCCAAGCCCTTCCAGAGGGCCTTCTGACCATCCCTGCTCCCTCCCTGCACCCTTCCTCCTGTCGGATGATGGGGATGTTGCGGTGCCTTTTTTTCCTCCTCCAGCCCAGGGGAGCAGTGGCCAGCAGGGTTGTCTGTGCCTGTGTGCCCGATGCTGTTTGGAGTTATATGGGAATGTGTCATGCAGCCCACGACTTGCAAGGTGGTTCCTGCAGTGCAGGGAAGCAGCTGCAGTGGTGGAGGCTTGCCACATGTGAGCTGCGGGTCCTGGCCACTCCGCATTCTCAGAATTCTGCTGCACTGTGCAACATGGAGAAAGCAGAAACTGTTGGCTGCTACAGCAGAAGCAGGTGCCTCATCTAATGCACTAGCCAGGCCCAGGTAAGGGGGGCACAGTGGTGCCTTTTGGTTATCCTTACTATTGGGATTACTTGTGTGTGGTTTATTGTCTTCCTCTGTAGGTGTCAGGGTAAAGGAAGCCTGCTTCTGAAGTGCGCTACAGCTTGGGGGCAGCTTTGCACTGGTGAAAGTTCTCGGAGCTCCTTCCTCTCGCGTCTATTTGCGTTTGATTGACCTTGCATGGGGATCTTGGGTGGTCACATGGCGGGTGTGGGTCAACTGTTGCTGGAGCCCACTTAAAATGGGATTGCATTGGTTTCCCTTTGTTATTGTTTAAGGTTAAAGCAAATAGAGCTCTCCTGATAAAAGGAAGTGAAGAAAAAAGCCACTTATAGTAGAACTACAAGCAAAACCTTCTTTTTGTATAGAGTAAATCCATCAGGAGTGCCCGGATGCCCGTCTCCAGCCCTTCTAGAGTGCCGGGGTGCCCGTCTCCAGCCCTTCTAGAGTGCCGGGGTGTCCGTCTCCAGCCCTTCTAGAGTGCCGGGGTGCCCGTCTCCAGCCCTTCTAGAGTGCCGGGGTGCCCGTCTCCAGCCCTTCTAGAGTGCCGGGGTGCCCGTCTCCAGCCCTTCTAGAGTGCCGGGGTGCCCGTCTCCAGCCCTTCTAGAGTGCCGGGGTGCCCGTCTCCAGCCCTTCTAGAGTGCCGGGTTGCCTGTCTCCAGCCCTTCTAGAGTCCCGGGGTGCCCGTCTCCAGCCCTTCCAGAGTGCCGGGGTGCCGGTCTCCATGCCCTTCCAGAGTGCCGGGGTGCCGGTCTCCATGCCCTTCCAGAGTGCCGGGGTGCCGGTCTCCATGCCCTTCCAGAGTGACGGGGTGCCGGTCTCCATGCCCTTCCAGAGTGCCGGGGTGCCGGTCTCCATGCCCTTCCAGAGTGCCGGGGTGCCGGTCTCCATGCCCTTCCAGAGTGCCGGGGTGCCGGTCTCCATGCCCTTCCAGAGTGCCGGTGTGCCGGTCTCCATGCCCTTCCAGAGTGCCGGTCTCCATGCCCTTCCAGAGTGCCGGTGTGCCGGTCTCCATGCCCTTCCAGAGTCCCGGGGTGCCGGTCTCCATGCCCTTCCAGAGTCCCGGGGTGCCGGTCTCCATGCCCTTCCAGAGTCCCGGGGTGCCGGTCTCCATGCCCTTCCAGAGTCCCGGGTTGCCGGTCTCCATGCCCTTCCAGAGTCCCGGGGTGCCGGTCTCCATGCCCTTCCAGAGTCCCGGGGTGCCGGTCTCCATGCCCTTCAGGAGTCCCGGGGTGCCGGTCTCCATGCCCTTCCAGAGTCCCGGGGTGCCGGTCTCCATGCCCTTCCAGAGTCCCGGGGTGCCGGTCTCCATGCCCTTCCAGAGTCCCGGGGTGCCGGTCTCCATGCCCTTCCAGAGTCCCGGGGTGCCGGTCTCCATGCCCTTCCAGAGTCCCGGGGTGCCGGTCTCCATGCCCTTCCAGAGTCCCGGGGTGCCGGTCTCCATGCCCTTCCAGAGTCCCGGGGTGCCGGTCTCCATGCCCTTCCAGAGTCCCGGGGTGCCGGTCTCCATGCCCTTCCAGAGTCCCGGGGTGCCGGTCTCCATGCCCTTCCAGAGTCCCGGGGTGCCGGTCTCCATGCCCTTCCAGAGTGCCGGGCTGCCGGTCTCCCTATTCTTCCAGAGTGCCGGGCTGCCGGTCTCCCTATTCTTCCAGAGTGCCGGGGTGCCGGTCTCCCTATTCTTCCAGAGTGCCGGGGTGCCGGTCTCCCTATTCTTCCAGAGTGCCGGGGTGCCGGTCTCCATGCCATTGCAGAGTGCCGGGGTGCCGGTCCCCATGCCCTTGCAGAGTGCCGGGGTGCCGGTCCCCATGCCCTTCCAGAGTGCCGGGGTGCCGGTCTCCATGCCCTTCCAGAGTGCCGGGGTGCCGGTCTCCATGCCCTTGCAGAGTGCCGGGGTACCGGTCCCCATGCCCTTGCAGAGTGCCGGGGTGCCGGTCTCCATGCCCTTGCAGAGTGCCGGGGTGCCGGTCTCCATGCCCTTGCAGAGTGCCGGGGTGCCGGTCTCCATGCCCTTGCAGAGTGCCGGGGTGCCGGTCTCCATGCCCTTGCAGAGTGCCGGGGTGCCGGTCTCCATGCCCTTGCAGAGTGCCGGGGTGCCGGTCTCCATGCCCTTGCAGAGTGCCGGGGTGCCGGTCTCCATGCCCTTGCAGAGTGCCGGGGTGCCGGTCTCCATGCCCTTGCAGAGTGCCGGGGTGCCGGTCTCCATGCCCTTGCAGAGTGCCGGGGTGCCGGTCTCCATGCCCTTGCAGAGTGCCGGGGTGCCGGTCTCCATGCCCTTGCAGAGTGCCGGGGTGCCGGTCTCCATGCCCTTGCAGAGTGCCGGGGTGCCGGTCTCCATGCCCTTGCAGAGTGCCGGGGTGCCGGTCTCCATGCCCTTGCAGAGTGCCGGGGTGCCGGTCTCCATGCCCTTGCAGAGTGCCGGGGTGCCGGTCTCCATGCCCTTGCAGAGTGCCGGGGTGCCGGTCTCCATGCCCTTGCAGAGTGCCGGGGTGCCGGTCTCCATGCCCTTGCAGAGTGCCGGGGTGCCGGTCTCCATGCCCTTGCAGAGTGCCGGGGTGCCGGTCTCCATGCCCTTGCAGAGTGCCGGGGTGCCGGTCTCCATGCCCTTGCAGAGTGCCGGGGTGCCGGTCTCCATGCCCTTGCAGAGTGCCGGGGTGCCGGTCTCCATGCCCTTGCAGAGTGCCGGGGTGCCGGTCTCCATGCCCTTGCAGAGTGCCGGGGTGCCGGTCTCCATGCCCTTGCAGAGTGCCGGGGTGCCGGTCTCCATGCCCTTGCAGAGTGCCGGGGTGCCGGTCTCCATGCCCTTGCAGAGTGCCGGGGTGCCGGTCTCCATGCCCTTGCAGAGTGCCGGGGTGCCGGTCTCCATGCCCTTGCAGAGTGCCGGGGTGCAGGTCTCCATGCCCTTGCAGAGTGCCGGGGTGCCGGTCTCCATGCCCTTGCAGAGTGCCGGGGTGCCGGTCTCCATGCCCTTCCAGAGGGCCCCGGTTGCGTTTCTCCAAGCCCTTCCAGAGGGCCCCGGTTGCGTGTCTCCAAGCCCTTCCAGAGGGCCCCGGTTGCGTGTCTCCAAGCCCTTCCAGAGGGCCCCGGTTGCGTGTCTCCAAGCCCTTCCAGAGGGCCCCGGTTGCGTGTCTCCAAGCCCTTCCAGAGGGCCCCGGTTGCGTGTCTCCAAGCCCTTCCAGAGGGCCCCGGTTGCGTGTCTCCAAGCCCTTCCAGAGGGCCCCGGTTGCGTGTCTCCAAGCCCTTCCAGAGGGCCCCGGTTGCGTGTCTCCAAGCCCTTCCAGAGGGCCCCGGTTGCGTGTCTCCACGCCCTTCCAGAGGGCCCCGGTTGCGTGTCTCCAAGCCCTTCCAGAGGGCCCCGGTTGCGTGTCTCCAAGCCCTTCCAGAGGGCCCCGGTTGCGTGTCTCCAAGCCCTTCCAGAGGGCCCCGGTTGCGTGTGTCCAAGCCCTTCCAGAGGGCCCCGGTTGCGTGTGTCCAAGCCCTTCCAGAGGGCCCCAGTTGCGTGTCTGCAAGCCCATCCTGAGGGCCCCCGTTGCGTGTCTCCAATCTCTTCCAGAGGGCACCCGTTGCGTGTCTCCAATCTCTTCCAGAGGGCCCCCGTTGCGTGTGTCCAATCTCTTCCAGAGGGCCCCGGTTGCGTGTGTCCAAGCCCTTCCAGAGATCCCCCGGTTGCGTGTGTCCAAGCCCTTCCAGAGGGCCCCCGGTTGCGTGTCTCCAAGCCCTTCCAGAGGGCCCCCGGTTGCGTGTGTCCAAGCCCTTCCAGAGGGCCCCGGTTGCGTGTGTCCAAGCCCTTCCAGAGGGCCCCCGGTTGCGTGTCTCCAAGCCCTTCCAGAGGGCCCCCGGTTGCGTGTCTCCAAGCCCTTCCAGAGGGCCCCGGTTGCGTGTCTCCAAGCCCTTCCAGAGGGCCCCGGTTGCGTGTCTCCAAGCCCTTCCAGAGGGCCCCGGTTGCGTGTGTCCAAGCCCTTCCAGAGGGCCCCGGTTGCGTGTGTCCAAGCCCTTCCAGAGGGCCCCGGTTGCGTGTCTCCAAGCCTTTCCAGAGGGCCCCGGTTGCGTGTCTCCAAGCCTTTCCAGAAGGCCCCGGTTGCGTGTCTCCAAGCCTTTCCAGAGGGCCCCGGTTGCGTGTCTCCAAGCCTTTCCAGAGGGCCCCGGTTGCGTGTCTCCAAGCCTTTCCAGATGGCCCCGGTTGCGTGTCTCCAAGCCCTTCCAGAGGGCCCCGGTTGCGTCTCCAAGCCCTTCCAGAGGGCCCCGGTTGCGTCTCCAAGCCCTTCCAGAGGGCCCCGGTTGCGTGTCTCCAAGCCTTTCAAGAGGGCCCCGTTGCGTGTCTCCAAGCCTTTCAAGAGGGCCCCGGTTGCGTGTCTCCAAGCCTTTCAAGAGGGCCCCGGTTGCGTGTCTCCAAGCCCTTCCAGAGGGCCCCGGTTGCGTGTCTCCAAGCCCTTCCAGAGGGCCCCGGTTGCGTGTCTCCAATCCCTTCCAGAGGGCCCCGGTTGGGTGTCTCCAAGCCCTTCCAGAGGGCCCCGGTTGGGTGTCTCCAAGCCCTTCCAGAGGGCCCCGGTTGGGTGTCTCCAAGCCCTTCCAGAGGGCCCCGGTTGGGTGTCTCCAAGCCCTTCCAGAGGGCCCCGGTTGGGTGTCTCCAAGCCCTTCCAGAGGGCCTTGGTTGCGTGTCTCCAAGCCCTTCCAGAGGGCCCCGGTTGCGTGTCTCCAAGCCCTTCCAGAGGGCCCCGGTTGCGTGTCTCCAAGCCTTTCCAGAGGGCCTCGGTTGCGTGTCTCCAAGCCCTTCCAGAGGGCCCCGGTTGCGTGTCTCCAAGCCCTTCCAGAGGGCCCCGGTTGCGTGTCTCCAAGCCCTTCCAGAGGGCCCCGGTTGCGTGTCTCCAAGCCCTTCCATATGGCCCCGGTTGCGTGTCTCCAAGCCTTTCCAGAGGGCCCCGGTTGCGTGTCTCCAAGCCCTTCCAGAGGGCCCCGGTTGCGTGTCTCCAAAGCCTTTCCAGAGGGCCCCGGTTGCGTGTCTCCAAGCCTTTCCAGAGGGCCCCGGTTGCGTGTCTCCAAGCGCATCCTGAGGGCCCCGGTTGCGTGTCTCCAAGCCCTTCCAGATGGCCCCGGTTGCGTGTCTCCAAGCCCTTCCAGAGGGCCCCGGTTGCGTGTCTCCAAGCCCTTCCAGAGGGCCCCGGTTGCGTGTCTCCAAGCCCTTCCAGAGGGCCCCGGTTGCGTGTCTCCAAGCCCTTCCAGAGGGCCCCGGTTGCGTGTCTCCAAGCCCTTCCAGAGGGCCCCTGTTGCGTGTCTCCAAGCCTTTACAGAGGGTCCCGGTTGCGTGTCTCCAAGCCTTTCCAGATGGCCCCGGTTGCGTGTCTCCAAGCCCTTCCAGAGGGCCCCGGTTGCGTGTCTCCAAGCCCTTCCAGAGGGCCCCGGTTGGGTGTCTCCAAGCCCTTCCAGAGGGCCCCGGTTGGGTGTCTCCAAGCCCTTCCAGAGGGCCCCGGTTGGGTGTCTCCAAGCCCTTCCAGAGGGCCCCGGTTGGGTGTCTCCAAGCCCTTCCAGAGGGCCCCGGTTGGGTGTCTCCAAGCCCTTCCAGAGGGCCCCGGTTGCCTGTCTCCAAGCCCTTCCAGAGGGCCCCGGTTGCCTGTCTCCAAGCCCTTCCAGAGGGCCCCCTGACCATCCCTGCACCCTCCCTCCTGTCGGATGATGGGGATGTTGCAGTGCCTTTTTTTCCTCCTCCAGCCCAGGGGAGCAGTGGCCAGCAGGGTTGTCTGTGCCTGTGTGCCCGATGCTGTTTTGAGTTATATGGGCTTGTGTCATGCAGCCCAGGACTTGCAAGGTGGTTCCTGTAGTGCAGGGAAGCCGCTGCAGTGGTGGAGGCTTGCCACATGTGAGCTGCGGGTCCTGGCCACTCCGCCTTCTCAGAATTCTGCTGCACTGTGCAACATAGAGAAAGCAGAAACTGTTGGCTGCTACAGCAGAAGCAGGTGCCTCATCTAATGCACTAGCCAGGCCCAGGTAAGGGGGGCACAGTGGTGCCTTTTGGTTATCCTTACTATTGGGATTACTTGTGTGTGGTTTATTGTGCCTTCCTCTCTAGGTGTCAGGGTAAAGGAAGCCTGCTTCTGAAGTGCGCTACAGCTTGGGGGCAGCTTTGCATTGGTGAAAGTTCTCGGAGCTCCTTCCTCTCTCGTCTATTTGCGGTTGATGGACCTTGCATGGGGAGCTTGGGTGGTCACATGGTGGGTGTGGGTCAATTGTTGCTGGAGCCCACTTAAAATGGGATTGTATTGGTTTCCCTTTGTTATTGTTTAAGGTTAAAGCAAATAGAGCTCTCCTGATAAAAGGAAGTGAAGAAAAAAGCCACTTATAGTAGAACTACAAGCAAAACGTTCTTTTTGTATAGAGTAAATCCATCAGGGGTGCCCGTGTCCAGCCTATCAGGAGTGCCCGGGTGCCTGTCTCCATGCCCTTGCAGAGTGCCCGGGTGCCTGTCTCCATGCCCTTGCAGAGTGCCCGGGTGCCTGTCTCCATGCCCTTGCAGAGTGCCCGGGTGCCTGTCTCCATGCCCTTGCAGAGTGCCCGGGTGCCTGTCTCCATGCCCTTGCAGAGTGCCCGGGTGCCTGTGGTGTGGGTCTGCACTTGAAGCCCCCTGTGTCAAGAAGGTTGAACACCACTGCCTTAAATAATGCTCTTAAAAAGCTGGGGGTCTATTGGATTCAAGTTTCTGGTTCATGTGGTCTCTTCATCCATTCAGCTCTTTAATAGGTTTCTGCAGTTCATCCATGGACCATGGCTGGAAGGTGTGTGTGCATGGACTTAAGAAGCATTGAACAAATATTGGCATTGAGCTCTTTGTTTTCATCCAGCATCGGGTATAATTAACCTTTTACACTTCCCCATTCGTCTATCAGGACTGCACCTGGAGAGAGAGTTGCTGCACACACATTCCCAGGAAACACCACAGCAAGCCTTTAGGTTCTACATCTTCCACTCTTCCACCATGCCCTCGGTTATGGTGTTTTCTCCACTATGGAGGCACTACAGGCAACTTTTGTAGTGGGGGCTATGCTCTCACTGGAGGGGGGGTTGGTAGGTGTGGCCTTACCCAGGGTTTTTTCTGACCATCCCTGCACCCTCCCGTCAGATGATGGGGGTGTTGCAGTGCCTTTTTTTTCTCCACCAGCCCAGGGGAGCAGTGGCCAGCGGGGTTGTCTGTGCCTGTGTGCTCGACGCTGTTCGGAGTTATATGGGCTTGTCATGCAGCCCAGGACTTACAAGGTGATTCCTGCAGTGCAGGGAAGCCACTGTAGTAGTGGAAGCTTGCCGGTACTGGCCACTCCACATTCTCAGTTTTCCGCTGCACTGTGCAGCATGGAGAAAGCAGAAACTTACTGCTGTGGAATCAGGTGCCTCATCTCATGCACTAGCCAGGCCCAGGTAAGGGGGGTACAGTGGTCCTTACTATTGGGATTTTTTGTGTGTGGTTTATTGTGCTTTCTTCTTTAGGTGTCGGGGTGATGGAAGCCTGCTGCTGAAGTGTGCTACAGCTGGGGGGGCTGCTCTGCATTGGTGAAGGTTTTTGGAGCTCCTTCTTCTCTCCTCTATTTGCGGTTGTTTGACATTGCATGGGGAGCAAGGGTGGTCACATGGCTGGAGCCCACTTAAAATGGGATTGTATTTGTTTCCCTGTGTTTAAGGTTAAAGCAAATAGAGCTCTCCTGATAAAAGGAAGTGCCCTTCCTGGAAAAAGCCACTTAAAATAGAACTACAAGTAAAACTTTCTTTATGTATAGAGTAAAGGGGGGGGGGTTATAACCTCAATCAGATATTGATTCGCCATCTGTACTATTGCCGAGATTTTCCTTCACTTCCTGTCCCATAGCCAAACAGGAAGGGAAAATAAATTCCTGCAGATTGAGGGGCCTCCTTGGGGACAGCCAGGTCACCAAAAAAAAGGTGTCCCTATTGGAATATTTCTCTTTTATTTCTTTTATGGGGACCACCCAAACTTTTTTTACTTTCAATGATACCACCTGTGTCTAGCCCGTCAGAGGACCTGGGTGCCTGTGTCCAGCCCGTCAGAGGGCCGGGTGCCTGTGTCCAGCCCGTCAGAGGGCCCGGGTGCCGCCTGTGTCTAGCCCGTCGGAAGTGCCCGGGTGCCGCCTGTGTCCAGCCCGTCGGAGGGCCCGGGGGTGCCTGTGTCCAGCCCGTCGGAGGGCCGGGGGGTGCCTGTGTCCAGCCCGTCGGAGGGCCGGGGGGTGCCTGTGTCCAGCCCGTCGGAGGGCCCGGGGGGTGCCTGTGTCCAGCCCGTCGGAGGGCCCGGGGGGTGCCTGTTTCCAGCCCGTCGGAGGGCCCGGGGGGTGCCTTTGTCCAGCCCGTCAGAGGGCGCCCAGGTGCCTTTGTCCAGCCCGCCAGAGGGCGCCTGGGTGCCTGTGTCCAGCCCGCCAGAGGGCGCCCGGTTGCCTGCGTCCAGCCCGCCAGCGGGCGCCCGGTTGCCTGCGTCCAGCCCGCCAGAGGGCGCCCGGTTGCCTGTGTCCAGCCCGCCAGAGGGCGTCCGGTTGCCTGTGTCCAGCCCGCCAGAGGGCGTCCGGTTGCCTGTGTCCAGCCCGCCAGAGGGCGTCCGGTTGCCTGTGTCCAGCCCGCCAGAGGGCGTCCGGTTGCCTGTGTCCAGCCCGCCAGAGGGCGCCGGGTGCCCCTCTGCAGCCCATGCCTCAAAGATTGTGTTAGGGTGTCTGCTTTCCAAAATGGGGTCATTTTGTGGGTGTTTCCATTGTCCTGGTCCTCCAGGGCCTTCAAAAGTGTGATTGGTTGTAATGTTGGGCCTCTCACACCTGGTATCGCCTTACTCCGGAGGAGTAGCAGAATGTATTTTGGGGTGTAATATTTGCTGTGTACATGCTATGTGTTAGGAATATCTTTATTAATTGACAGCTTTTTGTAGATAAAATAAATAAATAAAAAATGTTTGTTTTTCTTTCCACATTTTCTAAAAATTTGTGGAAAAAAATGACATGGAGAAAAGACTCATAATGCCTCATAGAATATATATTGGGGTGTTTTTCAAATGGGGTAATTTTGTTGGTAATTCGATTGTCCTGGTGCTCCAGGGCCTTCAAAAGTGTGTTGGGTCGTTATGAAATTGCGTGTAATTTATGCTCCTAGAACACCTGACGGTGCTCTTTGCATGTTGGGCCTCTGTATGTGGCCAGGCTGTGTAAAAGTCTCACACATGGTATTGCCATATTCAGGAGGAGCAGCAGAATGTATTTTGGGGTGTAATTGCAAGTATGCCTATATGCCTATACTGTGTGTGAGAAATAACTTGTTATTACAATTTTGTGTAAAAAATAAAGTATTTATTTCCTCAAGAATTGTGGGAAAGAATTACAACTCCAAAAATCTCACTATGCCTCTTACTAAATACCCTGGAATATCTACTTTCCAAAAAGGGGTCATTTGTACTGTCCTAACATTTCAGGGCCTCAAGAAATTAGATGGGCCCGTCTGTACATCTGATGTGATTAGGTGTGATCAATTTTTAATGATTGGCACCATAGACTCTATAAGGCCCCTTTCACACAAACAGACCGTTCAGATCCGCCTGTCCATTTTTTTTGTGGATTTGAACGGACACCCCATGCATCTCTATGGGGCATCGGATGTCAGCGGAGACATGTCCGCTGACATCCCATCCGATCCATCAAATCTGGATGGATGAAAACCCTATTTTCCATCCGTCGATCGAATGAGAATGGACCAACGGTCCGTTCCCATCCAATTCCCCCATAGAGATGCATGGGGACCTGACAGCTGTATCTCTGCACACAGCGCGGAGAACAGCTGTCATCCGGCTGCTCAGCGGGGGATCGACGGATCGATCCCCCGCTGAGATAAACGGAGTCCGTTTCACGAAATCCTAGTCTAAAAGAACCCTAACTGTCACACATAATAATACCCACTAATTTTGGGTTATTTTTGCCAAAGATATGTAGCAGTTCAAATTTATGAGAAAAAAAAATTTGCAAAATGTTATAATGGAAACGAAATAAAAATGTTTTTTTTTTTTCTACATTTTCGCTCTTATTTCACTTTTTTCGCAAAAAAATTAATTACTCAGTGGTGATTAAATACCACAAAAAGAAAGCGCTATTTGTGTGAAAAAGGATAAAAAATTTGGCTACAGAGTTGCATGACTCAGTAATTGTCATTCAAAGTGTGAGAGCCCTGAAAGCTGAAAATTGGCCTGGGCAGGGGGTGAAAGTGCCCTTGTATTGAAGTGGTTAAATAAGAGTTGCTTGTACAATATTACTTCTGTAACTTTACCTTCTGAGACTAAAATGCTGTCTTGCAGTGCATGAAAATGTTTAAATGCAAACAAAGCAATACATGTTCTTTTTTGGTTGGCTAGAATTTCATGTGTCAAGGCATCTTGCGGTTTTGATAGAAGTAACATAAGAAAACATGGAGGCTTCCCTCATGGGTTTCTTCAACTGGAGACTGCTGATTCTCTTGAAAAACTAAAACTTGCTATAGATGGATCACAATTCAAGCAGTTCAGCAGGGACTGGGCTGCATTTTCAGTTAATCTATGGCTGTTCTATTCCAGAAATGTAGATCTAATGATAAGACTTCTCTCGAGCCAGCTTGTTGTTCCTTTCAATAAGTGATGATCGGTGTATTCTGACAGCGGAGGAGTCTAAAATACATTAACAAAATTGGAAGGACTTCTCTTTCCACCTTGCTTGTTTGGATGGGGAAATCTGTTCAGTTAATCAGTTCCATGTATGGCCAGTCTTAAAGTAACTAAACTGTGACATGTATTCAGAAAGAGTTGTAACTTCCTTAAGTTGGCCATACATGGATTAAAATGTGGCTGGATCAGCAGGGCCCAGCTGAATTTCGATCCATGTGTTGCCAATGTGGTTTACAGAAGTCAGTATATTCCCACTCGATCAGTGCAGTAGGCTGCAGAGCTGATCTGTATATTTTGACAGCAGGGGAGTCTCCTCGCTGTCAGAATACAATGCCACAGCAGGGAAGCCAGATTTATTATAACATGCAGCAAGCATTGTAGGTTCAAGGCGAAAGTCTTTCTCATGACATGGTTTACATTTTGTGTTTTTAACCCAAATCTCATATTTCATTATCTCTGAAAACATAGGCATGATGCCGTTGTAAATTTTATCTTTTCCATTAATAGGTGGAAGCAATGAACAGCAAAATGGGAAGCCATGAACACTCCAAGCAAAATGAAATCCCTTTCCTGCTCCTGCGGCATTGGCGGATGGTGGGTATCAATGTAACTCATGGCTTGGGTTAGCCTCTCAATTTTGTGGACCGAAAAATATATTTAATGTTTTGTTATGCTGAGTAAGGAAGGAGATGAACTGAGTTATGAGCTTTCATTCTAACTCGTTGCTTGGGTTTAGCCACTCAGTTTTGTGGACCCAAAGCTTTGCTGCTCATTTATATGCCCACCCTGGAGCAGTGTAGAATGCATTGCAAATGATTTCCCCTTTCACATATGCTCTTTGTGGTCCCAACAAAGCAGAGTTCATAAGCAATGCATATAGTGATTGGCTGCTTTACTAGAACCGTGTTTCATTCATCTGAAATGCAAATGATATGTTGTGTAATCAAGCCCTCTCTAGCATTGTTTGTATACAATGCCAGTAATTCCCCTTCCCTGCTGATTTATGCCCAGCCTCTTTCTAAATCTCTTTGTGGATCAGAATGAGCTGCATGTTTGGGCTCTGGCAAGACTTTGCTGTTTGGGTTAGTTTGGTAAATTGGTAAGCATACAATTTAGTCGTTGGAATATGCAACCTATGTTGTTTTTTATATTTAGAGGAAAATCTAGGAGGATCATGGGATATAAGGAAAGGGTACACACTTTTTTTTTCCTGCAATAATATGTGCATTTTACGATTTTTTTTTTTTCCACCCTCAAGGGTAAACTTCGCTTTTAATTGTATGTGCGTCCCTTTTGGTGGTGTGGGTCTGCACTTGAAACCCCCTGTGTCAAGAAGGTTGACCACCACTGCCTTAAATAATGCTCTTAAAAAGCTGGGGGTCTATTGGATTCAAGTTTCTGGTGGTCTCTTCATCCATTCAGCTCTTTAATAGGTTTCTGCAGTTCATCCATGGACCTCCTATGGTTGGAAGTGGTGTGTGTAAGGACTTAGAAGCATTAAACCAAATTTTGCACTTGGCTCTCCTTTGTTTTCATCCATCATCGGGTATAATTAACCCTTTACACTTTCCCCAATCATCTTTCACGACTGCACCTGGAGAGAGAGTTTCTCCTCCCAAATTCCCAGGAAACACTAGCAAGCCTTTACGTTCTACCCCTTCCACCATGCCCTCGGTTATGGTGTTTCCTCCACTATGGAGGCACTGCAGGCAACTGTTGTAGTGGGGGCTATGCTCTCACTGGAGGGGGTGGGGGGGGGGGAGAGTGGTGGCCTTACACAGGGTTGTTTCTGATTTTCTGACCATCCCAGCACCCCCTCCTGTTGGATGATGGGGTTGTTGCAGTGCCTTTTTTCCTCCACCAGCCCAGGGGAGCAGTGGCCAGCCGGGTTGTCTGTGCCTGTGTGCCCGAAGCTGTGTGAAGTTATGTGAGCTGGCGTCATGCAGCCCAGGACTTACAAGGTGGTTGCTGCAGTGCAGGGATGCCGCTATAGTGGTGGAGGCTTGCCACATGTGAGCTCCAGGTCCTAGTCACTCCACATTCTCAGTTTTCCGCTGCACTGTGCAACATGGAGAAAGCAGAAACTGCTGGCTGCTACAGCGTAAGCAGGTGCCTCATCTCATGCACTAGCCAGGCCCAGGTAAGCGGGGTACAGTGGTGCCTTTCGGTTATCCTTACTATTGAGCTTTTTTGTGTTTGAAATTGTGCCTTCCTCTCTGGGTGTCAGGGTAAAGGAAGCCTGCTGCTGAAGCGTGCTACAGCTTGGGGGTTGCTCTGCATTGGTGAAGGTTCTTGGAGTTCCTTCCTCTCTCCTCTGTTTGCGGTTGTTTGACCTTTCATGGGGAGCTTGGGTGGTCACATGGTGGGTGTGGGCCAATTCTTGCTGGAGCCCACTTTAGAATGGGATTTTATTTGTTTCCCTGTGTTATTGTTTAAGGTTAAAACAAATAGAGCTTACCTGATTAAAAGGAAGTGCTCTTCCTGGAAAAAGCCACTTAAAGTATAACTACAAGTAAAACTTTCTTTTTGTATAGAGTAAGGGGGGGTTATATCCTCAGTCAGATATTTTTTCACCATCTGTCCCATTGCTGATGTTTTCCTTCACTTTGTGTCCCATAGCCAAACAGGAAGTTAGAAGAAATCCCTGCAGATTGAGGGATTTCCTTGGGAACCGCCAGGTCACCAGAACTAGTGTCCCCATTGGAATATTTCCCCTCTATTTCTTTTATGGAGACAACCCAAACTTTGGGATTTTTTTACTTTCACTGATACCACCTGTCTCCAGCCCATCAGAGTGCCGGGTGCCTGTCTCCAGCCAAGAGCATGTAACTATTTTAAGCAAATAAAATGCATGTAAAAAGGCAATTTTTTTAAAGTTTGAAATAATGCTATGTTAATAGGAGCATCTAACAATATAAAGTACATGTTACATTCCACTTTGGCTCCAAAAGTGGAAATATGCTTTAAGGACTGCTTTACAAATGTTTTCTCTAACCCTATACCTCTCCTCTTTTTTAGCTCCTGCCTTCATTTCAACGAGTCTGCCTAACTGGACTAGCAGTGCTTGTCAGCAAGGTCGAGGTGAACTGCAATCAACGCAAAGATGTCATCTTCATCAATTTGCCCGACTTGCTTCGCAATTTTGTTCTGTAATGTGCATGAAGATGTAGCCCCTTTCTGATGACTTGAAGGACTGTCCTTTACCATTCTTTATAACATGGAGTCATTGAATATAGCTAAAAAATAAATGTTGACCTGATTTTTAAACCTTAGTTATGTCTTCCCATTTTTTCTTGGTGTTTCTAACCTGGATCGTAATATTAAGATGCATGCACTTTGAATTCAGATACCATTTAATCCATCAGAATAAAGCAGCCCATACATGATTTATTTTATTTGTTTCGATCAACTCTTCCCACACACTTAATGTGGATGGGGAAATCACTCCTGCTGAGGTATTGTATTCTGATGGTGGGGAAAGTTCCCTGCTGTCAGAATACACTGATCAGCACTGCCGGATGTCACTTCAGTGTTGATCCTGCAGACTTTTCCAAATAGGCTATTGTACAACCAGCCCGCCCTTACATGGGTCGACACTTGGCTGGTTCCTGCTGAACCAGGGCTGGATCCAGGGTGGGGGGGGGGGGCGCAACTGGGCAATTGCCACTCAAAGTATTACTCCCAGTACCAAGTCCAAACTGAGCGGAACGCCTAGTGGGTGTTGGCTTCACCCACCTCCTCCCTTAAGCGTCTCAAGGCTCAAGCACTGTGAAAGATGAAAACATCTGTGTGATGCTGGCTGCCTCCTTATCTTAGTCTCTATTCCTCTTCCATGGGAGCCCCCCCACCAAAGCACCAAAGTATTACCTATAAAAGTGCGTACAATAATACATGTCTAATATCACAGAATACAGTCGGGTATGGATGCCATTAGTTATGAAAAAAAAAGTGCTGCCCTTTTAGTATTGACATTCTTGTCTAGTTCAATCTTAACCACTTAAGGACCAGGTCTATTTCTGACACTTGTTTACAAGTTAAAATCAATATTTCTCTGTCGCTCATTGACAGACGCAGTCCTCTTTGATTAATATCAAATTGGGTTATACTGCCCTCTACAGGAGTAGGACACTAGGCAGAAGAAAACATTCTGGCCACACCCTAGGGGCAGTCCCAGAGGGTATATCCTCTCACTTCCTGCTACAGGATGTCAAGTTTTTTTCTGTCTAGTCAGGAGTAAGGACCTAAGTTCCTTGCTGGGATCTTTGGTCCTGGCAAGATTTTTTAGATAAATCCTTTTTTAGTTAGCTTTTTTCTCCAGTTTCCTGTGAGATCTTCAAGCAAATTATGCCGGATCTGGGCGACAGGCTGGATGTTGAGATCCAGTGGTCACCCCAGCCGGCCTACAAGCGTGTGCAGACTCCAGCTCCGCGCTGGATCGGCCGCGACACATTCAAACAATTATGCTGGAGCTGGGTGACGGGCTGGATGTTGAGATCCAGTGGTCACCCCAGCCGGCTTACAAGCGCGTGCAGGCCCTAGCTCCGCGCTGGGTTGGCCTGCGACATAGTCCCGCTGGACGGGGACTGGCCCTGCGAGTTAAACATCTCGCCAGGACGCCTACGACCAGTCGGAAACTGAGTCATGGCGTCTGCATTGGTCAACAGCCCCCCCACTTCGTTGGAGAGGGGTTCTGTTAGGAGTGGGTGCCCGTCGGTTCCAGTATGGTGAGTAGATGTTCCCCCTCCCCCCCTGTCGGGTTTTTGGGATGGATACGGGCCCCTCTGTGGATGGTCGGACCCTTTGATCTTAAGGTTCCCCCTCTATCCTATGACATGTTTCACAGATCTCCCTCTTGATAGTGTGATTTGGTGAATAGGAGATACACTCCAGGAGGCTTGGTTTGGGAGCTGACTATCTAATAGTCACTATAAAGAACTGGCGATGTAAGAGGCCATGACTGGGGTCAAGGATGGAGACACAGGGGCTGGCGTTACTAGTAGTCATGTAAAAGGGGTGATATAATACAATGCACCTACCCAATGCATAGTGATGCAGCACAGGGACTACCGCCATCCTCTCGCAGGCCACACTATTCAGGCCGCCGCCATCCTTCCACAGGCCGTTCGCAGGCCGCAGCCATTCGCCCGCAGGCTGCATAAGATCCACAGGCCGCCGCCTTCCTGCCGCAGGCCGCACGGATCCCGCAGCCGCCGCCATCCTCCCGCAGCCACACGAGACCCGCAGGCCGCCGCCTTCCTGCCGCAGGCCGCACAGATCCCGCAGGCCCACAGGCCGCATGATTTAGCCGCCATTGTTGTCCACAGGCCGTCCGCAGGTCGCGCAGGCCGCCATTTTGGCGTAGCCTGGTGTCTCCTGCATAGGGGCGGCCATGTTTGATGTGCCCAGCTACCTCGAGGAGTATCAGTGGGAGTGCCAGAAGGCGTGTAAAGGGGCAGAGCCGCCTCCTTTACCAGGGAAAACTATTCACAGGACTTCCTGGTCTGCATACGACAGCGCTGAGAGCAGTTTGGTAGAAGCTTCTCTGCATCAGGTGGTGAGCCCTTGGGGTCTCTCTCTCTCTCTCTCTGTGGGGGTCCAAAGCAGGTAGGCTGAGGGGCGCTATTGCGCGGGGGGATTACACATAAAAAAAAAACATTTTTTCTTTTGCAAATTGTTGTTTGCTGGCAAGTGTTCCTGGATTAGTCATGGACCCTGCCACACATGTATCCCCACCTGATTCCCTCGAGGTGGCCGCAGGACCCTCCAGTTCCCCTCTTACAATTGATGCATTGTCAGCGGTTTTGGAGTCTTTTGTATCCCGGGTGGAGGTGGCCTGTCAGGAACGGGGCGCAAAGAAGTGACCCCCCGCCTACCCCTATTTCATCTGACACTTCAGATACAGATTCTGAGCCTGTCACTGCAGCTGCAGGTCCCTCATCTGGGGCTTGTGTCTCGGGTACGGTCTCCTCAGACAGTGAGGAGGACGTTTCGGCATCCGCCATAGCCCAAGAAGAAGCGTTGGTGGATGCACTAATTGTGTCTGTCCAGGAAACCTTAAGACTTGAGGTTACACCGGCAGAAGTAGCGGATACTGAAATTCCTTTTGGTACTAATAAACCTACCAAAATGGCGAGGGTGTTTCCCTTGCCCAAATGTTTTGGTAATATAATTAAAGAGGAATGGGGTCGTCCAAAACGAACCCCTGGTATTTCCAAATGCATTATTAGGCGTTATCTGTTTGAGGAATCCCTCCTCAAAAGATGGACAGTACCACCATTGGTGGATTCACCGATTTCCAGATTAAATAAAGCTACTGTTATCCCATTGGAGGACGCTCCGTCCTTTAGGGATCCGGTGGATCGTAAGGTGGAAGCCGTGTCTCGCTCCATCTTTTCCCTGATTGGGTCAGCGTTTAGGCCAGTGATAGCAATTGGTTTGGTTTCACAAACATTGACAGAATGGACCAAGTTGTTACGCCGGGACTTAGAGGGGAGAAGCATCCCCCCGGCAGTATCAGACCTGCTGGAGCAGATGATACAAGGGCTACAGTTTGTCTGTGACGCCGCTCTGGACGCCACTCCATTGTTGGGGCGGGCATCGATTTCAGCAGTGGTCCTCAGGCGTGTGCTGTGGTTAAAGTGCTGGTCGGCGGATCAAGGTTCCAAAAAAGCTTTGGCTAATCTCCCCTTTCAGGGGAATCGCCTATTTGGGGCCACCTTGGATGAGATTATCAAGGATCTCACTGGGGGCAAGAGCATTTTTTTGCCACAGAATACTAAGGGTAAAGGACCTCGTCAGAGACGGGGGGCCTTCCTTTTCCGCTCATAAAAATTTTTTTTGCTCCGTTGGGGCGGGCGATAAGGCAAAGCCCTCCAAAGCCCCTCCAGGAGGATTCAAGGGGCATTGGTCGGGTAAACAAAAAGTCCAGCTCTTCCAGACCTGAAGATAAGACTACTAAAGCCTGAAGGTGCACTCCCACCCATAGCTGGGGTGGGGGGACGTCTTCACCGGTTTCCGGATCCATGGCTTTCCAGAATCCCGGACAAGTGGGTTCGCGAAGTCATACGGTCAGGATACAAGATCGAGTTTCGATCACTTCCACCGGTGCGATTCTTCCCTTCCAATATCCGACTATCCCCGGATCGCTTGGAAGCTTTGCGGGGGGCAGTAACGGATTTAATGCAACAAGGAGTGGTGGTCCACGTTCCTTGGACAGAGCGTTTTCAGGGGTTCTATTCGAACCTATTCACAATACCCAGAAAAGAGGGCAAGGTGCATCCAATTCTGGACTTAAGAGCACTCCATCTTTTTGTCAGGGTACAAAAATTCAAAATGGAGTCCATTCGCACAGTAGCGGCCTCCCTGCATCAGGGGGATTTTCTGGCGTCCATAGACATCAAGGATGCCTATCTTCACATTCCCATTTACGCAGGACATCAGCGTTTCCTGCGTTTTTCCGTAGAAGAGAACCATTATCCGTTTGCGGCATTACCCTTTGGTCTCGCCTCGGCTCCCCGGGTCTTCACAAAGGTGTTGGCCCCAGTTTTGGCGCTGTTGCGACAGCGAGGCATATCGATTCTAGGTTACCTAGACGATCTTCTGCTCTGTGCGGAGTCTCCGCAGACTCTGTTGCTAAACTTGGAGATCACCATGATCTCTTTGCAAGAGTTCGGGTGGCTGGTGAACCTGCAGAAGTCATCTCTGGTTCCCACCAGGAGGCTGGAATATCTGGGTCTAATTTTAGACACATCCAGGGCAAAAGTGTTTCTCCCAGCGGAGAAACTCCAGAAGATTCAATCAACGATTCAGTTGTTACTATCCGACAACTGGCCTTCCCTTCGGACTTGCATAAGGGTCCTGGGTCTGATGGTGGCTTCCTTCGAGGCAGTACCATTTGCCCAGTCCCATACCCGAATCCTTCAAAAAGAGATTCTTCTCAAATGGAATCGGAATCCAGATTCCCTGGACAATCGGATCTGACTGAGCGAGCGGACCAGGGAGTCTCTGGTCTGGTGGCTTTGGTCTCCGATGCTCAGCCAGGGGAAGTCATTTCTTCCAATATACTGGACGATTGTCACCACGGATGCCAGTCTATCCGGGTGGGGAGGAATTATCGGCAAATTATCTGCTCTGGGGCTTTGGTCCCTGGAAGAGTCCAGGTTACCGATAAATGTATTGGAACTAAGAGCAATCAGACTTTGTCTGATTCATTGGACCGAGCAGCTCCGGGGCAGCCCGGTGCGAATCCAGTCGGACAACGCCACAGCAGTGGCTTACGTCAATCACCAGGGGGGCACCAAGAGTGTCCTGGCGGCCATAGAAGTGGCCAGCATTTTTCGTTGGGCGGAACGGATTGTTCCAGCTCTCTCTCCGCGGTATTCATTCCGGGGGTGGAGAATTGGCAGGCAGATTATCTCAGCCGTCAGATTCTGGATCAAGGGGAATGGTCTCTTCATCCAGAGGTATTCCACCAACTGTGCCTTCGTTGGGGCACCCCAAATGTGGATCTGTTGGCATCTCGGTTCAACAGGAAAGTGCGGAGGTTTGTGGCTTGCTCCCGCGATCCTCTAGCAGACGCCGCAGACGCGCTGATCACCCCGTAGGGGTAGTATCAGCTACTGCATGCCTTCCCTCCTCTCAAGTTGCTGCCGAAACTTCTTTGCAGGATAGAGGTGGAGGGAATCCCAGTTATCCTGGTAGCTCCGGACTGGCCTCGTCGGGCCTTGTACGCCGACTTGGTCAGGCTGGTCGCGGACGCTCCTTGGCGACTTCCTCTCAGGGAGGATCTGCTGTCGCAGGGACCGATCTTCCATCCTGCTTTACGATCGCTGGCTTTAACGGCCTGGCTATTGAGACCCAGGTGCTGAAGGACAAGGGGTTGTCAACTTCAGTGATTCCTACTCTAATTAAAGCAAGGAAAGCGACTTCCAGAAAAGTCTATCGTCGCACATGGAAGTCTTATATCGCGTGGTGTGAATCCCTTGGGTTCCCTCCACGTTCGTACTCGGTGGCCCGAATATTGGCCTTTTTGCAAAAGGGGGTTGAGCAGAAACTGGCCTTGAGCACTATCAAGGGTCAGGTTTCAGCATTAGCAATCTTCTTTCAGCTACTCATTCCTTGATGCAGAGTTTCATCCAGGGAGTGCGACACCTGGCTCCACCGGTGCGCGCACCCTTACCGCCCTGGGGTCTTAATTTGGTGCTGTCGGTTCTTCAGAAACCTCCCTTTGAAAATATCAGGGAGATTCCCTTGCTTACTTTATCCCAGAAGGTGGCCTTCTTGGTGGCTATCACTTCTGCACGCAGGGTGTCAGAACTGGCCGAATTATCCTGTCGTTCCCCATATCTGGTGGCTCATAGGGATAAGGTTGTTCTTCGTCCGAATCCATCCTTCCTTCCTAAGGTGGTTTCAGAGTTTCATTTGAATGAGGACAATGTATTGCCTTCCCTGTGTCCTAAGCCCAGTCTTCCTCGAGAATTCGCGTTGCATTCCTTGGATGTAGTTCGGGCGATCAGGGTATACTTGAATACTACGGATTCATTTCGTAAGACGGATTCACTTTTTGTGATCACGGATGGCCCCAAGAAGGGGTTGCCTGTTTCTGCCGCGACCATCTCTAGATGGATCAGACAGACGGTGGTATAGGCTTATTCTATTTAAGGGTCGGGATCCCCCGTTCCCTGTTAAGGCGCACTCTACTCGGGCGCTTAGTGCTTCCTGGGCCTTCCGCCATCAGGCGTCAGTGGTTCAGGTTTTCAAGGCGACTACTTGGTCGTGGGTTCATACCTTTACAAAATTGTATAAGGTTGATGTGCTGGCATCGGCGGATGCCTTTTTTGGCCGCAAGGTTCCTGCAGGCCGCTGTTTGAGGAGACTGTTGGTCTACCTTGAGGGTTTGTTGGGTTTTTCACTAAGGTCTCATCTTTTTGCTCGATGGGTCCCTTGATGCTTCTGGTTGGCTCCGGTTGGGCCTTCTGGATTTTGTTTTCTGTTATCCCACCCCTCATTTGTGGCACTGCTTTGGGACGTCCCAATTTGATATTAATCAAAGAGGACTGCGTCTGTCAATGAGCGACAGAGAAAAATGGATTTTTGTAAGAACTTACCGTAAAATCCTTTTCTCTTGGTTCATTGACAGACGCAGTACCCGCCCCTCTATTTTTGAGTTGGGTTGGGTTAAATTCTCTGACACTGCTTTGTGACATAACTGACATCCTGTAGCAGGAAGTGAGAGGATATACCCTCTGGGACTGCCCCTAGGGTGTGGCCAGAACGTTTTCTTCTGCCTAGTGTCCTACTCCTGTAGAGGGCAGTATAACCCAATTTGATATTAATCAAAGAGGACTGCGTCTGTCAATGAGCTAAGAGAAAAGGATTTTACGGTAAGTTTGCTAGAAAATTACTTAGAACTAGTGTTGAGCGAACACGGACTGTATTATTCGTGTTCGTACCGAATAATTGGATTTTTTGTACCCGAACACGGACACGGACACTTTACTGTATGTTCGGGTAAAAATCCGTGTTCGGTCGTTTTATTTCCGGGTTTTGCATGCTTTGGCGCTCTTTTCATGGCGGGCTTTCAACAGCCAATCAACAATCGTTTAACTGGTGTGCCTTAAGCCATCCCAGCCATGCCTGCAAATGTCTCAGTAGCTGTGATTGGCCGTCTGAAGCATGTGACCAAGTCTTTATAAGTTCGAGGCAGCCGCAGCGGCGTCATTATGCTGCTTAGATTCAGGGACAGAGCACACATCAACGTGCTGGCTGCTGATTAGGGAAAGATAGGCAGGAAAAAACCATTTGTGTCCGGATAGAATTGAGGGACAGGTCGGAGTGTTTAGGCAGGGCGAGTTGTAGGCATTTTAGGGATAGAGTCTGCTGAATTATAGGGTCAGTGTCTTCTACAAACTACAATCGATATTGCTGTGTGGGGGGTGGGGTGAATCTGCACTCAATCCTGATCTACGATCTCTTCTCAATCCTGTTAGGGACAGAGTCTGCTGAATTTTAGGGAAACTGTGTTCTACAAACTACAATCGATATTGCTGTGTGGGGGGTGGGGTGAATCTGCACTCAATCCTGATCTACGATCTCTTCTCAATCCTGTTAGGGACAGAGTCTGCTGAATTTTAGGGAAACTGTGTTCTACAAACTACAATCGATATTGCTGTGTGGGGGGTGGGGTGAATCTGCACTCAATCCTGATCTACGATCTCTTCTCAATCCTGTTAGGGACAGAGTCTGCTGAATTTTAGGGAAACTGTGTTCTACAAACTACAATCGATATTGCTGTGTGGTGTGGGATTGGAGATAGGCAGGTGTCAGTGATCCACATCCATTTTTCTGTGTGTGAGCTGCAGTGAACACAATCTTTTTGGGCTGCAGTGAACACAATCTTTTTGGGCTGCAGTGAACACAATCTTTTTGGGCTGCAGTGAACACAATCTTTTTGGGCTGCAGTGAACACAATCTTTTTGGGCTGCAGTGAACATAATCTTTTTGGGCTGCAGTGAACATAATCTTTTTGGGGTGCAGTGAACAAAATCTTTTTGGGGTGCAGTGAACACAATCCTTTTTGGTGTGCAGTGAACACAATCTTTGTGGGGTGCAGTGAACAAAATCCTTTGTGGGGTGCAGTGAACACAATCTTTTTGGGGTGCAGTGAACAAAATCCTTTTTGGGGTGCAGTGAACAACATCCTTTTTGGGGTGCAGTGAACACAATCTTTTTGGGGTGCAGTGAACAAAATCCTTTGTGGGGTGCAGTGAACACAATCTTTTTGGGGTGCAGTGAACACAATCTTTTTGGGGTGGAGTGAACAACATCCTTTTTGGGGTGCAGTGAACAAAATCCTTTTTGGGGTGCAGTGAACAAAATCATTTTTGGGGTGCAGTGAACACAATCTTTTTGGGGTGCAGTGAACACAATCTTTGTGGGGTGCAGTGAACACAATCTTTTTGGGGTGGAGTGAACAACATCCTTTTTGGGGTGCAGTGAACAACATCCTTTTTGGGGTGCAGTGAACACAATCTTTTTGGGGTGCAGTGAACACAACCTTTGTGGGGTACAGTGAACAGAATCTTTGTGGGGTGCAGTGAACACAATCTTTGGGGGGTACAGTGAACACAATCTTTGTGAGGTGCAGTGAACACAATCTTTGTGGGGTGCAGTGAACACAATCATTGTGGGGTGCAGTGAACTCAATCTTTGTGGGGTACAGTGAACACAATCTCATACTGAAGGTTTGAGGGTGCTGCCTGTTCCATACTCCCCCTACTCCTCATCTAGCCTTTTAGGGGTACAAACAATAGTAATTGGGGCCTAGTGTGGTTGTGTACGTGTGATATACATACACTTTTTTGGGATCATATTTTCTATTCCGCTATTTAATCAAAAACCTTTGGGGATCAGTTAAATTGGGGGATAGTCTGTGTTGGTACGTGTGAGAGAGATCCACCTTTCCAAGTTGTTGGGGTTCATCTCATACTTCTGAAGGTTTGAGGGTGCTGCCTGTTCCATACTCCCCCTACTCCTAGCCTTTTAGGGGTACAAACAATAGTAATTGGGGCCTAGTGTGGTTGTGTACGTGTGATATACATACACTTTTTTGGGATCATATTTTCTATTCCGCTATTTAATCAAAAACCTTTGGGGATCAGTTAAATTGGGGGATAGTCTGTGTTGGTACGTGTGAGAGAGATCCACCTTTCCAAGTTGTTGGGGTTCATCTCATACTTCTGAAGGTTTGAGGGTGCTGCCTGTTCCATACTCCCCCCTACTCCTAGCCTTTTAGGGGTACAAACAATAGTAATTGGGGCCTAGTGTGGTTGTGTACGTGTGATATACATACACTTTTTTGGGATCATATTTTCTATTCCGCTATTTAATCAAAAACCTTTGGGGATCAGTTAAATTGGGGGATAGTCTGTGTTGGTACGTGTGAGAGAGATCCACCTTTCCAAGTTGTTGGGGTTCATCTCATACTTCTGAAGGTTTGAGGGTGCTGCCTGTTCCATACTCCCCCTACTCCTAGCCTTTTAGGGGTACAAACAATAGTAATTGGGGCCTAGTGTGGTTGTGTACGTGTGATATACATACACTTTTTTGGGATCATATTTTCTATTCCGCTATTTAATCAAAAACCTCTGGGGATCAGTTAAATTGGGGGATAGTCTGTGTTGGTACGTGTGAGAGAGATCCACCTTTCCAAGTTGTTGGGGTTCATCTCATACTTCTGAAGGTTTGAGGGTGCTGCCTGTTCCATACTCCCCCTACTCCTAGCCTTTTAGGGGTACAAACAATAGTAATTGGGGCCTAGTGTGGTTGTGTACGTGTGATATACATACACTTTTTTGGGATCATATTTTCTATTCCGCTATTTAATCAAAAACCTCTGGGGATCAGTTAAATTGGGGGATAGTCTGTGTTGGTACGTGTGAGAGAGATCCACCTTTCCAAGTTGTTGGGGTTCATCTCATACTTCTGAAGGTTTGAGGGTGCTGCCTGTTCCATACTCCCCCTACTCCTAGCCTTTTAGGGGTACAAACAATAGTAATTGGGGCCTAGTGTGGTTGTGTACGTGTGATATACATACACTTTTTTGGGATCATATTTTCTATTCCGCTATTTAATCAAAAACCTCTGGGGATCAGTTAAATTGGGGGATAGTCTGTGTTGGTACGTGTGAGAGAGATCCACCTTTCCAAGTTGTTGGGGTTCATCTCATACTTCTGAAGGTTTGAGGGTGCTGCCTGTTCCATACTCCCCCTACTCCTAGCCTTTTAGGGGTACAAACAATAGTAATTGGGGCCTAGTGTGGTTGTGTACGTGTGATATACATACACTTTTTTGGGATCATATTTTCTATTCCGCTATTTAATCAAAAACCTTTGGGGATCAGTTAAATTGGGGGATAGTCTGTGTTGGTACGTGTGAGAGAGATCCACCTTTCCAAGTTGTTGGGGTTCATCTCATACTTCTGAAGGTTTGAGGGTGCTGCCTGTTCCATACTCCCCCTACTCCTAGCCTTTTAGGGGTACAAACAATAGTAATTGGGGCCTAGTGTGGTTGTGTACGTGTGATATACATACACTTTTTTGGGATCATATTTTCTATTCCGCTATTTAATCAAAAACCTCTGGGGATCAGTTAAATTGGGGGATAGTCTGTGTTGGTACGTGTGAGAGAGATCCACCTTTCCAAGTTGTTGGGGTTCATCTCATACTTCTGAAGGTTTGAGGGTGCTGCCTGTTCCATACTCCCCCTACTCCTAGCCTTTTAGGGGTACAAACAATAGTAATTGGGGCCTAGTGTGGTTGTGTACGTGTGATATACATACACTTTTTTGGGATCATATTTTCTATTCCGCTATTTAATCAAAAACCTTTGGGGATCAGTTAAATTGGGGGATAGTCTGTGTTGGTACGTGTGAGAGAGATCCACCTTTCCAAGTTGTTGGGGTTCATCTCATACTTCTGAAGGTTTGAGGGTGCTGCCTGTTCCATACTCCCCCTACTCCTAGCCTTTTAGGGGTACAAACAATAGTAATTGGGGCCTAGTGTGGTTGTGTACGTGTGATATACATACACTTTTTTGGGATCATATTTTCTATTCCGCTATTTAATCAAAAACCTCTGGGGATCAGTTAAATTGGGGGATAGTCTGTGTTGGTACGTGTGAGAGAGATCCACCTTTCCAAGTTGTTGGGGTTCATCTCATACTTCTGAAGGTTTGAGGGTGCTGCCTGTTCCATACTCCCCCCTACTCCTAGCCTTTTAGGGGTACAAACAATAGTAATTGGGGCCTAGTGTGGTTGTGTACGTGTGATATACATACACTTTTTTGGGATCATATTTTCTATTCCGCTATTTAATCAAAAACCTTTGGGGATCAGTTAAATTGGGGGATAGTCTGTGTTGGTACGTGTGAGAGAGATCCACCTTTCCAAGTTGTTGGGGTTCATCTCATACTTCTGAAGGTTTGAGGGTGCTGCCTGTTCCATACTCCCCCTACTCCTAGCCTTTTAGGGGTACAAACAATAGTAATTGGGGCCTAGTGTGGTTGTGTACGTGTGATATACATACACTTTTTTGGGATCATATTTTCTATTCCGCTATTTAATCAAAAACCTCTGGGGATCAGTTAAATTGGGGGATAGTCTGTGTTGGTACGTGTGAGAGAGATCCACCTTTCCAAGTTGTTGGGGTTCATCTCATACTTCTGAAGGTTTGAGGGTGCTGCCTGTTCCATACTCCCCCTACTCCTAGCCTTTTAGGGGTACAAACAATAGTAATTGGGGCCTAGTGTGGTTGTGTACGTGTGATATACATACACTTTTTTGGGATCATATTTTCTATTCCGCTATTTAATCAAAAACCTCTGGGGATCAGTTAAATTGGGGGATAGTCTGTGTTGGTACGTGTGAGAGAGATCCACCTTTCCAAGTTGTTGGGGTTCATCTCATACTTCTGAAGGTTTGAGGGTGCTGCCTGTTCCATACTCCCCCTACTCCTAGCCTTTTAGGGGTACAAACAATAGTAATTGGGGCCTAGTGTGGTTGTGTACGTGTGATATACATACACTTTTTTGGGATCATATTTTCTATTCCGCTATTTAATCAAAAACCTCTGGGGATCAGTTAAATTGGGGGATAGTCTGTGTTGGTACGTGTGAGAGAGATCCACCTTTCCAAGTTGTTGGGGTTCATCTCATACTTCTGAAGGTTTGAGGGTGCTGCCTGTTCCATACTCCCCCTACTCCTAGCCTTTTAGGGGTACAAACAATAGTAATTGGGGCCTAGTGTGGTTGTGTACGTGTGATATACATACACTTTTTTGGGATCATATTTTCTATTCCGCTATTTAATCAAAAACCTTTGGGGATCAGTTAAATTGGGGGATAGTCTGTGTTGGTACGTGTGAGAGAGATCCACCTTTCCAAGTTGTTGGGGTTCATCTCATACTTCTGAAGGTTTGAGGGTGCTGCCTGTTCCATACTCCCCCTACTCCTAGCCTTTTAGGGGTACAAACAATAGTAATTGGGGCCTAGTGTGGTTGTGTACGTGTGATATACATACACTTTTTTGGGATCATATTTTCTATTCCGCTATTTAATCAAAAACCTCTGGGGATCAGTTAAATTGGGGGATAGTCTGTGTTGGTACGTGTGAGAGAGATCCACCTTTCCAAGTTGTTGGGGTTCATCTCATACTTCTGAAGGTTTGAGGGTGCTGCCTGTTCCATACTCCCCCTACTCCTAGCCTTTTAGGGGTACAAACAATAGTAATTGGGGCCTAGTGTGGTTGTGTACGTGTGATATACATACACTTTTTTGGGATCATATTTTCTATTCCGCTATTTAATCAAAAACCTTTGGGGATCAGTTAAATTGGGGGATAGTCTGTGTTGGTACGTGTGAGAGAGATCCACCTTTCCAAGTTGTTGGGGTTCATCTCATACTTCTGAAGGTTTGAGGGTGCTGCCTGTTCCATACTCCCCCTACTCCTAGCCTTTTAGGGGTACAAACAATAGTAATTGGGGCCTAGTGTGGTTGTGTACGTGTGATATACATACACTTTTTTGGGATCATATTTTCTATTCCGCTATTTAATCAAAAACCTCTGGGGATCAGTTAAATTGGGGGATAGTCTGTGTTGGTACGTGTGAGAGAGATCCACCTTTCCAAGTTGTTGGGGTTCATCTCATACTTCTGAAGGTTTGAGGGTGCTGCCTGTTCCATACTCCCCCCTACTCCTAGCCTTTTAGGGGTACAAACAATAGTAATTGGGGCCTAGTGTGGTTGTGTACGTGTGATATACATACACTTTTTTGGGATCATATTTTCTATTCCGCTATTTAATCAAAAACCTTTGGGGATCAGTTAAATTGGGGGATAGTCTGTGTTGGTACGTGTGAGAGAGATCCACCTTTCCAAGTTGTTGGGGTTCATCTCATACTTCTGAAGGTTTGAGGGTGCTGCCTGTTCCATACTCCCCCTACTCCTAGCCTTTTAGGGGTACAAACAATAGTAATTGGGGCCTAGTGTGGTTGTGTACGTGTGATATACATACACTTTTTTGGGATCATATTTTCTATTCCGCTATTTAATCAAAAACCTCTGGGGATCAGTTAAATTGGGGGATAGTCTGTGTTGGTACGTGTGAGAGAGATCCACCTTTCCAAGTTGTTGGGGTTCATCTCATACTTCTGAAGGTTTGAGGGTGCTGCCTGTTCCATACTCCCCCTACTCCTAGCCTTTTAGGGGTACAAACAATAGTAATTGGGGCCTAGTGTGGTTGTGTACGTGTGATATACATACACTTTTTTGGGATCATATTTTCTATTCCGCTATTTAATCAAAAACCTCTGGGGATCAGTTAAATTGGGGGATAGTCTGTGTTGGTACGTGTGAGAGAGATCCACCTTTCCAAGTTGTTGGGGTTCATCTCATACTTCTGAAGGTTTGAGGGTGCTGCCTGTTCCATACTCCCCCTACTCCTAGCCTTTTAGGGGTACAAACAATAGTAATTGGGGCCTAGTGTGGTTGTGTACGTGTGATATACATACACTTTTTTGGGATCATATTTTCTATTCCGCTATTTAATCAAAAACCTCTGGGGATCAGTTAAATTGGGGGATAGTCTGTGTTGGTACGTGTGAGAGAGATCCACCTTTCCAAGTTGTTGGGGTTCATCTCATACTTCTGAAGGTTTGAGGGTGCTGCCTGTTCCATACTCCCCCTACTCCTAGCCTTTTAGGGGTACAAACAATAGTAATTGGGGCCTAGTGTGGTTGTGTACGTGTGATATACATACACTTTTTTGGGATCATATTTTCTATTCCGCTATTTAATCAAAAACCTTTGGGGATCAGTTAAATTGGGGGATAGTCTGTGTTGGTACGTGTGAGAGAGATCCACCTTTCCAAGTTGTTGGGGTTCATCTCATACTTCTGAAGGTTTGAGGGTGCTGCCTGTTCCATACTCCCCCTACTCCTAGCCTTTTAGGGGTACAAACAATAGTAATTGGGGCCTAGTGTGGTTGTGTACGTGTGATATACATACACTTTTTTGGGATCATATTTTCTATTCCGCTATTTAATCAAAAACCTCTGGGGATCAGTTAAATTGGGGGATAGTCTGTGTTGGTACGTGTGAGAGAGATCCACCTTTCCAAGTTGTTGGGGTTCATCTCATACTTCTGAAGGTTTGAGGGTGCTGCCTGTTCCATACTCCCCCTACTCCTAGCCTTTTAGGGGTACAAACAATAGTAATTGGGGCCTAGTGTGGTTGTGTACGTGTGATATACATACACTTTTTTGGGATCATATTTTCTATTCCGCTATTTAATCAAAAACCTCTGGGGATCAGTTAAATTGGGGGATAGTCTGTGTTGGTACGTGTGAGAGAGATCCACCTTTCCAAGTTGTTGGGGTTCATCTCATACTTCTGAAGGTTTGAGGGTGCTGCCTGTTCCATACTCCCCCCTACTCCTAGCCTTTTAGGGGTACAAACAATAGTAATTGGGGCCTAGTGTGGTTGTGTACGTGCGAGATACATACACTTTTTTTGATCATATTTCCTATTCCGCTATTCAATAAAAACCTTTGAGGATCAATTGAATTGCGGGATAGTCTGTGTCGGTACGTGTGAGAGAGATCCACCTTTCCAAGTTGTTGGGGTTCATCTCATACTTCTGAAGGTTTGAGGGTGCTGCCTGTTCCATACCCCCCCTACTCCTCATCTAGCCTTTTAGGGGTACAAACAATAGTAATTGGGGCCTAGTGTGGTTGTGTACGTGCGAGATACATACACTTTTTTTGATCATATTTCCTATTCCGCTATTCAATAAAAACCTTTGAGGATCAATTGAATTGCGGGATAGTCTGTGTCGGTACGTGTGAGAGAGATCCACCTTTCCAAGTTGTTGGGGTTCATCTCATACTTCTGAAGGTTTGAGGGTGCTGCCTGTTCCATACCCCCCCTACTCCTCATCTAGCCTTTTAGGGGTACAAACAATAGTAATTGGGGCCTAGTGTGGTTGTGTACGTGCGAGATACATACACTTTTTTTGATCATATTTCCTATTCCGCTATTCAATAAAAACCTTTGAGGATCAATTGAATTGCGGGATAGTCTGTGTCGGTACGTGTGAGAGAGATCCACCTTTCCAAGTTGTTGGGGTTCATCTCATACTTCTGAAGGTTTGAGGGTGCTGCCTGTTCCATACTCCCCCTACTCCTCATCTAGCCTTTTAGGGGTACAAACAATAGTAATTGGGGCCTAGTGTGGTTGTGTACGTGTGATATACATACACTTTTTTTGGATCATATTTTCTATTCCGCTATTCAATAAAAACCTTTCTAGGGCAAGATCTTAAATTACAGAAATATGAGGAGACCGTCAAATAAGGGCCGTGGCCTGGGTCGTGGTGCTGCTGGTAGAGCTCCTGTTGCAAGGAGAGGACATGGTCGATCTGTGCCAGCTACACGCACAAGTGAAACACCTTCCTCAAGTGTGAGTAGGCGACAGAACCTGCATCAGTATTTGGTAGGGCATCAAACGCCCCTAGAAGTGATGAGGCCAGAACAAGTTGAGGCGATAGTAGATTGGTTTGCTGCTGACAGTGCCTCCAGTTCCTTCACATTGTCTCCCACCCAGTCTACTGCAGAAAGGTCAGAGTTGGCACCTGCAGCCAATGTCCAACCGTCTTTCACCTCACCCCCTTGCAAATCAGGCCAGCAGTCTGAGCCCCAAGCCATACAGCAGTCTCTTATTCTTTTTGAGGACTCTGTCAGCAGGGTTTCCCAGGGCCATCCACCTAGCCCTGCCCCAGAAGTGGAAGAGATTGAGTGCAGCGATGCCCAACCACTTATTCCTCAAGATGAGTACATGCAAGGATCATCGCAGCACGTCTCCGATGATGACGAAACGCAGGTGCCAACTGCTGCGGCGTTCAGCATTGTGGAGACCGACAAGGAGGGCAGGGGTGAAGACTGGGTGGAAGATGATGTGGAGGACGATGAGGTCCTCGACCCCACATGGAATGAACGTCATGCAGGTGAACTGAGTAGTTTGGAGGAAGAGGCGGTGGTCGCACAGAGCCACCAGCACAGCAGAAGAGGGAGCAGGGTGCAGAAGCGGAGCGGCCGTGCCCTAGACACTACGCCCGCTACTGCCCAACGCAGCAAGGGAACGAGCGCACCAAAGTCAGCTCAAAGGAGTTCTCTAGCGTGGAAGTTCTTTAGAAAATGTGCTGATGACAGGACACGAGTGGTTTGCACCCTGTGCAATCAGAGCTTGAAGCGAGGCATGAACCTTCTCAACCTGAGCACAACCTGCATGATCAGGCATCTAAGTGCAAAGCACGAGCTGCAGTGGAGTACACACCTTCAAAACCAAGAAACGTCTCTGGCTCATCCTGCTTCCTCTTCTGCTGCAGTCTCGGCCGCTCCAGCCACATCTGTAGTGATACCGGCACCTGCCACCCCGCAAACAGACGATCTGTCAGCAACACCACCACCTGGGTCACCAACAACCATCTCCACAATGTCCCGTGGAAGCGTTCAGCTTTCCATCTCCCAAACACTTGAGAGGAAGAGGAAGTACCCCCCTACCCACCCGCGATCCCTGGCCCTGAATGCCAGCATTTCAAAATTATTGGCCTTTGAAATGCTGTCATTCCGTCTGGTGGAGACGCACAGTTTTAAAAACCTTATGTCGGTGGCTGTCCCACAGTACGTCGTGCCCAGCCGCCACTACTTTTCCAGGCAAGCCATCCCTTCCCTGCACAACCAAGTGGGGGAAAAAATCAGGTGTGCACTGCGCAACGCCATCTGTGCCAAGGTCCACCTAACTACGGATACGTGGACCAGTAAGCACGGTCAGGGGCGTTATATCTCCCTAACGGCACACTGGGTAAATGCAGTGGCGGATGGGCCTGAGGCGGATAGCAATTTGGCGCATGTCCTTCCACCACCGAGGATTGCAGGGCGCTTCAGTTTGCCTCCTGTTCCTAACTCCTCCTACTCCGCTTCCTCATCCTCTACCGCCTCCTCATCCGGACAGCGTAACACCTTCACCACCAACTTCAGCACGGCCAGGGGTAAACGACAGCAGGCAGTTTTACAACTTGCCTGTTTGGGGGACAAACCACACACCGCGCAGGAGTTGTGGAGGAGCATGGAACAGCAGACAAATGAGTGGTTGCTGCCAGCGAGCCTCAAGCCCGGCCTGGTGGTGTGCGATAACGGGCGAAATCTCATAGCAGCTCTGGGCCTAGCCGGTTTGACGCACATCCCTTGCCTGGCGCATGTGCTGAATTTGGTGGTGCAGAGGTTCCTTAAAAACTACCCCGATATGTCAGAGCTGCTGCAGAAAGTGCGGGCCGTTTGTGCGCACTTTCGGCGTTCTCACCCTGCTGCTGCTCGCCTGGCAGCGCTGCAGCGTAACTTCGGCCTTCCCGCTCACCGCCTCATATGTGACGTGCCCACAAGGTGGAACTCCACCTTGCACATGCTGGAAAGACTGTGCGAGCAGCAGCAGGCCATAGTGGAGTTTCAGCTGCAGCACGCACGCGTGAGTCGCTCTGCGGAACAGCACCACTTCACCACCAATAACTGGGCCTCCATGCGAGACCTGTGTGCCTTGTTGCGCTGTTTTGAGTACTCCACCAACATGGCCAGTGGCAATGACGCCGTTCTCAGCTTAACTATCCCACTTCTATGCCTCCTTGAAAAAACAATTCGGGCGATGATGGAAGAGGATGTGGCACAGGATGAGGAGGAGGAGGAGGATGAAGAGGTAACATTTCCAAGGCTTTCAGGGCAGTCATTCGCAAGGGGCTCCGAGGGTGGGTTCCTGCACACGCAAACGCCAGGGACGCAATTGTCCAGCAGGGGCACAGTTCTGGAGGATGAGGAGGATGAGGAGGAGGAGGAGCTGGAGGAGGAGATGGAACCATGTTCACAGCAGGGTGGCACCCAGGCCAGCTCATGGCCATCACTGGTGCGTGGCTGGGGGGATACAGAGGACACGGACCATACACCTCCCACAGAGGACAGCCTTTCGTTGCCTCTGGGCAGCCTGGCACACATGAGCGATTACATGCTGCAGTGTCTCCACAACGACCGCCGAGTTGCCCACATTCTAACTTGTGCTGATTACTGGGTGGCCACGCTGCTGGATCCCCGTTACAAGGACAACGTACCGTCCTTAATTCACTCACTGGAGCGCGATCGCAAGATGCGCGAGTACAAGCGCACGCTGGTAGACGCCATGCTGCTGGCATTCCCATCTGACAGCGGGGCCACAGTGGAAGCACAAGGCAGAGGAGGAGGAGGAGGAGGTCGCCAACGCAACCAGGGCACCGCCAGCACCTCAGAAGGCAGGGTTAGCATGGCCGAAATGTGGAAAAGCTTTGTCAGCACGCCACAACAAACAGCAGCACCAGCAGCTCAGATGGAACGTCTTAGCAGGAGGCAGCATTTTACCAACATGGTGGAGCAGTATGTGTGCACACGCCTACATGTAGTGAATGACGGGTCTGCCCCCTTCAACTTCTGGGTCTGCAAATTGGGCACATGGCCTGAGCTTGCCCTTTACGCCTTGGAGGTGCTGGCGTGCCCTGCAGCCAGTGTATTATCTGAACGGGTATTTAGCACGGCTGGGGGCGTTATAACAGACAAGCGCAGCCGCCTGTCCAGAGACAATGTGGACAAGCTCACGTTCATTAAAATGAACCAGGCATGGATCCCACGGGACTTTTCCGTACCTTATGCAGAATAGCAATGGATACCGACCTTACCCACCCATTGTTCCATTTTTGCTCTTTCTCACTCTTTTGGGGTGTACCCTCATTTAAAATTTGTGAAAAGAAGCAGTGTTGGCTACCTCGTCCTCCTCCTCAGGGCCAGATTAATGTAGGGTCTATTGGAGCTGCAGCTCCAGGCCCCTACCTTTTATATAGGCCCCGGGTTGGCCATATTCACTGTTACCGCTCTTCTGTCACTTGTAAACACAGAAGTCTGGCTTCTATGCTCGCTTCCCCAGGCAGCACCCTCAGAACCTCCCCACACAGCGTGAAGGCCGGACAAGGAGGGACAGTTGGCGATGCATGGATGAGTTTATGGGCTTCAGAGACAGCATCCCATGTTGAATTAGGCATGCATGGCTGCACCCTTCCTCCTCTGGGTGCATGGCAAGGCACGGCCCTAAGGCCCTTCAAAATCCTCAGCACCAAGCCCATGATGCTGTTAATCCGGCCCTGGTCCTCCTCCACCGCCGCTTCCACCTACACCGCCCATAGGTGTGCGCAGCCTATTGCATTAAGGTGTGCACCCCAAAGTTGAAATACACATGCATGTGTTTGCCAGCAGGGAGAGTAATGTATCGGGGCCATGTACCTGTAGGCAAGGAGAAATAGAGCAGAGCAGGTCCCAGGGAGATCTTTCCCATCTCCTCACTGGCAATGCTATGTGCCCTAGGTGATTAGGGTGTGCCCAGGCACACCCAGCACACCCTGTGCGCACGCCTATGTCACCGCCACATCCACCACCACCTCAACCTCCCTCCTACTCCATATGGGCCTCGTCCTTCAGAGATGAAGAAGAACATTGTTTTATTTTTCTGGTTTTTTTTGTTGTTTTAAGTTATTTCCCTATCCACATTTGTTTGCAGAGCACTTGCCATGCTCTTAATTACGTTTTGCTGCCATTTGCAGCACTCTAGCCCTTTCCTTTGGTGTTTTAGAGCCATTTTAGTGCCTTAAAGTTCGGGTCCCCATTGACTTCAATGGGGTTCGGTGTCCGGGAAAAGTTCGGTAAAAGTCCGGGACACGGACCCGGACTTTTTTTTAAAGTTCGGCCGAACCCGTCGAACACGGACATCTAGGTGTCCGCTCAACCCTACTTAGAACCCTCAAAACATTATATCTGTTTTTTTTTTTTTTTTTTTAGCAGAGACCCTAGAGAATAAAATGGAGATCGTTGCAATATTTGCCACACTGTATTTGCACAGCGGTCTTACAAATGCAATTTTTTTGGAAAAAATACACTTATGTGAATAAAAAAATATGAAAATGTTGGCATACAAGGTTTGTATTTAATCAGCAACAACCACTGTATGTCATTGCCGTGTGCCTATTACATTGTATGACCACTAGATGGCAGTGTTACATTTGTGAGTTCATGTTTTGTCTATGCCTCAAAAGAGTAATAAAAAAAAGTAGTTCCTGCTCCGAAAGAAAAGCAGCGTTCAGTGAAACAACAGACTGTCTGCCTGTACTTTGTTTAGCCCCAAAAGGTTATATCTAACAGGTTATGGGCCCAGGACATGTTACAGAAGCCCAGGATATAATACAGATTACCCCTGGATATAGCCAGATACAGTGAGCTAAAGCAAGTGAGTACAGGAGACAGCAACAGAAAGACAAACAGCAGAAATGGCTGCTGCCATCCCCTCAGCAAAGTTCTCCATTGCAAATCTGACAAATCGGAACTACCAATCTTGGAAATTCAAGATGAAAATGCTGCTTATAAGAGAAGGTACGTGGAAATGTATAAATGAATCAAGACCTGCACAGCCCACAGAGGAGTGGTTAGACAGAGATCAGAAAGCACAGAGCACAATCTCCCTGTGCATAGATGATGATAAAATCATACATATATGTAACTGTCAGACTGCTAAAGACATGTGGGAAGAGTTACAGAAAGCACATGAAAGAGTTAATCTCAGCAATAAACTGTATTTAATCAGAAAGCTCTATCAAACTAAGCTACAGAAAGACCAGGACATGCAGGACTATATAAGACAGACCTTAGAGATGGTGGAGAGACTGAGAGGGATTGGAGAAGAGATAAAAGATTTCCATGTTGCAGCGCTGTTATTAAGTGGACTTCCTGAAAGTTATGAGACACTTGTCACAGCACTAGATGCCCGTCCAGATGATGATCTGACACTGGAATATGTTAAAGGCAAGCTTGTGGATGAATACAAGCGCAAAACTGAAAGCATGAGTAATGTGAGTGTGTGTTCAGAGACAGCTTTAAAGACAAAATTCAAAAATAAACACAGTAACGTGCAGCTAGAAAAGCGGGAATGCTTTGTGTGCAAGAAACCAGGACACCTAAAAGCAGATTGTAGAATCTGGAAAGCTAGAATGCAAAAACAAAGTGCATTGCAACAAGCTAAGAATGTCATAGAAACAAAGGAGTATGCATTCGGATCCAAAAATGGTGTCACCTCTGTGCAAGCATGGTGTGTGGACTCAGGTGCTACAAGTCACATGACAAATGACCGAAGTTTCTTCACTCAGCTTGATGAAAGCAAAACAGAAGGGATAACTACAGCTAATGGACAATTTATGAAATCAGTGGGAATAGGAGATGGCTTTCTATACTGTCCTATCTCTCCAGATATCACTAAAACGATCCATATGAGGAATGTTCTGTATGTGCCAGATCTTGAAAGCAACCTTTTGTCAGTAAAGAAACTCACTAACCAAGGCAATGTAGTCACATTTAAGGGTGACAGTTGTATCATAACAAAAGGGGATTGCTTGCTTGCAAAGGCTAAAATCATAGATGAACTGTATCAGCTGAACTGCAGTGAAATGGTTAAAATAGCCAAAGAGGATAAACATTCAAACTGCATCCACACTTTTAAAGACGATTGGGGCACAGAAATTCTGATACAATAAAGAAAATAGTTGAGAATAACTATGCAAGTGGTATTAAGATTAATCCATGTGATCACATAATGATTTGTACCAGCTGTATTAAAGGAAAAATGGCAAGGACACCTTTTCCCAAGCAGACCAACAGCAAATCCCAAAAACCTCTGGACTTAATACATTCAGATCTTTGTGGTCCAATGAAAACTATGACTCCAGGAAAGAAAAAATACTTCCTGACCTTCATTGATGATTACTCCAGGTATACCACAGTATTTCTACTTCACAATAAAGATGAAGTGCCAGAGAAATTAGAAGAGTATCTCGCTCAAGTAAATAATATTTTTGGCGGAATGCCCAGAGTACTACGAGTACTACTTGCTCAGAATATACAAGTGGTAAAACACAAGCCATTCTCAGGAAGCATGGAATTATGTTCCAGACAACAGTTCCATATAACCCAGAGCAAAATGGAGTTGCAGAGAGAATGAACCGCACACTGTGTGAAAGTGGGAGGAGCATGCTATTTGATGCTGATATGCCAACTACATACTGGGGAGAAGCTATCACAACTGCATGTTATCTTCAAAATCGTTTGCCAGGAAAAGCAACAACAAAAACTCCATATGAACTGTGGAACAAAAGGAAACCAGATTTAAGACACATCAGAATTTTTGGAAGTAAAGCCTATGTACACATTCCAAAAGAAAAACGTACAAAATGGGATGCATGTGCAAAAGAAGGTGTGCTTGTGGGGTACAGTGAATCTCAAAAAGGATACAGGATTTTTCATCAAGACACGAACAAAGTAACAGTCAGCAGAAGTGTGATTATTGATGAAAGTTCTGTGTGCTCAAAGTTTGAACAACAGACTCAAACTTTTCAAACTGAGAAAGAATCAACATCAGTCACTCAAGAAAATAAGGAAAGTGATACAGAAATAGAAATAACTGCAGAAGAATCAAAACCTGAAACTGAACCAGAAATACCTTCAGTCAGAAAATCAACCAGAATCAATAAAGGGGTTCTAGCTGAACGTTTATCTTACATAGCTCGCAGAGCTGTTCAAACTGAACCAGGTTCATGGAAAGAGATGCAGAAACTGCCAATGCATGAGAAACAAGTATGGTATAAAGCCGCTGATGAAGAAATTACATCACTCAAAGATCTCCAGACATGGACGCTTTCAGAGCTACCTCAAGGTAAACATGCCATAGGATGTAAATGGGTTTTTAAAACCAAATGTAACTCTGAAGGGAAAGTCTGTCGGTACAAGGCAAGGCTGGTTGCTAAAGGTTACTCACAGAAGTTCGGTGAGGACTATGATGCTACTTTTGCTCCAGTTGCTAAACAAAGTACTTTCAGAACACTAATGACAGTGGCTGCCATGCGTACAATGATTGTGAAACATCACGATATTAAGACAGCTTTTCTTAATGGTGATATTGAAGAAGAAATTTACATGTTACAGCCAGAAGGATATTTGAAAAAGGGACAAGAGCATCTTGTCTGCAAGTTGAATAAATCTCTTTATGGCCTTAAACAATCAGCTCGAGCATGGAACCTGAAGATTAATCAAGTTCTACTAAATGAAGGATTTACAAGAAGCAAAGCTTATCCGTGCCTATATGCTAAACAAGTAGACACTGAGTGGATGTATCTGCTAATTTATGTAGATAACCTGATCATTGCTCACAAAAACGACAATGAAATTGCAAAGTTAACAGGAGTACTCAACAAGCATTTTGAAACTAAAGACCTAGGTGAAGTGACATATTATCTTGGAATTGACATCCAGCGTGAGAAAGATGGAAGTTTCCTGTTGAGTCAAGAGTGCAAAAATTGAATCTATTCTTCAGCAATTCAACATGACAGAGGCGAAAGGAGCAAGCACACCTGTGGATACAGTCTATCCAAAGTTAGAAGGAGAAGATGATCTTCTCACATCCAATGAACAATACAGACAAGCAGTGGGGGCACTTCTCTACATTGCAACCACTACACGTCCAGACATTGCAGCCAGCATGTCTCTTCTTTGCAGGCGAGTTGATAAACCACGTCAAAGAGACTGGACTGCGATCAAAAGAGTTATGAGATATCTGAAACAGACAAAAGACTTAAATTTGAAACTATCAGCAAGTGGTGGTTTAAACCTCGTGGGATATGTGGACTCCGATTGGGCAGGTGATCACAGCACACGCAAATCCACAAGTGGTTACTTATTAAAATTGGGAGACATTCCTATATCATGGTCCAGCAAGAAACAGATGTCAGTGGCATTGTCCTCTACAGAAGCTGAATACATATCTGCAGCTTATGCCAGTCAAGAAGTTGTGTGGTTACAGCAATTACTCAAGGATCTTGGAGAAGCAACATCAGAACCTACCGTCTTATTTGAGGATAATCAGGCTTGCATTAAGCTTGCAACAAGTGAGAAAATTAATGGAAGAACCAAGCACATCGATGTCAGACATCATTACATTCATGACTTAGTTGATCAGAAAGCGATTGTACTTGTGTATTGTGAGTCGGAAAAAATGATTGCTGATGCTTTGACAAAGCCACTAGCTAGAACCAGATTTGTGGATCTTAGATCAGAAATGGGATTGACATAGATAGTAGTTGTTGAGTGGGGGTGTTAGCATACAAGGTTTGTATTTAATCAGCAACAACCACTGTATGTCATTGCTGTGTGCCTATTACATTGTATGACCACTAGATGGCAGTGTTACATTTGTGAGTTCATGTTTTGTCTATGCCTCAAAAGAGTAATAAAAAAAAAGTAGTTCCTGCTCCGAAAGAAAAGCAGCGTTCAGTGAAACAACAGACTGTCTGCCTGTACTTTGTTTAGCCCCAAAAGGTTATATCTAACAGAAAACAGTAGTTGGCCCAATTTTTTTCTCTAATATGAAAGAGAATGTTACGCCAAGTAAATTGATACCCAACATGTCATGCTTCAAAATTGCACACGCTCGTGGAATGGTAACAAACTTTGGTACTTAAATGTCCATAGGCGTTGCTTTAAACATTTCTACAGGTTACCAGTTTAGCGTTTCAGAGGAGGTCTAGTGCTAGAATTATTGCTCTCGCTTGAACAATCGTGGCGATACCTCACGTGTGGTTTGAAAACCATATAAATATGTGGGCGTGACTTGTGTATGTGTTCGCATTTGCGCGCAAGCACAGAGGGACGAGGTGCTTTTTTTTTCTTTTTCTTATTTTTTCTTCTTGTATTTTTTACACTGTCCCTTTAAAAACGTTTTTCTCTCCCCGTCTTCCAGGACGGCCTAACAGTGAGAGATGAGAGGCTCCTCCTACCGGAAACACAATCAATTAAGATTAGTTAAAAGGCCCCACCCTTCCCTCAGGCCCTCAGTTTAGATTGCGTTTCTTCCTACAAGATACGTGTGTTATTACTAACCTTCAGACTTATGGAGTCGAAAGGTAACCCTGTGAGCCAGGTTCAGCGGAAGGCCGCGGGTTCCCCCTGGGGGACCCCACGAGCGGAGCTTTACCTGCTGCCCCATCCAGGCTTCTCACAGGTCACCCAATGTGGTGCAAGCCCTCGGTCACCTGCGGGATGTTTCCAGGTCTTGCGATCCGGCGCCAGCAGCTCTCCTCCACCAAAGGTTTTTGAATTTCCCGCCGGACGGGCACTTCAAGCCTCATCTTCAAAACCGGAACTTCCGGCGCAACGTCATACACGCGCGACACGGGAAACCGGAAGAACGTGGAGGAGATGCCGGAGCCACTTACGAGTGGCAAAGCAGAATCCAAGGCTATCGGAGCTCAGATGTCTGCTGTGGAAATGAAGCCCTCCACGACTCATCCTCCGGGGAAGGAAGAGGAGAGGCAGCTCCAGGTGTCGGCAGCCAAACCCAGGCCTGAGCAGGGTAAGTGCTGAACATGTAACCCTTATTGGGTCTATGCATTTTTTAAGACTGCTGGTTACCGACATAAAAAATACCTGGAAGTTGTATCATTTCCTTGAACTTATTGGAACCCACCATGTTCTTTCTATGGTCCTCAAAAGTGGACAAGGGGTCCCCCTGAGTTGCGGGATTTTAGCGGTGATACACTTCCACAAGAAAGTAAAATTTAAATCATTTTATTAACAAAAACATATTAAAATCGATCTGTAAAAGATCTAGAATGTAGACATATTACAATATATACAGAGAGTGTGTATGGATGTAAAACCAGGACAATAAAGATGATAGTGGTACATATACTCAGTGGCATATGTTTGCTTTGAAGGAAATCCTCCAACACGACGCGTTTCAGGCACGCAGGCCTTTCTTCAGGGGTCTGGATGCGGAGAGATTTTGATTTCCTACATAACATAGCAGATAGTAGTTTTGTTAGTTACACAGGTTGTGGTATGTTAAATATATGTTCATATACAGATATAACAGAGTTGTTAATCATTACATGTGTGAATATCATTTGATGTACAGAAATGCATACCAGTAGAGTGATCCGAATGTGACAAGAGAGTCACAGCTGATAAAAGCAGAGAAGGGAGAGGTCCGCTGCGTAGGGTGCCGACAGTGCACCAAGAGGGGGTCCTAGGGATACCGATCCTCCCGCATGTGGTCCCAGCGAGGATACCCAGTTGAAGGTCACAATGGCGTCTGTGTTGGCATATATAGGGGGATATGTAGAGTAGTTACTTTATTTGGAAATATCCTGCGAGTTATAGGTAAAATATATACTATGGTAAGAGAGGAGGTATACCTTGTGGAAACATTAGTACGTCTATGGAGGCGAGATCCTGTATTAAGCGGGTCCGAGTGCAGGAGAGTATGTTTCCAACCGGAATCACCTTCCTGCAATGTATAATGTAATAATATCTATGCGCTACCACTAGAGAAATAGGAAGCGGGAAAAAAATGAACAAAATAAATGAATGGAGCACCGGAGTTCCTGCGGCTAGTTCTGTAGTGTCACCACATACGGAAATTGAGGATTAAAAGAAAAAAACATATTAAATTATGTGCAGAAATTAGCTATCGCCCAAGTTCTACTAATAAAGAACTGATCAAATGCTCCAACTGAGGCGATTAATATGTTGAGAATAAACAAATAGGGTGAAAAAAAGTGCCCTATGAAAAGTGAACCGATATCAGCTTTTCAAAGTGTGGTGAATCAGAAGGAATGTATAGCAAAGAGCAATAACAAGAAGTTCTATGGAGGAAGAACTGATCTAAAGCTCAAAGAAATATAGAGGCAAAGGGAATGTGCCCTATGAAGAGTAAACCAAATATGGTATTACAGAATGTGATAAATCACAGTGATATTCAAATCCAAGTGAAAAACATAATCTAAAGGGTGAGTGAAAGATCAGAAATGTGAATCTTCAGTGTGTGAGTGTTAGTGAGCAAGAAATCAAAAAATAGGTGCAATGGCCGCTCACCTCACTTAACACTCATAAGAGCATTACAGGTGTCTCGTGTCAACCTGTAGACCTTTTAAGAGCGTGTTTTCCAAGCTGAACAGAAGGGGGGTCCTCACGATATAAATCAGATGTATGGGTCAAGATCCAGATCTCCTGGGATGGTCTGAGGTTATTGCTTAGACACTCGTTAATGGGGAAGAAGATGAAGAGAGGGTCTCATAGTGCAGTATGTCCAACGTATATTTATTGCAGGCAAGTAAAACAAATATTCAACTCACATTTAAGTAGTTTATATCAGGCATGATCAGGCCGTAGACCAGGAAGTGACGTCACCACGGCGTCCCGACGCGTTGCGTAACCAATCAAGTTACTTTATCAAGGGTCTTGATAAAGTAACTTGATTGGTTACGCAACGCGTCGGGATGTCGTGGTGACGTCACTTCCTGGTCTACGGCCAAGACCGGAAGTCGTTGGATTAATGCTGGAACCGCATCGGTGGCTTGCTTATCGTATTGTGCCTGATATTAACTACTTAAATGTGAGTTGAATATTTGTTTTACTTGCCTGCAATAAATATACGTTGGACATACTGCACTATGAGACCCTCTCTTCATCTTCTTCCCCATTAACGAGTGTCTAAGTAATAACCTCAGACCATCCCAGGAGATCTGGATCTTGACCCCTACATCTGATTTATAGCGTGAGGACCCCCCTTCTGTTCAGCCTGGAAAACATGCTCTTAAAAGGTCTACAGGTTGACACGAGACACCTGTAACGCTCTTATGAGTGTTAAGTGAGGTGAGCGGCCATTGCACCTATTTTTTGATTTCTTGCTCACTAACACTCACACTAGGAATCACCGGATATCGTTCACCACCCTGCACCTGTTATGAAGTTTTTCAATCTACAGATAATTTATTAACTGGACTTGATCACTTTATACTTTGAATCACTATTGGGACACTTATTGCTCTGTTTATTGTGTTAATATTTTTTAAGTATTTTTTCCACGCACCTTGGAAGAGCCCACAGGGGTTTACTCTTTATAGGGCATTGTTTGTATTTTTGAAGATTCCCATTTCTGATCTTTCACTCACCCTTTAGATTATGTTTTTCACTTGGATTTGAATATCACTGTGATTTATCACATTCTGTAATACCACATTTGGTTTACTCTTCATAGGGCACATTCCCTTTGCCTCTATATTTCTTTGAGCTTTAGATCAGTTCTTCCTCCATAGAACTTGTTGTTATTGCTCTTTGCTATACATTCCTTCTGATTCACCACACTTTGAAAAGCTGATATCGGTTCACTTTTCATAGGGCACTTTTTTCACCCTATTTGTTTATTCTCAACATATTAATCGCCTCAGTTGGAGCATTTGATCAGTTCTTTATTAGTAGAACTTGGGCAATAGCTCATTTCTGCACATAATTTAATAATTATATTTCTGTCACCATTATCTTTTCTTCTGTGGAACCGATCCCTTGTTATTCGGTTTCCTGACCACTTTCTACCATCTCAACACTGGAACACGTCTTGCACCTTCTCTTTTTATGTTGTTATAGTCATCCAATTTTATGATCACCTTTTATTCACCATTATCTATTTATTAATTTAATTCATCATTGATATTTATTATCTGTCTGATGTTATACTAACCCATTAGGGGTTCTTTAGTGCTGGTTTTATCCCTATTATATACAGTATTTGATGGTTCACCGATTTTAAAGGGGTTTTCAGCGCTGGTTTTTTCTTCCTGCAATGTATATATCCTTATATGAGAGCTGGTCTAGGGGTAACATAATTTTAAGTTGTAGGATCTGTGTTACATCGTACCTTGGTATGTCAGTGGGTGAATGATGGGGTGATCGGGTCCTCCAAAAAGAAGCGTTATGGGGGTCCAGTGTTCCCCCAAATAAACAAGATGTGTGTAGGGATAGGGTGGTCCAAGGATAGGTACTGAAATAGGAACATATGTTGTTATATATCACTGTTAATCATGTCTTCATCTATATATGGAGTTAATTGGTGCAGATATACCTGAGGAGTAAAGATTCAAGCGTATCCAATTCTTGAATTGAGTAGTTGAATCATACACCTGGAAAAATAGCATAGTGTGTATGAAATCATAGTGTAATGTAATCATTGTCTAAACAGAGGAGGGTATAAAAATGGGGAAAAGTACCTGGAGTAGCTGGACCTAGATAGTAGGAGCTATAAATGGGGTGCAGCTTCCTGTTAGGTTCCTAGGATAGCAAATTTCTAATCAGATGCAGTGAAATGATTCAAAAACAGATGGTCCTCATGTCATAATTTATTATAGGAAGGGTGATACTTACTGTATACTATCTTGTATCCTGTCTTCCAGAGTCCTTGAGCGGTCCACAAGAAACCTCTGTCTCTACACCAGCATTGTGAGGGCACGTTGTTCATAGGAAGTGTGGTAATTGCTCAGATAAGTTGCCCAGCTCCCACACTAAGGCCTTTTGCTATAAATGCCTTTTATAGAATGACAGCAATGGAAACTTCAGGAATGATGAAAGACTTTTTTAAGACAATGCAGGAGGAAATGCTGTCCACTATGATGACAGTTACAGTTGTGTCCAAAATTATTCAACCCCCAATGCTGTAAAGGGTTTTAGGGAATTTAGTGTACATTTGTAATTGTATTCAGAATGAAATCCTACAAGGACTACTTAAAGAACAATATGCAACTAAAATTACATCAATTGGTTCTGTAATACAGTAGTAAATGTTTATTTTGTGAATTCTTCATTGACACAATTATTCAACCCCTTAAAGACTACCACTCTGAAGAACAGAGGTTCATTGAAGTGTTTGAAGTGTTTTCAATCAGGTATTGAAAACACCTGTGGATGTCAGGGAGCAGCAATAAAGCCTAATAAGCACCAATTAGGCAGCTTTAAAATGACTGTGATACTCAGCTCCTTCTAGACATTTACTGGTGTGGTTACAAACATGGTGAAGTCAAGAGAATGGTCCAGGCAGACAAGAGAAGAGGTGATTACTCTTCACAGGAAGGGCAATGGCTATAAGAAGATTGCAAAGATGTTAAACATACCAAGAGACACCATAGGAAGCATCATTCGCAAATTCAAGGCAAAGGGCACTGTTGAAACGCTACCTGGTCGTGGCAGAAAGAAGATGCTGACTTCGACTGCTGTGCGCTACCTGAAGCGTAGAGTGGAGAAAAGTCCCCGTGTGACTGCTGAGGAACTGAGAAAAGATTTGTCAGATGTGGGTACTGAAGTTTCTGCTCAGACAATATGGCGCACACTGCATAATGAAGGCCTCCATGCCAGAACTCCCAGGCGCACCCCTCTTGCTGTCTCCAAAGAATAAGAAGAGTCGACTGCAGTATCCCAAAAGTCATGTGGACAAACCACAGAAGTTTTGGGATAGTGTTCTGTGGACTGATGAAACAAAATTAGAACTGTTTGGGCCCATGGATCAACGCTATGTTTGGAGGAGGAAGAACAAGGCCTATGAAGAAAAGAACACCTTGCCTACTGTGAAGCATGGCGTGGGGTCAATCATGCTTTGGGGCTGTTTTGCTTCTGCAGGTACAGGGAAGCTTCAGTGTGTGCAAGGTACCATGAATTCTCTTCAGTACCAGGAGATATTGGATGACAATGTGATGCAGTCTGTCACATACCTGAGGCTTGGGAGACGTTGGACCTTTCAACAGGACAATGATCCCAAGCATACCTCCAAGTCCACTAGAGCATGGTTGCAGATTAAAGGCTGGAACATTTTGGAGTGGCCATCACAGTCATCAGACTTAAATCCGATTGAGAACCTCTGGTGGGACTTAAAGAAAGCAGTTGCAGTGCACAAGCCTAAGAATGTGCCTGAACTGGAGGCTTTTACCCATGACGAATGGGCGAAGATACCCACAGATCGCTGCAAGACACTTGTGTCAAGCTATGCTTCACGTTTAAAAGCTGTTATAACTGTAAAAGGATGTTGTACTAAGTACTAAGATTGAATGTCACTTGGGGGTTGAATAAAACTGATAATGATGTGAGCACAGAAAAGACATTTGTGGTTATTTCATTATAAATGTTATGTTATATTTGTCTGACCTACACGTGCCTCTTTGATTTAATTGTAAGCAGGATGACTGAATGATCAAAATCAATGTCAAACTGGCCAAAACAATCAATTTCAGTGGGGGTTGAATAATTTTGAACACAACTGTATACTATCTTGTATCCTGTCTTCCAGAGTCCTTGAGCGGTCCACAAGAAACCTCTGTCTCTACACCAGCATTGTCAGGGTACGTTGTTCATAGGAAGTGTGGTAATTGCTCAGATAAGTTGCCCAGCTCCCACACTAAGGCCTTTTGCTATAAATGCCTTTATAGAATGACAGCAATGGAAACTTCAGGAATGATGAAAGACTTTTTTAAGACAATGCAGGAGGAAATGCTGTCCACTATGATGACAGTTAGGTCCACTCTAGGAGCTAATAGAGTGGACCCTATAGATCCCTCTTCAATGGAAGGGGCTTCTTCTAAAGGAAGAGCTCTATCAAGAGCGGGACAGTCAGGTATTACTCCAAACTACAGAAAACCTTCCCCCAACTCGAGTCAGGACAGAAGGTTTATCTCCAGAGGAGAGCCGCTCAGATTCCCCATCCTGCTCAAGGGAATAAGGACTCAGATGCCCCAGACGAGGCAGAGTCAGCAAAAAACCTTTTTGGGTTAGAAAATATGCAGGTTCTCCTTCAGGCCATCTATGCCTCAGAAGAGATACCTGGTTTGCCTAGAGAAACCACGGCACAGGATAAACTCTACAAAGGGACAGGGAAGAGTCCCTCTAGAGTTTTTCATGTTCACCATTCACTGAAGACTTTGATTCTTCAGCAATGGCAATTACCTGAGAACAGGTTAAATAAAGGGAGCTCCTGGAAGAGGAGATTCCCCTTTAAGGTGGAGGATACAAGCAAATTCCTAAAAATACCAAAACTGGATGCTCCCCTGGCACAAGTTTCTAGAAAATCAGATCTCTCCTTTCTAGATGCTGGTAGCATCAAGGATGCCATGAGCCGAAAAGCATAAACTTTACTGGGAAAAGCTTGGGATGCCAATGCAGCTTCTATGGCTTTAGGTCTAACAGCCTCCTGTGTGGCCAGAAATGCCTTTTCCTAGGTGGATAGACTCAGTAAAAGTCTGTCTCAGACAAAAACCCAAGAAATCCAGGACTCCCTGTCGTGATAAGTAAGGCATTGGCCTACCTGGCAGACGCCGCACTAGAATCAGAAGCATCTGCCAAAACAGGAGCTCTCCTGAACTCAGCCAGAAGAGCTATTTGGCTTAAGGAGTGGGAAGGTAACCTCAAATCCAAGACCAAGCTTTGTGGTCTTCCATTTGAGGGGACCCTTTTGTTTGGTTCAGGTTTGGACGATGTCCTTTCCAGATCTTCAGAAAAAGGGAAGACATTTCTCACAAAACCTAGAGAGGCTAACAGGATTTTTTTTCGTGGCCCCAGGGATAATAAACAACAAAGAAGGAAAAGGGAACCTTCAAAGAGCTGGAATTTTCGGAAGGAAAGATCAAGAAACAGTGCGTCCTTTCCTTCCACCTCAGCTGTAAAAGATTAAAAATGACTTAAAAGTCAAAGTAGGGGGCAGACTGAGTCAATTTCTTTCTGGCTGGGAAGAGAACAGTCTCCCCATATATCCGCAGCACCATAAAAGAAGGCTACAGACTGGAATTTACATCAATACCACCTCCAACAGTAACCCTTACACATGTCCCCAAGGGAACTCAAAAAGGGCAAGCCCTACTATTAGAGATTCAGGAACTGGCGGAACAACTGGTAATCATCCCAGTACCAAGGAACAGTTTTTCCAAGGGTTTTACTCCCACGTGTTTGTGGTCCCAAAACCCTCAGGGAAACATCGCCTGATAATAAACTTGAGAAACCTCAACAAGTTCCTTCTATACAAAAAATTCACTATGGAGACCATCCACTCAGTAAGAAAAAACCTACTGAAAGATGTGTTCATGATCACCCTGGACCTAAAAGATGCGTACCTGTATGTTCCTATTCACCAGGATCATCAGCCGTTTCTGAGGTTTGCAATAGTGACAGAGAAAGGAACCTCTCACTGGCAGTTCAGGGCACTACCATTTGGACTAACATCCAGTCCAAGAATCTTTACCAAGATCCTAGCGGAAGCAGTGGCTTGGTTACACGATCAAGGGATAGCTCTAATCCCTTACCTGGACGACCTGCTGGTTTTTGCAAAAACAGAGGCCCAACTAAAGACAGACACCCAGCAAGTAATAACCCCCCTACAAGAGTTAGGATGGCTTCTAAATTGGGAAAAATCGTCCCTGGTGCCAACACAGGTACAATCCTTCCTAGGATTTCAGGTGGACTTGGTGTCACAAACTCTTTCTTCCCAAAGAGAAGAGGGAATAAATAGTTTCGGCAGTCTTAGACTTAAAGAATGCTCAATCTTGCCCCAGGAGAAAAGTATTATAAGTCTTAGGCCTTATGTCAGCCAGTATCCCAGCCATTGTGTGGGCACAGCTGCATGCAAGAGAACTACTGTTTTTCCATCTGTCCTCTTGGGACAGAAGAATAGAGTCGCTAGACGAAATGGTTGTCCTCACTCCACAGGTCCAGACCTCCCTGGAATGGTGGACCAATTCAAACAACCTAGCGGAAGGCAGGCCATGGGGTCAGTGGGGCCCACTAAGGATTACCACAGATGCCAGTACCAGAGGCTGGGGAGCCCACCTAGAGGGGGCACAAACCCAGGGAATATGGGGCAAACGAACAGCACAAGCCTCATCCAACTTCAGAGAACTGAAGGCAGTAGGAAAAGCCCTAAAAGCCTTTCGGAAACTCATATGGAACAGAGAGGTTCTGATATTATCAGACAACACCACAACTGTGGCCTATCTGAACCGACGGGGAGGGACCAGATCGAGATCTCTCCCTACGCTAACCCAAGACATCTTGGGATGGACCGAAGGGAGGGTAATCTCACTAGCAGCTGTCCACATCAGGGGAAAGGACAACCTGCAGGTGGATTTTCTCAGCCGCTACAGCATCAAAGAAGGGGAATGGGAATTGAATCCCAAAGTCTTCCAGTCTGTAGTAGAGAGGTTTGGGCAACCAGAGATAGACCTATTTGCCTCAGCTCTGAACAAGAAGGTGAAGAACTTCTTCTCCCTAACCAGGTCCAAAGAAATGGTAGGGCTGGATGCCTTAGCTCAGCCCTGGAAGTTTAATCTGGCCTACGCCTTTCCACATCTGATGCAAATTCCCAGAGTGCTCCAGAAATTGAGCAGGACGCAGGATCTGAATTTAATTCTGATAGCTCCCTGGTGGCCCAAAAGGCCATGGTTCCCAATCCTGAAAGCCATGTCCATAGCCTGTCCTTGGCATCTCCCAGTCTCCCCAGACCTTCTGTCTCAGGGACCAGTACAGTGTCAGAACCCAGGTTTCTTCCATCTGACGGCCTGGTTACTGAACACCAATTGCTTAGAGCAAAGGGATGCTCAGATAAAGTTGTAGATACTCTCTTACTGAGCAGAAAAACAGTCACTAGAAAAATGTATTTGAAAGTATGGAAAAAATTCTGTGCCTGGAAGAAGCAAAAGGACTTTGCTGCTACCTCTACTCCCATGATCCTGGAATTTTTGCAAGATGGAGTAGATAAGGGTGTGGCGGTGAACACCCTTAAGGTACAGATAGTGGCTCTTTCAGTTTTTTTGGACTCCAGTCTGGCAAAAGAGCCATTAAAAGATTTTAGTTGGCTAGACAAAGGGTTACCCCTATTACTAAAGACAGGCTCCCTCCTTGGGACCTGAACAGGGTCCTAGAGGCGTTATCTAAGGACCCTTTTTGAATCTTTAAAGGAAATCTCATTAAAATTTCTTTCTCTAAAAGTAGCCATCACTACAGCAAGAAGAATTGGTGATCTACAGGCTCTTTCCATTAAAGAGCCCTTTATGGACCTCAAATCACTGAACCGCTTTGTGCGGGTGCAGAACTTTCAATTTGTGGCTATCCAGACTGTCAGGCATTGAACTTTCTAGCAGATCCTGTTCAGACTCCTGTTGCCGTGGGGAGGTAAATCTCTTTCCTGTACCCCTCACACTCGGTCACAGATAATGCCCAAAAGGAGAATAAAACAGGTAATAGTGCATTACCTCTTATAAGACTTTATTAGTAAAGGTAGAACACTTACATTTAAAGTTGGATAAATAGGCGAATGTTATTTCAATTGTGGCCGCTCTGCAGCGCGGACCACAGGTGGTGACAGCGCAGGCTTCTTCCCCGACGCGTTTTCCCTGATGAGGCATCGACTGGGAATGGAGATAGGGGCCGCGCCGTCACATTGCACAAATTTTTTTTTATAATTGCAGTTGCCTGGCCTGCCAGTGAGTGTCAGGTCCACAGAGTGTACTGTGCCCACTGCAGTGCCCACCACTCATATATATACGGTGGCACAGCACCTTGCAAATTAAAAAAATATATATTTTTTTTATAATTGCAGTTGCCTGGCCTGCCAGTGAGTGTCAGGTCCACAGAGTGTACTGTGCCCACCACTCATATATATACAGTGGCACAGCACCTTGCAAATTAAAAAAATATATATTTTTTATAATTTTAGTTGCCTGGCCTGCCAGTGAGTGTCAGGTCCACAGCGTGTACTGTGCCCACTGCAGTACCCACCACTCATATATACGGTGGCACAGCACCTTGCAAATTAAAAAAATATATATTTTCTATAATTGCAGTTGCCTGGCCTGCCAGTGAGTGTCGGGTCCACAGAGTGTACTGTGCCCACTGCAGTGCCCACCACTCATATATACGGTGGCACAGCATCTTGCAAATTAAAAAAAATATATATATTTTATAGTTGCCTGCCAGTGAGTGTCAGGTCCACAGACTGTACTGTACCCACTGCCCAACACTCATATAGGGTGGCACAGCACCTTGCACGCATAGTACCACAAATCTAAAAAAAATCACAGGCAGAGGCAGGCCACCCCTCAGGGGCCATCGTGGTCATGGTGCTGTGATAATGCCCATAATTGGCCCTAGAATAATGCCCAGTGTTAAGAAGCCACGTACCCTGAACTCAAAAAATTCTGAGGACATAGTTGACTGGCTTACACAGGACACCCAATCTTCTACAGCTTCCGCTCAGAACCTTGATGCACCATCCTCCTCCAGCTCAGCTTCGGGCACCTCTCAATTTACCACTCGCCCGCCCGCCGGCACCACCACCAACACTAGCACCACAGCCGCTTCACTTGATCTGTCAGAGGAGTCATTTACACATCAGTTGGAAGAAATAAGTGATGCGCAACCATTAGTGCCAGAGGATGTAGATAACGGGGATATGTCTCAGTCAGGCAGCATTATACACATGGATGTACATTGTGATAATGATTAGTGTTGAGCGAACACGGACTGTATTATTCGTGTTCGTACCGAATAATTGGATTTTTTGTACCCGAACACGGACACGGACACTTTACTGTATGTTCGGGTAAAAATCCGTGTTCGGTCGTTTTATTTCCGGGTTTTGCATGCTTTGGCGCTCTTTTCATGGCGGGCTTTCAACAGCCAATCAACAATCGTTTAACTGGTGTGCCTTAAGCCATCCCAGCCATGCCTGCAAATGTCTCAGTAGCTGTGATTGGCCGTCTGAAGCATGTGACCAAGTCTTTATAAGTTCGAGGCAGCCGCAGCGGCGTCATTATGCTGCTTAGATTCAGGGACAGAGCACACATCAACGTGCTGGCTGCTGATTAGGGAAAGATAGGCAGGAAAAAACCATTTGTGTCCGGATAGAATTGAGGGACAGGTCGGAGTGTTTAGGCAGGGCGAGTTGTAGGCATTTTAGGGATAGAGTCTGCTGAATTATAGGGTCAGTGTCTTCTACAAACTACAATCGATATTGCTGTGTGGGGGGTGGGGTCTGCACTCAATCCTGATCTACGATCTCTTCTCAATCCTGTTAGGGACAGAGTCTGCTGAATTTTAGGGAAACTGTGTTCTACAAACTACAATCGATATTGCTGTGTGGTGTGGGATTGGAGATAGGCAGGTGTCAGTGATCCACATCCATTTTTCTGTGTGTGAGCTGCAGTGAACACAATCTTTTTGGGCTGCAGTGAACACAATCTTTTTGGGCTGCAGTGAACACAATCTTTTTGGGCTGCAGTGAACACAATCTTTTTGGGCTGCAGTGAACACAATCTTTTTGGGCTGCAGTGAACACAATCTTTTTGGGGTGCAGTGAACAAAATCTTTTTGGGGTGCAGTGAACACAATCCTTTTTGGTGTGCAGTGAACACAATCTTTGTGGGGTGCAGTGAACAAAATCCTTTGTGGGGTGCAGTGAACACAATCTTTTTGGGGTGCAGTGAACAAAATCCTTTTTGGGGTGCAGTGAACAACATCCTTTTTGGGGTGCAGTGAACACAATCTTTTTGGGGTGCAGTGAACAAAATCCTTTGTGGGGTGCAGTGAACACAATCTTTTTGGGGTGCAGTGAACACAATCTTTTTGGGGTGGAGTGAACAACATCCTTTTTGGGGTGCAGTGAACAAAATCCTTTTTGGGGTGCAGTGAACAAAATCATTTTTGGGGTGCAGTGAACACAATCGTTTTGGGGTGCAGTGAACACAATCTTTGTGGGGTGCAGTGAACACAATCTTTTTGGGGTGGAGTGAACAACATCCTTTTTGGGGTGCAGTGAACAACATCCTTTTTGGGGTGCAGTGAACACAATCTTTTTGGGGTGCAGTGAACACAATCTTTGTGGGGTACAGTGAACAGAATCTTTGTGGGGTGCAGTGAACACAATCTTTGGGGGGTACAGTGAACACAATCTTTGTGAGGTGCAGTGAACACAATCTTTGTGGGGTGCAGTGAACACAATCATTGTGGGGTGCAGTGAACTCAATCTTTGTGGGGTACAGTGAACACAATCTCATACTTCTGAAGGTTTGAGGGTGCTGCCTGTTCCATACTCCCCCTACTCCTCATCTAGCCTTTTAGGGGTACAAACAATAGTAATTGGGGCCTAGTGTGGTTGTGTACGTGTGATATACATACACTTTTTTGGGATCATATTTTCTATTCCGCTATTTAATCAAAAACCTTTGGGGATCAGTTAAATTGGGGGATAGTCTGTGTTGGTACGTGTGAGAGAGATCCACCTTTCCAAGTTGTTGGGGTTCATCTCATACTTCTGAAGGTTTGAGGGTGCTGCCTGTTCCATACTCCCCCTACTCCTAGCCTTTTAGGGGTACAAACAATAGTAATTGGGGCCTAGTGTGGTTGTGTACGTGTGATATACATACACTTTTTTGGGATCATATTTTCTATTCCGCTATTTAATCAAAAACCTTTGGGGATCAGTTAAATTGGGGGATAGTCTGTGTTGGTACGTGTGAGAGAGATCCACCTTTCCAAGTTGTTGGGGTTCATCTCATACTTCTGAAGGTTTGAGGGTGCTGCCTGTTCCATACTCCCCCTACTCCTAGCCTTTTAGGGGTACAAACAATAGTAATTGGGGCCTAGTGTGGTTGTGTACGTGTGATATACATACACTTTTTTGGGATCATATTTTCTATTCCGCTATTTAATCAAAAACCTCTGGGGATCAGTTAAATTGGGGGATAGTCTGTGTTGGTACGTGTGAGAGAGATCCACCTTTCCAAGTTGTTGGGGTTCATCTCATACTTCTGAAGGTTTGAGGGTGCTGCCTGTTCCATACTCCCCCTACTCCTAGCCTTTTAGGGGTACAAACAATAGTAATTGGGGCCTAGTGTGGTTGTGTACGTGTGATATACATACACTTTTTTGGGATCATATTTTCTATTCCGCTATTTAATCAAAAACCTTTGGGGATCAGTTAAATTGGGGGATAGTCTGTGTTGGTACGTGTGAGAGAGATCCACCTTTCCAAGTTGTTGGGGTTCATCTCATACTTCTGAAGGTTTGAGGGTGCTGCCTGTTCCATACTCCCCCTACTCCTAGCCTTTTAGGGGTACAAACAATAGTAATTGGGGCCTAGTGTGGTTGTGTACGTGTGATATACATACACTTTTTTGGGATCATATTTTCTATTCCGCTATTTAATCAAAAACCTCTGGGGATCAGTTAAATTGGGGGATAGTCTGTGTTGGTACGTGTGAGAGAGATCCACCTTTCCAAGTTGTTGGGGTTCATCTCATACTTCTGAAGGTTTGAGGGTGCTGCCTGTTCCATACTCCCCCTACTCCTAGCCTTTTAGGGGTACAAACAATAGTAATTGGGGCCTAGTGTGGTTGTGTACGTGTGATATACATACACTTTTTTGGGATCATATTTTCTATTCCGCTATTTAATCAAAAACCTTTGGGGATCAGTTAAATTGGGGGATAGTCTGTGTTGGTACGTGTGAGAGAGATCCACCTTTCCAAGTTGTTGGGGTTCATCTCATACTTCTGAAGGTTTGAGGGTGCTGCCTGTTCCATACTCCCCCTACTCCTAGCCTTTTAGGGGTACAAACAATAGTAATTGGGGCCTAGTGTGGTTGTGTACGTGTGATATACATACACTTTTTTGGGATCATATTTTCTATTCCGCTATTTAATCAAAAACCTTTGGGGATCAGTTAAATTGGGGGATAGTCTGTGTTGGTACGTGTGAGAGAGATCCACCTTTCCAAGTTGTTGGGGTTCATCTCATACTTCTGAAGGTTTGAGGGTGCTGCCTGTTCCATACTCCCCCTACTCCTAGCCTTTTAGGGGTACAAACAATAGTAATTGGGGCCTAGTGTGGTTGTGTACGTGTGATATACATACACTTTTTTGGGATCATATTTTCTATTCCGCTATTTAATCAAAAACCTTTGGGGATCAGTTAAATTGGGGGATAGTCTGTGTTGGTACGTGTGAGAGAGATCCACCTTTCCAAGTTGTTGGGGTTCATCTCATACTTCTGAAGGTTTGAGGGTGCTGCCTGTTCCATACTCCCCCTACTCCTCATCTAGCCTTTTAGGGGTACAAACAATAGTAATTGGGGCCTAGTGTGGTTGTGTACGTGTGATATACATACACTTTTTTTGGATCATATTTTCTATTCCGCTATTTAATCAAAAACCTTTGGGGATCAGTTAAATTGGGGGATAGTCTGTGTTGGTACGTGTGAGAGAGATCCACCTTTCCAAGTTGTTGGGGTTCATCTCATACTTCTGAAGGTTTGAGGGTGCTGCCTGTTCCATACCCCCCCTACTCCTCATCTAGCCTTTTAGGGGTACAAACAATAGTAATTGGGGCCTAGTGTGGTTGTGTACGTGCGAGATACATACACTTTTTTTGATCATATTTCCTATTCCGCTATTCAATAAAAACCTTTGAGGATCAATTGAATTGCGGGATAGTCTGTGTCGGTACGTGTGAGAGAGATCCACCTTTCCAAGTTGTTGGGGTTCATCTCATACTTCTGAAGGTTTGAGGGTGCTGCCTGTTCCATACCCCCCCTACTCCTCATCTAGCCTTTTAGGGGTACAAACAATAGTAATTGGGGCCTAGTGTGGTTGTGTACGTGCGAGATACATACACTTTTTTTGATCATATTTCCTATTCCGCTATTCAATAAAAACCTTTGAGGATCAATTGAATTGCGGGATAGTCTGTGTCGGTACGTGTGAGAGAGATCCACCTTTCCAAGTTGTTGGGGTTCATCTCATACTTCTGAAGGTTTGAGGGTGCTGCCTGTTCCATACCCCCCCTACTCCTCATCTAGCCTTTTAGGGGTACAAACAATAGTAATTGGGGCCTAGTGTGGTTGTGTACGTGCGAGATACATACACTTTTTTTGATCATATTTCCTATTCCGCTATTCAATAAAAACCTTTGAGGATCAATTGAATTGCGGGATAGTCTGTGTCGGTACGTGTGAGAGAGATCCACCTTTCCAAGTTGTTGGGGTTCATCTCATACTTCTGAAGGTTTGAGGGTGCTGCCTGTTCCATACCCCCCCTACTCCTCATCTAGCCTTTTAGGGGTACAAACAATAGTAATTGGGGCCTAGTGTGGTTGTGTACGTGTGATATACATACACTTTTTTGGGATCATATTTTCTATTCCGCTATTTAATCAAAAACCTCTGGGGATCAGTTAAATTGGGGGATAGTCTGTGTTGGTACGTGTGAGAGAGATCCACCTTTCCAAGTTGTTGGGGTTCATCTCATACTTCTGAAGGTTTGAGGGTGCTGCCTGTTCCATACTCCCCCTACTCCTAGCCTTTTAGGGGTACAAACAATAGTAATTGGGGCCTAGTGTGGTTGTGTACGTGTGATATACATACACTTTTTTGGGATCATATTTTCTATTCCGCTATTTAATCAAAAACCTTTGGGGATCAGTTAAATTGGGGGATAGTCTGTGTTGGTACGTGTGAGAGAGATCCACCTTTCCAAGTTGTTGGGGTTCATCTCATACTTCTGAAGGTTTGAGGGTGCTGCCTGTTCCATACTCCCCCTACTCCTCATCTAGCCTTTTAGGGGTACAAACAATAGTAATTGGGGCCTAGTGTGGTTGTGTACGTGTGATATACATACACTTTTTTTGGATCATATTTTCTATTCCGCTATTTAATCAAAAACCTTTGGGGATCAGTTAAATTGGGGGATAGTCTGTGTTGGTACGTGTGAGAGAGATCCACCTTTCCAAGTTGTTGGGGTTCATCTCATACTTCTGAAGGTTTGAGGGTGCTGCCTGTTCCATACCCCCCCTACTCCTCATCTAGCCTTTTAGGGGTACAAACAATAGTAATTGGGGCCTAGTGTGGTTGTGTACGTGCGAGATACATACACTTTTTTTGATCATATTTCCTATTCCGCTATTCAATAAAAACCTTTGAGGATCAATTGAATTGCGGGATAGTCTGTGTCGGTACGTGTGAGAGAGATCCACCTTTCCAAGTTGTTGGGGTTCATCTCATACTTCTGAAGGTTTGAGGGTGCTGCCTGTTCCATACCCCCCCTACTCCTCATCTAGCCTTTTAGGGGTACAAACAATAGTAATTGGGGCCTAGTGTGGTTGTGTACGTGCGAGATACATACACTTTTTTTGATCATATTTCCTATTCCGCTATTCAATAAAAACCTTTGAGGATCAATTGAATTGCGGGATAGTCTGTGTCGGTACGTGTGAGAGAGATCCACCTTTCCAAGTTGTTGGGGTTCATCTCATACTTCTGAAGGTTTGAGGGTGCTGCCTGTTCCATACCCCCCCTACTCCTCATCTAGCCTTTTAGGGGTACAAACAATAGTAATTGGGGCCTAGTGTGGTTGTGTACGTGTGATATACATACACTTTTTTGGGATCATATTTTCTATTCCGCTATTTAATCAAAAACCTTTGGGGATCAGTTAAATTGGGGGATAGTCTGTGTTGGTACGTGTGAGAGAGATCCACCTTTCCAAGTTGTTGGGGTTCATCTCATACTTCTGAAGGTTTGAGGGTGCTGCCTGTTCCATACTCCCCCTACTCCTAGCCTTTTAGGGGTACAAACAATAGTAATTGGGGCCTAGTGTGGTTGTGTACGTGTGATATACATACACTTTTTTGGGATCATATTTTCTATTCCGCTATTTAATCAAAAACCTTTGGGGATCAGTTAAATTGGGGGATAGTCTGTGTTGGTACGTGTGAGAGAGATCCACCTTTCCAAGTTGTTGGGGTTCATCTCATACTTCTGAAGGTTTGAGGGTGCTGCCTGTTCCATACTCCCCCTACTCCTCATCTAGCCTTTTAGGGGTACAAACAATAGTAATTGGGGCCTAGTGTGGTTGTGTACGTGTGATATACATACACTTTTTTTGGATCATATTTTCTATTCCGCTATTTAATCAAAAACCTTTGGGGATCAGTTAAATTGGGGGATAGTCTGTGTTGGTACGTGTGAGAGAGATCCACCTTTCCAAGTTGTTGGGGTTCATCTCATACTTCTGAAGGTTTGAGGGTGCTGCCTGTTCCATACCCCCCCTACTCCTCATCTAGCCTTTTAGGGGTACAAACAATAGTAATTGGGGCCTAGTGTGGTTGTGTACGTGCGAGATACATACACTTTTTTTGATCATATTTCCTATTCCGCTATTCAATAAAAACCTTTGAGGATCAATTGAATTGCGGGATAGTCTGTGTCGGTACGTGTGAGAGAGATCCACCTTTCCAAGTTGTTGGGGTTCATCTCATACTTCTGAAGGTTTGAGGGTGCTGCCTGTTCCATACCCCCCCTACTCCTCATCTAGCCTTTTAGGGGTACAAACAATAGTAATTGGGGCCTAGTGTGGTTGTGTACGTGCGAGATACATACACTTTTTTTGATCATATTTCCTATTCCGCTATTCAATAAAAACCTTTGAGGATCAATTGAATTGCGGGATAGTCTGTGTCGGTACGTGTGAGAGAGATCCACCTTTCCAAGTTGTTGGGGTTCATCTCATACTTCTGAAGGTTTGAGGGTGCTGCCTGTTCCATACCCCCCCTACTCCTCATCTAGCCTTTTAGGGGTACAAACAATAGTAATTGGGGCCTAGTGTGGTTGTGTACGTGCGAGATACATACACTTTTTTTGATCATATTTCCTATTCCGCTATTCAATAAAAACCTTTGAGGATCAATTGAATTGCGGGATAGTCTGTGTCGGTACGTGTGAGAGAGATCCACCTTTCCAAGTTGTTGGGGTTCATCTCATACTTCTGAAGGTTTGAGGGTGCTGCCTGTTCCATACCCCCCCTACTCCTCATCTAGCCTTTTAGGGGTACAAACAATAGTAATTGGGGCCTAGTGTGGTTGTGTACGTGTGATATACATACACTTTTTTGGGATCATATTTTCTATTCCGCTATTTAATCAAAAACCTCTGGGGATCAGTTAAATTGGGGGATAGTCTGTGTTGGTACGTGTGAGAGAGATCCACCTTTCCAAGTTGTTGGGGTTCATCTCATACTTCTGAAGGTTTGAGGGTGCTGCCTGTTCCATACTCCCCCTACTCCTAGCCTTTTAGGGGTACAAACAATAGTAATTGGGGCCTAGTGTGGTTGTGTACGTGTGATATACATACACTTTTTTGGGATCATATTTTCTATTCCGCTATTTAATCAAAAACCTTTGGGGATCAGTTAAATTGGGGGATAGTCTGTGTTGGTACGTGTGAGAGAGATCCACCTTTCCAAGTTGTTGGGGTTCATCTCATACTTCTGAAGGTTTGAGGGTGCTGCCTGTTCCATACTCCCCCTACTCCTAGCCTTTTAGGGGTACAAACAATAGTAATTGGGGCCTAGTGTGGTTGTGTACGTGTGATATACATACACTTTTTTGGGATCATATTTTCTATTCCGCTATTTAATCAAAAACCTTTGGGGATCAGTTAAATTGGGGGATAGTCTGTGTTGGTACGTGTGAGAGAGATCCACCTTTCCAAGTTGTTGGGGTTCATCTCATACTTCTGAAGGTTTGAGGGTGCTGCCTGTTCCATACTCCCCCTACTCCTCATCTAGCCTTTTAGGGGTACAAACAATAGTAATTGGGGCCTAGTGTGGTTGTGTACGTGTGATATACATACACTTTTTTTGGATCATATTTTCTATTCCGCTATTTAATCAAAAACCTTTGGGGATCAGTTAAATTGGGGGATAGTCTGTGTTGGTACGTGTGAGAGAGATCCACCTTTCCAAGTTGTTGGGGTTCATCTCATACTTCTGAAGGTTTGAGGGTGCTGCCTGTTCCATACCCCCCCTACTCCTCATCTAGCCTTTTAGGGGTACAAACAATAGTAATTGGGGCCTAGTGTGGTTGTGTACGTGCGAGATACATACACTTTTTTTGATCATATTTCCTATTCCGCTATTCAATAAAAACCTTTGAGGATCAATTGAATTGCGGGATAGTCTGTGTCGGTACGTGTGAGAGAGATCCACCTTTCCAAGTTGTTGGGGTTCATCTCATACTTCTGAAGGTTTGAGGGTGCTGCCTGTTCCATACCCCCCCTACTCCTCATCTAGCCTTTTAGGGGTACAAACAATAGTAATTGGGGCCTAGTGTGGTTGTGTACGTGCGAGATACATACACTTTTTTTGATCATATTTCCTATTCCGCTATTCAATAAAAACCTTTGAGGATCAATTGAATTGCGGGATAGTCTGTGTCGGTACGTGTGAGAGAGATCCACCTTTCCAAGTTGTTGGGGTTCATCTCATACTTCTGAAGGTTTGAGGGTGCTGCCTGTTCCATACCCCCCCTACTCCTCATCTAGCCTTTTAGGGGTACAAACAATAGTAATTGGGGCCTAGTGTGGTTGTGTACGTGCGAGATACATACACTTTTTTTGATCATATTTCCTATTCCGCTATTCAATAAAAACCTTTGAGGATCAATTGAATTGCGGGATAGTCTGTGTCGGTACGTGTGAGAGAGATCCACCTTTCCAAGTTGTTGGGGTTCATCTCATACTTCTGAAGGTTTGAGGGTGCTGCCTGTTCCATACCCCCCCTACTCCTCATCTAGCCTTTTAGGGGTACAAACAATAGTAATTGGGGCCTAGTGTGGTTGTGTACGTGCGAGATACATACACTTTTTTTGATCATATTTCCTATTCCGCTATTCAATAAAAACCTTTGAGGATCAATTGAATTGCGGGATAGTCTGTGTCGGTACGTGTGAGAGAGATCCACCTTTCCAAGTTGTTGGGGTTCATCTCATACTTCTGAAGGTTTGAGGGTGCTGCCTGTTCCATACTCCCCCTACTCCTCATCTAGCCTTTTAGGGGTACAAACAATAGTAATTGGGGCCTAGTGTGGTTGTGTACGTGTGATATACATACACTTTTTTTGGATCATATTTTCTATTCCGCTATTCAATAAAAACCTTTCTAGGGCAAGATCTTAAATTACAGAAATATGAGGAGACCGTCAAATAAGGGCCGTGGCCTGGGTCGTGGTGCTGCTGGTAGAGCTCCTGTTGCAAGGAGAGGACATGGTCGATCTGTGCCAGCTACACGCACAAGTGAAACACCTTCCTCAAGTGTGAGTAGGCGACAGAACCTGCATCAGTATTTGGTAGGGCATCAAACGCCCCTAGAAGTGATGAGGCCAGAACAAGTTGAGGCGATAGTAGATTGGTTTGCTGCTGACAGTGCCTCCAGTTCCTTCACATTGTCTCCCACCCAGTCTACTGCAGAAAGGTCAGAGTTGGCACCTGCAGCCAATGTCCAACCGTCTTTCACCTCACCCCCTTGCAAATCAGGCCAGCAGTCTGAGCCCCAAGCCATACAGCAGTCTCTTATTCTTTTTGAGGACTCTGTCAGCAGGGTTTCCCAGGGCCATCCACCTAGCCCTGCCCCAGAAGTGGAAGAGATTGAGTGCAGCGATGCCCAACCACTTATTTCTCAAGATGAGTACATGCAAGGATCATCGCAGCACGTCTCCGATGATGACGAAACGCAGGTGCCAACTGCTGCGGCGTTCAGCATTGTGGAGACCGACAAGGAGGGCAGGGGTGAAGACTGGGTGGAAGATGATGTGGAGGACGATGAGGTCCTCGACCCCACATGGAATGAACGTCATGCAGGTGACCTGAGTAGTTTGGAGGAAGAGGCGGTGGTCGCACAGAGCCACCAGCACAGCAGAAGAGGGAGCAGGGTGCAGAAGCGGAGCGGCCGTGCCCTAGACACTACGCCCGCTACTGCCCAACGCAGCAAGGGAACGAGCGCACCAAAGTCAGCTCAAAGGAGTTCTCTAGCGTGGAAGTTCTTTAGAAAATGTGCTGATGACAGGACACGAGTGGTTTGCACCCTGTGCAATCAGAGCTTGAAGCGAGGCATGAACCTTCTCAACCTGAGCACAACCTGCATGATCAGGCATCTAAGTGCAAAGCACGAGCTGCAGTGGAGTACACACCTTCAAAACCAAGAAACGTCTCTGGCTCATCCTGCTTCCTCTTCTGCTGCAGTCTCGGCCGCTCCAGCCACATCTGTAGTGATACCGGCACCTGCCACCCCGCAAACAGACGATCTGTCAGCAACACCACCACCTGGGTCACCAACAACCATCTCCACAATGTCCCGTGGAAGCGTTCAGCTTTCCATCTCCCAAACACTTGAGAGGAAGAGGAAGTACCCCCCTACCCACCCGCGATCCCTGGCCCTGAATGCCAGCATTTCAAAATTATTGGCCTTTGAAATGCTGTCATTCCGTCTGGTGGAGACGCACAGTTTTAAAAACCTTATGTCGGTGGCTGTCCCACAGTACGTCGTGCCCAGCCGCCACTACTTTTCCAGGCAAGCCATCCCTTCCCTGCACAACCAAGTGGGGGAAAATATCAGGTGTGCACTGCGCAACGCCATCTGTGCCAAGGTCCACCTAACTACGGATACGTGGACCAGTAAGCACGGTCAGGGGCGTTATATCTCCCTAACGGCACACTGGGTAAATGCAGTGGCGGATGGGCCTGAGGCGGATAGCAATTTGGCGCATGTCCTTCCACCACCGAGGATTGCAGGGCGCTTCAGTTTGCCTCCTGTTCGTAACTCCTCCTACTCCGCTTCCTCATCCTCTACCGCCTCCTCATCCGGACAGCGTAACACCTTCACCACCAACTTCAGCACGGCCAGGGGTAAACGACAGCAGGCAGTTTTACAACTTGCCTGTTTGGGGGACAAACCACACACCGCGCAGGAGTTGTGGAGGAGCATGGAACAGCAGACAAATGAGTGGTTGCTGCCAGCGAGCCTCAAGCCCGGCCTGGTGGTGTGTGATAACGGGCGAAATCTCATAGCAGCTCTGGGCCTAGCCGGTTTGACGCACATCCCTTGCCTGGCGCATGTGCTGAATTTGGTGGTGCAGAGGTTCCTTAAAAACTACCCCGATATGTCAGAGCTGCTGCAGAAAGTGCGGGCCGTTTGTGCGCACTTTCGGCGTTCTCACCCTGCCGCTGCTCGCCTGGCAGCGCTGCAGCGTAACTTCGGCCTTCCCGCTCACCGCCTCATATGTGACGTGCCCACAAGGTGGAACTCCACCTTGCACATGCTGGAAAGACTGTGCGAGCAGCAGCAGGCCATAGTGGAGTTTCAGCTGCAGCACGCACGCGTGAGTCGCTCTGCGGAACAGCACCACTTCACCACCAATAACTGGGCCTCCATGCGAGACCTGTGTGCCTTGTTGCGCTGTTTTGAGTACTCCACCAACATGGCCAGTGGCAATGACGCCGTTCTCAGCTTAACTATCCCACTTCTATGCCTCCTTGAAAAAACAATTCGGGCGATGATGGAAGAGGATGTGGCACAGGATGAGGAGGAGGAGGAGGATGAAGAGGTAACATTTCCAAGGCTTTCAGGGCAGTCATTCGCAAGGGGCTCCGAGGGTGGGTTCCTGCACACGCAAACGCCAGGGACGCAATTGTCCAGCAGGGGCACAGTTCTGGAGGATGAGGAGGATGAGGAGGAGGAGGAGCTGGAGGAGGAGATGGAACCATGTTCACAGCAGGGTGGCACCCAGGCCAGCTCATGGCCATCACTGGTGCGTGGCTGGGGGGATACAGAGGACACGGACGATACACCTCCCACAGAGGACAGCCTTTCGTCGCCTCTGGGCAGCCTGGCACACATGAGCGATTACATGCTGCAGTGTCTCCACAACGACCGCCGAGTTGCCCACATTCTAACTTGTGCTGATTACTGGGTGGCCACGCTGCTGGATCCCCGTTACAAGGACAACGTACCGTCCTTAATTCACTCACTGGAGCGCGATCGCAAGATGCGCGAGTACAAGCGCACGCTGGTAGACGCCATGCTGCTGGCATTCCCATCTGACAGCGGGGCCACAGTGGAAGCACAAGGCAGAGGAGGAGGAGGAGGAGGTCGCCAACGCAACCAGGGCACCGCCAGCACCTCAGAAGGCAGGGTTAGCATGGCCGAAATGTGGAAAAGCTTTGTCAGCACGCCACAACAAACAGCAGCACCAGCAGCTCAGATGGAACGTCTTAGCAGGAGGCAGCATTTTACCAACATGGTGGAGCAGTATGTGTGCACACGCCTACATGTAGTGAATGACGGGTCTGCCCCCTTCAACTTCTGGGTCTCCAAATTGGGCACATGGCCTGAGCTTGCCCTTTACGCCTTGGAGGTGCTGGCGTGCCCTGCAGCCAGTGTATTATCTGAACGGGTATTTAGCACGGCTGGGGGCGTTATAACAGACAAGCGCAGCCGCCTGTCCAGAGACAATGTGGACAAGCTCACGTTCATTAAAATGAACCAGGCATGGATCCCACGGGACTTTTCCGTACCTTATGCAGAATAGCAATGGATACCGACCTTACCCACCCATTGTTCCATTTTTGCTCTTTCTCACTCTTTTGGGGTGTACCCTCATTTAAAATTTTTGAAAAGAAGCAGTGTTGGCTACCTCGTCCTCCTCCTCAGGGCCAGATTAATGTAGGGGCTATTGGAGCTGCAGCTCCAGGCCCCTACCTTTTATATAGGCCCCGGGTTGGCCATATTCACTGTTACCGCTCTTCTGTCACTTGTAAACACAGAAGTCTGGCTTCTATGCTCGCTTCCCCAGGCAGCACCCTCAGAACCTCCCCACACAGCGTGAAGGCCGGACAAGGAGGGACAGTTGGCGATGCATGGATGTGTTTATGGGCTTCAGAGACAGCATCCCATGTTGAATTAGGCATGCATGGCTGCACCCTTCCTCCTCTGGGTGCATGGCAAGGCACGGCCCTTAAGGCCCTTCAAAATCCTCAGCACCAAGCCCATGATGCTGTTAATCCGGCCCTGGTCCTCCTCCACCGCCGCTTCCACCTACACCGCCCATAGGTGTGCGCAGCCTATTGCATTAAGGTGTGCACCCCAAAGTTGAAATACACATGCATGTGTTTGCCAGCAGGGAGAGTAATGTATCGGGGCCATGTACCTATAGGCAAGGAGAAATAGAGCAGAGCAGGTCCCAGGGAGATCTTTCCCATCTCCTCACTGGCAATGCTATGTGCCCTAGGTGATTAGGGTGTGCCCAGGCACACCCAGCACACCCTGTGCGCACGCCTATGTCACCGCCACATCCACCACCACCTCAACCTCCCTCCTACTCCATATGGGCCTCGTCCTTCAGAGATGAAGAAGAACATTGTTTTATTTTTCTGTTTTTTTTTTGTTGTTTTAAGTTATTTCCCTATCCACATTTGTTTGCAGAGCACTTGCCATGCTCTTAATTACGTTTTGCTGCCATTTGCAGCACTCTAGCCCTTTCCTTTGGTGTTTTAGAGCCATTTTAGTGCCTTAAAGTTCGGGTCCCCATTGACTTCAATGGGGTTCGGTGTCCGGGAAAAGTTCGGTAAAAGTCCGGGACACGGACCCGGACTTTTTTTTAAAGTTCGGCCGAACCCGTCGAACACGGACATCTAGGTGTTCGCTCAACCCTAATAATGATGATGATGTTGTACCTGCTGCTGCTGCCTTTGCTGAGTTGTCAAGTGAAGCGGCTGATGATGACGATGTGTCCGTGGATGTCACCTGGGTGCCTGCTCGAAGAGAAGAAGAAGAGGGGGAAAGTTCAGATGGGGAGACGGAGAGGAGGAGGAGACGAGTTGGAAGCAGGGGGAGGTCATCGCAAGGAGCTAGTGGCACAGTCAGACAGCATGTATCTGCACCCGGGGTCAGCCAGACAGCACGCCAATCAACGCAAGCTGTTGCCACCACCAGAATGCCGTCATTGCAAAGCTCAGCAGTGTGGCATTTTTTTTGTGTGTCTGCCTCTGATAACAGCGATGCCATTTGCAACCTGTGCCAAAAGAAACTGAGTCGTGGGAAGTCCAACACCCACCTAGGTACAACTGCTTTGCGAAGGCACATGATCTCACATCACAAACGCCTATGGGATCAACACATGAGTACAAGCAGCACACAAACTCAAAGCCACCATCCTCCTCCTGGTCCAGCATCTTCAGCTACGTCAACCACTGCTGTCCTCCTTGCCCCCTATCAACAACCCGCCACTCTGCCTCTCACCTTCAGCAGTTCCTGCTCATCTGCCCACAGTCCGGTGTCTGGCTTCTTACGCTCAAACATTTCCTTGACAATGTCACAGAGTCACCCCCTTGCCCGGCGTCTGACAGCTGGCTTGTCGGAACTCTTAGCCCGCCAGCTTTTACCATACAAGCTGGTGGAGTCTGAGGCCTTCAAAAAATTTGTCGCTATTGGGACACCGCAGTGGAAGGTACCCGGCCGAATTTTTTTTCACAAAAGGCAATCCCCAACCTGTACTCTATTCTGGAAAAGGAAGTCATGTCATGTCTGGCACACAGTGTTGGGGCAAGGGTCCATCTAACCACTGATACCTGGTCTGCAAAGCACAGTCAGGGCAGGTATATCACTTACACTGTGCATTGGGTAAACCTGCTGGTGGCTGCCAAGCATGGAATGCGTGGCACCGCCACGACTTGCAGGCAGGCCTGCTGCCACCTCCTCTACTCCTCCTACTCCATCCTCTCTGCTAACCTCCTCGGCTGAGTCCTCTTCTGCTGTTGCGTCTTGCTCCACACCAACTGCACCCCCTAGCTCCCCAGGGGCTATTCCACATGCCGGATATGACAGTGTCACGCCGTCTTGGGGTTGGCTTGCCTGAAAGCAGAGAGTCACACCGGACCAACACTACTGTCCGCCCTGAACGCACAGGTGGATCAGTGGCTGACCCCGCACCAACTGGAGATTGGCAAAGTGGTGCGTGACAACGGAAGAAATTTGTTGGCGGCATTGAATTTGGGCAAGTTGACACATGTACCGTGCATGGCACATGTGTTGAATCTGATTGTACAATGCTTTGTGCATAAGTACCCAGGCTTACAGGACGTCCTCAAGTAGGCCAGGAAGGTGTGTGGCCATTTCAGGCGTTCCTACACGGCCATGGCACACTTTTCAGATATTCAGCGGCGAAACAACATGCCAGTGAAGCGCTTGATTTGCGACAGCCCGACACGTTGGAATTCAACACTCCTAATGTTCGACCGCCTGCTCCAACAAGAAAAAGCCGTCAACGAGTATTTGTATGACCGGGGTGCAGACTTGTATAAAGTACTCGAAATTTCTACTTGAGTAAAAGTACAAGTGCTGGATCAAAAAGTGACTTGAGTAGAAGTGGAAGTGCTCGCAGAAAAAGTTACTTAAGTAGAAGTACTAAAGTATTCAACATTTTTTTTATTAAGTATTGCAAGTAGTTTTTTCCAAAAATTTGCTACTTAAGTACTAAAAGTAAAAAGTACCAGTAGTTTTGAAAAAAAAATTCTACTCAAGTACTGAAAGTAGAAGTACAAGTACTGTGTTATGTAGTTATTAAAGAAAGAAGTCAAAAGTTTGAACATCATATTGTTTTTTATTATTTAAAATGATTTATTCAAATGATTAACCTAAAGGACAATCACAATTCCTTAGGCTGTAACTTTTTGTAAACAAAAAACAGATAAAGTATGTCCCTCCCTTCCCCTTTTAAAGCATCCACCTTTTAAAGCCAGGGGTGGTCTCCTTCCTGAGCTTCCTCACTCTCACAGCCAGGCAGATCACTTGAAGTTGAAGGGCCAGGGGTGGAAGGTAGTGTTTTTGGTTCGTCCATCTTTTCAGCTGATCAAAAGGCAGAACAGGAGCATGTGCAGTCTTCTTAATCGCGGTTTGATTTGCTTAATTGATGATGATGTGCCAGGCCAGCTTCATCAAACCTACAACGCTTAAAGTGAAAAATGCATCAAAAACTACTAACAAAGTGGCTGTGCTAAAAATGCTAATAAAGTGCCTGCAAATATATATATATATATATATATATATATATATATATATATATATATATATATATATATATATATTCTTGTATTCAAAATCATCGCCCACAGTATCAAAAATAAAGTGACATGTCTGTGCTAAATGCAGTGCAAATTATTCCCACAATGTAAATTTAATTCATATAAAATATATATGACAATACCACAATAAAATAAGTTGTGATTGTGAATAAGTTAGGTGCAAGTTTAAGTGTGTAAACTAAACTTTATAACGAAAAGTCCATAACTGAATTCCAGTGTGCAATCTAAGAAGTGCTTGTCACTTGCTGTCAGATGCTTCCACCTTTCTTCTGTGATCTGCTCAAGTAAAGTGGTGGACTGGATAGCCTCTCTCTCTGCCTCTCACCTTAGTAGCACTGGCACTGCACTGGTTCAAAAAGCTGTCTATATTATTTTCATTATAAGAACTTGTCAGAACATGCTTCCACCACCTGTCCTTCACACTAGTAGTGCTCATTTGCTTTGCTCAAGTCAAGTGCCACTGCCAGTGGCCACTGCAGTGCAGGCACAGCCGCACAGGCAGAGGCAGGCTGCAGGAAGCACAGGCACCACCACAACACAACACTTATGGTCCATGGACCATGAATGGTCGGATAATCATTATAGCCGTCAGTCTCACTCTTCTTGGTTCAAAAAAGCCACCCATGACCCGTGTGTATATAATATATTAATATTATTTATTGATTATTTGTTTCTCAAATGGCACATTTGCCATGGCAAGGATTAGGCCCTCTCCACGGTGCACCTCACTCACCTCATAGAGAAGAAGATGAGATGACGAAGAAAATGCTCCGAGTCCTGCTCCCCCGTCCCGCCGCCCGCGTCACAACTCCTCTCAGTAAGGGCCCTAAGGGGTGGAGTCTGAGTGACACACAACACTTTTAGAGGCGGAGACCTCGAGCGGGAAGACGGCAGCACGGCTCCTCCAGTGCTGTCTCTTAACTTGATGATCATGACAGTGATTCCGCGGGCCGCGGCGCGAGCGAGGCTGTGGGATTGATTGAATTGAGTTGTGCTGCCTACTGCTACACGCTACCTACTACTACTACTAAATTGTGAGTCAGTATATTTTATTTCATTTTTATATATAAAAGCGGTATTGTTGAGCACTACTAGCCACTAGATCTCCTGGCTGTCACTTTGTCACATGTTGGGGAATCACAGCAGCTCGGCTCCAGAAGTGGCGGGTGTCCCCGTCATCCTGCCAGGGCCGCCAAGAAGTTCATCACCTAATCTTAAGTTATTAATATCTTATGAGGAGTGGACCTATGAGATTAAGAATTGAAATAATTAAATATATATGGCTTTTTGAACCAGTGCAGTCAGTGCCAGTGCCACAGTGCCACCCAGACGCTATCCACCAGTGCCACCACCATTAAGTGTGTTGGTCAGTCACTCGAGCACTGAAGGAGGTGGAAGCATCTGACAAGTGAAGTGACACTTTAGATTTGCACACTTGAATTCATTTATGGACTTTTTGTTATAGATAGGTTTACACACTTCAACTTGTTGCACGCACCTGACCTAACTTATTTCATAACTTATTTTATTGTGATTTATTGTCATATTTTATATGAATGGAATTTACTGTTACATTGTGGGAATAATTATTTTCACTGCATTTAGGCTTTAGCACATTCATGTCACTTTATTTTTGATACTGTGTGGAGTGTGGGCAGGGCACTGGGGGCAACGATGATATTATAGCGATTGCACAGGCACTTTATTCGCACAGCCAAGTTGTGTTTGTTAGTAGTTTCTTGATGCACTTTAAGCGCTGTAGCACCATTTATTTGTTTGTTTCATATTTTCTTTTTATTGGAAAGATTTGGTATAGCAGCTTTTATTATACACAGCCTTTATTTTCGTATGCGCTGATTTACAAATGACATTATACACATTTTTTTGAGCTTTATGCAACCTGCCATCTACTGTTCTGGCAGTGGTAATTTTTTTAAAAGTAACGAGTAACGATGCAGCACAAAAAAAAAATATCGGAGTAGAAGTATCGAAATCATCGAAAAAAGTAGGAGAATAAAATTCTACTCTAGGAAAGTACAGATACCGCATTTCGGTACTTAAGTACTGTACTTAAGTAGTTCTACTTCGTTACTATACACTCTGCCGGGGTGCTAGGACAGCCTCTGTGGAGCTGGGTATTTTTTTGCCATGTTACTGGATGCTCATGCGCAATGCCTGTAGGCTCATGCATCCTTTTGAGGAGGTGACAAACCTAGTCAGTGGCACCGAAGGCACCATCAGCGACATCATCCCATATGTTTTCTTCCTGGAGCGTGCCCTGCGAAGAGTGCTGGATCAGGCCGTAGATGAGCGTGAAGAGGAAGAGTTGTGGTCACCATCACCACCAGAAACAGCCTTATCATCGCTTGCTGGACCTGCGGCAACGCTGGAAGAGGAGTCTGAGGAAGAGGAGTCAGAGGAGGAATGTGGCTTTGAGGAGGAGGAACACCAACCACAGCAGGCATCTCAGGGTGCTTGTTGTCACCTATCTGGTACCCGTGGTGTTGTACGTGGCTGGGGGGAAGAACAGACCTTCAATGAGATCAGTGAGGACAAGGAATTGGACATGAGTAGCTCGGCATCCAACCTTGTGCAAATGGGGTCTTTCATGCTGTCATGCCTTTTGAGGGACCCTCGTATAAAAAGGCGTGGGTGGCCACGCTACTAGACCCCCGGTATAAGCAGAAAGTGTCTGAAATGTTACCGAATTACCGGCAGTCGCAAGGATGCAGCAGTTACAAAACAAGTTAAAAAGTATGCTTTACACAGCGTATAAGGGTGATGTCACAGCACAACGGGAATCTAACAGAGGTAAAAGTAATCCTCCTACCACAACCACGCCGGCAAGGACAGGACGCTTTACAGACGTGTTGTTTATGGAGGACATGCGGAGCTTTTTAAGTCCTACGCATCGCCACAGCCCTTCGGGGTCCACCCCCAGAGAACAACTCGACCGACAGGTAGCAGACTACCTTGCCTTAACTGCAGATATCGACACTCTGAGGAGCGATGAACCCCTTGACTACTGGGTGTGCAGGCTTGACCTGTGGCCTGAACTATCCCAATTTGCCATAGAACTTCTGTCCTGCCCCGCTTCAAGTGTCCTGTCAGAAAGGACCTTCAGCACAGCAGGAGGTATTGTCACTGAGAAGAGAAGTCGCCTAGGTCAAACAAGTCTAGATTACCTCACCTTTATTAAGATGAATGAGGCATGGATCCCGAAGGGACTGACAGTGGGGGATGCATTTGACTAAAAAAGGCCTGATGAGATGCCTTGAGCTAAAAATGGTCCACATGCTGCTGTATTTAATCTCTGCATGCCGGATGACTTACGTGACTTCTCCGCCACCAACTACGGTTCAAGCCGCAATGTTTTAGTGAACTTTCTGCCTGAAAAACCTCAATTTTTCCGGCCGCTGCTACAGCAGCAGCTGCAACAATACCTACTTTTTCAGGCATGTGTACATGCTTAATTTTTCTGGCCTCTGGTGCTACACTGTGGCTGCAAAAAAACAAAAAAAGGCACATACATGTGTCAATTCCCCTTCGTGATCTTTACCTTGTTGTGGTGAAGGGGCTTGCGTATCACAATGAAGCCATCACCTCTAGGAGTGTACTGGCAATGTTGGCACACCCCAGATGATAAGGTCGTTGCTTCATTATGAACAGACCAAAAGCGATCCGCTGGATAATTTTTCATAGAAAATACATTAATTTTCTTTATGATCATCTTGGGTGATCATTAAAGCCTACCAGGCCAACAATGGGCCCACACTGCAGAATCATTGTTTTCTGGGTCACTTAATTGTCACTGAACTACCTCAGCACGACCATAAGCTTTGAAAAACCGCCATCGCCTGCAATCTCCCAAACGTGCGCATGAGCACAGTCATCACTGCAGCAAGATTGACGCATAGAGGAATAAAATTTGTCATGAGTGTGTCAACTATTGCCAACTCTTTGCGGTTGTCTAAAATCTATTCGAAACACGTCCCCTGATAGGGGACGTAACAGGGATTAAACTGATAAGAATAGTACCACTTAACACACCACTCATATAGGATGGCACAGTACATTGCACGGCGCACGCACAGTGTCCAAAATTGGAAGTAAGAGGACAGACCAACCATCTTTTTCCATCTCCCGGTTCCTAAAATCTATTCCGTACACTGGCCCCTGATAGGGGACGTAACGTAACAGGGATTAAACTGATAAGAACAGATTTTTTTAATTTAAAAAAAAAGAGGACAGCCTCTGCGGAGCTGGGTATTTTTTGGCCGTGTTACTGAATGCTCATGCACAATAGCTGTAGGCTCATGCATCCTTTCGCGGAGGTGACAAACCTGGTCAGTCAAACCCAAGGCAACATCATTGACCTCATCCCATATGTGTTTTTTCTGGAGCGTGCCCTGCTAAGAGTACTGGATCAGGCCGTAGATGAGCATGAAGAGGAAGAGTTGTGGTCCCCATCACCAACAGAAGCAGCCTTGTCATTGTCGATTGCTGGACCTGTGGCAACGCAGAGAGAGGAGTCTGAAGAAGAGAAGTCAGAGGAGGAAGGTGGCTTTGAGGAGGTGGAAGACCAACCACAGCAGGCGTCCCAGGGGGCTTGTTGTCACCTTTCGGGACCCTTGGTGTTGTACGTGGCTGGGTGGAGGAAGAGACCTTCAATGACGTCAGTGAGGACAAGGAACGGGACATGGCTAGCTTGGTATCCAACCTTGTGCAAATGGGGAGTTTGCGGTTGTGCAAATGGACTCACGGTTAAACGGGGAGTTTGGTCTGTCAGAGTTTGGTCTGTCACTGTGAAGCGGGCGTAACCCTTACACTACCTGATTGATACAACATCATACCTGATCGTATACACACACTGAATGTTTTAAAGCACGTTATTCCAAACAATTTAGGAATGTTAGGTGATTTATGCCCTTTATGGATTAAAACCCGACTCTGCGTCAACTACGTAATTTTCAATGGGAGTTTTGCCATTGATCCCCCTCCGGCATGCCAAAGTCCAGGTGTTAGTCCCCTTGAAACAACTTTTCTATCACTATTGTGGCCAGAAAGAGTCCCTGTGGGTTTTAAAATTCGCCTGCCTATTGAAGTCTATGGCGGTTCGCACACATTCGCGGAGGTTCGCGTTCGCCGTTCGCGAACGGCAAATTTTAGGTTCGCGACATCACTACTGTAGAACCTCATAAAGTTCAGGAGATGCATAAAAGTTTTCCGTTGTTACACAATAGCCCTGATTTAGCAATGGCTCCATTAGTGAAAGAACAGAAGATGTTGCCATTCCATAATTGCTGTATTTTTCATCATATTTTGTTCCTTTTCCAGTGTATATCACTGAATTCCAAATGTAGCCCATTGACGATTCGCATAGCATGTAGGATTTTTACGCCAAATCGTGCCCTCTTTGATGCAATGTATTGCACCCAGCTGAGCCTTCCCTTGTAGGCCATTAGACTTTCATCTATGCTGGGCACCGCTCCTCAGGAAGGATGTGCTGGAACTGGAGAGAGTCCAGAGAAGGGCAACAAAGCTAATAAAGCGACTGGAGGATCACAGCTCTGAGAAAAGACTACAAGCATTGAACTTATTCTCTCTGGAGAAGAGACACTTGAGAGGAGATATGATATCAATGTACAAATACAGTACTGGTGACAAACTATTCAGTGAAAGGGAATATAAAAGGACTCACGGCCATTTGGTAAAATGAGAAGAAAAGCAGTTTAACCTAAATTGGCTAAAGCAGGGGTGTCAAACTCAATTTCATCATGGGCCACATCAGCAATGTGTTTGCCCTCAAAGGGACGGTTGTAGCTGGGTTGCATCAGCAATGCGTTTGCCATCAAAGGGCCAGTTGTAGCTGGGTTGCACTATGTACACGGTGCAGAGTTCAGTATTACCTCAGGATTATTCTACGTACAGAGTGAAGGGTTCAGCAGCTCACTATGTACAGATGTCAGGGGTGCGCTACATACAGAGAGCAGGGTTCAGGGGTCCGCCATGTACAGAGTGCAGGGTTCAGAGGTGCGCAACGTACAGAGAGCAGGGTTCAGGGGTCCGCTATGTACAGAGAGCAGGGTTCAGGGGTCCGCTACGTACAGAGAGCAGGGTTCAGGGGTCCGCTACGTACAGAGAGCTGGGTTCAGGGGTCCTCTACGTACAGAGAGTAGGGTTCAGGGGTCCGCTACTTACAGAGAGAAGGGTTCAGGGGTCCGCTATGTACAGAGAGCAGGGTTCAGGGGTCCGCTATGTACAGAGAGCAGGGTTCAGGGGTCCGCTATATACAGAGAGCAGGGTTCAGGGGTCCACTATGTACAGAGTGCAGGGGTCAGCAGCACGTTATGTACAGAGGGCAGGGGTGCGCTACATACAGAGAGCAGGGTTCAGGGGTAACGACATACAGAGAGCAGGGTTCAGGGGTCTGCTGCATACAGAGAGCAGGGTTCAGGGGTCTACTATGTACAGAGTGCAGGGTTCAGAGGTGCGCTGTGCCCACTGTGCAACATCTCATTTCCACCGCTGATCCTGGGTTCGGACATCTGCACCCAGCACTCTGCCCCATCCCCCCACCTATAAACACATCTTTCTATACACCTCTTTAGCTCTCCTCCCTCCCCCCACCTTCCAAAGAAAACCACACATCTGTACTCTCTCCTACCTGATTTAAGATGGCATTTACAGAATGCTTTCATGGCCACTACTGCTACAAGTCCTCAAACACACAGCCACTGGAGCCGCCAGATACCTCTGCCACTGACAGACTATGCTGAATCAACAGCGCATGCGCTCAGCTACACACAGCCAGGGAGAGGAGGAGGAGGAGAGTGCAGGAGAGTGTGTTTACTCCTGTTGCCAAGGAGACTTGTTCCATGACAGCAGAAAGCAGCTGGTGAGAACAGGAGATGGCGGCTGGCGGCCGCTCCGTGGGCAACATCACAATACCCGGCGGGCCGGATTCAGCCCACGGGCCTTTTGTTTGCCACCTGTGGCCTAAAGGGTTCTATACCATCAGAGCGGTAAGGATGTGGAATTCTCTTCCACAAGCGGTGCAAAACTATTAGATGGGCACCTTAACGGCCACAACATACAGGGGTATACAATGTACTATTGACATAGTAACTTATACACACACTCATCATAGGTTGAACTGGATGGACTGGTGTCTTTTTTCAACCTCACTAACTATGTAACTATGAAAACCTCCAGATTTTTAGAGAAATTTTTGGGTACGTTCATTTTTCACCATTTTGCAAAAAAGGCGCAATGTAAAATTTACAAAGATTTGTTATTTATTAACTTCCTCGCATCCGCGCTACAGCCTATATACGGCTGCAGCGCGGACTCGAATTTTCGGGAGGCCATTTTTAAACGGCCTCCCAGAAGCAGGCTCCCCGCGCGCTCCCGCGAGCGCGCATCGGGGAGAATCTGTGTCGGCCGTGTCCCTTGGACACAGCCGATCACAGATCGTGGTGAATGGCCAATCACAGCGGCCATTCACCAGGTGATCGGACCATCCAATGAGAGATGATCTCATATGTAAACATATGAGATCATCTCTCATCGCCGGCGCTCCTTCCTCACACGGAGCCTGCAGTGTGAGGAAGGAGGGGGAGCCGTCAGCCGCTGGGGACACAGAGACATGTAATCAGGGCACTGATCACCAGTGCCCTGATTACTAAAAGGTAAAAAAACATACAAATTGCCCCCAACAGTGCCCACAGTGCCCGCCATCAGTGTCCCCCATCAATGCCCACAATCAGTGCCCATAGTGCTGCCAGTCAGTGCCCATCAGTGCCTGCTCATCTAGGCACTGATGAGCACTGACTGGCAGCACTATGGGCACTGAGTGTGGGCACTGATGGTGCTGCCCATCAGTGCTCATCAGTGCCGCCCATCAGTGCTCATCAGTGCCACCCGTCAGTGTCCATCAGTGCCATCCGCCAGTGCCCATCAGTGCCGCCTCTCAGTGCCCATCAGTGCCGCCTCTCAGTGCCCAGCAGTGCCACCTCTCAGTGCCCAGCAGTGCCGCCTATCAGTGCTCATCAGTGCCGCCTATCAGTGCCGCCTATCAGTGCTGCCTATCAGTGCCGCCTATCAGTGCTCATCAGTGCGGCATATTAGTACCTCCTCATCAGTGCCCATAAGTGCCACCTCATCAGTGCCCATAAGTGCCACCTCATCAGTGCCCATCAGTGCAGCCTATCAGTGCCCATCAGTGCCGCCTCATCAGCGCACATCAGTGAAGGAGAAAAATTTTTTTTCAAAATTTACTCGCAGAAAATAAGAAAAAAATTTTTTTTTCAAAATTTTCTGTCTTTATTCTTTTTTTTTGTAAAAAATAAAAAACCCAGAGATGATTAAATACCACCAAAAGAAAGCTCTATTTGTGTGAAAAAAAATGATAAAAATTTCATATGGGTACAGTGTAGCATGACCGCGCAATTGTCAGTCAAAGTGTGACAGCGCTGAAAGCTGAAAATTGGCCTGGATGGGAAGGGTGTTTAAGTGCACAGTAGGCAAGTGGTTAACTCAACACAGGATAAGATTTTATATTTAGTAGGAATTTAGCAGGAATTTTGTAAAATTAGCTGTGTTTTTTATGTGCCAGTAATGCTTTTAGTGTATTTTTTACAAAAATATTGCTTTGATAAACATTTGCGCAAATTCTGTGTGGCCTAAAAAATCAGTAGCACCTTCTTTTTATTCTAGACCTTGTATGCTTTCAGAAAATGTATAGTTTTGGAAATCTTTCACAAATTCTGAAAGCTGTAGGAGAAAAATGAAAACCTTCAGATTTTTAGAGAAATTTGAATATTTACACTTTTGCGTCGGTTCGATTTTCAATATTTTGCAAAAGGCGCAAATTTAAAGTAACAAATATTTGTAATTTATTACCTTAATACAGTTTAACCACTTAAGCCCCGGAGGATTTGGCTGCTAAAAGACCAGGGGGTATTTTGCGATTCGGCACTGCGTGAATTTAACGGACAATTGCGCGGCCGTGCGACGCTGTACCTAAACGAATTTGGCGTCCTTTTTTTCCCACAAACAGAGCTTTCTTTTGGTGGCATTTGATCACCTGTGCGATTTTTATTTTTTGCGCTATACACAAAAAAAGAATGTCAATTTTGCAAAAATAACAATATTTTTCAAATTTTTTTATATGAAATTCCCCCAAAAAAATGTAAAAATCTAAATTTTTTAACATTTTCAGCCAATTTGTTTTATGCTACCTATGTTTGGTAAAAAAAATCACAAAAAGCGTATTTTTATTGGTTTGCGCAAAAGTTATCGCGTTTACTAACAAAGGGAAAGATTTTTGTAATTTTTGTTGTTTTTTTTTTTAATGCGTAATGGCGGCGATCTGCGATTTTTTTTTTGCGGTACTGTGACATTGGGGCGGACAGATCGGACCCTTGACTGACATTTTTGACACTTTTGGGGTTACCAGTGACATTTCTACAGTAATCAGTGCTATACATATGCACTGATACTGTAAAAATACACTGGTAGTGAAGGGGTTAACTTTATTTGAGAGGAAGGGGCTGTGTGTGTCCCTAGGGGCGTGATTCTTACTGTGATTGGCTGTGGCTTGAGGTGTAGGAACACTGATCAATGGTCCTACATTGTAGAACCGTGTGATCGGTGTTTCTACACCGGGGAGAATGACAGGTGGCTAGTTTACACAAGCCACCTGACTTACTCCCTCTCCCCCGACGATCGCCGAGTGACCGGCGGACATCGGGTCCACCGGTCACATGCGCAGGGGGGTCCATGACCGCACGGGAGCGCGCCTCCGGCGGCGCGCGCTCGCTCCCCAGAGCCTCACAGGCTAGCGACGTAGACCTACGTCGCTCTGCCTGTGAGGGGCTGACTGCCGCAGTAAATATACTGCGCGCAGTCGGCAAGCGGTTAAGCTTGTATGTTTAGTAGAAATTTTGTAAAATTTGCTGTGTTTTTATCTGCAAATAATGATTTTAGTGGATTTTTAGCAACAATATTGTTTTTAATAAACATTTAAGCAAATATCTTGGGATCAGTAGCACCTTCTTTTTATTCTACTGGTCATGTGCTTTCAGAAAATATGTATGGTTTGGGGGATCTTTTACAAACTCTAAACGCTATAAGTGAAAAATAAAAAAAAGCAAAGGAAAATTTTCAAAAATGGTCTGGCCAGCTGGGTTTAAAAGTGGAACACAGGGCCTGGCAGCGAAAGGGTTAAAAACAGGTGCTAACTGGTTGTGCAAACAGGCATAAATAACTGCGGCTGCCGATAGAATGTTATTGCATTGTAGAGGCACAGTAGCCACTGCCATCTGCTGTTAATTTCAGCCGCAGAATCAGTATATCAAATAACATTTAAAAACAATTTGTTTTCTTTATACTTGAGCTATTGAGCTCCCTGGGCAAGCTGCCACTATGTGCGGCAGGACGGTCCTCCTGTGCGAACCCATGTAGGTATATGTCGGTCGCACGCCTGCAGCTAGGGGGCGACCCCCCACTCGGCAGCGGGGACTCCGATGCACTCCGATTGCCGCCTGACACCCGCGATCACTCCCCGCTGAGAGAGAAGGACTGGCAGCTGTTGTGAACACAGCTGACCCTTCTTTTCTCTGCAATGATCACAGAGCTCCTGTGATCCTTCTATATAGGATCACAGGTCTCTGTGATCATTTCACAAGCCACGCCCCCCACAGTTATACAAAAGCAAGGAAGCTGATACAGTCTAAATACTCAATATATGTATATATACATTACTTACACTATGATTTTACTTTATAGATGCATGATGTGCATCCACCCCTGAGGAAGCGAATTATACTTTGTATATGATGCAGGGCTTTTATCATGGTTTTCATGTATATGCCTATGTAGCGGCCAGAGGAGTAGGGGACCGCAATGCAGAATTCAAGTACGGTACAGCAGACAATGAGGCTGAAGCAGAAACCGGCTTTATTAACCAACAGAGTATAATGGCCGGAGAATGATGTTAACAGTAATAACAGATTACATAGGTTTACAGCAAAGTTAACTGCAACATGATACATAAAATGGCGCTCCCGCCAACGCACACACAGGAATACAGGCTACTCTGCTATATGATCCTATCTGATTCCCGCTAACCAGGACACGTTGCTGCAACGCTCTGTCTACAGAAACCTGCTCTATGCCCTACCACAGGTTAGCACCGGTGCACACTCACAGTTCTGTAGGTACAGCTGCTTTATCGCAGTCTCCGTGATGGTGGATGCAGTAAGGTCTCTGGATCTGTCCCTTGCTGTCTGTAGCTGCAGTCTCTTATGCACTGGTCTGGGTTTCTTTGCAGGTTGTTTATCTTGTTCTGTCACTTGGAGGTCACTGCAGTCTGGCCCCTTGCTCTGTAACTTGCTTGAGGTGCTCTGGGATGTTCTCTCCTCTCTTTCTCTGGTTCTCAGCTGCAGTCCGTAGTACCACAGTTCAGCTCTGTCTCCTCTGGCAAGATACTGTTGCTCTATCCCTGGATTATACAGTCTATATGCCCCCTCAAGGCCACAGCATACAGTCCCTTTTCTCAGCTCAGCACAGCCATCGAGACACGACACCACACCGTCCCAGGAACTTCCTGCTTCCTCCTCCTTTCCAGAAAGATTCCCTCACTTAAAGCAACAACAACAACTGTGGCTTATTCTCATTAACAACAACAGTGACATCTTGTGGCTGAAAGATGCATGACAGTCTGTGGGACTTTCTCAATAGAAGTACAGTGTAATGGAGTTTAGTCATTCAAGGGGCTGACCCCCTACATGCCTCCCCACTTAACGATGGTCGTCCTCGGCCATCCTATATAGTCCATGGGGAAGAAAGTGATTATTACAATCTCTAACAGCAGCACAACATTGTCCACAACACATACAGGTGGACCAAACGAACTGATCAGCATTGTACCTGTTTGGTGGAACCCCTGCAGTAGACCTATTGGATCTCCGGAGGTCTTCACTATCTGTAAGGGACTGACTTTCCTCATTGGGAGTTGCCAACCTGGGTTCCTCCTCATTGCGAGTCGGTGGTGGTTCTGTAGCATAAGCTTCATCCCCTGTGGCCTGGGGACCTTCCGTAGTGTCAGGAACAATCCACCAGTCTTCATCATTGTTTTCATTGGAGATAATGAGTTCTGAGGACGGGACAGGAAGTGTTGTCTCTTCAGCAGGTTTGGGATCTTCAGACCGACATGGCCGTAGCATATTCCTATGTAGGATCCTTGAGGCAAACTCCTCATTTTCCACCTGTGCTTCGTAGACCGGGCCATTGGGGTACACTCTCCTGATCACTTTGTAAGGTTGTACCTCCCAACGCTCACTCAACTTGCCTCTGGGACGTTTCTCCCGCACCAGCACCCGGTCTCCAGGTTGCAGCGGAACCTCCTGGAGGGGAGGGTGGTCAGTATGCGTTCTCTCTTGCAAACGCTGGCCTGCTAACCGGCGGATGGTCTGGAGCCGCTGACGGTGTTCTTTCACCCATGAGGTGGTCGATCGTTCTATTAAGTCCTGTGGTTGTTCTAAATTCAGTTCAACAATTTCCCGGCCAGCTCTGCCGAACAATAGCATGTACGGAGTATACCCGGTTGTGTTGTGAACCTGATTATGTAAGCCCAGACTAATTCATGGAGGTAGTCTGGCCAGTGCATCCTTTTGTCTTCCTCTAATGTCCTCAACATCTGAAGCAAGGTCCGGTTGAAGCGCTCGCAGGCCCCATTCCCTTGGGGATGATATGGAGTTGTCCTGGATTTTTCAATGCCATACAGTCGATGTAGCTCCTCCATCACTTTCCCTTGAAAGCACGCTCCTTGATCTGAATGGATCCGCTTCGGACACCCGTAGACTCGGATGAAATCTTGACAGATGGCCCGAGCTGCAGACTCAGCCGTCTGGTCTCGAGTTGGGGTGACCACTGCAAATTTAGAGAAGTGGTCAATCATGACCAGGCAGTATTGTGGACCTCTGGCGGGTTGTCCCACGAGAAGATAATCTATCATCAATACTTCCAGCGGTTCTTTGGTCTGTATGGGCTGCATGGGTGCCCTCTGTTCGGTGCTTTTGGTGAGTTCACACATTCGACACTGTCGGCAGACTTCCTCAACCGTGGCCTCCAGTCGTGGACAATATACATAGCGTTACAGCCACTGGAAGGTCTTAAATGGCCCGAAGTGCGCTCCAAATTTATGAGCCTCCTTGGCTACCTCTTGTGCCATGCTTCTGGGTATTACTACCTGCCACCTTGCCTCTATATCAGCAGGCTGCTGCCACTTGCGGTACAAAACAGCTCCATGAACTTCCAGTCTATCCCATTGGTGTAGAATGGACTTCATCTCGGCACCAAGCTCAGTCCTTTCTTCTCTGTCAGGTTTTCTTCGCTGGGACACCCAACCTTTCATCTGCCTCAGCCCGACATCTTCATCCTGTATTCGGCCCCATTCTTCATTGGTTCTTCCTAATGCCTTGGGTAGCACTCGGGCCTCCCCACTTGTCTGTGCTGCAACTGCTGGTGTGAACCTGCGGAAGTCTGGAGTTTCATCCTCTTCTTTTTGTTCATCCAGATCCCCTACTGGAGTCTCAAAAGTAACCCTCGACAGACCATCGGCATTAGTGTTCTCTGTAGCAGAGCGGTAGCGGATCAAGAAGTCATACTTGGCAAGACGAGCTGCCCAACGCTGCTCCAGGGCTCCCAGCTTGGCAGTATCCAGATGGGCCAGGGGGTTGTTATCGGTCTGTACAAAGATCTTAGCCCCTGTCAGGTAGCCCGCAAATTTTTCTGTCATGGCCCACACCAGGGCAAGGAGTTCCAGCCGGAAGGAACTATAGTTATGAGGGTTTCGCTCTGTATCCCGCAACGACCGACTGGCATAAGCGATAACTCTTTCACGTCCTTCTTGTACCTGTGACAGTACAGCCCCAAGTCCATAGAGACTGCCATCAGTCGATAAGAGGAATGGTTTGTCAAAGTCAGCATAAGCCAAGATGGGGGCCGATGTCAGGGTTTCTTTCAGGGCCTGGAAGGCCTCCTTCTGCTTCTGTCCCCAGGGGACACTTTGACCCTTGGGCCTCCCAGCTGTTCCTCTCTGCAGCTCATTCAGAGGGCCTGCTATCTTTGCGGAGTCTTTGATGAATCAACGGTAATATCCGGTCAGACCGAGGAAAGCCTTCAACTCCCGCAGTGTTCTGGGCGCTGGCCATTGTTGTATTGCAGCCATTTTGTCTTGAGATGGCAGCACCCCATCTTGGGACACCGTATGGCCTAGGTACTCTATCTTCCTCTTGAAGAGATGACACTTCTTTGGCTTTATCTTCAGGCCATGGGATCGCAACTGCTTGAGTACCTGTCCTAGTCGGTCTAGGTGTTCTTGAAAAGTAGCAGAGTATACAATGATATCATCCCAGTATATCAAGGTTGCTTCGAAATTCAGGTCTCCTAGACACTTCTCCATCAGCCGCTGGAAGGTGCTCGGGGCATTGGATAGCCCGAATGGCATTCTGATTGTAGGAACACATTATTTCGGGCCTCACCCTCCAGGGCAGCCAATCAATTTCTACCTGTAACTCTGGGCTGACATTGTAAATTCTTGCAGCGCTCTGTAATCTTGTCACCCAGTCTGACAGTGACATGTTCTTGCCATCAAATTTTGGCAGCAAGTTAAACAGCATGCCCATAGGGAGGGCCCTTGCAGGGGTTCCACCATTGCCTGAGGTACTCACATTAGCATCATGCACATTTCCTTCAGCCGCCTCCATCTCTGTAACCGTACCCTGCTCGCAGCGCCACTTGCAGCGGCCAGAGGAGTAGGGGACCGCAATGCAGAATTCAAGTACGGTACAGCAGACAATGAGGCTGAAGCAGAAACCGGCTTTATTAACCAACAGAGTATAATGGCCGGAGAATGATGTTAACAGTAATAACAGATTACATAGGTTTACAGCAAAGTTAACTGCAACGTGATACATAAAATGGCGCTCCCGCCAACGCACACACAGGAATACAGGCTACTCTGCTATATGATCCTATCTGATTCCCGCTAACCCGGACATGTTGCTGCAACGCTCTGTCTACAGAAACCTGCTCTATGCCCTGCCACAGGTTAGCACCGGTGCACACTCACAGTTCTGTAGGTACAGCTGCTTTATCTCAGTCTCCGTGATGGTGGATGCAGTAAGGTCTCTGGATCTGTTCCTTGCTGTCTGTAGCTGCAGTCTCTTATGCACTGGTCTGGGTTTCTTTGCAGGTTGTTTATCTTGTTCTGTCACTTGGAGGTCACTGCAGTCTGGCCCCTTCCTCTGTAACTTGCTTGAGTTGCTCTGGGATGTTCTCTCCTCTCTTTCTCTGGTTATCAGCTGCAGTCCGTAGTACCACAGTTCAGCTCTGTCCCTGGATTATACAGTCTATATGCCCCCTCAAGGCCATAGCATACCGTCCCTTTTCTCAGCTCAGCACAGCCATCGAGACACGACACCACACCGTCCCAGGAACTTCCTGCTTCCTCCTCCTTTCCAGAAAGATTCCCTCACTTAAAGCAACAACAACAACTGTGGCTTATTCTCATTAACAACAACAGTGACATCTTGTGGCTGAAAGATGCATGACAGTGTGTGGGACTTTCTCAATAGAAGTACAGTGTAATGGAGTTTAGTCATTCAAGGGGCTGACCCCCTACACCTATGTGGGATTTTATTATTATATGCTATTATTAATCAGTCTATCCTGTTGTACTGGACTGGACAATACAAATTTTGTCATTTGTTTAATAAAATTACTTGAACTATATGGTATGTATTATTTTGTCTTGATAAGTGTGGTGCCTCATATAAAGTCCCCTGGGAAAATGCAGCTACTTTTATAGCTCCCTTGTTTTTGTATGGACATTGGGGCTCTGATGTTCATTGTCACCATGTTCCCACGATTGACGGGTGACACCGACTATTTACTGCTGGCGCTACATGCCAGCGTGACGGTCAACACATCCGCTGCCACTAGTGAGGAGACCGCCTTCGCACCCGGCGGCCAAACCTCTCTCTGGCATTCCCCACATCTTTTAGGCAGCAGACATGGCGTTGGGGGACACCCAATGCAAGGGTTTGGGGACTTTCATGATGGAGTAGAGCCTCACTTTTTTGGCACCATTCCTGGGTTTTCATTTTTTATCACTGTCACAACTAATGAGTCCATTTTTTTTTACTTTGTTGTTTTTTAATTATTTTTTCCTTCTTAGCCCTCACTTTTAAGCAACAGTGTTTGGCTGTTGAAGTAATTTGCCCTACACTATATACATTATATAATCTAACCCTGCCAGTCAGCACTACTTTTGGTCATTCATACCTCATACACTTATTATTTTTACAGTCCCTGCCTGGCTTATTGGTTTCTTTAATCTTCCCTTTCTTAATCTGTATTTAGATACATGGGCATACACCTCATCACCACCAGCTCTGTCCTCCTCACCACCCCTTCTCGCCCCTTGCCCCCCCCCCACGGCTCCCGGGTTAGACTTTCCGGCCAACCACAGTTTCCAGTTTTGTCCTGTTTAGACTGATCCAGTAAGTACAGAACATTGATGGCTTATCTGTCCAATATTTGTCTCATTACTCATGATACAGTCTAGATACCCAATATATGTATATATACATTACTTACACTATGATTTTACTTTATAGACGCATGATGTGCATCCACACCTGAGGAAGCGAATTATACTTCGAGAAATGCATAGAGTGTATATGATGCAGCGCTTTTATCATGGTTTTCATGTATATGCCTATGTTGGAATTGTATTATTATATGCTATTATTAATCAGTCTATCCTGTTGTATTGGACAATACAAATTTTGTCATTTGTTTAATAAAATTACTTGAGCCATATGGTATGTAACTATTATTTTGTCTTGGTAAGTGTGGTGCCCTTATATAAAGTCCCCTGGGCAAATGCAGCTACTTTTGTAGCTTCCTTGTTTTTGTGATTGTTGTAGTAATGTCACTGGACCCCACAAAAGTGTCAAAAATGTCAGTCAGGGGTCTGATCTGTCCGCCGCAATGTCTCAGTCCCGCAAAAAAATCGCAGATCACCGCCATTACTAGTAAAAAAAAAAAATAAAAAAATAAAAATGACATAAATCTTTCTTGTAGTTAGTAGACGGGATAACCTTTGTGCAAACCAATCAAAATACGCTTATTGCGATTTTTTTACCAAAAATATGTAGCAGAAAACAAATTGGCTTAAAATGTTAAAAAATTTAGTTTTTTACATTTTTTTTTTTGGGAATGTTATATAGCAGAATGTGAAAAATATTGTTTTTTTTTTTTTTTTTTTTTTTTTAGGAAGTCTCGCCCTTTTTTTGTTTATAGCACAAAAAATAAAAATTGCAGAGGTGATCAAATACCACCAAAAGAAAACTCTATTTGTGGCAAAAAAAAGGACATCAATTTTATTTGGGTACAGTGTCGCACGACCACGCAATAGTCCACTAAAATAAAGCAGTGCCGAATCGCAAAATATGGCCTGGTCATTAAGGGGGAAAATCTTCCGGTCCAGAGGTGGTTGAGGTCTCCCATGCTCCGCCCCTTTTTGAAAATCTCATGAGGGGGAGGGGCATAGTCAATAACACACAAAGCGCAGGTGTCCAAAGGTTTGAGAAACCTGATGCAAAAGCTTAATAGAAGAATCAAGCTGCCATTGTCTGATTAGCAATTTCTAAAATTTCTAATCGGTTTTTATGTTTACACTATTGAATGTACCACATTGTTCACACACACACATGATCAAGGCACTACAACTGAATTATAAAAAAACACATGCAGAATCTGCATTTGGTGTTAACAAATGACAAATAAAATATATGATAAATGTATTTACTTTGAAATGTACTAACTTAAATGTCTTAAAATAAATACCATTAAGTATATTAACTTAAATATATATATATTTATAAGTACATAACTGTTCTCATCCAAGTTGGAAAATAAAACATATAAACTTTAACTGGATAAATGTTGCAGGTTAGGAACTGCAAACATCTACACTCTACTACATTTTTAGGAGGTCCTCCTAAATAAGACATCAGGGGTCTAAAAGACTCCTGATTAGGGTTGAGCGAACACGGACTGTATTATTCGTGTTCGTACGGAATAATTGGATTTTTGTTACCCGAACACGGACCCGAAAACTTTACTGTATATTCGGGTAAAAATCCGTGTTCGGTCGTTTTATTTACGGGTTTTGCATGCTTTGGCGCGCTTTTCATGGCGGGCTTTCAACAGCCAATCAACAAGCGTTTAACTGGTGTGCCTAAGCCATCCCAGCCATGCTGCCTACAAATGTATCAGTAGCTGTGATTGGCCGTCTGAAGCATGTGACCAAGTCTTTATAAGTTCGAGGCAGCGCCGCTGCGGCGTCATTCTGCTGTTTAGTTCAGGGAGAGAGCACACATCAACGTCCTGGCTGCTGATTAGGGACAGACAGGAAAAAAAAACATTTGTGTCCGGATAGAATTGAGGGACAGGTCGGAGTGTGTTAGGCAGGGCGAGTTGTAGGCATTTTAGGGAGAGAGTCTGCTGATTTTTAGGGTCAGTGTGTTCTACAAACTACAATCGATATTGATGTGTGGGGTGGGGTTTGCAGTGACCGATCTACAATCTTAGCAATCCTTATAGGGACAGAGTCTGCTGATTTTTAGGGTCAGACAGTGCGTTCTACAAACTACAATCGATATTGCTGTGTGGGGTGGGGTTTGCAGTGACCGATCTACGATCTTAGCAATCCTTTTAGGGACAGAGTCTGCTGATTTTTAGGGTCAGACGGTGTGTTCTACAAACTACAATCGATATTGCTGTGTGTGTGGGGGGGGGGGTGGCAGTTGCAGTCACCCGATCTACGATCTTATCAATCCTTTTAGGGACAGAGTCTGCTGATTTTTAGGGTCAGACAGTGTGTTCTACAAACTACAATCGATATTGCTGTGTGGTGTGGGATAGGAGATAGGCAGGTGTCAGTGGTCCACATCCATTTTGCTGTGTGTGGGCTGCAGTGAACACAATCTTTTTGGGGTGCAGTGAACACAATCTTTTTTGCCCACTGAGGAGGAGGGAGAAAAGTATTTTTCTATTAGGCACTGTGTGCAGCATTTTTCCTTCAGCTGTGCTGTGCTGAGTGACTGATCATACACTGCTGTGTTCAGTTCACATGTGCTAATATTGAGTGGTTTCAAAATCATACACTTTTTTTCTATTCCACTATTCAATATACAGCCTTGGGTTAAAAAAAAAAAATTGTGGCCTGCAGCAGAGCTGAATGATATTTGGGGTTTTTGGGGTTCATCTCATACTTCTGAAGATTTGAGGGTGCTGCCTGTTCCATACTCCTCCTACTCCTCATCCAGCCTTTTAGGGGTACAAACAATAGTAATTGGGGCCTAGTGTGCTTCTGTACGTGTGAGATACATACACTTTTTTTGATCATATTTCCTATTCTGCTATTCAATCAAAACCTTTGGGGATCAATTAAATTGCGGGATAGTCTGTGTTGGTACGGGTGAGATCCACCTTTCCAAGTTTTTGGGGTTCATCTCATACTTCTGAAGATTTGAGGGTGCTGCCTGTTCCATACTCCTCCTACTCCTCATTCAGCCTTTTAGGGGTACAAACAATAGTAATTGGGGCCTAGTGTGGTTTTGTACGTGTGAGATACATACATTTTTTTGATCATATTTCCTATTCCGCTATTCAATAAAAACCTTTGGGGATCAATTAAATTGCGGGATAGTCTGTGTTGGTACGTGAGAGATCCACCTTTCCAAGTTTTTGGGGTTCATCTCATACTTCTGAAGATTTGAGGGTGCTGCCTGTTCCATACTCCTCCTACTCCTCATTCAGCCTTTTAGGGGGAACAAACAATAGTAATTGGGGCCTAGTGTGGTTTTGTACGTGTGAGATACATACACTTTTTTTGATCATATTTCCTATTCCGCCATTCAATAAAAACATTTGGGGATCAATTAAATTGCGGGATAGTCTGTGTTGGTACGTGTGAGATCCACCTTTCCAAGTTTTTGGGGTTCATCTCATACTTCTGAAGATTTGAGGGTGCTGCCTGTTCCAAACTCCTCCTACTCCTCATCCTGCCTTTAGGGGTACAAACAATAGTAATTGGGGCCTAGTGTGCTTCTGTACGTGTGAGATACATACACTTTTTTTGATCATATTTCCTATTCCGCTATTCAATAAAAAACCTTTGGGGATCAATTAAATTGCGGGATAGTCTGTGTTGGTACGTGTGAGATCCACCTTTCCAAGTTTTTGGGGTTCATCTCATACTTCTGAAGATTTGAGGGTGCTGCCTGTTCCAAACTCCTCCTACTCCTCATCCTGCCTTTAGGGGTACAAACAATAGTAATTGGGGCCTAGTGTGGTTTTGTACGTGTGAGATACATACACTTTTTTTGATCATATTTCCTATTCCGCTATTCAATAAAAACCTTTGGGGATCAATTAAATTGCGGGATAGTCTGTGTTGGTACGTGTGAGATCCACCTTTCCAAGGTTTTGGGGTTCATCTCATACTTCTGAAGATTTGAGGGTGCTGCCTGTTCCATACTCCTACTCCTCATTCAGCCTTTTAGGGGTACAAACAATAGTAATTGGGGCCTAGTGTGGTTTTGTACGTGTGAGATACATACACTTTTTTTTAACATATTTCCTATTCCGCTATTCAATAAAAACCTTTGGGGATCAATTAAATTGCGGGATAGTCTGTGTTGGTACGTGTGAGATCCACCTTTCCAAGTTTTTGGGGTTCATCTCATACTTCTGAAGATTTGAGGGTGCTGCCTGTTCCAAACTCCTCCTACTCCTCATCCTGCCTTTAGGGGTACAAACAATAGTAATTGGGGCCTAGTGTGCTTCTGTATGTGTGAGATACATACACTTTTTTTGATCATATTTCCTATTCCGCTATTCAATAAAAACTTTTGGGGATCAATTAAATTGCGGGATAGTCTGTGTTGGTACGTGTGAGATCCACCTTTCCAAGTTTTTGGGGTTCATCTCATACTTCTGAAGATTTGAGGGTGCTGCCTGTTCCAAACTCCTCCTACTCCTCATCCTGCCTTTAGGGGTACAAACAATAGTAATTGGGGCCTAGTGTGCTTCTGTACGTGTGAGATACATACACTTTTTTTGATCATATTTCCTATTCCGCTATTCAATAAAAACCTTTGGGGATCAATTAAATTGCGGGATAGTCTGTGTTGGTACGTGTGAGATCCACCTTTCCAAGTTTTTGGGGTTCATCTCATACTTCTGAAGATTTGAGGGTGCTGCCTGTTCCAAACTCCTCCTACTCCTCATCCTGCCTTTAGGGGTACAAACAATAGTAATTGGGGCCTAGTGTGCTTCTGTACGTGTGAGATACATACACTTTTTTTGATCATATTTCCTATTCCGCTATTCAATAAAAACCTTTGGGGATCAATTAAATTGCGGTATAGTCTTTGTTGGTACGTGTGAGATCCACCTTTCCAAGTTTTTGGGGTTCATTTCATACTTCTGAAGATTTGAGGGTGGTGCCTATTCCATACTCCTCCTATTCCTCATCCTGCCTTTAGGGGTACAAACAATAGTAATTGGGGCCTAGTGTGCTTCTATACGTGTGAGATACATACACTTTTTTTGATCATATTTCCTATTCCGCTATTCAATAAAAACCTTTGGGGATCAATTAAATTGTGGGATAGTCTGTGTTGGTACGTGTGAGATCCACCTTTCCAAGTTTTTGGGGTTCATCTCATACTTCTGAAGATTTGAGGGTGCTGCCTGTTCCAAACTCCTCCTACTCCTCATCCTGAGTTTAGGGGTACAAACAATAGTAATTGGGGCCTAGTGTGGTTTTGTACGTGTGAGATACATACACTTTTTTTGATCATATTTCCTATTCCGCTATTCAATAAAAACCTTTGGGGATCAATTAAATTGCGGGATAGTCTGTGTTGGTACGTGTGAGATCCACCTTTCCAAGTTTTTGGGGTTCATCTCATACTTCTGAAGATTTGAGGGTGCTGCCTGTTCCAAACTCCTCCTACTCCTCATCCTGCCTTTAGGGGTACAAACAATAGTAATTTGTGCCTAGTGTGCTTCTGTACGTGTGAGATACATACACTTTTTTTGATCATATTTCCTATTCCGCTATTCAATCAAAACCTTTGGGGATCAATTAAATTGCGGGATAGTCTGTGTTGGTACGTGTGAGATCCACCTATCCAAGTTTTTGGGGTTCATCTCATACTTCTGAAGATTTGAGGGTGCTGCCTGTTCCATACTCCTCCTACTCCTCATTCAGCCTTTTAGGGGTACAAACAATAGTAATTGGGGCCTAGTGTGGTTTTGTACGTGTGAGATACATACACTTTTTTGATCATATTTCCTATTCCGCTATTCAATAAAAACCTTTGGGGATCAATTAAATTGCGGGATAGTCTGTGTTGGTACGTGTGAGATCCACCTTTCCAAGGTTTTGGGGTTCATCTCATACTTCTGAAGATTTGAGGGTGCTGCCTGTTCCATACTCCTACTCCTCATTCAGCCTTTTAGGGGTACAAACAATAGTAATTGGGGCCTAGTGTGGTTTTGTATGTGTGAGATATATACACTTTTTTTGATCATATTTCCTATTCCGCTATTCAATAAAAACCTTTGGGGATCAATTAAATTGCGGGATAGTCTGTGTTGGTACGTGTGAGATCCACCTTTCCAAGTTTTTGGGGTTCATCTCATACTTCTGAAGATTTGAGGGTGCTGCCTGTTCCAAACTCCTCCTACTCCTCATCCTGCCTTTAGGGGTACAAACAATAGTAATTGGGGCCTAGTGTGCTTCTGTACGTGTGAGATACATACACTTTTTTTGATCATATTTCCTATTCCGCTATTCAATAAAAACTTTTGGGGATCAATTAAATTGCGGGATAGTCTGTGTTGGTACGTGTGAGATTCACCTTTCCAAGTTTTTGGGGTTCATCTCATACTTCTGAAGATTTGAGGGTGCTGCCTGTTCCAAACTCCTCCTACTCCTCATCCTGCCTTTAGGGGTACAAACAATAGTAATTGGGGCCTAGTGTGCTTCTGTACGTGTGAGATACATACACTTTTTTTGATCATATTTCCTATTCCGCTATTCAAGAAAAACATTTGGGGATCAATTAAATTGCGGGATAGTCTGTGTTGGTACCTGTGAGATCCACCTTTCCAAGTTTTTGGGGTTCATCTCATACTTCTGAAGATTTGAGGGTGCTGCCTGTTCCATACTCCTCCTACTCCTCATTCAGCCTTTTAGGGGTACAAACAATAGTAATTGGGGCCTAGTGTGGTTTTGTACGTGTGAGATACATACACTTTTTTTGATCATATTTCCTATTCCGCTATTCAATAAAAACCTTTGGGGATCAATTAAATTGCGGGATAGTCTGTGTTGGTACGTGTGAGATCCACCTTTCCAAGTTTTTGGGGTTCATCTCATACTTCTGAAGATTTGAGGGTGCTGCCTGTTCCAAACTCCTCCTACTCCTCATCCTGCCTTTAAGGGTACAAACAATAGTAATTGGGGCCTAGTGTGCTTCTGTACGTGTGAGATACATACACTTTTTTTGATCATATTTCCTATTCCGCTATTCAATAAAAACCTTTGGGGATCAATTAAATTGCGGGATAGTCTGTGTTGGTACATGTGAGATCCACCTTTCCAAGTTTTTGGGGTTCATCTCATACTTCTGAAGATTTGAGGGTGCTGCCTGTTCCATACTACTCCTACTCCTCATTCAGCCTTTTAGGGGTACAAACAATAGTAATTGGGGCCTAGTGTGGTTTTGTACGTGTGAGATACATACACTTTTTTTGATCATATTTCCGATTCTGCTATTCAATCAAAACCTTTGGGGATCAATTAAATTGCGGGATAGTCTGTGTTGGTACGTGTGAGATCCACCTTTCCAAGTTTTTGGGGTTCATCTCATACTTCTGAAGATTTGAGGGTGGTGCCTGTTCCATACTCCTCCTACTCCTCATCCTGCCTTTAGGGGTACAAACAATAGTAATTGGGGCCTAGTGTGGTTTTGTACGTGTGAGATACATACACTTTTTTTGATCATATTTCCTATTCCGCTATTCAATAAAAACCTTTGGGGATCAATTAAATTGCGGGATAGTCTGTGTTGGTACGTGTGAGATCCAACTTTCCAATGTTTTTGGGGTTCATCTCATACTTCTGAAGTTTTGAGGGTGCTGCCTGTTCCAAACTCCTCCTACTCCTCATCCTGCCTTTAGGGGTACAAACAATAGTAATTGGGGCCTAGTGTGCTTCTGTACGTGTGAGATACATACACTTTTTTTGATCATATTTCCTATTCCGCTATTCAATAAAAAACCTTTGGGGATCAATTAAATTGCGGGATAGTCTGTGTTGGTACGTGTGAGATCCTCCTTTCCAAGTTTTTGGGGTTCATCTCATACTTCTGAAGATTTGAGGGTGCTGCCTGTTCCAAACTCCTCCTACTCCTCATCCTGCCTTTAGGGGTACAAACAATAGTAATTGGGGCCTAGTGTGGTTTTGTACGTGTGAGATACATACACTTTTTTTGATCATATTTCCTATTCCGCTATTCAATCAAAACCTTTGGGGATCAATTAAATTGCGGGATAGTCTGTGTTGGTACGTGTGAGATCCACCTTTCCAAGGTTTTGGGGTTCATCTCATACTTCTGAAGATTTGAGGGTGCTGCCTGTTCCATACTCCTACTCCTCATTCAGCCTTTTAGGGGTACAAACAATAGTAATTGGGGCCTAGTGTGGTTTTGTACGTGGGAGATACATACATTTTTTTGATCATATTTCCTATTCCGCTATTCAATAAAAACCTTTGGGGATCAATTAAATTGCGGGATAGTCTGTGTTGGTACGTGTGAGATCCACCTTTCCAAGTTTTTGGGGTTCATCTCATACTTCTGAAGATTTGAGGGTGCTGCCTGTTCCAAACTCCTCCTACTCCTCATCCTGCCTTTAGGGGTACAAACAATAGTAATTGGGGCCTAGTGTGCTTCTGTACGTGTGAGATACATACACTTTTTTTGATCATATTTCCTATTCCGCTATTCAATAAAAACTTTTGGGGATCAATTAAATTGCGGGATAGTCTGTGTTGGTACGTGTGAGATCCACCTTTCCAAGTTTTTGGGGTTCATCTCATACTTCTGAAGATTTGAGGGTGCTGCCTGTTCCAAACTCCTCCTACTCCTCATCCTGCCTTTAGGGGTACAAACAATAGTAATTGGGGCCTAGTGTGCTTCTGTACGTGTGAGATACATACACTTTTCTTGATCATATTTCCTATTCCGCTATTCAATAAAAACCTTTGGGGATCAATTAAATTGCGGGATAGTCTGTGTTGGTACCTGTGAGATCCACCTTTCCAAGTTTTTGGGGTTCATCTCATACTTCTGAAGATTTGAGGGTGCTGCCTGTTCCATACTCCTCCTACTCCTCATTCAGCCTTTTAGGGGTACAAACAATAGTAATTGGGGCCTAGTGTGGTTTTGTACGTGTGAGATACATACACTTTTTTTGATCATATTTCCTATTCCGCTATTCAATAAAAACCTTTGGGGATCAATTAAATTGCGGGATAGTCTGTGTTGGTACGTGTGAGATCCACCTTTCCAAGTTTTTGGGGTTCATCTCATACTTCTGAAGATTTGAGGGTGCTGCCTGTTCCAAACTCCTCCTACTCCTCATCCTGCCTTTAGGGGTACAAACAATAGTAATTGGGGCCTAGTGTGCTTCTGTACGTGTGAGATACATACACTTTTTTTTATCATATTTCCTATTCCGCTATTCAATAAAAACTTTTGGGGATCAATTAAATTGCGGGATACTCTGTGTTGGTACGTGTGAGATCCACCTTTCCAAGTTTTTGGGGTTCATCTCATACTTCTGAAGATTTGAGGGTGCTGCCTGTTCCAAACTCCTCCTACTCCTCATCCTGCCTTTAGGGGTACAAACAATAGTAATTGGGGCCTAGTGTGCTTCTGTACGTGTGAGATACATACACTTTTTTTGATCATATTTCCTATTCCGCTATTCAATAAAAACCTTTGGGGATCAATTAAATTGCGGTATAGTCTTTGTTGGTACGTGTGAGATCCACCTTTCCAAGTTTTTGGGGTTCATCTCATACTTCTGAAGATTTGAGGGTGGTGCCTGTTCCATACTCCTCCTACTCCTCATCCTGCCTTTAGGGGTACAAACAATAGTAATTGGGGCCTAGTGTGCTTCTGTACGTGTGAGATACATACACTTTTTTTGATCATATTTCCTATTCCGCTATTCAATAAAAACCTTTGGGGATCAATTAAATTGCGGTATAGTCTTTGTTGGTACGTGTGAGATCCACCTTTCCAAGTTTTTGGGGTTCATCTCATACTTCTGAAGATTTGAGGGTGGTGCCTGTTCCATACTCCTCCTACTCCTCATCCTGCCTTTAGGGGTACAAACAATAGTAATTGGGGCCTAGTGTGCTTCTGTACGTGTGAGATACATACACTTTTTTTGATCATATTTCCTATTCCGCTATTCAATAAAAACCTTTGGGGATCAATTAAATTGCGGTATAGTCTTTGTTGGTACGTGTGAGATCCACCTTTCCAAGTTTTTGGGGTTCATCTCATACTTCTGAAGATTTGAGGGTGGTGCCTGTTCCATACTCCTCCTACTCCTCATCCTGCCTTTAGGGGTACAAACAATAGTAATTGGGGCCTAGTGTGCTTCTGTACGTGTGAGATACATACACTTTTTTTGATCATATTTCCTATTCCGCTATTCAATAAAAACCTTTGGGGATCAATTAAATTGCGGGATAGTCTGTGTTGGTACGTGTGAGATCCTCCTTTCCAAGTTTTTGGGGTTCATCTCATACTTCTGAAGATTTGAGGGTGCTGCCTGTTCCAAACTCCTCCTACACCTCATCCTGCATTTAGGGGTACAAACAATAGTAATTGGGGCCTAGTGTGGTTTTGTACGTGTGAGATACATACACTTTTTTTGATCATATTTCCTATTCCGCTATTCAAAAAAAACCTTTGGGGATCAATTGAATTGCGGGATAGTCTGTGTCGGTACGTGTGAGATCCACCTTTCCAAGTTTTTGTGGTTCATCTCATACTTCTGAAGATTTGAGGGTGCTGCCTGTTCCATACTACTCCTACTCCTCATTCAGCCTTTTAGGGGTACAAACAATAGTAATTGGGGCCTAGTGTGGTTTTGTACGTGTGAGATACATACACTTTTTTTGATCATATTTTCGATTCTGCTATTCAATCAAAACCTTTGGGGATCAATTAAATTGCGGGATAGTCTGTGTTGGTACGTGTGAGATCCACCTTTCCAAGTTTTTGGGGTTCATCTCATACTTCTGAAGATTTGAGGGTGCTGCCTGTTCCATACTCCTCCTATTCCTCATTCAGCCTTTTAGGGGTACAAACAATAGTAATTGGGGCCTAGTGTGGTTTTGTACGTGTGAGATACATACACTTTTTTTGATCATATTTCCTATTCCGCTATTCAATAAAAACTTTTGGGGATCAATTAAATTGCGGGATACTCTGTGTTGGTACGTGTGAGATCCACCTTTCCAAGTTTTTGGGGTTCATCTCATACTTCTGAAGATTTGAGGGTGCTGCCTGTTCCAAACTCCTCCTACTCCTCATCCTGCCTTTAGGGGTACAAACAATAGTAATTGGGGCCTAGTGTGCTTATGTACGTGTGAGATACATACACTTTTTTTGATCATATTTCCTATTCCGCTATTCAATAAAAACCTTTGGGGATCAATTAAATTGCGGGATAGTCTGTGTTGGTACCTGTGAGATCCACCTTTCCAAGTTTTTGGGGTTCATCTCATACTTCTGAAGATTTGAGGGTGCTGCCTGTTCCATACTCCTCCTACTCCTCATTCAGCCTTTTAGGGGTACAAACAATAGTAATTGGGGCCTAGTGTGGTTTTGTACGTGTGAGATACATACACTTTTTTTGATCATATTTCCTATTCCGCTATTCAATAAAAACCTTTGAGGATCAATTCAATTGCGGGATAGTCTGTGTTGGTACGTGTGAGATCCACCTTTCCAAGTTTTTGGGGTTCATCTCATACTTCTGAAGATTTGAGGGTGCTGCCTGTTCCATACTACTCCTACTCCTCATTCAGCCTTTTAGGGGTACAAACAATAGTAATTGGGGCCTAGTGTGGTTTTGTACGTGTGAGATACATACACTTTTTTTGATCATATTTCCGATTCTGCTATTCAATCAAAACCTTTGGGGATCAATTAAATTGCGGGATAGTCTGTGTTGGTACGTGTGAGATCCACCTTTCCAAGTTTTTGGGGTTCATCTCATACTTCTGAAGATTTGAGGGTGCTGCCTGTTCCATACTCCTCCTATTCCTCATTCAGCCTTTTAGGGGTACAAACAATAGTAATTGGGGCCTAGTGTGGTTTTGTACGTGTGAGATACATACACTTTTTTTGATCATATTTCCTATTCCGCTATTCAATAAAAACTTTTGGGGATCAATTAAATTGCGGGATACTCTGCGTTGGTACGTGTGAGATCCACCTTTCCAAGTTTTTGGGGTTCATCTCATACTTCTGAAGATTTGAGGGTGCTGCCTGTTCCAAACTCTTCCTACTCCTCATCCTGCCTTTAGGGGTACAAACAATAGTAATTGGGGCCTAGTGTGCTTATGTACGTGTGAGATACATACACTTTTTTTGATCATATTTCCTATTCCGCTATTCAATAAAAACCTTTGGGGATCAATTAAATTGCGGGATAGTCTGTGTTGGTACCTGTGAGATCCACCTTTCCAAGTTTTTGGGGTTCATCTCATACTTCTGAAGATTTGAGGGTGCTGCCTGTTCCATACTCCTCCTACTCCTCATTCAGCCTTTTAGGGGTACAAACAATAGTAATTGGGGCCTAGTGTGGTTTTGTACGTGTGAGATACATACACTTTTTTTGATCATATTTCCTATTCCGCTATTCAATAAAAACCTTTGGGGATCAATTAAATTGCGGGATAGTCTGTGTTGGTACGTGTGAGATCCTCCTTTCCAAGTTTTTGGGGTTCATCTCATACTTCTGAAGATTTGAGGGTGCTGCCTGTTCCAAACTCCTCCTACTCCTCATCCTGCCTTTAGGGGTACAAACAATAGTAATTGGGGCCTAGTGTGGTTTTGTACGTGTGAGATACATACACTTTTTTTGATCATATTTCCTATTCCGCTATTCAAAAAAAACCTTTGGGGATCAATTAAATTGCGGGATAGTCTGTGTTGGTACATGTGAGATCCACCTTTCCAAGTTTTTGGGGTTCATCTCATACTTCTGAAGATTTGAGGGTGCTGCCTGTTCCAAACTCCTCCTACTCCTCATCCTGCATTTAGGGGTACAAACAATAGTAATTGGGGCCTAGTGTGGTTTTGTACGTGTGAGATACATACACTTTTTTTGATCATATTTCCTATTCCGCTATTCAAAAAAAACCTTTGGGGATCAATTAAATTGCGGGATAGTCTGTGTTGGTACATGTGAGATCCACCTTTCCAAGTTTTTGTGGTTCATCTCATACTTCTGAAGATTTGAGGGTGCTGCCTGTTCCATACTACTCCTACTCCTCATTCAGCCTTTTAGGGGTACAAACAATAGTAATTGGGGCCTAGTGTGGTTTTGTACGTGTGAGATACATACACTTTTTTTGATCATATTTCCGATTCTGCTATTCAATCAAAACCTTTGGGGATCAATTAAATTGCGGGATAGTCTGTGTTGGTACGTGTGAGATCCACCTTTCCAAGTTTTTGGGGTTCATCTCATACTTCTGAAGATTTGAGGGTGCTGCCTGTTCCATACTCCTCCTATTCCTCATTCATCCTTTTAGGGGTACAAACAATAGTAATTGGGGCCTAGTGTGGTTTTGTACGTGTGAGATACATACACTTTTTTTGATCATATTTCCTATTCCGCTATTCAATAAAAACTTTTGGGGATCAATTAAATTGCGGGATACTCTGTGTTGGTACGTGTGAGATCCACCTTTCCAAGTTTTTGGGGTTCATCTCATACTTCTGAAGATTTGAGGGTGCTGCCTGTTCCAAACTCCTCCTACTCCTCATCCTGCCTTTAGGGGTACAAACAATAGTAATTGGGGCCTAGTGTGCTTATGTACGTGTGAGATACATACACTTTTTTTGATCATATTTCCTATTCCGCTATTCAATAAAAACCTTTGGGGATCAATTAAATTGCGGGATAGTCTGTGTTGGTACCTGTGAGATCCACCTTTCCAAGTTTTTGGGGTTCATCTCATACTTCTGAAGATTTGAGGGTGCTGCCTGTTCCATACTCCTCCTACTCCTCATTCAGCCTTTTAGGGGTACAAACAATAGTAATTGGGGCCTAGTGTGGTTTTGTACGTGTGAGATACATACACTTTTTTTGATCATATTTCCTATTCCGCTATTCAATAAAAACCTTTGAGGATCAATTCAATTGCGGGATAGTCTGTGTTGGTACGTGTGAGATCCACCTTTCCAAGTTTTTGGGGTTCATCTCATACTTCTGAAGATTTGAGGGTGCTGCCTGTTCCAAACTCCTCCTACTCCTCATCCTGCCTTTAGGGGTACAAACAATAGTAATTGGGGCCTAGTGTGCTTCTGTACGTGTGAGATACATACACTTTTTTTGATCATATTTCCTATTCCGCTATTCAATAAAAACCTTTGGGGATCAATTAAATTGCGGTATAGTCTTTGTTGGTACGTGTGAGATCCACCTTTCCAAGTTTTTGGGGTTCATCTCATACTTCTGAAGATTTGAGGGTGGTGCCTGTTCCATACTCCTCCTACTCCTCATCCTGCCTTTAGGGGTACAAACAATAGTAATTGGGGCCTAGTGTGCTTCTGTACGTGTGAGATACATACACTTTTTTTGATCATATTTCCTATTCCGCTATTCAATAAAAACCTTTGGGGATCAATTAAATTGCGGGATATTCTGTGTTGGTACCTGTGAGATCCACCTTTCCAAGTTTTTGGGGTTCATCTCATACTTCTGAAGATTTGAGGGTGCTGCCTGTTCCAAACTCCTCCTACTCCTCATCCTGCCTTTAGGGGTACAAACAATAGTAATTGGGGCCTAGTGTGGTTTTGTACGTGTGAGATACATACACTTTTTTTGATCATATTTCCTATTCCGCTATTCAAAAAAAACCTTTGGGGATCAATTAAATTGCGGGATAGTCTGTGTTGGTACATGTGAGATCCACCTTTCCAAGTTTTTGGGGTTCATCTCATACTTCTGAAGATTTGAGGGTGCTGCCTGTTCCATACTACTCCTACTCCTCATTCAGCCTTTTAGGGGTACAAACAATAGTAATTGGGGCCTAGTGTGGTTTTGTACGTGTGAGATACATACACTTTTTTTGATCATATTTCCGATTCTGCTATTCAATCAAAACCTTTGGGGATCAATTAAATTGCGGGATAGTCTGTGTTGGTACGTGTGAGATCCACCTTTCCAAGTTTTTGGGGTTCATCTCATACTTCTGAAGATTTGAGGGTGCTGCCTGTTCCATACTCCTCCTATTCCTCATTCAGCCTTTTAGGGGTACAAACAATAGTAATTGGGGCTCAGTGTGGTTTTGTACGTGTGAGATACATACACTTTTTTTGATCATATTTCCTATTCCGCTATTCAATAAAAACCTTTGGGGATCAATTAAATTGCGGGATAGTCTGTGTTGGTACGTGTGAGATCCACCTTTCCAAGTTTTTGGGGTTCATCTCATACTTCTGAAGATTTGAGGGTGCTGCCTGTTCCATACTACTCCTACTCCTCATCCTGCCTTTAGGGGTACAAACAATAGTAATTGGGGCCTAGTGTGCTTCTGTACGTGTGAGATACATACACTTTTTTTGATCATATTTCCTATTCCGCTATTCAATAAAAACCTTTGGGGATCAATTAAATTGGGGGATAGTCTGTGTTGGTACCTGTGAGATCCACCTTTCCAAGTTTTTGGGGTTCATCTCATACTTCTGAAGATTTGAGGGTGCTGCCTGTTCCATACTCCTCCTACTCCTCATTCAGCCTTTTAGGGGTACAAACAATAGTAATTGGGGCCCAGTGTGGTTTTGTACGTGTGAGATACATACACTTTTTTTGATCATATTTCCTATTCCGCTATTCAATAAAAACCTTTGGGGATCAATTAAATTGCGGGATAGTCTGTGTTGGTACGTGTGAGATCCACCTTTCCAAGTTTTTGGGGTTCATCTCATACTTCTGAAGATTTGAGGGTGCTGTCTGTTCCAAACTCCTCCTACTCCTCATCCTGCCTTTAGGGGTACAAACAATAGTAATTGGGGCCTAGTGTGCTTCTGTACGTGTGAGATACATACACCTTTTTTGATCATATTTCCTATTCCGCTATTCAATAAAAACTTTTGGGGATCAATTAAATTGCGGGATAGTCTGTGTTGGTACGTGTGAGATCCACCTTTCCAAGTTTTTGGGGTTCATCTCATACTTCTGAAGATTTGAGGGTGCTGCCTGTTCCAAACTCCTCCTACTCCTCATCCTGCCTTTAGGGGTACAAACAATAGTAATTGGGGCCTAGTGTGCTTCTGTACGTGTGAGATACATACACTTTTTTTGATCATATTTCCTATTCCGCTATTCAATAAAAACCTTTGGGGATCAATTAAATTGCGGGATAGTCTGTGTTGGTACCTGTGAGATCCACCTTTCCAAGTTTTTGGGGTTCATCTCATACTTCTGAAGATTTGAGGGTGCTGCCTGTTCCATACTCCTCCTACTCCTCATTCAGCCTTTTAGGGGTACAAACATTAGTAATTGGGGCCTAGTGTGGTTTTGTACGTGTTAGATACATACACTTTTTTTGATCATATTTCCTATTCCGCTATTCAATAAAAACCTTTGGGGATCAATTAAATTGCGGGATAGTCTGTGTTGGTACGTGTGAGATCCACCTTTCCAAGTTTTTGGGGTTCATCTCATACTTCTGAAGATTTGAGGGTGCTGCCTGTTCCAAACTCCTCCTACTCCTCATCCTGCCTTTAGGGGTACAAACAATAGTAATTGGGGCCTAGTGTGCTTCTGTACGTGTGAGATACATACACTTTTTTTGATCATATTTCCTATTCCGCTATTCAATAAAAACCTTTGGGGATCAATTAAATTGCGGTATAGTCTTTGTTGGTACGTGTGAGATCCACCTTTCCAAGTTTTTGGGGTTCATCTCATACTTCTGAAGATTTGAGGGTGGTGCCTGTTCCATACTCCTCCTACTCCTCATCCTGCCTTTAGGGGTACAAACAATAGTAATTGGGGCCTAGTGTGCTTCTGTACGTGTGAGATACATACACTTTTTTTGATCATATTTCCTATTCCGCTATTCAATAAAAACCTTTGGGGATCAATTAAATTGCGGGATAGTCTGTGTTGGTACCTGTGAGATCCACCTTTCCAAGTTTTTGGGGTTCATCTCATACTTCTGAAGATTTGAGGGTGCTGCCTGTTCCAAACTCCTCCTACTCCTCATCCTGCCTTTAGGGGTACAAACAATAGTAATTGGGGCCTAGTGTGGTTTTGTACGTGTGAGATACATACACTTTTTTTGATCATATTTCCTATTCCGCTATTCAAAAAAAACCTTTGGGGATCAATTAAATTGCGGGATAGTCTGTGTTGGTACATGTGAGATCCACCTTTCCAAGTTTTTGGGGTTCATCTCATACTTCTGAAGATTTGAGGGTGCTGCCTGTTCCATACTACTCCTACTCCTCATTCAGCCTTTTAGGGGTACAAACAATAGTAATTGGGGCCTAGTGTGGTTTTGTACGTGTGAGATACATACACTTTTTTTGATCATATTTCCGATTCTGCTATTCAATCAAAACCTTTGGGGATCAATTAAATTGCGGGATAGTCTGTGTTGGTACGTGTGAGATCCACCTTTCCAAGTTTTTGGGGTTCATCTCATACTTCTGAAGATTTGAGGGTGCTGCCTGTTCCATACTCCTCCTATTCCTCATTCAGCCTTTTAGGGGTACAAACAATAGTAATTGGGGCTCAGTGTGGTTTTGTACGTGTGAGATACATACACTTTTTTTGATCATATTTCCTATTCCGCTATTCAATAAAAACCTTTGGGGATCAATTAAATTGCGGGATAGTCTGTGTTGGTACGTGTGAGATCCACCTTTCCAAGTTTTTGGGGTTCATCTCATACTTCTGAAGATTTGAGGGTGCTGCCTGTTCCATACTACTCCTACTCCTCATCCTGCCTTTAGGGGTACAAACAATAGTAATTGGGGCCTAGTGTGCTTCTGTACGTGTGAGATACATACACTTTTTTTGATCATATTTCCTATTCCGCTATTCAATAAAAACCTTTGGGGATCAATTAAATTGGGGGATAGTCTGTGTTGGTACCTGTGAGATCCACCTTTCCAAGTTTTTGGGGTTCATCTCATACTTCTGAAGATTTGAGGGTGCTGCCTGTTCCATACTCCTCCTACTCCTCATTCAGCCTTTTAGGGGTACAAACAATAGTAATTGGGGCCCAGTGTGGTTTTGTACGTGTGAGATACATACACTTTTTTTGATCATATTTCCTATTCCGCTATTCAATAAAAACCTTTGGGGATCAATTAAATTGCGGGATAGTCTGTGTTGGTACGTGTGAGATCCACCTTTCCAAGTTTTTGGGGTTCATCTCATACTTCTGAAGATTTGAGGGTGCTGTCTGTTCCAAACTCCTCCTACTCCTCATCCTGCCTTTAGGGGTACAAACAATAGTAATTGGGGCCTAGTGTGCTTCTGTACGTGTGAGATACATACACCTTTTTTGATCATATTTCCTATTCCGCTATTCAATAAAAACTTTTGGGGATCAATTAAATTGCGGGATAGTCTGTGTTGGTACGTGTGAGATCCACCTTTCCAAGTTTTTGGGGTTCATCTCATACTTCTGAAGATTTGAGGGTGCTGCCTGTTCCAAACTCCTCCTACTCCTCATCCTGCCTTTAGGGGTACAAACAATAGTAATTGGGGCCTAGTGTGCTTCTGTACGTGTGAGATACATACACTTTTTTTGATCATATTTCCTATTCCGCTATTCAATAAAAACCTTTGGGGATCAATTAAATTGCGGGATAGTCTGTGTTGGTACCTGTGAGATCCACCTTTCCAAGTTTTTGGGGTTCATCTCATACTTCTGAAGATTTGAGGGTGCTGCCTGTTCCATACTCCTCCTACTCCTCATTCAGCCTTTTAGGGGTACAAACATTAGTAATTGGGGCCTAGTGTGGTTTTGTACGTGTTAGATACATACACTTTTTTTGATCATATTTCCTATTCCGCTATTCAATAAAAACCTTTGGGGATCAATTAAATTGCGGGATAGTCTGTGTTGGTACGTGTGAGATCCACCTTTCCAAGTTTTTGGGGTTCATCTCATACTTCTGAAGATTTGAGGGTGCTGCCTGTTCCAAACTCCTCCTACTCCTCATCCTGCCTTTAGGGGTACAAACAATAGTAATTGGGGCCTAGTGTGCTTCTGTACGTGTGAGATACATACACTTTTTTTGATCATATTTCCTATTCCGCTATTCAATAAAAACCTTTGGGGATCAATTAAATTGCGGTATAGTCTTTGTTGGTACGTGTGAGATCCACCTTTCCAAGTTTTTGGGGTTCATCTCATACTTCTGAAGATTTGAGGGTGGTGCCTGTTCCATACTCCTCCTACTCCTCATCCTGCCTTTAGGGGTACAAACAATAGTAATTGGGGCCTAGTGTGCTTCTGTACGTGTGAGATACATACACTTTTTTTGATCATATTTCCTATTCCGCTATTCAATAAAAACCTTTGGGGATCAATTAAATTGCGGGATAGTCTTTGTTGGTACGTGTGAGATCCACCTTTCCAAGTTTTTGGGGTTCATCTCATACTTCTGAAGATTTGAGGGTGCTGCCTGTTCCATACTCCTCCTATTCCTCATTCAGCCTTTTAGGGGTACAAACAATAGTAATTGGGGCCTAGTGTGGTTTTGTACGTGTGAGATACATACACTTTTTTTGATCATATTTCCTATTCCGCTATTCAATAAAAACCTTTGGGGATCAATTAAATTGCGGGATAGTCTGTGTTGGTACGTGTGAGATCCACCTTTCCAAGTTTTTGGGGTTCATCTCATACTTCTGAAGATTTGAGGGTGCTGCCTGTTCCAAACTCCTCCTACTCCTCATCCTGCCTTTAGGGGTACAAACAATAGTAATTGGGGCCTAGTGTGCTTCTGTACGTGTGAGATACATACACTTTTTTTGATCATATTTCCTATACCGCTATTCAATAAAAAAACCTTTGGGGATCAATTAAATTGCGAGATAGTCTGTGTTGGTACGTGTGAGATCCACCTTTCCAAGTTTTTGGGGTTCATCTCATACTTCTGAAGATTTGAGGGTGCTGCCTGTTCCATACTCTTCCTACTCCTCATCCTGCCTTTAGGGGTACAAACAATAGTAATTGGGGCCTAGTGTGGTTTTGTACGTGTTAGATACATACACTTTTTTTGATCATATTTCCTATTCCGCTATTCAATAAAAACCTTTGGGGATCAATTAAATTGCGGGATAGTCTGTGTTGGTACGTGTGAGATCCACCTTTCCAAGTTTTTGGGGTTCATCTCATACTTCTGAAGATTTGAGGGTGCTGCCTGTTCCAAACTCCTCCTACTCCTCATCCTGCCTTTAGGGGTACAAACAATAGTAATTGGGGCCTAGTGTGCTTCTGTACGTGTGAGATACATACACTTTTTTTGATCATATTTCCTATTCCGCTATTCAATAAAAACCTTTGGGGATCAATTAAATTGCGGTATAGTCTTTGTTGGTACGTGTGAGATCCACCTTTCCAAGTTTTTGGGGTTCATCTCATACTTCTGAAGATTTGAGGGTGGTGCCTGTTCCATACTCCTCCTACTCCTCATCCTGCCTTTAGGGGTACAAACAATAGTAATTGGGGCCTAGTGTGCTTCTGTACGTGTGAGATACATACACTTTTTTTGATCATATTTCCTATTCCGCTATTCAATAAAAACCTTTGGGGATCAATTAAATTGCGGGATAGTCTTTGTTGGTACGTGTGAGATCCACCTTTCCAAGTTTTTGGGGTTCATCTCATACTTCTGAAGATTTGAGGGTGCTGCCTGTTCCATACTCCTCCTATTCCTCATTCAGCCTTTTAGGGGTACAAACAATAGTAATTGGGGCCTAGTGTGGTTTTGTACGTGTGAGATACATACACTTTTTTTGATCATATTTCCTATTCCGCTATTCAATAAAAACCTTTGGGGATCAATTAAATTGCGGGATAGTCTGTGTTGGTACGTGTGAGATCCACCTTTCCAAGTTTTTGGGGTTCATCTCATACTTCTGAAGATTTGAGGGTGCTGCCTGTTCCAAACTCCTCCTACTCCTCATCCTGCCTTTAGGGGTACAAACAATAGTAATTGGGGCCTAGTGTGCTTCTGTACGTGTGAGATACATACACTTTTTTTGATCATATTTCCTATACCGCTATTCAATAAAAAAACCTTTGGGGATCAATTAAATTGCGAGATAGTCTGTGTTGGTACGTGTGAGATCCACCTTTCCAAGTTTTTGGGGTTCATCTCATACTTCTGAAGATTTGAGGGTGCTGCCTGTTCCATACTCTTCCTACTCCTCATCCTGCCTTTAGGGGTACAAACAATAGTAATTGGGGCCTAGTGTGCTTCTGTACGTGTGAGATACATACACTTTTTTTGATCATATTTCCTATTCCGCTATTCAATAAAAACCTTTGGGGATCAATTAAATTGCGGTATAGTCTTTGTTGGTACGTGTGAGATCCACCTTTCCAAGTTTTTGGGGTTCATCTCATACTTCTGAAGATTTGAGGGTGCTGCCTGTTCCATACTCCTCCTATTCCTCATTCAGCCTTTTAGGGGTACAAACAATAGTAATTGGGGCCTAGTGTGGTTTTGTACGTGTGAGATACATACACTTTTTTGATCATATTTCCTATTCCGCTATTCAATAAAAACCTTTGGGGATCAATTAAATTGAGGGATAGTCTGTGTTGGTACGTGTGAGATCCACCTTTCCAAGTTTTTGGGGTTCATCTCATACTTCTGAAGATTTGAGGGTGCTGCCTGTTCCAAACTCCTCCTACTCCTCATCCTGCCTTTAGGGGTACAAACAATAGTAATTGGGGCCTAGTGTGGTTTTGTACGTGTGAGATACATACACTTTTTTTGATCATATTTCCTATTCCGCTATTCAATCAAAACCTTTGGGGATCAATTAAATTGCGGGATAGTCTGTGTTGGTACGCGTGAGATCCACCTTTCCAAGGTTTTGGGGTTCATCTCATACTTCTGAAAATTTGAGGGTGCTGCCTGTTCCATACTCCTACTCCTCATTCAGCCTTTTAGGGGTACAAACAATAGTAATTGGGGCCTAGTGTGGTTTTGTACGTGTGAGATGCATACACTTTTTTTGATCGTATTTCCTATTCCGCTATTCAATAAAAACCTTTGGGGATCAATTAAATTGCGGGATAGTCTGTGTTGGTACGTGTGAGATCCACCTTTCCAAGTTTTTGGGGTTCATCTCATACTTCTGAAGATTTGAGGGTGCTGCCTGTTCCAAACTCCTCCTACTCCTCATCCTGCCTTTAGGGGTACAAACAATAGTAATTGGGGCCTAGTGTGCTTCTGTACGTGTGAGATACATACACTTTTTTTGATCATATTTCCTATTCCGCTATTCGATAAAAACTTTTGGGGATCAATTAAATTGCGGGATAGTCTGTGTTGGTACGTGTGAGATCCACCTTTCCAAGTTTTTGGGGTTCATCTCATACTTCTGAAGATTTGAGGGTGCTGCCTGTTCCAAACTCCTCCTACTCCTCATCCTGCCTTTAGGGGTACAAACAATAGTAATTGGGGCCTAGTCTGCTTCTGTACGTGTGAGATACATACACTTTTTTTGATCATATTTCCTATTCCGCTATTCAATAAAAACCTTTGGGGATCAATTAAATTGGGGGATAGTCTGTGTTGGTACCTGTGAGATCCACCTTTCCAAGTTTTTGGGGTTCATCTCATACTTCTGAAGATTTGAGGGTGCTGCCTGTTCCATACTCCTCCTACTCCTCATTCAGCCTTTTAGGGGTACAAACAATAGTAATTGGGGCCCAGTGTGGTTTTGTACGTGTGAGATACATACACTTTTTTTGATCATATTTCCTATTCCGCTATTCAATAAAAACCTTTGGGGATCAATTAAATTGCGGGATAGTCTGTGTTGGTACGTGTGAGATCCACCTTTCCAAGTTTTTGGGGTTCATCTCATACTTCTGAAGATTTGAGGGTGCTGTCTGTTCCAAACTCCTCCTACTCCTCATCCTGCCTTTAGGGGTACAAACAATAGTAATTGGGGCCTAGTGTGCTTCTGTACGTGTGAGATACATACACTTTTTTTGATCATATTTCCTATTCCGCTATTCAATAAAAACCTTTGGGGATCAATTAAATTGCGGGATAGTCTGTGTTGGTACCTGTGAGATCCACCTTTCCAAGTTTTTGGGGTTCATCTCATACTTCTGAAGATTTGAGGGTGCTGCCTGTTCCATACTCCTCCTACTCCTCATTCAGCCTTTTAGGGGTACAAACATTAGTAATTGGGGCCTAGTGTGGTTTTGTACGTGTGAGATACATACACTTTTTTTGATCATATTTCCTATTCCGCTATTCAATAAAAACCTTTGGGGATCAATTAAATTGCGGGATAGTCTGTGTTGGTACGTGTGAGATCCACCTTTCCAAGTTTTTGGGGTTCATCTCATACTTCTGAAGATTTGAGGGTGCTGCCTGTTCCAAACTCCTCCTACTCCTCATCCTGCCTTTAGGGGTACAAACAATAGTAATTGGGGCCTAGTGTGCTTCTGTACGTGTGAGATACATACACTTTTTTTGATCATATTTCCTATTCCGCTATTCAATAAAAACCTTTGGGGATCAATTAAATTGCGGTATAGTCTTTGTTGGTACGTGTGAGATCCACCTTTCCAAGTTTTTGGGGTTCATCTCATACTTCTGAAGATTTGAGGGTGGTGCCTGTTCCATACTCCTCCTACTCCTCATCCTGCCTTTAGGGGTACAAACAATAGTAATTGGGGCCTAGTGTGCTTCTGTATGTGTGAGATACATACACTTTTTTTGATCATATTTCCTATTCCGCTATTCAATAAAAACCTTTGGGGATCAATTAAATTGCGGGATAGTCTTTGTTGGTACGTGTGAGATCCACCTTTCCAAGTTTTTGGGGTTCATCTCATACTTCTGAAGATTTGAGGGTGCTGCCTGTTCCATACTCCTCCTATTCCTCATTCAGCCTTTTAGGGGTACAAACAATAGTAATTGGGGCCTAGTGTGGTTTTGTACGTGTGAGATACATACACTTTTTTTGATCATATTTCCTATTCCGCTATTCAATAAAAACCTTTGGGGATCAATTAAATTGCGGGATAGTCTGTGTTGGTACGTGTGAGATCCACCTTTCCAAGTTTTTGGGGTTCATCTCATACTTCTGAAGATTTGAGGGTGCTGCCTGTTCCAAACTCCTCCTACTCCTCATCCTGCCTTTAGGGGTACAAACAATAGTAATTGGGGCCTAGTGAGGTTTTGTACGTGTGAGATACATACACTTTTTTTGATCATATTTCCTATTCCGCTATTCAATCAAAACCTTTGGGGATCAATTAAATTGCGGGATAGTCTGTGTTGGTACGTGTGAGATCCACCTTTCCAAGTTTTTGGGGTTCATCTCATACTTCTGAAGATTTGAGGGTGCTGCCTGTTCCAAACTCCTCCTACTCCTCATCCTGCCTTTAGGGGTACAAACAATAGTAATTGGGGCCTAGTGTGCTTCTGTACGTGTGAGATACATACACTTTTTTTGATCATATTTCCTATACCGCTATTCAATAAAAAATCTTTGAGGATCAATTAAATTGCGAGATAGTCTGTGTTGGTACGTGTGAGATCCTCCTTTCCAAGTTTTTGGGGTTCATCTCATACTTCTGAAGATTTGAGGGTGCTGCCTGTTCCAAACTCCTCCTACTCCTCATCCTGCCTTTAGGGGTACAAACAATAGTAATTGGGGCCTAGTGTGGTTTTGTACGTGTGAGATACATACACTTTTTTTGATCATATTTCCTATTCCGCTATTCAATCAAAACCTTTGGGGATCAATTAAATTGCGGGATAGTCTGTGTTGGTACGTGTGAGATCCACCTTTCCAAGTTTTTGGGGTTCATCTCATACTTCTGAAGATTTGAGGGTGCTGCCTGTTCCAAACTCCTCCTACTCCTCATCCTGCCTTTAGGGGTACAAACAATAGTAATTGGGGCCTAGTGTGCTTCTGTATGTGTGAGATACATACACTTTTTTTGATCATATTTCCTATTCCGCTATTCAATAAAAACCTTTGGGGATCAATTAAATTGCGGTATAGTCTTTGTTGGTACGTGTGAGATCCACCTTTCCAAGTTTTTGGGGTTCATCTCATACTTCTGAAGATTTGAGGGTGCTGCCTGTTCCAAACTCCTCCTACTCCTCATCCTGCCTTTAGGGGTACAAACAATAGTAATTGGGGCCTAGTGTGGTTTTGTACGTGTGAGATACATACACTTTTTTTGATCATATTTCCTATTCCGCTATTCAATCAAAACCTTTGGGGATCAATTAAATTGCGGGATAGTCTGTGTTGGTACGTGTGAGATCCACCTTTCCAAGGTTTTGGGGTTCATCTCATACTTCTGAAGATTTGAGGGTGCTGCCTGTTCCATACTCCTACTCCTCATTCAGCCTTTTAGGGGTACAAACAATAGTAATTGGGGCCTAGTGTGGTTTTGTACGTGTGAGATACATACACTTTTTTTGATCATATTTCCTATTCCGCTATTCAATAAAAACCTTTGGGGATCAATTAAATTGCGGGATAGTCTGTGTTGGTACGTGTGAGATCCACCTTTCCAAGTTTTTGGGGTTCATCTCATACTTCTGAAGATTTGAGGGTGCTGCCTGTTCCATACTCCTCCTATTCCTCATTCAGCCTTTTAGGGGTACAAACAATAGTAATTGGGGCCTAGTGTGGTTTTGTACGTGTGAGATACATACACTTTTTTTGATCATATTTCCTATTCCGCTATTCAATAAAAACCTTTGGGGATCAATTAAATTGCGGGATAGTCTGTGTTGGTACGTGTGAGATCCACCTTTCCAAGTTTTTGGGGTTCATCTCATACTTCTGAAGATTTGAGGGTGCTGCCTGTTCCAAACTCCTCCTACTCCTCATCCTGCCTTTAGGGGTACAAACAATAGTAATTGGGGCCTAGTGAGGTTTTGTACGTGTGAGATACATACACTTTTTTTGATCATATTTCCTATTCCTCTATTCAATCAAAACCTTTGGGGATCAATTAAATTGCGGGATAGTCTGTGTTGGTACGTGTGAGATCCACCTTTCCAAGTTTTTGGGGTTCATCTCATACTTCTGAAGATTTGAGGGTGCTGCCTGTTCCAAACTCCTCCTACTCCTCATCCTGCCTTTAGGGGTACAAACAATAGTAATTGGGGCCTAGTGTACTTCTGTACGTGTGAGATACATACACTTTTTTTGATCATATTTCCTATTCCGCTATTCAATAAAAACTTTTGGGGATCAATTAAATTGCGGGATAGTCTGTGTTGGTACGTGTGAGATCCACCTTTCCAAGTTTTTGGGGTTCATCTCATACTTCTGAAGATTTGAGGGTGCTGCCTGTTCCAATCTATTCCTACTCCTCATTCTGCCTTTAGGGGTACAAACAATAGTAATTGGGGCCTAGTGTGCTTCTCTACGTGTGAGATACATACACTTTTTTTGATCATATTTCCTATTCCGCTATTCAATAAAAACCTTTGGGGATCAATTAAATTGCGGGATAGTCTGTGTTGGTACGTGTGAGATCCACCTTTCCAAGTTTTTGGGGTTCATCTCATACTTCTGAAGATTTGAGGGTGCTGCCTGTTCCAAACTCCTCCTACTCCTCATCCTGCCTTTAGGGGTACAAACAATAGTAATTGGGGCCTAGTGTGCTTCTGTACGTGTGAGATACATACACTTTTTTTGATCATATTTCCTATACCGCTATTCAATAAAAAACCTTTGAGGATCAATTAAATTGCGAGATAGTCTGTGTTGGTACGTGTGAGATCCTCCTTTCCAAGTTTTTGGGGTTCATCTCATACTTCTGAAGATTTGAGGGTGCTGCCTGTTCCAAACTCCTCCTACTCCTCATCCTGCCTTTAGGGGTACAAACAATAGTAATTGGGGCCTAGTGTGGTTTTGTACGTGTGAGATACATACACTTTTTTTGATCATATTTCCTATTCCGCTATTCAATCAAAACCTTTGGGGATCAATTAAATTGCGGGATAGTCTGTGTTGGTACGTGTGAGATCCACCTTTCCAAGTTTTTGGGGTTCATCTCATACTTCTGAAGATTTGAGGGTGCTGCCTGTTCCAAACTCCTCCTACTCCTCATCCTGCCTTTAGGGGTACAAACAATAGTAATTGGGGCCTAGTGTGCTTCTGTATGTGTGAGATACATACACTTTTTTTGATCATATTTCCTATTCCGCTATTCAATAAAAACCTTTGGGGATCAATTAAATTGCGGTATAGTCTTTGTTGGTACGTGTGAGATCCACCTTTCCAAGTTTTTGGGGTTCATCTCATACTTCTGAAGATTTGAGGGTGCTGCCTGTTCCAAACTCCTCCTACTCCTCATCCTGCCTTTAGGGGTACAAACAATAGTAATTGGGGCCTAGTGTGGTTTTGTACGTGTGAGATACATACACTTTTTTTGATCATATTTCCTATTCCGCTATTCAATCAAAACCTTTGGGGATCAATTAAATTGCGGGATAGTCTGTGTTGGTACGTGTGAGATCCACCTTTCCAAGGTTTTGGGGTTCATCTCATACTTCTGAAGATTTGAGGGTGCTGCCTGTTCCATACTCCTACTCCTCATTCAGCCTTTTAGGGGTACAAACAATAGTAATTGGGGCCTAGTGTGGTTTTGTACGTGTGAGATACATACACTTTTTTTGATCATATTTCCTATTCCGCTATTCAATAAAAACCTTTGGGGATCAATTAAATTGCGGGATAGTCTGTGTTGGTACGTGTGAGATCCACCTTTCCAAGTTTTTGGGGTTCATCTCATACTTCTGAAGATTTGAGGGTGCTGCCTGTTCCAAACTCCTCCTACTCCTCATCCTGCCTTTAGGGGTACAAACAATAGTAATTGGGGCCTAGTGTGCTTCTGTACGTGTGAGATACATACACTTTTTTTGATCATATTTCCTATACCGCTATTCAATAAAAAACCTTTGGGGATCAATTAAATTGCGAGATAGTCGGTGTTGGTACGTGTGAGATCCACCTTTCCAAGTTTTTGGGGTTCATCTCATACTTCTGAAGATTTGAGGGTGGTGCCTGTTCCATACTCTTCCTACTCCTCATCCTGCCTTTAGGGGTACAAACAATAGTAATTGGGGCCTAGTGTGCTTCTGTACGTGTGAGATACATACACTTTTTTTGATCATATTTCCTATTCCGCTATTCAATAAAAACCTTTGGGGATCAATTAAATTGCGGTATAGTCTTTGTTGGTACGTGTGAGATCCACCTTTCCAAGTTTTTGGGGTTCATCTCATACTTCTGAAGATTTGAGGGTGCTGCCTGTTCCATACTCCTCCTATTCCTCATTCAGCCTTTTAGGGGTACAAACAATAGTAATTGGGGCCTAGTGTGGTTTTGTACGTGTGAGATACATACACTTTTTTTGATCATATTTCCTATTCCGCTATTCAATAAAAACCTTTGGGGATCAATTAAATTGCGGGATAGTCTGTGTTGGTACGTGTGAGATCCACCTTTCCAAGTTTTTGGGGTTCATCTCATACTTCTGAAGATTTGAGGGTGCTGCCTGTTCCAAACTCCTCCTACTCCTCATCCTGCCTTTAGGGGTACAAACAATAGTAATTGGGGCCTAGTGTGCTTCTGTACGTGTGAGATACATACACTTTTTTTGATCATATTTCCTATACCGCTATTCAATAAAAAACCTTTGAGGATCAATTAAATTGCGAGATAGTCTGTGTTGGTACGTGTGAGATCCTCCTTTCCAAGTTTTTGGGGTTCATCTCATACTTCTGAAGATTTGAGGGTGCTGCCTGTTCCAAACTCCTCCTACTCCTCATCCTGCCTTTAGGGGTACAAACAATAGTAATTGGGGCCTAGTGTGGTTTTGTACGTGTGAGATACATACACTTTTTTTGATCATATTTCCTATTCCGCTATTCAATCAAAACCTTTGGGGATCAATTAAATTGCGGGATAGTCTGTGTTGGTACGTGTGAGATCCACCTTTCCAAGGTTTTAGGGTTCATCTCATACTTCTGAAGATTTGAGGGTGCTGCCTGTTCCATACTCCTCCTACTCCTCATTCAGCCTTTTAGGGGTACAAACAATAGTAATTGGGGCCTAGTGTGGTTTTGTACGTGTGAGATACATACACTTTTTTTGATCATATTTCCTATTCCGCTATTCAATAAAAACCTTTGGGGATCAATTAAATTGCGGGATAGTCTGTGTTGGTACGTGTGAGATCCACCTTTCCAAGTTTTTGGGGTTCATCTCATACTTCTGAAGATTTGAGGGTGCTGCCTGTTCCAAACTCCTCCTACTCCTCATCCTGCCTTTAGGGGTACAAACAATAGTAATTGGGGCCTAGTGTGCTTCTGTACGTGTGAGATACATACACTTTTTTTGATCATATTTCCTATTCCGCTATTCAATAAAAACTTTTGGGGATCAATTAAATTGCGGGATAGTCTGTGTTGGTACGTGTGAGATCCACCTTTCCAAGTTTTTGGGGTTCATCTCATACTTCTGAAGATTTGAGGGTGCTGCCTGTTCCAAACTCCTCCTACTCCTCATCCTGCCTTTAGGGGTACAAACAATAGTAATTGGGGCCTAGTGTGCTTCTGTACGTGTGAGATACATACACTTTTTTTGATCATATTTCCTATTCCGCTATTCAATAAAAACCTTTGGGGATCAATTAAATTGGGGGATAGTCTGTGTTGGTACCTGTGAGATCCACCTTTCCAAGTTTTTGGGGTTCATCTCATACTTCTGAAGATTTGAGGGTGCTGCCTGTTCCATACTCCTCCTACTCCTCATTCAGCCTTTTAAGGGTACAAACAATAGTAATTGGGGCCCAGTGTGGTTTTGTACGTGTGAGATACATACACTTTTTTTGATCATATTTCCTATTCCGCTATTCAATAAAAACCTTTGGGGATCAATTAAATTGCGGGATAGTCTGTGTTGGTACGTGTGAGATCCACCTTTCCAAGTTTTTGGGGTTCATCTCATACTTCTGAAGATTTGAGGGTGCTGTCTGTTCCAAACTCCTCCTACTCCTCATCCTGCCTTTAGGGGTACAAACAATAGTAATTGGGGCCTAGTGTGCTTCTGTACGTGTGAGATACATACACTTTTTTTGATCATATTTCCTATTCCGCTATTCAATAAAAACTTTTGGGGATCAATTAAATTGCGGGATAGTCTGTGTTGGTACGTGTGAGATCCACCTTTCCAAGTTTTTGGGGTTCATCTCATACTTCTGAAGATTTGAGGGTGCTGCCTGTTCCAAACTCCTCCTACTCCTCATCCTGCCTTTAGGGGTACAAACAATAGTAATTGGGGCCTAGTGTGCTTCTGTACGTGTGAGATACATACACTTTTTTTGATCATATTTCCTATTCCGCTATTCAATAAAAACCTTTGGGGATCAATTAAATTGCGGGATAGTCTGTGTTGGTACCTGTGAGATCCACCTTTCCAAGTTTTTGGGGTTCATCTCATACTTCTGAAGATTTGAGGGTGCTGCCTGTTCCATACTCCTCCTACTCCTCATTCAGCCTTTTAGGGGTACAAACATTAGTAATTGGGGCCTAGTGTGGTTTTGTACGTGTGAGATACATACACTTTTTTTGATCATATTTCCTATTCCGCTATTCAATAAAAACCTTTGGGGATCAATTAAATTGCGGGATAGTCTGTGTTGGTACGTGTGAGATCCACCTTTCCAAGTTTTTGGGGTTCATCTCATACTTCTGAAGATTTGAGGGTGCTGCCTGTTCCAAACTCCTCCTACTCCTCATCCTGCCTTTAGGGGTACAAACAATAGTAATTGGGGCCTAGTGTGCTTCTGTACGTGTGAGATACATACACTTTTTTTGATCATATTTCCTATTCCGCTATTCAATAAAAACCTTTGGGGATCAATTAAATTGCGGTATAGTCTTTGTTGGTACGTGTGAGATCCACCTTTCCAAGTTTTTGGGGTTCATCTCATACTTCTGAAGATTTGAGGGTGGTGCCTGTTCCATACTCCTCCTACTCCTCATCCTGCCTTTAGGGGTACAAACAATAGTAATTGGGGCCTAGTGTGCTTCTGTACGTGTGAGATACATACACTTTTTTTGATCATATTTCCTATTCCGCTATTCAATAAAAACCTTTGGGGATCAATTAAATTGCGGGATAGTCTTTGTTGGTACGTGTGAGATCCACCTGTCCAAGTTTTTGGGGTTCATCTCATACTTCTGAAGATTTGAGGGTGCTGCCTGTTCCATACTCCTCCTATTCCTCATTCAGCCTTTTAGGGGTACAAACAATAGTAATTGGGGCCTAGTGTGGTTTTGTACGTGTGAGATACATACACTTTTTTTGATCATATTTCCTATTCCGCTATTCAATAAAAACCTTTGGGGATCAATTAAATTGCGGGATAGTCTGTGTTGGTACGTGTGAGATCCACCTTTCCAAGTTTTTGGGGTTCATCTCATACTTCTGAAGATTTGAGGGTGCTGCCTGTTCCAAACTCCTCCTACTCCTCATCCTGCCTTTAGGGGTACAAACAATAGTAATTTGGGCCTAGTGTGCTTCTGTACGTGTGAGATACATACACTTTTTTTGATCATATTTCCTATACCGCTATTCAATAAAAAACCTTTGAGGATCAATTAAATTGCGAGATAGTCTGTGTTGGTACGTGTGAGATCCTCCTTTCCAAGTTTTTGGGGTTCATCTCATACTTCTGAAGATTTGAGGGTGCTGCCTGTTCCAAACTCCTCCTACTCCTCATCCTGCCTTTAGGGGTACAAACAATAGTAATTGGGGCCTAGTGTGGTTTTGTACGTGTGAGATACATACACTTTTTTTGATCATATTTCCTATTCCGCTATTCAATCAAAACCTTTGGGGATCAATTAAATTGCGGGATAGTCTGTGTTGGTACGTGTGAGATCCACCTTTCCAAGTTTTTGGGGTTCATCTCATACTTCTGAAGATTTGAGGGTGCTGCCTGTTCCAAACTCCTCCTACTCCTCATCCTGCCTTTAGGGGTACAAACAATAGTAATTGGGGCCTAGTGTGCTTCTGTACGTGTGAGATACATACACTTTTTTTGATCATATTTCCTATTCCGCTATTCAATAAAAACTTTTGGGGATCAATTAAATTGCGGGATAGTCTGTGTTGGTACGTGTGAGATCCACCTTTCCAAGTTTTTGGGGTTCATCTCATACTTCTGAAGATTTGAGGGTGCTGCCTGTTCCAATCTATTCCTACTCCTCATCCTGCCTTTAGGGGTACAAACAATAGTAATTGGGGCCTAGTGTGCTTCTGTACGTGTGAGATACATACACTTTTTTTGATCATATTTCCTATTCCCCTATTCAATAAAAACCTTTGGGGATCAATTAAATTGCGGGATAGTCTGTGTTGGTACGTGTGAGATCCACCTTTCCAAGTTTTTGGGGTTCATCTCATACTTCTGAAGATATGAGGGTGCTGCCTGTTCCAAACTCCTCCTACTCCTCATCCTGCCTTTAGGGGTACAAACAATAGTAATTGGGGCCTAGTGTGCTTCTGTACGTGTGAGATACATACACTTTTTTTGATCATATTTCCTATACCGCTATTCAATAAAAAACCTTTGAGGATCAATTAAATTGCGAGATAGTCTGTGTTGGTACGTGTGAGATCCTCCTTTCCAAGTTTTTGGGGTTCATCTCATACTTCTGAAGATTTGAGGGTGCTGCCTGTTCCAAACTCCTCCTACTCCTCATCCTGCCTTTAGGGGTACAAACAATAGTAATTGGGGCCTAGTGTGGTTTTGTACGTGTGAGATACATACACTTTTTTTGATCATATTTCCTATTCCGCTATTCAATCAAAACCTTTGGGGATCAATTAAATTGCGGGATAGTCTGTGTTGGTACGTGTGAGATCCACCTTTCCAAGTTTTTGGGGTTCATCTCATTCTTCTGAAGATTTGAGGGTGCTGCCTGTTCCAAACTCCTCCTACTCCTCATCCTGCCTTTAGGGGTACAAACAATAGTAATTGGGGCCTAGTGTGCTTCTGTATGTGTGAGATACATACACTTTTTTTGATCATATTTCCTATTCCGCTATTCAATAAAAACCTTTGGGGATCAATTAAATTGCGGTATAGTCTTTGTTGGTACGTGTGAGATCCACCTTTCCAAGTTTTTGGGGTTCATCTCATACTTCTGAAGATTTGAGGGTGCTGCCTGTTCCAAACTCCTCCTACTCCTCATCCTGCCTTTAGGGGTACAAACAATAGTAATTGGGGCCTAGTGTGGTTTTGTACGTGTGAGATACATACACTTTTTTTGATCATATTTCCTATTCCGCTATTCAATCAAAACCTTTGGGGATCAATTAAATTGCGGGATAGTCTGTGTTGGAACGTGTGAGATCCACCTTTCCAAGGTTTTGGGGTTCATCTCATACTTCTGAAGATTTGAGGGTGCTGCCTGTTCCATACTCCTACTCCTCATTCAGCCTTTTAGGGGTACAAACAATAGTAATTGGGGCCTAGTGTGGTTTTGTACGTGTGAGATACATACACTTTTTTTGATCATATTTCCTATTCCGCTATTCAATAAAAACCTTTGGGGATCAATTAAATTGCGGGATAGTCTGTGTTGGTACGTGTGAGATCCACCTTTCCAAGTTTTTGGGGTTCATCTCATACTTCTGAAGATTTGAGGGTGCTGCCTGTTCCAAACTCCTCCTACTCCTCATCCTAACTTTAGGGGTTCAAACAATAGTAATTGGGGCCTAGTGTGCTTCTGTAGGTGTGAGATACATACACTTTTTTGATCATATTTCCTATTCCGCTATTCAATAAAAACTTTTGGGGATCAATTAAATTGCGGGATAGTCTGTGTTGGTACGTGTGAGATCCACCTTTCCAAGTTTTTGGGGTTCATCTCATACTTCTGAAGATTTGAGGGTGCTGCCTGTTCCAAACTCCTCCTACTCCTTATCCTGCCTTTAGGGGTACAAACAATAGTAATTGGGGCCTAGTGTGCTTCTGTACGTGTGAGATACATACACTTTTTTTGATCATATTTCCTATTCCGCTATTCAATAAAAACCTTTGGGGATCAATTAAATTGCGGGATAGTCTGTGTTGGTACCTGTGAGATCCACCTTTCCAAGTTTTTGGGGTTCATCTCATACTTCTGAAGATTTGAGGGTGCTGCCTGTTCCATACTCCTCCTACTCCTCATTCAGCCTTTTAGGGGTACAAACAATAGTAATTGGGGCCTAGTGTGGTTTTGTACGTGTGAGATACATACACTTTTTTTGATCATATTTCCTATTCCGCTATTCAATAAAAACCTTTGGGGATCAATTAAATTGCGGGATAGTCTGTGTTGGTACGTGTGAGATCCACCTTTCCAAGTTTTTGGGGTTCATCTCATACTTCTGAAGATTTGAGGGTGCTGCCTGTTCCAAACTCCTCCTACTCCTCATCCTGCCTTTAGGGGTACAAACAATAGTAATTGGGGCCTAGTGTGCTTCTGTACGTGTGAGATACATACACTTTTTTGGATCATATTTCCTATTCCGCTATTCAATAAAAACCTTTGGGGATCAATTAAATTGCGGTATAGTCTTTGTTGGTACGTGTGAGATCCACCTTTCCAAGTTTTTGGGGTTCATCTCATACTTCTGAAGATTTGAGGGTGGTGCCTGTTCCATACTCCTCCTACTCCTCATCCTGCCTTTAGGGGTACAAACAATAGTAATTGGGGCCTAGTGTGCTTCTGTACGTGTGAGATACATACACTTTTTTTGATCATATTTCCTATTCCGCTATTCAATAAAAACCTTTGGGGATCAATTAAATTGCGGTATAGTCTTTGTTGGTACGTGTGAGATCCACCTTTCCAAGTTTTTGGGGTTCATCTCATACTTCTGAAGATTTGAGGGTGCTGCCTGTTCCAAACTCCTCCTACTCCTCATCCTGCCTTTAGGGGTACAAACAATAGTAATTGGGGCCTAGTGTGGTTTTGTACGTGTGAGATACATACACTTTTTTTGATCATATTTCCTATTCCGCTATTCAATCAAAACCTTTGGGGATCAATTAAATTGCGGGATAGTCTGTGTTGGTACGTGTGAGATCCACCTTTCCAAGGTTTTGGGGTTCATCTCATACTTCTGAAGATTTGAGGGTGCTGCCTGTTCCATACTCCTACTCCTCATTCAGCCTTTTAGGGGTACAAACAATAGTAATTGGGGCCTAGTGTGGTTTTGTACGTGTGAGATACATACACTTTTTTTGATCATATTTCCTATTCCGCTATTCAATAAAAACCTTTGGGGATCAATTAAATTGCGGGATAGTCTGTGTTGGTACGTGTGAGATCCACCTTTCCAAGTTTTTGGGGTTCATCTCATACTTCTGAAGATTTGAGGGTGCTGCCTGTTCCAAACTCCTCCTACTCCTCATCCTGCCTTTAGGGGTACAAACAATAGTAATTGGGGCCTAGTGTGCTTCTGTACGTGTGAGATACATACACTTTTTTTGATCATATTTCCTATTCCGCTATTCAATAAAAACTTTTGGGGATCAATTAAATTGCGGGATAGTCTGTGTTGGTACGTGTGAGATCCACCTTTCCAAGTTTTTGGGGTTCATCTCATACTTCTGAAGATTTGAGGGTGCTGCCTGTTCCAAACTCCTCCTACTCCTCATCCTGCCTTTAGGGGTACAAACAATAGTAATTGGGGCCTAGTGTGCTTCTGTACGTGTGAGATACATACACTTTTTTTGATCATATTTCCTATTCCGCTATTCAATAAAAACCTTTGGGGATCAATTAAATTGCGGGATAGTCTGTGTTGGTACCTGTGAGATCCACCTTTCCAAGTTTTTGGGGTTCATCTCATACTTCTGAAGATTTGAGGGTGCTGCCTGTTCCATACTCCTCCTACTCCTCATTCAGCCTTTTAGGGGTACAAACAATGGTAATTGGGGCCTAGTGTGGTTTTGTACGTGTGAGATACATACACTTTTTTTGATCATATTTTCTATTCCGCTATTCAATAAAAACCTTTGGGGATCAATTAAATTGCGGGATAGTCTGTGTTGGTACGGGTGAGATCCACCTTTCCAAGTTTTTGGGGTTCATCTCATACTTCTGAAGATTTGAGGGTGCTGCCTGTTCCATACTCCTCCTACTCCTCATTCAGCCTTTTAGGGGTACAAACAATAGTAATTGGGGCCTAGTGTGGTTTTGTACGTGTGAGATACATACACTTTTTTTGATCATATTTCCTATTCCGCTATTCAATAAAAACCTTTGGGGATCAATTAAATTGCAGGATAGTCTGTGTTGGTACGTGTGAGATCCACCTTTCCAAGTTTTTGGGGTTCATCTCATACTTCTGAAGATTTGAGGGTGCTGCCTGTTCCAAACTCCTCCTACTCCTCATCCTGCCTTTAGGGGTACAAACAATAGTAATTGGGGCCTAGTGTGCTTCTGTACGTGTGAGATACATACACTTTTTTTGATCATATTTCCTATTCCGCTATTCAATAAAAACTTTTGGGGATCAATTAAATTGTGGGATAGTCTGTGTTGGTACGTGTGAGATCCACCTTTCCAAGTTTTTGGGGTTCATTCCATACTTCTGAAGATTTGAGGGTGCTGCCTGTTCCAAACTCCTCCTACTCCTCATCCTGCCTTTAGGGGTACAAACAATAGTAATTGGGGCCTAGTGTGCTTCTGTACGTGTGAGATACATACACTTTTTTTGATCATATTTCCTATTCCGCTATTCAATAAAAACCTTTGGGGATCAATTAAATTGCGGGATAGTCTGTGTTGGTACGTGTGAGATCCACCTTTCCAAGGTTTTGGGGTTCATCTCATACTTCTGAAGAATTGAGGGTGCTGCCTGTTCCATACTTCTCCTACTCCTCATTCAGCCTTTTAGGGGTACAAACAATAGTAATTGGGGCCTAGTGTGGTTTTGTACGTGTGAGATACATACACGTTTTTTGATCATATTTTCTATTCCGCTATTCAATAAAAACCTTTGGGGATCAATTAAATTGCGGGATAGTCTGTGTTGGTACGGGTGAGATCCACCTTTCCAAGTTTTTGGGGTTCATCTCATACTTCTGAAGATTTGAGGGTGCTGCCTGTTCCATACTCCTCCTACTCCTCATTCAGCCTTTTAGGGGTACAAACAATAGTAATTGGGGCCTAGTGTGGTTTTGTACGTGTGAGATACATACACTTTTTTTGATCATATTTCCTATTCCGCTATTTAATAAAAACCTTTGGGGATCAATTAAATTGCGGGATAGTCTGTGTTGGTACGTGTGAGATCCACCTTTCCAAGTTTTTGGGGTTCATCTCATACTTCTGAAGATTTGAGGGTGCTGCCTGTTCCATACTCCTCCTACTCCTCATTCAGCCTTTTAGGGGTACAAACAATAGTAATTGGGGCCTAGTGTGGTTTTGTACGTGTGAGATACATACACTTTTTTTGATCATATTTCCTATTCCGCTATTCAATAAAAACCTTTGGGGATCAATTAAATTGCGGGATAGTCTGTGTTGGTACGTGTGAGATCCACCTTTCCAAGTTTTTGGGGTTCATCTCATACTTCTGAAGATTTGAGGGTGCTGCCTGTTCCAAACTCCTCCTACTCCTCATCCTGCCTTTAGGGGTACAAACAATAGTAATTGGGGCCTAGTGTGCTTCTGTACGTGTGAGATACATACACTTTTTTTGATCATATTTCCTATTCCGCTATTCAATAAAAACTTTTGGGGATCAATTAAATTGTGGGATAGTCTGTGTTGGTACGTGTGAGATCCACCTTTCCAAGTTTTTGGGGTTCATCTCATACTTCTGAAGATTTGAGGGTGCTGCTTGTTCCAAACTCCTCCTACTCCTCATCCTGCCTTTAGGGGTACAAACAATAGTAATTGGGGCCTAGTGTGCTTCTGTACGTGTGAGATACATACACTTTTTTTGATCATATTTCCTATTCCGCTATTCAATAAAAACCTTTGGGGATCAATTAAATTGGGGGATAGTCTGTGTTGGTACCTGTGAGATCCACCTTTCCAAGTTTTTGGGGTTCATCTCATACTTCTGAAGATTTGAGGGTGCTGCCTGTTCCATACTCCTCCTACTCCTCATTCAGCCTTTTAGGGGTACAAACAATAGTAATTGGGGCCCAGTGTGGTTTTGTACGTGTGAGATACATACACTTTTTTTGATCATATTTCCTATTCCGCTATTCAATAAAAACCTTTGGGGATCAATTAAATTGCGGGATAGTCTGTGTTGGTACGTGTGAGATCCACCTTTCCAAGTTTTTGGGGTTCATCTCATACTTCTGAAGATTTGAGGGTGCTGTCTGTTCCAAACTCCTCCTACTCCTCATCCTGCCTTTAGGGGTACAAACAATAGTAATTGGGGCCTAGTGTGCTTCTGTACGTGTGAGATACATACACTTTTTTTGATCATATTTCCTATTCCGCTATTCAATAAAAACTTTTGGGGATCAATTAAATTGCGGGATAGTCTGTGTTGGTACCTGTGAGATCCACCTTTCCAAGTTTTTGGGGTTCATCTCATACTTCTGAAGATTTGAGGGTGCTGCCTGTTCCAAACTCCTCCTACTCCTCATCCTGCCTTTAGGGGTACAAACAATAGTAATTGGGGCCTAGTGTGCTTCTGTACGTGTGAGATACATACACTTTTTTTGATCATATTTCCTATTCCGCTATTCAATAAAAACCTTTGGGGATCAATTAAATTGCGGGATAGTCTGTGTTGGTACGTGTGAGATCCACCTTTCCAAGTTTTTGGGGTTCATCTCATACTTCTGAAGATTTGAGGGTGCTGCCTGTTCCAAACTCCTCCTACTCCTCATCCTGCCTTTAGGGGTACAAACAATAGTAATCGGGGCCTAGTGTGCTTCTGTACGTGTGAGATACATACACTTTTTTTGATCATATTTCCTATACCGCTATTCAATAAAAAAACCTTTGGGGATCAATTAAATTGCGAGATAGTCTGTGTTGGTACGTGTGAGATCCACCTTTCCAAGTTTTTGGGGTTCATCTCATACTTCTGAAGATTTGAGGGTGGTGCCTGTTCCATACTCCTCCTACTCCTCATCCTGCCTTTAGGGGTACAAACAATAGTAATTGGGGCCTAGTGTGCTTCTGTACGTGTGAGATACATACACTTTTTTGGATCATATTTCCTATTCCGCTATTCAATAAAAACCTTTGGGGATCAATTAAATTGCGGTATAGTCTTTGTTGGTACGTGTGAGATCCACCTTTCCAAGTTTTTGGGGTTCATCTCATACTTCTGAAGATTTGAGGGTGCTGCCTGTTCCATACTCCTCCTATTCCTCATTCAGCCTTTTAGGGGTACAAACAATAGTAATTGGGGCCTAGTGTGGTTTTGTACGTGTGAGATACATACACTTTTTTTGATCATATTTCCTATTCCGCTATTCAATAAAAACCTTTGGGGATCAATTAAATTGCGGGATAGTCTGTGTTGGTACGTGTGAGATCCACCTTTCCAAGTTTTTGGGGTTCATCTCATACTTCTGAAGATTTGAGGGTGCTGCCTGTTCCAAACTCCTCCTACTCCTCATCCTGCCTTTAGGGGTACAAACAATAGTAATTGGGGCCTAGTGTGCTTCTGTACGTGTGAGATACATACACTTTTTTTGATCATATTTCCTATACCGCTATTCAATAAAAAACCTTTGAGGATCAATTAAATTGCGAGATAGTCTGTGTTGGTACGTGTGAGATCCTCCTTTCCAAGTTTTTGGGGTTCATCTCATACTTCTGAAGATTTGAGGGTGCTGCCTGTTCCAAACTCCTCCTACTCCTCATCCTGCCTTTAGGGGTACAAACAATAGTAATTGGGGCCTAGTGTGGTTTTGTACGTGTGAGATACATACACTTTTTTTGATCATTTTTCCTATTCCGCTATTCAATCAAAACCTTTGGGGATCAATTAAATTGCGGGATAGTCTGTGTTGGTACGTGTGAGATCCACCTTTCCAAGTTTTTGGGGTTCATCTCATACTTCTGAAGATTTGAGGGTGCTGCCTGTTCCAAACTCCTCCTACTCCTCATCCTGCCTTTAGGGGTACAAACAATAGTAATTGGGGCCTAGTGTGCTTCTGTACGTGTGAGATACATACACTTTTTTTGATCATATTTCCTATTCCGCTATTCAATAAAAACTTTTGGGGATCAATTAAATTGCGGGATAGTCTGTGTTGGTACGTGTGAGATCCACCTTTCCAAGTTTTTGGGGTTCATCTCATACTTCTGAAGATTTGAGGGTGCTGCCTGTTCCATACTCCTCCTACTCCTCATTCAGCCTTTTAGGGGTACAAACAATAGTAATTGGGACCTAGTGTGGTTTTGTACGTGTGAGATACATACACTTTTTTTGATCATATTTCCTATTCCGCTATTCAATAAAAACCTTTGGGGATCAATTAAATTGCGGGATAGTCTGTGTTGGTACGTGTGAGATCCACCTTTCCAAGTTTTTGGGGTTCATCTCATACTTCTGAAGATTTGAGGGTGCTGCCTGTTCCAAACTCCTCCTACTCCTCATCCTGCCTTTAGGGGTACAAACAATAGTAATTGGGGCCTAGTGTGCTTCTGTATGTGTGAGATACATACACTTTTTTTGATCATATTTCCTATTCCGCTATTCAATAAAAACCTTTAGGGATCAATTAAATTGCGGTATAGTCTTTGTTGGTACGTGTGAGATCCACCTTTCCAAGTTTTTGGGGTTCATCTCATACTTCTGAAGATTTGAGGGTGCTGCCTGTTCCAAACTCCTCCTACTCCTCATCCTGCCTTTAGGGGTACAAACAATAGTAATTGGGGCCTAGTGTGGTTTTGTACGTGTGAGATACATACACTTTTTTTGATCATATTTCCTATTCCGCTATTCAATCAAAACCTTTGGGGATCAATTAAATTGCGGGATAGTCTGTGTTGGTACGTGTGAGATCCACCTTTCCAAGTTTTTGGGGTTCATCTCATACTTCTGAAGATTTGAGGGTGCTGCCTGTTCCAAACTCCTCCTACTCCTCATCCTGCCTTTAGGGGTACAAACAATAGTAATTGGGGCCTAGTGTGCTTCTGTACGTGTGAGATACATACACTTTTTTTGATCATATTTCCTATTCCGCTATTCAATAAAAACTTTTGGGGATCAATTAAATTGCGGGATAGTCTGTGTTGGTACGTGTGAGATCCACCTTTCCAAGTTTTTGGGGTTCATCTCATACTTCTGAAGATTTGAGGGTGCTGCCTGTTCCAAACTACTCCTACTCCTCATCCTGCCTTTAGGGGTACAAACAATAGTAATTGGGGCCTAGTGTGCTTCTGTACGTGTGAGATACATACACTTTTTTTGATCATATTTCCTATTCCGCTATTCAATAAAAACCTTTGGGGATCAATTAAATTGCGGGATAGTCTGTGTTGGTACCTGTGAGATCCACCTTTCCAAGTTTTTGGGGTTCATCTCATACTTCTGAAGATTTGAGGGTGCTGCCTGTTCCATACTCCTCCTACTCCTCATTCAGCCTTTTAGGGGTACAAACAATAGTAATTGGGACCTAGTGTGGTTTTGTACGTGTGAGATACATACACTTTTTTTGATCATATTTCCTATTCCGCTATTCAATAAAAACCTTTGGGGATCAATTAAATTGCGGGATAGTCTGTGTTGGTACGTGTGAGATCCACCTTTCCAAGTTTTTGGGGTTCATCTCATACTTCTGAAGATTTGAGGGTGCTGCCTGTTCCAAACTCCTCCTACTCCTCATCCTGCCTTTAGGGGTACAAACAAAAGTAATTGGGGCCTAGTGTGCTTCTGTATGTGTGAGATACATACACTTTTTTTGATCATATTTCCTATTCCGCTATTCAATAAAAACCTTTGGGGATCAATTAAATTGCGGTATAGTCTTTGTTGGTACGTGTGAGATCCACCTTTCCAAGTTTTTGGGGTTCATCTCATACTTCTGAAGATTTGAGGGTGCTGCCTGTTCCAAACTCCTCCTACTCCTCATCCTGCCTTTAGGGGTACAAACAATAGTAATTGGGGCCTAGTGTGGTTTTGTACGTGTGAGATACATACACTTTTTTTGATCATATTTCCTATTCCGCTATTCAATCAAAACCTTTGGGGATCAATTAAATTGCGGGATAGTCTGTGTTGGTACGTGTGAGATCCACCTTTCCAAGGTTTTGGGGTTCATCTCATACTTCTGAAGATTTGAGGGTGCTGCCTGTTCCATACTCCTACTCCTCATTCAGCCTTTTAGGGGTACAAACAATAGTAATTGGGGCCTAGTGTGGTTTTGTACGTGTGAGATACATACACTTTTTTTGATCATATTTCCTATTCCGCTATTCAATAAAAACCTTTGGGGATCAATTAAATTGCGGGATAGTCTGTGTTGGTACGTGTGAGATCCACCTTTCCAAGTTTTTGGGGTTCATCTCATACTTCTGAAGATTTGAGGGTGCTGCCTGTTCCAAACTCCTCCTACTCCTCATCCTGCCTTTAGGGGTACAAACAATAGTAATTGGGGCCTAGTGTGCTTCTGTACGTGTGAGATACATACACTTTTTTGATCATATTTCCTATTCCGCTATTCAATAAAAACTTTTGGGGATCAATTAAATTGCGGGATAGTCTGTGTTGGTACGTGTGAGATCCACCTTTCCAAGTTTTTGGGGTTCATCTCATACTTCTGAAGATTTGAGGGTGCTGCCTGTTCCAAACTCCTCCTACTCCTCATCCTGCCTTTAGGGGTACAAACAATAGTAATTGGGGCCTAGTGTGCTTCTGTACGTGTGAGATACATACACTTTTTTTGATCATATTTCCTATTCCGCTATTCAATAAAAACCTTTGGGGATCAATTAAATTGCGGGATAGTCTGTGTTGGTACCTGTGAGATCCACCTTTCCAAGTTTTTGGGGTTCATCTCATACTTCTGAAGATTTGAGGGTGCTGCCTGTTCCATACTCCTCCTAATCCTCATTCAGCCTTTTAGGGGTACAAACAATAGTAATTGGGGCCTAGTGTGGTTTTGTACGTGTGAGATACATACACTTTTTTTGATCATATTTCCTATTCCGCTATTCAATAAAAACCTTTGGGGATCAATTAAATTGCGGGATAGTCTGTGTTGGTACGTGTGAGATCCACCTTTCCAAGTTTTTGGGGTTCATCTCATACTTCTGAAGATTTGAGGGTGCTGCCTGTTCCAAACTCCTCCTACTCCTCATCCTACCTTTAGGGGTACAAACAATAGTAATTGGGGCCTAGTGTGCTTCTGTACGTGTGAGATACATACACTTTTTTGGATCATATTTCCTATTCCGCTATTCAATAAAAACCTTTGGGGATCAATTAAATTGCGGTATAGTCTTTGTTGGTACGTGTGAGATCCACCTTTCCAAGTTTTTGGGGTTCATCTCATACTTCTGAAGATTTGAGGGTGGTGCCTGTTCCATACTCCTCCTACTCCTCATCCTGCCTTTAGGGGTACAAACAATAGTAATTGGGGCCTAGTGTGCTTCTGTACGTGTGAGATACATACACTTTTTTTGATCATATTTCCTATTCCGCTATTCAATAAAAACCTTTGGGGATCAATTAAATTGCGGTATAGTCTTTGTTGGTACGTGTGAGATCCACCTTTCCAAGTTTTTGGGGTTCATCTCATACTTCTGAAGATTTGAGGGTGCTGCCTGTTCCAAACTCCTCCTACTCCTCATCCTGCCTTTAGGGGTACAAACAATAGTAATTGGGGCCTAGTGTGGTTTTGTACGTGTGAGATACATACACTTTTTTTGATCATATTTCCTATTCCGCTATTTAATCAAAACCTTTGGGGATCAATTAACCACTTAAGCCCCGGAGGATTTGGCTGCTAAACGACCAGAGGGCATTTTGCGATTCGGCACTGCGTGACTTTAACGGACAATTGCGCGGTCGTGCGACGCTGTACCGAAACGAATTTGGCGTCCTTTTTTTCCCACAAACAGAGCTTTCTTTTGGTGGTATTTGATCACCTGTGCGATTTTTTGATCACGCGCTATAAACAAAAAAAGAGCGTAAATTTTGCAAAAATAGCAATATTTTTCCCTTTTTTTTATATGAAATTCCCCCAAAAAAAAATGTAAAAATCAAAATTTTTTAATATTTTCGGCCAATTTGTTTTATGCTACCTATGTTTGGTAAAAAAAATCGCAAAAAGCGTATTTTGATTGGTTTGCGCAAAAGTTATTGCGTTTACTAACAAAGGGAAAGATTTTTGTCATTTTTGTTGTTTTTTTTTTTAACGCGTAATGGCGGCGATCTGCGATTTTTTTTGCGGTACTGCGACATTGCGGCGGACAGATCGGACCCTTGACTGACATTTTTGACACTTTTGGGGTTACCAGTGACATTTCTACAGTAATCAGTGCTATACATATGCACTGTTACTGTAAAAATGCACTGGTAGTGAAGGGGTTAACTTTATTTGAGAGGGAGGGGCTGTGTGTGTCCCTAGGGGCGTGATTCTAACTGTGATTGGCTGTGGTTTCAACTGTATGAGGAGTGATCAATGGATCTACATAGTAGATCCATGTGATCAGCTCTCATACAGAGAGGAGAATGACAGGCAGCTTGTTTACACAAGCTGCCTGACTATCTCCCTCTCCCCCGCCGATCGCAGAGTGGCCGGCGGCGATCGGGTCCGCCGGTCACGCGCGCGGGGGGGTCCGTGACCACGCGGGAGCGGGAGCGCGCCTCCGGCGGCGCGTGCTCGCTCCCTAAACCCTCACAGGCGAGTGACGTAGACCTACGTCACTTTGCCTGTGAGGGGCTGACCGCCCACGTAGATAGTCGTGCGGCGGTCGGCAAGTGGTTAAATTGCGGGATAGTCTGTGTTGGTACGTGTGAGATCCACCTTTCCAAGGTTTTGGGGTTCATCTCATACTTCTGAAGATTTGAGGGTGCTGCCTGTTCCATACTCCTACTCCTCATTCAGCCTTTTAGGGGTACAAACAATAGTAATTGGGGCCTAGTGTGGTTTTGTACGTGTGAGATACATACACTTTTTTTGATCATATTTCCTATTCCGCTATTCAATAAAAACCTTTGGGGATCAATTAAATTGCGGGATAGTCTGTGTTGGTACGTGTGAGATCCACCTTTCCAAGTTTTTGGGGTTCATCTCATACTTCTGAAGATTTGAGGGTGCTGCCTGTTCCAAACTCCTCCTTCTCCTCATCCTGCCTTTAGGGGTACAAACAATAGTAATTGGGGCCTAGTGTGCTTCTGTACGTGTGAGATACATACACTTTTTTTGATCATATTTCCTATTCCGCTATTCAATAAAAACTTTTGGGGATCAATTAAATTGCGGGATAGTCTGTGTTGGTACGTGTGAGATCCACCTTTCCAAGTTTTTGGGGTTCATCTCATACTTCTGAAGATTTGAGGGTGCTGCCTGTTCCAAACTCCTCCTACTCCTCATCCTGCCTTTAGGGGTACAAACAATAGTAATTGGGGCCTAGTGTGCTTCTGTACGTGTGAGATACATACACTTTTTTTGATCATATTTCCTATTCCGCTATTCAATAAAAACCTTTGGGGATCAATTAAATTGCGGGATAGTCTGTGTTGGTACCTGTGAGATCCACCTTTCCAAGTTTTTGGGGTTCATCTCATACTTCTGAAGATTTGAGGGTGCTGCCTGTTCCATACTCCTCCTACTCCTCATTCAGCCTTTTAGGGGTACAAACAATAGTAATTGGGGCCTAGTGTGGTTTTGTACGTGTGAGATACATACACTTTTTTTGATCATATTTCCTATTCCGCTATTCAATAAAAACCTTTGGGGATCAATTAAATTGCGGGATAGTCTGTGTTGGTACGTGTGAGATCCACCTTTCCAAGTTTTTGGGGTTCATCTCATACTTCTGAAGATTTGAGGGTGCTGCCTGTTCCAAACTCCTCCTACTCCTCATCCTGCCTTTAGGGGTACAAACAATAGTAATTGGGGCCTAGTGTGCTTCTGTACGTGTGAGATACATACACTTTTTTTGATCATATTTCCTATTCCGCTATTCAATAAAAACTTTTGGGGATCAATTAAATTGCGGGATAGTCTGTGTTGGTACGTGTGAGATCCACCTTTCCAAGTTTTTGGGGTTCATCTCATACTTCTGAAGATTTGAGGGTGCTGCCTGTTCCAAACTCCTCCTACTCCTCATCCTGCCTTTAGGGGTACAAACAATAGTAATTGGGGCCTAGTGTGCTTCTGTACGTGTGAGACACATACACTTTTTTTGATCATATTTTCTATTCCGCTATTCAATAAAAACCTTTGGGGATCAATTAAATTGCGGGATAGTCTGTGTTGGTACGGGTGAGATCCACCTTTCCAAGTTTTTGGGGTTCATCTCATACTTCTGAAGATTTGAGGGTGCTGCCTGTTCCATACTCCTCCTACTCCTCATTCAGCCTTTTAGGGGTACAAACAATAGTAATTGGGACCTAGTGTGGTTTTGTACGTGTGAGATACATACACTTTTTTTGATCATATTTCCTATTCCGCTATTCAATAAAAACCTTTGGGGATCAATTAAATTGCGGGATAGTCTGTGTTGGTACGTGTGAGATCCACCTTTCCAAGTTTTTGGGGTTCATCTCATACTTCTGAAGATTTGAGGGTGCTGCCTGTTCCAAACTCCTCCTACTCCTCATCCTGCCTTTAGGGGTACAAACAATAGTAATTGGGGCCTAGTGTGCTTCTGTATGTGTGAGATACATACACTTTTTTTGATCATATTTCCTATTCCGCTATTCAATAAAAACCTTTGGGGATCAATTAAATTGCGGTATAGTCTTTGTTGGTACGTGTGAGATCCACCTTTCCAAGTTTTTGGGGTTCATCTCATACTTCTGAAGATTTGAGGGTGCTGCCTGTTCCAAACTCCTCCTACTCCTCATCCTGCCTTTAGGGGTACAAACAATAGTAATTGGGGCCTAGTGTGGTTTTGTACGTGTGAGATACATACACTTTTTTTGATCATATTTCCTATTCCGCTATTCAATCAAAACCTTTGGGGATCAATTAAATTGCGGGATAGTCTGTGTTGGTACGTGTGAGATCCACCTTTCCAAGGTTTTGGGGTTCATCTCATACTTCTGAAGATTTGAGGGTGCTGCCTGTTCCATACTCCTACTCCTCATTCAGCCTTTTAGGGGTACAAACAATAGTAATTGGGGCCTAGTGTGGTTTTGTACGTGTGAGATACATACACTTTTTTTGATCATATTTCCTATTCCGCTATTCAATAAAAACCTTTGGGGATCAATTAAATTGCGGGATAGTCTGTGTTGGTACGTGTGAGATCCACCTTTCCAAGTTTTTGGGGTTCATCTCATACTTCTGAAGATTTGAGGGTGCTGCCTGTTCCAAACTCCTCCTACTCCTCATCCTGCCTTTAGGGGTACAAACAATAGTAATTGGGGCCTAGTGTGCTTCTGTACGTGTGAGATACATACACTTTTTTGATCATATTTCCTATTCCGCTATTCAATAAAAACTTTTGGGGATCAATTAAATTGCGGGATAGTCTGTGTTGGTACGTGTGAGATCCACCTTTCCAAGTTTTTGGGGTTCATCTCATACTTCTGAAGATTTGAGGGTGCTGCCTGTTCCAAACTCCTCCTACTCCTCATCCTGCCTTTAGGGGTACAAACAATAGTAATTGGGGCCTAGTGTGCTTCTGTACGTGTGAGATACATACACTTTTTTTGATCATATTTCCTATTCCGCTATTCAATAAAAACCTTTGGGGATCAATTAAATTGCGGGATAGTCTGTGTTGGTACCTGTGAGATCCACCTTTCCAAGTTTTTGGGGTTCATCTCATACTTCTGAAGATTTGAGGGTGCTGCCTGTTCCATACTCCTCCTAATCCTCATTCAGCCTTTTAGGGGTACAAACAATAGTAATTGGGGCCTAGTGTGGTTTTGTACGTGTGAGATACATACACTTTTTTTGATCATATTTCCTATTCCGCTATTCAATAAAAACCTTTGGGGATCAATTAAATTGCGGTATAGTCTTTGTTGGTACGTGTGAGATCCACCTTTCCAAGTTTTTGGGGTTCATCTCATACTTCTGAAGATTTGAGGGTGGTGCCTGTTCCATACTCCTCCTACTCCTCATCCTGCCTTTAGGGGTACAAACAATAGTAATTGGGGCCTAGTGTGCTTCTGTACGTGTGAGATACATACACTTTTTTTGATCATATTTCCTATTCCGCTATTCAATAAAAACCTTTGGGGATCAATTAAATTGCGGTATAGTCTTTGTTGGTACGTGTGAGATCCACCTTTCCAAGTTTTTGGGGTTCATCTCATACTTCTGAAGATTTGAGGGTGCTGCCTGTTCCAAACTCCTCCTACTCCTCATCCTGCCTTTAGGGGTACAAACAATAGTAATTGGGGCCTAGTGTGGTTTTGTACGTGTGAGATACATACACTTTTTTTGATCATATTTCCTATTCCGCTATTTAATCAAAACCTTTGGGGATCAATTAACCACTTAAGCCCCGGAGGATTTGGCTGCTAAACGACCAGAGGGCATTTTGCGATTCGGCACTGCGTGACTTTAACGGACAATTGCGCGGTCGTGCGACGCTGTACCGAAACGAATTTGGCGTCCTTTTTTTCCCACAAACAGAGCTTTCTTTTGGTGGTATTTGATCACCTGTGCGATTTTTTGATCACGCGCTATAAACAAAAAAAGAGCGTAAATTTTGCAAAAATAGCAATATTTTTCCCTTTTTTTTATATGAAATTCCCCCAAAAAAAAATGTAAAAATCAAAATTTTTTAATATTTTCGGCCAATTTGTTTTATGCTACCTATGTTTGGTAAAAAAAATCGCAAAAAGCGTATTTTGATTGGTTTGCGCAAAAGTTATTGCGTTTACTAACAAAGGGAAAGATTTTTGTCATTTTTGTTGTTTTTTTTTTTAACGCGTAATGGCGGCGATCTGCGATTTTTTTTGCGGTACTGCGACATTGCGGCGGACAGATCGGACCCTTGACTGACATTTTTGACACTTTTGGGGTTACCAGTGACATTTCTACAGTAATCAGTGCTATACATATGCACTGTTACTGTAAAAATGCACTGGTAGTGAAGGGGTTAACTTTATTTGAGAGGGAGGGGCTGTGTGTGTCCCTAGGGGCGTGATTCTAACTGTGATTGGCTGTGGTTTCAACTGTATGAGGAGTGATCAATGGATCTACATAGTAGATCCATGTGATCAGCTCTCATACAGAGAGGAGAATGACAGGCAGCTTGTTTACACAAGCTGCCTGACTATCTCCCTCTCCCCCGCCGATCGCAGAGTGGCCGGCGGCGATCGGGTCCGCCGGTCACGCGCGCGGGGGGGTCCGTGACCACGCGGGAGCGGGAGCGCGCCTCCGGCGGCGCGCGCTCGCTCCCTAAACCCTCACAGGCGAGCGACGTAGACCTACGTCACTTTGCCTGTGAGGGGCTGACCGCCCACGTAGATAGTCGTGCGGCGGTCGGCAAGTGGTTAAATTGCGGGATAGTCTGTGTTGGTACGTGTGAGATCCACCTTTCCAAGGTTTTGGGGTTCATCTCATACTTCTGAAGATTTGAGGGTGCTGCCTGTTCCATACTCCTACTCCTCATTCAGCCTTTTAGGGGTACAAACAATAGTAATTGGGGCCTAGTGTGGTTTTGTACGTGTGAGATACATACACTTTTTTTGATCATATTTCCTATTCCGCTATTCAATAAAAACCTTTGGGGATCAATTAAATTGCGGGATAGTCTGTGTTGGTACGTGTGAGATCCACCTTTCCAAGTTTTTGGGGTTCATCTCATACTTCTGAAGATTTGAGGGTGCTGCCTGTTCCAAACTCCTCCTTCTCCTCATCCTGCCTTTAGGGGTACAAACAATAGTAATTGGGGCCTAGTGTGCTTCTGTACGTGTGAGATACATACACTTTTTTTGATCATATTTCCTATTCCGCTATTCAATAAAAACTTTTGGGGATCAATTAAATTGCGGGATAGTCTGTGTTGGTACGTGTGAGATCCACCTTTCCAAGTTTTTGGGGTTCATCTCATACTTCTGAAGATTTGAGGGTGCTGCCTGTTCCAAACTCCTCCTACTCCTCATCCTGCCTTTAGGGGTACAAACAATAGTAATTGGGGCCTAGTGTGCTTCTGTACGTGTGAGATACATACACTTTTTTTGATCATATTTCCTATTCCGCTATTCAATAAAAACCTTTGGGGATCAATTAAATTGCGGGATAGTCTGTGTTGGTACCTGTGAGATCCACCTTTCCAAGTTTTTGGGGTTCATCTCATACTTCTGAAGATTTGAGGGTGCTGCCTGTTCCATACTCCTCCTACTCCTCATTCAGCCTTTTAGGGGTACAAACAATAGTAATTGGGGCCTAGTGTGGTTTTGTACGTGTGAGATACATACACTTTTTTTGATCATATTTCCTATTCCGCTATTCAATAAAAACCTTTGGGGATCAATTAAATTGCGGGATAGTCTGTGTTGGTACGTGTGAGATCCACCTTTCCAAGTTTTTGGGGTTCATCTCATACTTCTGAAGATTTGAGGGTGCTGCCTGTTCCAAACTCCTCCTACTCCTCATCCTGCCTTTAGGGGTACAAACAATAGTAATTGGGGCCTAGTGTGCTTCTGTACGTGTGAGATACATACACTTTTTTTGATCATATTTCCTATTCCGCTATTCAATAAAAACTTTTGGGGATCAATTAAATTGCGGGATAGTCTGTGTTGGTACGTGTGAGATCCACCTTTCCAAGTTTTTGGGGTTCATCTCATACTTCTGAAGATTTGAGGGTGCTGCCTGTTCCAAACTCCTCCTACTCCTCATCCTGCCTTTAGGGGTACAAACAATAGTAATTGGGGCCTAGTGTGCTTCTGTACGTGTGAGACACATACACTTTTTTTGATCATATTTTCTATTCCGCTATTCAATAAAAACATTTGGGGATCAATTAAATTGCGGGATAGTCTGTGTTGGTACGGGTGAGATCCACCTTTCCAAGTTTTTGGGGTTCATCTCATACTTCTGAAGATTTGAGGGTGCTGCCTGTTCCATACTCCTCCTACTCCTCATTCAGCCTTTTAGGGGTACAAACAATAGTAATTGGGGCCTAGTGTGGTTTTGTACGTGTGAGATACATACACTTTTTTTGATCATATTTCCTATTCCGCTATTCAATAAAAACCTTTGGGGATCAATTAAATTGCGGGATAGTCTGTGTTGGTACGTGTGAGATCCACCTTTCCAAGTTTTTGGGGTTCATCTCATACTTCTGAAGATTTGAGGGTGCTGCCTGTTCCAAACTCCTCCTACTCCTCATCCTGCCTTTAGGGGTACAAACAATAGTAATTGGGGCCTAGTGTGCTTCTGTACGTGTGAGATACATACACTTTTTTTGATCATATTTCCTATTCCGCTATTCAATAAAAACTTTTGGGGATCAATTAAATTGTGGGATAGTCTGTGTTGGTACGTGTGAGATCCACCTTTCCAAGTTTTTGGGGTTCATCTCATACTTCTGAAGATTTGAGGGTGCTGCCTGTTCCAAACTCCTCCTACTCCTCATCCTGCCTTTAGGGGTACAAACAATAGTAATTGGGGCCTAGTGTGCTTCTGTACGTGTGAGATACATACACTTTTTTTGATCATATTTCCTATTCCGCTATTCAATAAAAACCTTTGGGGATCAATTAAATTGGGGGATAGTCTGTGTTGGTACCTGTGAGATCCACCTTTCCAAGTTTTTGGGGTTCATCTCATATTTCTGAAGATTTGAGGGTGCTGCCTGTTCCATACTCCTCCTACTCCTCATTCAGCCTTTTAGGGGTACAAACAATAGTAATTGGGGCCCAGTGTGGTTTTGTACGTGTGAGATACATACACTTTTTTTGATCATATTTCCTATTCCGCTATTCAATAAAAACCTTTGGGGATCAATTAAATTGCGGGATAGTCTGTGTTGGTACGTGTGAGATCCACCTTTCCAAGTTTTTGGGGTTCATCTCATACTTCTGAAGATTTGAGGGTGCTGTCTGTTCCAAACTCCTCCTACTCCTCATCCTGCCTTTAGGGGTACAAACAATAGTAATTGGGGCCTAGTGTGCTTCTGTACGTGTGAGATACATACACTTTTTTTGATCATATTTCCTATTCCGCTATTCAATAAAAACTTTTGGGGATCAATTAAATTGCGGGATAGTCTGTGTTGGTACGTGTGAGATCCACCTTTCCAAGTTTTTGGGGTTCATCTCATACTTCTGAAGATTTGAGGATGCTGCCTGTTCCAAACTCCTCCTACTCCTCATCCTGCCTTTAGGGGTACAAACAATAGTAATTGGGGCCTAGTGTGCTTCTGTACGTGTGAGATACATACACTTTTTTTGATCATATTTCCTATTCCGCTATTCAATAAAAACCTTTGGGGATCAATTAAATTGCGGGATAGTCTGTGTTGGTACGTGTGAGATCCACCTTTCCAAGTTTTTGGGGTTCATCTCATACTTCTGAAGATTTGAGGGTGCTGCCTGTTCCAAACTCCTCCTACTCCTCATCCTGCCTTTAGGGGTACAAACAATAGTAATTGGGGCCTAGTGTGCTTCTGTACGTGTGAGATACATACACTTTTTTTGATCATATTTCCTATTCCGCTATTCAATAAAAACCTTTGGGGATCAATTAAATTGCGGGATAGTCTGTGTTGGTACCTGTGAGATCCACCTTTCCAAGTTTTTGGGGTTCATCTCATACTTCTGAAGATTTGAGGGTGCTGCCTGTTCCATACTCCTCCTACTCCTCATTCAGCCTTTTAGGGGTACAAACAATAGTAATTGGGGCCTAGTGTGGTTTTGTACGTGTGAGATACATACACTTTTTTTGATCATATTTCCTATTCCGCTATTCAATAAAAACCTTTGGGGATCAATTAAATTGCGGGATAGTCTGTGTTGGTACGTGTGAGATCCACCTTTCCAAGTTTTTGGGGTTCATCTCATACTTCTGAAGATTTGAGGGTGCTGCCTGTTCCAAACTCCTCCTACTCCTCATCCTGCCTTTAGGGGTACAAACAATAGTAATTGGGGCCTAGTGTGCTTCTGTACGTGTGAGATACATACACTTTTTTTGATCATATTTCCTATTCCGCTATTCAATAAAAACTTTTGGGGATCAATTAAATTGCGGGATAGTCTGTGTTGGTACGTGTGAGATCCACCTTTCCAAGTTTTTGGGGTTCATCTCATACTTCTGAAGATTTGAGGGTGCTGCCTGTTCCAAACTCCTCCTACTCCTCATCCTGCCTTTAGGGGTACAAACAATAGTAATTGGGGCCTAGTGTGCTTCTGTACGTGTGAGACACATACACTTTTTTTGATCATATTTTCTATTCCGCTATTCAATAAAAACATTTGGGGATCAATTAAATTGCGGGATAGTCTGTGTTGGTACGGGTGAGATCCACCTTTCCAAGTTTTTGGGGTTCATCTCATACTTCTGAAGATTTGAGGGTGCTGCCTGTTCCATACTCCTCCTACTCCTCATTCAGCCTTTTAGGGGTACAAACAATAGTAATTGGGGCCTAGTGTGGTTTTGTACGTGTGAGATACATACACTTTTTTTGATCATATTTCCTATTCCGCTATTCAATAAAAACCTTTGGGGATCAATTAAATTGCGGGATAGTCTGTGTTGGTACGTGTGAGATCCACCTTTCCAAGTTTTTGGGGTTCATCTCATACTTCTGAAGATTTGAGGGTGCTGCCTGTTCCAAACTCCTCCTACTCCTCATCCTGCCTTTAGGGGTACAAACAATAGTAATTGGGGCCTAGTGTGCTTCTGTACGTGTGAGATACATACACTTTTTTTGATCATATTTCCTATTCCGCTATTCAATAAAAACTTTTGGGGATCAATTAAATTGTGGGATAGTCTGTGTTGGTACGTGTGAGATCCACCTTTCCAAGTTTTTGGGGTTCATCTCATACTTCTGAAGATTTGAGGGTGCTGCCTGTTCCAAACTCCTCCTACTCCTCATCCTGCCTTTAGGGGTACAAACAATAGTAATTGGGGCCTAGTGTGCTTCTGTACGTGTGAGATACATACACTTTTTTTGATCATATTTCCTATTCCGCTATTCAATAAAAACCTTTGGGGATCAATTAAATTGGGGGATAGTCTGTGTTGGTACCTGTGAGATCCACCTTTCCAAGTTTTTGGGGTTCATCTCATATTTCTGAAGATTTGAGGGTGCTGCCTGTTCCATACTCCTCCTACTCCTCATTCAGCCTTTTAGGGGTACAAACAATAGTAATTGGGGCCCAGTGTGGTTTTGTACGTGTGAGATACATACACTTTTTTTGATCATATTTCCTATTCCGCTATTCAATAAAAACCTTTGGGGATCAATTAAATTGCGGGATAGTCTGTGTTGGTACGTGTGAGATCCACCTTTCCAAGTTTTTGGGGTTCATCTCATACTTCTGAAGATTTGAGGGTGCTGTCTGTTCCAAACTCCTCCTACTCCTCATCCTGCCTTTAGGGGTACAAACAATAGTAATTGGGGCCTAGTGTGCTTCTGTACGTGTGAGATACATACACTTTTTTTGATCATATTTCCTATTCCGCTATTCAATAAAAACTTTTGGGGATCAATTAAATTGCGGGATAGTCTGTGTTGGTACGTGTGAGATCCACCTTTCCAAGTTTTTGGGGTTCATCTCATACTTCTGAAGATTTGAGGATGCTGCCTGTTCCAAACTCCTCCTACTCCTCATCCTGCCTTTAGGGGTACAAACAATAGTAATTGGGGCCTAGTGTGCTTCTGTACGTGTGAGATACATACACTTTTTTTGATCATATTTCCTATTCCGCTATTCAATAAAAACCTTTGGGGATCAATTAAATTGCGGGATAGTCTGTGTTGGTACGTGTGAGATCCACCTTTCCAAGTTTTTGGGGTTCATCTCATACTTCTGAAGATTTGAGGGTGCTGCCTGTTCCAAACTCCTCCAACTCCTCATCCTGCCTTTAGGGGTACAAACAATAGTAATTGGGGCCTAGTGTGCTTCTGTACGTGTGAGATACATACACTTTTTTTGATCATATTTCCTATACCGCTATTCAATAAAAAAACCTTTGGGGATCAATTAAATTGCGAGATAGTCTGTGTTGGTACGTGTGAGATCCACCTTTCCAAGTTTTTGGGGTTCATCTCATACTTCTGAAGATTTGAGGGTGGTGCCTGTTCCATACTCCTCCTACTCCTCATCCTGCCTTTAGGGGTACAAACAATAGTAATTGGGGCCTAGTGTGCTTCTGTACGTGTGAGATACATACACTTTTTTTGATCATATTTCCTATTCCGCTATTCAATAAAAACCTTTGGGGATCAATTAAATTGCGGTATAGTCTTTGTTGGTACGTGTGAGATCCACCTTTCCAAGTTTTTGGGGTTCATCTCATACTTCTGAAGATTTGAGGGTGCTGCCTGTTCCATACTCCTCCTATTCCTCATTCAGCCTTTTAGGGGTACAAACAATAGTAATTGGGGCCTAGTGTGGTTTTGTACGTGTGAGATACATACACTTTTTTTGATCATATTTCCTATTCCGCTATTCAATAAAAACATTTGGGGATCAATTAAATTGCGGGATAGTCTGTGTTGGTACGTGTGAGATCCACCTTTCCAAGTTTTTGGGGTTCATCTCATACTTCTGAAGATTTGAGGGTGCTGCCTGTTCCAAACTCCTCCTACTCCTCATCCTGCCTTTAGGGGTACAAACAATAGTAATTGGGGCCTAGTGTGCTTCTGTACGTGTGAGATACATACACTTTTTTTGATCATATTTCCTATACCGCTATTCAATAAAAAACCTTTGAGGATCAATTAAATTGCGAGATAGTCTGTGTTGGTACGTGTGAGATCCTCCTTTC